>NC_077224.1:52608596-53243596 GCF_024763615.1 Phlebotomus papatasi
GTTCAAAAGAAGAAGAAGAGTGCGAAATACTGGGATAGATATATGGAAAACGTTTGATAATGGCTCGGGCACACCTTTTAGATCGGTAAAATTTCTTGTGATTGAAATTCACATTACTCTCTTCTCAAATAATTTGCATTTAGATGTTTCATTCTTTCGCACTCAAAATTCGATTGAACTAAATTTAATTTGATGTGAAGTTCATAAGAAGAAGAAGAAGAGTCCGAAAGACTGGGATAGATATATACAAAATGTTTGTGAAAGAAAGGAATGTGAATTTTGATTACATGAAATTTTCTCGATCTAAAAGTTGTGTCAGAGCCATAATGAATGGAATGTGAATTTGGACTTTAAGAAATTCAGTCGATCTAAAAAGTGTGCGAGACATAAAGATTTAGATTTTTTACTGACCAAAATTCATTATTTTATTAGGGGAAACTGAGGCACCATCGTACATGGGGTAGCACCGAACATTGGTTTTTGTTTGTAAACTGCTTTTACTATCTCGATTATTTTTTTCAGTGAACAAACATTTCTATAGTGCCTATAAATTCTCATGTCTTGTCCTCTAACGTCTAATATCTGATTAAAAAATCGCGGTGCTCGATAGTGCCCCATTTGCCACTACTACTCGTTTATATTTTTTGCCATTTATTTGCTGGACAGAACTGGGATTGGATTTTACAGGGGTTAAATTACGTATTAATAGGGTTTTCTAGTTTTTCCAGTTGAGCAAACTTTTTATTAATAAAATCATAAACACATCCCGACATTCACTGAAATAACTATTTTCCTGTCTAATCCAGGTATTGGTTTACTATATTATTTTTGCTTCATTTTGGTATCCAATCCCCTACTGTATTTATTAATTTCAACTAAAAATATAAATTAAACGAAAATCGTCGATATGACAGAAAAAAAATTATATATTTTTCCATTTCACTTCACACACAATATGCGCAGATTCATATCAAAAATGATTGATTGGAATGTACTTTTTGGTATGTTAATGGATAAAAGTTTCATATTATTTCATTTTATATTTATTGCATTTTCAACTTATACGCTCATGTTTCATTTGTTTATTTTTTGCACAATATATTAAATCTGTGGTAAAGTTTCAAAGCATATATTAATTCCAAATGATTGATAAATTCATTATTGGTTATTTTATTGCTCGAACTCAAACAGATAATCCATTGGTTTTTAGCTATTTAATATTTCGACTCTTTACCCCTACCCAATGGATCATATTTTGGTAGAATTTTGGAATTTTGAGGTTTCGTGAGGACGAGTACACTAGTAAAAATAAAGAGTAATTTTGACATGAACACATTTTCAAAAATTGGATTACATTTGATATTTGATAGCTTCATTAGTTGCTTTTGAAATTTTGCGTTCTCATTATGGTGCTATTGCATTGATAAATAAAATAAAATTAAAAAGGAAAAGAAATTAAACTTTTTTTTAACGCATGAATGAGACGTTAATGAAAATAATGTGTAATGGCCTTTACACACTAGAGAAATTTATGTCCATATTTAAGCAAATTTTCTACGCATGTCATGGAAAACTCATCAATATGGATATACATTTCTCTAGTATGTAGAGACTATAAGATAGAAATATGGATGTAAAAAAATAAATTCGTGTTTCATTGAATTCATACCAGTGCCAGCCGAAATCTCGAAAGCCAAAATTCCTAACGTAAAAAAAATTTCGAACGCCAAAATCCCGAAAGGGCCAAAATCTCGAAAGCCGAAATCCCGAATATTCAAAATCCTAAAAGAGTCGAAAATATATTGAGGATGATGTATGGAATAATTTCCCAAAACATAGAAAATTTCCCTTTGCCTACAGCAAGCGAGTGGTATAATCGTGGGAGTAGCTATGACATTTTAAGAATTCGGGATTTTGTCTTGGGATTTTAGTTTGAGGGATTTTGGCTTTCGGGATTTTGACCAAGACCTAAATGTTTTACACGTTGGGAACAATTTTCGTGAAAAATTGCTTTTTGGATGGAAGTAAGTAATGGAGTTTAAAAAAATCGAATATAGGTTTCGAAAGTCAAAAAGGAGGAAGAGACAATTTTACTTCACGTTTCGTCCGCATAGTGGCCGAAATACTTCTTGTTCGAATATTGAAGGTTTTCGAGTGATAAAATGTACCTGTTTTTGCTTTGTTTTGGGGAATATCAAAGTAATCAAACTTATTTCATTATAATTTCCGTCATAATTTTTCAGTAATACTTTGAACAGCTTTTCAGTATGATATGTAATAAAATTTTCCCGCTTGTGCGAAATTTTAGAATTGAAATTTGAAACTGAGTTTAAATATTCTTTGAACCAATGACTTGTTGCCAAATAATGTTCTATTTACTGCATTTTTTAAACTCGAACACTTTCGAAATTCGAACGGGAACTACGTCAGCCATCTTGCGGAGTTATCGAGAAGTAAGAATGTCTGTTTCTGGCTTTTCAAACAGATCTTCGAATATTTCAAACTCTACTTGTGAATGATAAGATTATTTCACTTCCAAGAATATTAGAAAAAAATTTTGGCTTTGAGTTCGAGCAGTCAGTTAAGAAATGCTTTGGTTTGCTAGATTGATTTATAATTGAATAGAAAATCTATTTTTCTTTTTTTATTGATTGTTAAAGATTAGAAAAAAAACTAAAAAAAAAACATTTTGTTCGGTAGATAATTAAAATAGTTTATAACTTATTGATTTTCCTTTCATTAATAATATTTCGCTACTTATAAATTTACATTTTGACTGATCATTTTCACCAAGATACTCAGGAGTCCATCAAGCCTAACAAAATGTGAAGCTATTTTTCACTTTTCTTTGTAAAAATTTTGCAGCTATTGCACCGCAACTAAAACAAATTTGCTCGTAGTTCTTGTATAATTTTGGCGAACATTATGAAATATGTATTTTTAGATAGATTTTAATGCACGATTTCAAAATATATCAGACTTATAAGTCAATTCTATTTAGGAAAAAACTTGCCAATAGTCTTCAGTGCCTCTATGCACAAACGTATGGAAAAATGAAATGTCGAGAGGCCCCTGAAGATACTGCACAATTTGCTGCAACTTTAAAGTTTTCAATCTTAGTAATATAAGTAATACAGTGTGAGTTAGAATTATATGTTCATGTTTCTCCACAGATGTCACTATGCCAAATTATTGAATTTTATAGCAAATAGATAAATTTACAGTTTGTTTCAGTAAAATAAAATAAACTGAATAATATCTATTTCAGTTTACAACTAATTGGGCTCAGTGGTGTTCACGACGCTAATCACATTCCTGAATATTTAATTGTGATATGAAAATACAAATATTTAAATAGTCGATACTTTGAATCATGGACTAAAAGTGGAAAAGTTCAGTTGGAAGGAATACGCTCTAGGGCATTTTATTTTATTTGATTTTTTTTGGGTGGAGTTATTTCCTACTCATTCTCGTTATTAATTTACATTGTGCCTGGTACGATGGAACAAGAACAAAAACATGACATGAGAAAATTCATTTTATACCCATTTTTCGACATTCAAATTGCCCCTCATGGTCTGTTGTTTGTACAAACCGTATAAACTGAATTTTATTACGAGAGATATTTTATGGGAGACACAATTTGAAATATGTAGATTTGCATCTCTGATGGTATTTTTTACGTTTTATTTTTGTTTTGTTTTTGCGCCACAACACAATAATATATTCATATAATAATAATAGATTGACGTCAATAAAATGCAATATTACAGTACACACATGACGTGTAATTTGAAAAGGAAACCAAACAGATATGTTTAAAAAAAATGAGGGAAATATGAGTACCACACCATTGGTTGTTTGTTCTGGTATGTTGTACTTGGTGGGTGAAAATTTGCAGAAAATTACAATAAGGAAAGGTGGTCAAAGATGAAAATTAGAAAACTGAAAAAAAAAATAAAGAATACGACAAATAGACAATAGAAGGTTTTAGATACAGTCGAATACAACATAGCAGCACCACATCACATTTAGGTATTCAAATGCGAGATAATAATATGTATAAAATTTAATTTTATGGTACAAAATTGATTTGATTATCAGCGCACAATTTACTACTAATGAAATTTCATTAAAATTCGATTTATATTGCAATCCCCATGGAAAATAGGACATAGCCAGCAAGTAATCAGATATTTATGTGTATGTTTTGTTGCAATTGACACGATTTTAACTTATGAGTGTGTGTACATATCATTACTCCCAATTGTCTGCTCGTGTTGGATTTAATTAAAAAAGTAACATTCATTTTCCATTTCAATCAGTTCCATATTACACCCAGTAAATCCATGGACAATTGAAAATCACCGAGCTTTGATATACAGTAGCGAACATATTTTGTCAGATTTGATTTTGAAATCACAAAATGTCAAAAAATAGTAATGTTTCATTGGAAAATTATGGCGTACACAGAATAGCTTTTGTTGTGCAATTAACTTTTTAAAATTCTGAATTCGAATTAATGAGACGGCTAGATTTCACTCATCTCACACTGAAATGTCAAAAATTTGTTTACAAAACAGATATTAATGTGTGTAGGACATTATATCCAACACATATAATAACTTTTGTTTTGTAAACATATTTTTGACATTTTAATAAGAGTGAATGAAACGTAGGTCTAGTCATCTCGCTCACTCTCATATGCATTTTTGAAAACATGTTTACAAAACAAAAGTTATTGTGCGTTTGACTTAATTACTTTTGTTTTGTAAACATATTTTCGATAGTTCAGTGAGAGTGAATGAGACCCATAGTTAGTCATCTCACTTACTCTCTCGATAAATTGGATCTGCTGAAAACAAATCCGTTGTCGGTTTAGCACTGAGAGAAATCCGAAAAAGTTAAAATAACATTCCGAAAATGTTAATTTTACCCTACAGTATTGATTCGAAATCGGTGTAAATATTACCCTTTTTAGGTATATTAGGGGTTAAAGTTACCCCTTTTCATGTTAATTTTAAACTTAAAAAGGTGTGAAATTAACATTAAAAAATGTTGATATATCTTTACACCTAAAAAGTGTTAAAATTATAAGGAAAAAAAAGTTAATCGCACCCCCATTTTTTCTCAGTGAGGGATTCTCCAAAGAATTTTCTTTCTGGAAATATTTTTACCTAAAATGGCACGAGGTAAAATTTATCAGAGGACATGATGTAAAATTTCACACGGCTTAGAGAAACGTAATTTAAATTCGTCGTTTGTTATTTGTTATCGTTTATATCATAGTGCTTACCTCGATTTATAAGTTTATAAATTAAAAATTTTAGTAGTTAATAAAATGTCAAGTACTGTGCATAGAAACACTTATTAATTCGAAATTAAACTTTCAACGGTAATAAGTAATTTATTTATAAATAAGTAAATGGTTACTGTTCATACCCCCTTAAACCAGTTAAAGTTTTGCTTTTGATCAAAAAGTTTTTCTTTAATTTTTGATTAGTACTATTGTGGGACAAAGGTAAGTGCTCATAATTTTGGACAGTTTCTAAATTTGGACACTTTGAGGGTAAAATTGGACACTAAAAATAAATCGATTAAAATTATGAACTTTCATTCCAATATTTGATAAATAATGAATTCTGTCTAAATATTTGTTCTTTTTGGAAGATTTTAACACAAAACACGTTAAATTTTGAAAATGATTTGAGTTAAAAATGTGAGCAATTGCTTTCGAGAAATATGACAGAACTTCGTGCTTACTTCAGTCTTATTTATTTTTCTTCGCTTTTTTGAGTGATATTATTGAATACTCATTGATGTTGTGTTGATTTACTTTAATGGTGATTTGTTCATTTGACCTGAAGTGAGATTTGCCTTAGAAATTACGTTTACCTGTGGAAAATGGGAAATTTTCTAAGAAATTCTCCAATGAGGTGATACTTCTTATTTTGGATAGGTGTTTTCTTCTCAAAATTTCGTGAAGCTTTAGCTTTTGTGATGACTAGTTTGTATAAATGCCTGAAGAAACGAATCTACGAACGATATTTAGTGAGAAAAGCCTTAAAAGGCTCCTGGAAAGGCCAGGGAATGCGTGAACCCGTGCGTACTTAGATTACCGAAGTCAACTCAGTTTAATGAATGATATGGAAAGTTTCCAGACTTCTTGTGACATTCTATGGTTCCCTTATATGAACAGGAAGAGAAATTGGTAAAATTGGTCTTTGAAATAGAGAACAATGGGCATTCTACTGAGGCAGATTAGGTGTCCAATACAACCAATGTGTCCAAACTTACAACCAAGTTGTCCAAAATTTGAGTTCAATTCACCTCTACATATCAATTCATTTTTAAACATATTAAGACTGATTTTAGTTTTCCAAGTTTATAAACAACCCTTCTGAAGAGAGAGTAACAAAAAATATCAATTACTTTTAAAAATATCGCACTTCAAACTTAGAACATTGATGTTTATAAGCAGACTGTCCAAAATTATGAGCCCTTACCCTTCTGAATTTTTTTTGAGTAGTTAAAGTTAAAAGCGAGAGTGTTTTTGTTTGTTAGTTTTTTTTTGCTTATTAATTTTGATTTCTTATTCTATGTTTTCATTCATCTAAAATTGAAAAGCTAAAGTCAAGTGTGCTAATCCGGGCGCTTCGCTATCTGGATCGTTTATGACTAATCCACTTTACATAATATTTTTATTTTTTTTTATTTCCGTAATATAGTCGCTACAGTAACATAATATAACTATTCAAATTTGAGAAAAAGCATAAGTAATATTTTTATCCATTAAATAAGTGAGTGTAATCGCCTCATTTCAATCTTGTGCCAGCTTGGGTTCTTCACTAAAAAATTTTCTAGCAGTGATATTTTCGCTAATGACAGCTGATTGATTGAAAACATTTATTGTTTTTTCCTTGTGAAAAAAGTATTTTAAATCCAAAGGTTTAATTAAAAGTGAATTAGCGAAAAGGCGACCCAATTAGTGCATGCTGACTTATTTCAGTATTATCATTTTGTTTTATAAATTTTCTTTAATATTTTTGATATTTTTTTTATATTATGTTTCTGAATGAAACAGTGAATAATTCTATGGATTTAGAAGAAATAAAAGAGAATTTCATCAGTCCAAAAACAAGCGTTTAAGTAGCACTCTTCGGAAAACGATCCAGTTACCCCATCTTATTATATGCCACTCGTGCACTTTAAATATTTGCTTAAATATATGTTTTTTGACTCTTTGTCAAACACAGTTCAATAAAAATCTGTGGGTATCTTCTGGCAACACTAATTTATAAATTGCGTTCTGACAGTTACGAATTAAAATGACTGCTTCTTAGCTTTTAAATTTCTTTAAAAATTAACAAAAAAACTGAACGAAACCGTTCAGTTTTTATTTGGTGACAGTAACGTTATTTATGACAGCACCAAATAATATTATTAGTTTATTTGAGATAAAATTTATATTCTACTAATTATTATGTTCGCCACTGTATAAATGCAATAACGATTGAATATGCGAATGTTTCGTGTGTTTTGTGTGATTGGTACATTTTGCGTAACTCTTTTCCCATAATATCCTTAATGATTGAATAAAATTTATTTTCAAAGACTTTTACTGCGAATCATGCAATATATCGATTTATAACCTTTGCCCTCTTTTCCCTATTTTTTCCATGTCACAATATCGTTTTTAATTGGCTTTTCAGCGATTAGTCTGTTTTTCTTAATCAACAAATACAAATGAATAATTTTGTGCCTGATTTTTTTTTATGATGGATGTGTGTTGTACTCTACCTGTAGCAAACTGCCATTAATGCAAAACTAGTGAAGACGCATTTGACGATAACCACTAATATGATGACCATTGAAAGTGTGCTGATTTTATCTTCTTGTCCCTCGTCTGGAAAATTTTTGAGCCAAAGATATTTGAAAATAATCTCTGTGGTTAGCATTGGGCCACACACAGCACAATCAATGTTCTTACAAACTACGATTAAATATATCAATCAAATTATGGGTTTTTTTTCTTACAGCATTGACACATTTAACAAATAAAAGGCTGCAATTGAAAGTTGATGTGGGGAGTTAAAGAAAGTTAGGGTAATTGGGGGATAAAGTTGATCATAATGTGGGTGAAAGTATGCAATAAGATAGTAGGGTAGAGGTGGGATAGAATTTTACGAAAATGAATTGGGTATAAAGAACCAAAAGAAAAAAAGAAGAAAAAAAAACTAAAGAAACTCAGGAGATAAATTAATCATTGATCGATTTAAATTTCCACAGATTACCATTGTCATTTCAACTTGTGTTTATGTCATTTAAATTATCTCGTAAAGTTGTGTGCTAAATTATCAAGTTTAAACAGGTAATGTCTTAGGATGAAACTTTAGCACTTTATCACAAAATAGTATTTTCTTAAATGCTGCCTTACCGTAAGTCACAATTTTCCGCTCCATTTTGAGTGTACTGTTGGAGGGTGGTGGCACTGAGGTGGGTGCTAGAGTCGTCAATGGAATCGGTATTGAACAGTCGGGCCCACCCCAACCGAAATCACAAAAGCACTTATTGGTATTTGTACAAACCTTGAAAAGAGATGTAAAAAGAAAAAAAATTGGAATTAAATTAGAGAGCCTAGGAAAGTATAAGAAAAAAAAAGAATCGCAAAATCACGCTTCACATTCTCACACAAATGTTCCATTTTCTCAAGTATATGCTCCCCCAAAAAGCAAATGCTCAAATGGCAAAAGTACAAAGAAGCTTTCTTTTTTTTTTACTTTCCATGGAAAAAATCCTTAAGATAGAATTCTCATGAGTTTCAACTTGAGAGATGTGTTTCAAGTGAAAATCCATTTTATGTTCTTTCCATCGCGTGTTATATGTCTTGTTCATCCAGCTCCAGAAGCTCCCCGTACCCTAAAAACCCTCTACCTCTCCTCGTCATCCTGGAAAATTGTCAATTCCCTCCCATGAATTTTTCTCTCTATCCACCAGCTATCCTGTGTTGTTTTATTTGTAGTTACAACTACTGTCAGTCTGCAGTCCGGTTAATCATCTAAGATTAAGCTCATATTTATAGAGTAGGGTAAAATGAGGTAATTTGGAACCATTTACAATTTGAACAGTTGAGATTTTCTCACTGTTTCAGATGAGCAAAGACAAAACGAAGACCGCGAAATAGAAGAAAAAGATGACTAATTCAATTCAATTCAATTTATTGATAAATAAATAGGACAAGCTGTCCTCTGTACAAAGAAGTTTCCCTAAACAATTGGTTGTGCGGGATTCAAGGAGTACGTGGTAGCCACAAATTTAAGGATAAGCTCCCTCTTCCGCTCACGAGGTAAGCTATTCCATAGAATAATTTCCTCTACAAAAAGGGAGTTCGGAGAACCGAAGCCCTATTGGACGATCCAGCCATCACAAACTCCGCGAGATACCGTGGCCCACCAGTGTATAATAATCGAGAGACAAAGTCAACAGCACGAGTCTGCAGATAAGGGACAAGAGGAAGGCCAAGGATTGAGTCAACCCAAGGAGAAATATGATCGTATTTGCGCAACCCAAAAACGTAACGCGCACAAGAATTAAATGCCCATTAAGATGTAAAGGATCAGCTTTTCTTCGCAATTTTTTTATTTTGGATCTCTAAAATTGAGGAAATCTCGAGGGGTAACTCATTTCGGGGAACTCGAGCCAATCTGGCTGGGGAACCCATACATTTTTGTCAGGAAACCCGGGGAACCCATACATTTTTTTGGGAACCCGAGCCAATATGATTGACTATGAATTACCCCTTGGGAAATCTCAGAATTCCAAATTGTAAATGGTTCCGAATTACCTCATTTTACCCTAGATAATATTTTGAAAATCGCTGATTCCGAAAAAGGGGTTCTGGTCAAGATCCGGAAAGCCAAAATTACTAAAGCCGAAATCCTGAAAGCCAAAATCAAGAATGCCAAAATCCGGAAAGTCAAAATTCCGAATTCTTAAAAGTGTCATAGTTACTCTCACAATTGCATCCGCGCTTGCTGGAGGCAAAGGGAAATCTTCTGTGTCTTGGGAAATTATTCTACATATTATCCTCCATATGAGTTCATCCCTTTCAAGATTTTGAACATTCCGAATTTTGGCTTTCGGGATTTTGACTTTTAAGATTTTGACCCTTTCGGGATTTTGGCTGCCTCCGCTGAAAAAGTCGTCAAAACCGGTCGGATTGAAAGAATTAGCCAGTCCATTTGTAGATTATTTAGGAATTTTTCCGTACTTGTGTTTTAGATCAATGTTAGAGAATAATGCATTGAATAAAATACAAGTTTTCAGTGTGAAATCGTTTTTGTAACAGTCTTAATTGTTTTCAGGATTCTTTTTAATTTAATTGGCACTAGTGGATAGATTTAAGATCAATATACTACATTACAAAAATCTAAATCTGATCAGTCTTGAACCCTGAATCTCAGGGTCATGGAACAATGCTGTGTTCATTGATCCAATGAGGCCCTATAAATTCGGTTTTGAAAGGAATATCTTACCAACTGCATTTTAGAATAATAACACGGCTCCTCAATGTTCAAATTTCTTTAAACCAATTTTTATCTGGGTGTATTTTCCTTTTTCATTCAATAACGAGAACTAAATTTTGAAAGTAAACGATTTCAGGTTATTTAACGCTAAACCTACCAAGACCCTGTCAAACTGACCGGTTCAAAATTAACACATATTTAAACGGTAAAATGTCACTGTCAAACTTTTTGAATTTCTTAAAATATGGATCTAATATATTTTTCAGTGTTTGAATTTTAATTTTTTGCTTTTTTCCAATTGTTGGCGCCACTGCCTCCTCATCGAAGGCAGCGACAGCAACGGGAATTTCGGACCTGTAGCTAGCTTCACATCTTATGCTGTCAAGCATTCTTTTTCTCACTCTCTGCCTTCTACACCGCGACAAGCGCAACATCATATTTTCACCAACGCCATAAATTTCTCAAAATATCATCCTAATCGTTCATCAGAACGCATTGTATTCCAAGTCTTTTTGTAAATTAATTGTTAAAGAGTGAAGTGAAATATATAGAAAGGAGAAAACATCAAAAATTGTTCTTTCTCGCCGCATCTTTAACTCAATATATATTTCACAGGTATATCTCTTGCCATAATTCTCACGGAAGTACTTGAGGTTTAGGATCTCATGCTTTAATTTTTTCGATTATAGGTAAAGCCTAACACCAATTCAAATTCGTTTTGTATCCTACCCTACCGCGGTTTGTAATTTGACCGAAAAACAACCAAAACGGTCGGTAGGTTTAGTGTTAAATCTATTGTAAACCTATTTAAGAGATTTTTTAGCGGTATGAGGGCAGTCCCATGAAGTCCCTGGCCTCGGGTATAGACGATGCTTGTTGCTTGGGACCACTGACTGTTTTCCAAAGTACCAACATTAAAAAGATTAAGTTTCAAATTTGGCGGCAATGCGCTGCATAGTTTTTTTGACAGCTGTTAAAAATGGATGCTCAGAAAAAAATTTGAACATGAAAGAAATGGGCCATCGTTACGATACCTAGTACCTGTTTTTGAAAGGTCTTAAGATACCCAATATTAAAGCCAACCTGGATTCTACTTTAGGGAAATCTGATTCTTAGACTTAAGCCGAGAGACAACTTAGTGGAAAATGATAGAAATGTATTTTAACCATTATTTCTAATATAATTACGCTAAGCCGTCTTTCGGCTAATCCTCAGGTCTGTCAAGGCCCTAAGAATGGGTATAGAGGCTATCCAGCATCGCTGGAAGAAGCGTGTCGACCTACAAAGAGACTATGTTGAGAAATAAAAAAGTAAAGGTCAAAATATTTTTTGTTTTCCCTCCAAGGCCAGGGACTTCTTGGACTACCCTTGCATCTTAAAAGTCGAAAAGGAATTAGAGAAGGAAAAGTAGCGGGCGAAAATTATTTGTTCTCACTTTCGAAATATTATTGTCTTTTTAACAAAATATTTTATTAGGGACAATCTTAAAATGAAGCCAAACTTGGAAGTCCAAAAACAGTTTTCGAGAAGTAATGGCTACTTCAATCAACTCGATTTACAATCTGGATTTCTTACGAAAGAATCCCAGTTTCTTTGAAGTAGAAGAATCTTATCACTATCCTTTCACTCATTTCTCTTCCTTGACAACAGCGTTACTTTTCAAATGATTCGATATTGGGTAAGTGATTCAATTTGCTACCAAACTACTGTTTTCACACCCATTTGGAAATTGATGGCATACAGTGTCCACTTACCCCATGTCCGGAACATTCGTGATTGTTCTGATTCGAGGGACACTTGGTTTGATCAATATGAGGGAAGATACTGACACATGTTTGATTCACGCAGATCAAATTGTCTCCACAGGGTGTTCCATCCCTCACAAGTCCATGTGGTGGTAAATCGGAAGACATAAGCGTACCACTAGTTCCCCTGCGGGAAAAAAGACAATAAAACGAAACAAAAGTGTTAGATAAAAGTATTTCTCTTATGTCACAAAAGAATTCTTCAGGGTATTGTCCACTGAGCGTAAAGGATATATTGCTATTGAGATATATCGCGCTAATTGGTCAAATAGTTACTCAAGTGGAGCATGAGAAAAGTTATATGGATGTAGCTTTTATTCCGTCATCTATTACTCGGGAAGTGGTCAGCTTTTGTGGTAACTTATTAAATACTGACGACTCCATTCTCACAGAAAAAAAGAGCTTTGATGTTGATATTTAATTAAAACTTACACAGAATAATTTTATTGCTTTTCATTATTATACCATTCACGTCAAGCTGCGCTTTTTTGTTGATCTTGGGTTTGGAATTTATTTTCGTATTTGAAAAGTTAGATTTTTAGATGATTATTGTTTTTTTTTAACTTCGGTAAGCGAAGGCTTCCAGGCTTTGCATGCAATTTGGTTTCGAACACTGTATATTTTTCCCATAATCATTTAATGAATCTGAACTAGGTATGAATTCTGAGAATCGTGAGTTACTCACATACGAAATTCACGACTATAAGGTCACTTTTAGTAAGGGTTTTGTGAAGTTTTCGTAAAAACTATATTGTGCTTTCTTAGGTGCTGTAAGAGTTTTACATGACAGTTTACAATAAAACTTAACGAAATTCTTACAAAAGACTATTTAAAAGCCGTGAGTTTCTCACGTGAGAAACTCACGCATCCCAGAATTCATACCCTGATGGCAATCTTAATTTAACAGTCAGTCTTAAGTCACGCATTTCTTCAAAAAATAGGTCAGGAATATGGGAAAAATATGAAATGTCCGAAGCCAGAGGAATGTGAAAAACCTAAGTGCCTTCCCTTATTCTGTTTCAGTATTCGTAATTTCTGTATAGAGAATTTTAGATTTCGATGTACGTATTGACTTACTTGCACTCATATTCAACACCTTTGATGGAAATTATTGTTGTGGAGTATAGATCGTCAGTACCGAAGATAACAGGCTGCCTCTCGCCTTCTTTGCACTGAAGCGAACCGCAAAGAATATTTTCCGGTTCGCACTTCTTAAATTCGCCGTTGTTATCGATACCACAGTGACCATTCATTGAGCCCTTCCTATTGAATTGCTCATAGCACTGACGATCGGCAGCCGTTCCACCATATCCCCAGATCCTTTCACACTGAAATGCCATTGTTGGACACTGTCCGTTGAAGCAGTATCCTTAAAACCAGATACATAATCCATTAAATTTTAGAAAGGTTACGGTTTCGTTTTTGGGTATGTTGTACCTGTTGGCCCCGATACGGGATGAGTTGAGGAACCACATGGATTGCCGTTTTTTATGAACACATCCTGAGGACACTGTCCACTGTCCCCTGTGCAGAATTCTGGCAAGTCGCACTCATTCGTAGAGTCTCGACAGATTTGTCCCTGTTTTCGTAGCTGCAATTTAAAATGACAGTTGAAGCTTTCAAGTTCAAAAGCAGTGAGTCTCATGGAATACCTGGCAATTTTCACAGCAAGGTCCACTCGCACATTCTGCTTCCTTCTTGAGCTTACAGGTTATTGGATCACAGCAGGGGTCCTTTTCGTCGCATTCCTCGAAAGAACCGCAGTCACACTCCTCGCCCTCCTCAACAATCGTATTGCCGCAGTTTCGTCTCACCTCGAGCTTAGGGGGAGAAAGTATTGAATTATATTTCCCAGGAAAGGTTATATAAATCTGGCATTCCTCGCGAGGTCATGAAAATCCCATGAAAATGGGGAAGTAGCAAAGGATGCCGGAAGGATGGTGATAAAATGTCTCACCTCATTGGGTTTGTTGAGCAAACAAAGGCCATGACCAATCCGCAGTGCATCGATGTAGTCGGAGCGGCTGCATTCACTGAATTTGTACGGTTGGACATTGTCTGAGCCCACAATTGACTGCGCCATTATGCATCCATGCCAGTCCCGGCAGTAACACTCTTCGCCTGGAAGACATCCAGAAGGCATACATATGCCAGATAAAATGTGCCGAAAGGGGAAAAAATGGACTAACCACCAAATGTTCACCCGGCGAAAATAGGAATCGAGGGAAAGACGATGGAAAAGATAGTGAAAAACCATTAGAATTTTTAGAATGAGAAAGTACAAAAGAAAATGATGAAGTATCACAATTTTACTTCCACCTTTCCGACAGGTATATGTATTTATGAACAATAATATTTTCTATATTCAATTTAGGATACATTGTCATTGTCCTGTTAATTGAAATATAAGATTATAATTTTTTTCTATCAGTATTGAGTGATAGCCAAATACAATAAATGAGGATATAGAAGTATTCCCAAGGTGTGATGAGAAAAAGTGTTCTAAATTTAGATTTCTTCAAATCCTTTATCAAATAGAGTTTTCGGATTTGAAGACAGCTGTAGATGAATTCTGAAATATTTATTCACATAAAATATTTCATGTCACGAAATTGAGTTAGAGAAGCTTTTAACGAAGTAAATCCTTGTTAAGAATAAAATTTGATCTGCCTTTTTCTCATTATAAAAGGAGCATTCTTATTTCATAAATTTATGAAGTTCTGCTTCTTGAACAACTTAAATAACCTCATATCTTCTGTGACTGATCTGTGTGATTTATTTTTCTCAGAAATTGAGAAAATTCTCTAAGAAATACTGTGCCAAATGAACAGACATGGACAAATTTAATTCGCTATAAAAAGCTTTCATTAATAAAATAAATATTGATGGCTGCATCAACAGGAATCATACCTGCATGTCTTTTGCAACTGCATTTGATAAAAGAAGTCTTGTAAGAAGTGGAGTTTGTATTATCGCCGGTCGTTTGCATCAAATGCAAATGCAAAACAACCCGGCTAACACAAGGTTACTAGTGTGATGCTCTAACTTAAATCATTATTTAAGCTCTTATAAAAGAGCCTTATGCAAGTGCATAAAATAAGTCCTTAATAAGTACTTAATATGTTCTTACCAAGGTTTTTATCTTAAGACATTTTTGGACGAAATTAGTGACATCTGGTGGAATAAAGTGGAAACTATGATAGAAAATATGCGATAGACAGATGTCAACCATTGGATAGAAGGAGATGGAGCAATTTGACATTTCAGAAAAACATAACCACAAAATGTTATTAAATATGTGAAATGCATTCAGAAAGTCATCATTCTTTTAGTAAAACTGAGAAAAAACGGGGGTGCGATTAACTTTTTTTCCTTATAATTTTAACACTTTTCAGGTGCAAAAATATATCAACATTTTTTAATGTTAATTTTACACTTTTTTAAGGGTAAAATTTACATGAAAAAGGGTAATTTTAACCCCTAATACACATAAAAAGCATAATATTACACCGATTTCGGATCAATTGCAGGGTAAAATAAACATTTCCGGAATGTTATTTTAACTTTTTCGGATTTTTCTCAGTGAATAAATCCTTGGATAAATCTGAAAAAGTTGATGATACATTTTGATTTGGTAAGTTCCACTTAAAACCCTCTCTTCAGCCGCAACTACTTGTAATCCGGGAATGTTATTTTGTCCACAAGTGTCTCAAAATCTGATAAATCTGTCCTTTAAAGCTATCAACTTGCGATACCGAAGCGTAAATTTCCAACAACTGTCCTACATGCTCTTAAATGTTCTCTTTAGAGGATTCGAGTGCGTAAGTTACATACAAGACTCACAAATTTCGATGAATCCTCTCTCTAGCCCATTACCGTATTATCCGGAAATTAGAAGTGCATACCTCCCCTTGAGTCCTTCACTGACTGAGTGAGAGAAATCCGAAAAAGTAAAAATAACATTCCGGAAATGAAATATTTACCTTACGGTATTGATCCGGAATCGGTGTAAATATAACATTTTTTTATGAGTATTTGGGGTTAAAGTTAGACTTCTAGATGTAAAATTATCATGAAAAAATGTTGATATATTTTTACACTTAATAGCGTTACAGTTATGGCGAAATAAAGTTAATCGTACCCTCTTTTTCTCAGTGCATTAATTCATGTTCTGGACGTGTGTATTTTACAACATTTTTTGTATTATATTTCTTAACTCATTATTCGATTGACTTTCGTTCCAGCTACATCAGAAATACTTCATCTGAGGGATTTGAGCTTGAGGGCAACAATAGTTCCGTCCGGCAAACATCTGCTGCTTACGAAAAAATGCGTGCTCGAAAAACTCAACGGAGTTGGTAAGAACGTATTTATCTAACCAATTTTATGTGAATTATGATAACTACTTAAAAAGTCCTTACTCAGGAGTTCTTAATTAAGTACTTAGTAAAAATACTTTTCATGTCCTTAATACTAACTACTTAATTAGGGGCTTTATTAATGCATTAATTAAGTACTTAATATAAAGGCTGAGTTATGTCATATTAGTTTTGCTATTCGTCACAAAGCGTTGAAGCTTGTCTCATTTTCGTATGTTTTTTTTAAGTAGTTGAATATTCTACAACTACTTAAAATTAAATCTTTGTGTTAAGAACTTATTAAGTTTTTAATATGTATTTAATGCGTTAGCCGGGAAATGCAATTACGCATTTATTTGCTATTTATTTTACGGGAATTGATGATGCAAATACCAAATTTCTAGAAGATAAACTATTTTAAAAGTCCTAAAATAGATTCGTATTCAGTGGATGCAAATTATAATACGAATACTCACATCAAACTAAATTTGACTGGAATATAAATTTTTAATTTTTCGTAGTCCTTGCTTGAATTATTTCTAGTTTTCGATGTTTAAGGAAATTCTAAGAAAACATTCTATATACGAAAGCTTAAATATTTAAAATCTCGGTCTCTTTTATGTTGAAAGCTATCGAATTTTGAAATTATCGATTTTCCACATTTTGCTGCAGATATTTGTTTATTTGGCATTTAAATGGTCGGTTGATCAAAATTTATATTATCTGTCAATAAAAATAATTTAATTGCTTTTTTTTGTTTTAAAAGTAATAATGTGATGAAAAAATAGTTTTTTGTTCGGACTATTTTAATCCCATAAAGTTCTCTGATCGGTTAGAGCTTTGAATATTTGTTTTTTATTTCCAATTTAATATTTAAATTCATGTTATTTTATTATCTCTATCAACATTTTTAAAATAAATAAAAATATTATACCATTTATAATATTATTTTACTACGTTTTATTTATTCAGTACACGAAACGTGTTTTTTTTTTAAATTATAAATTGAATAACATGTTTTATTTCAGTGAACTTCTTAAATTTCCAGTTTTAATGGATAATTTGGACTTTAATAAACCAGAAGAGTTCAGTTTCCCAAGAAGCGTGTAGAAAAACCAATTTTGATAATTAGCGTACTTAACAACTTTAGAGTGGTAGAAAATAGCCTAATGCCATGTCAGCAATTTGATTATCCTCTGGAATAGTGAATAAAATTCTTGAGACTTTAGCATTCCAGAAATTTTGTTTGTCCCTTAATTACTGGAATTTAGTAATACTTGGGAAGTATTTCGAAAAATTTGGAGAGTTGGTGGGAAAAGTTATTTGGCAAGAATGGGCATTCTTCAGAAGCTGACAGCCACATCTAAATGTATGAGTTGCTCCCATTCGGCAGAATTATAAGAACCTCAATTAACATTTCTAAATTAAATTTAGAATGTGTCGTACTTTGTTGGCTTTAGGGTATGGACGGTATGGATGGGGGTGAAAATCAGCAATTTTGCATAATGGACACTTTGGATCGTTATTGTGCGAAATGATCAGAAGGATGGTGCGGGAAACCCTTTTGGAAATTATCGTCCCATTCATGGGCGACACTATACATCGACGAAGATGGGTGATAAATAATATTCTCTTGGTTTGCCTCTGGGGTGGGAGGTGGGGAGTAGAGAGTGCTCCACAAAGGGTGAGTGGGATAAAGTGGAGGAGTAACAGCCTCTTCCGGCACAGAATTCCGGCAAATGGTCCAAAGACGAATATTTTATGTGCCATTTACTTATGTAGCGCCACCCTTTTTGAAGCATTATATTGTTCCATCCTTCCTTGCTACCCCCATACCCTTAATATAGCTTTCATGCCATCTCTTGGTGGATGAAAATAAATCATGGAATGATAACAGGACCAGTGGAGAGATGTGAAGAAGCCGGTGTCGGAATACGGGGGACCGAATAGAAGGTCACGGAAGTCACATTTTGGGCCCTCTTTTCTTCCCTAGAAATCTGCTTTAGCTGGGGCAAATTGGGAGCATCCTCTATATGGGATGAGGGAATTTAGCTTGAAACTTCACCCCTACTTACGTCCATCATCATGGCCCATGCCGATGTTGTGGCCGATCATATGGGCCATTGTGCCCGCCAGCAGATGAGGTTCGTACACGTTGATGTCCACACTGATTCCCACAGCCTTTGGTGTACATACCGTTTCAGGAACTGACATTCCAGCTTCGCCACCCGCAAACGTCTCACCCCTTCAATGGACAAGAATATACCATTAAAATCCTTAGGGATTTACTCAATTTTACACTGTTAGTCTCTACTATCTGCCACCACCTACTAAAACCAGTTACCTCCAAGAACGATAAAAACAACATTCCAACTTGGGTAAATATTTTACTAAACAATTTTATGGAATTTATTGCTATTGGCATGTTTTACAGCAAGAATAACTTTTCATAATGTTGACTTTCCATGGGAAAATCTCTGAAAATACTCTTATGTTCAATTTCCATATCACTTACATGGCAGAGACACTTTACATTAAAGTTCTTGTACAAGTTTTTCAAGATACAGATTTCCGGATTGCCAGAGAAAAGTTGTATTTATTGATCTAGTATTGGTATTTTTTGCCTTTATGTCGATAGAATGTTGTTGGTCTAACGGAAAAAGAATAAAAATAGGAAATGCTTGAATACTCCTTAAAGGAGGAGAATTTCAGGAAAAATTTGTTTGGTTTCGAATCATAAAAAATCTAATTTAATTGAAAGGAGAATGGTCAAATCCGATCTCGAAGTCGCACCGAACGAGATTAGGGTAACGCGTGGTATTTCTGGACAAGGTGCTTTTCGGAACATAATATGGGTATTTTGGGACACATCAAAAATCCTATAAATATTTGATTTCTTATTATTTTTAAGTTCTTATATGAAATATGAAGCTCTTTACGTATCAAACATAAAACTTCTGAAATTTTATTTAATTTAAAGCGTGAAATACGCGTGAATTGTGAGTGTCACATTTCACTTTTTACAAAAACTTTAACAAAAACAAACAGTGCTTAGTTTTTTTCGATTTATGTTACTTTACAAGTGAAATTTAAATAAAATTTTTATGAAAGAGTCAAGTTTAGACCTTCTATTTAAAGGTAAATAATCAGGCTCGGTGAAAATTATTTGCATAATAGCGACTTTTGTCTGTCCCGAAATACCCAACTGTCCCGAAATATACCACTCTTACATCTTTACATTTTTTGCTTTTTTGTATAAAAATGATGCATTTTTCAACATTTTTCGATCAGAATCTTATTCTAGATAGCATAAGGAACATAAATATTTGTATCAGCAAAGAAAAAAATAATTTGAGAAAAAGTTCTAGAGCATAGAAACTATTTCTTAGACGGGAGAATGGTCAAAAGTATATGGACACTAGTTCATCTTTGTCAAGAAATGAGAGTAGGCGCATTTTGTAGGTACTGATATAAGATTAAAATTGCCAGGACCCAGGACGATAAACGCTGTGAGTTCCTGTAAAAAACCTTTATCCTTCCGTAAAATCGCTGTTTTGACAAAGAATTGCGCAAGAAAGCGATCTTATTGGAATTCTGTATCGGGTCAGTGTATGACTTAAACTTTTTATTTATGCATACCATCCCCTCCTCCAATCCTCCGTTCTGGTAGCGCCCATACAAAATGTGAGCATTTTACCTTGTAACTCCTTTCTGAGAAGAGGTATTTCCAACAACCCTGATAAATAATTTTTCGATATAGCATGACTTAATGAAAAAATTGAATTACTAATAATGTTAACGATAGTTTTCTAGATTTTTAAATGCACTTATAGATTGTTTATTTTTTATATTTCGTTTTTCGACTCGTTAAGATCTTCTGGTACGTGAAAGAAAGAGACATATCCTCATTGTCTATTCAGTCATTCAGTACAATTTTTTATGTAATGAATTATTGGTGAATTATTATTGGCAGGGTGGAAGGAACACCTATTGACACTTTAAGAAATCGTACCAGGACTTATTGACACCCTACTGTGTATCATTTGGAATACGAAATTTGAACATCTATCTTTATCAAAAAACGTAGACTAAGGAAAAGACATAGTATTATTTACATTTTATTAGATACTTTAAATAAATTTCAGGATTTTGACAAAAATGTCAATAGGGATTCCCTATCGAAGATGTGTTCCTTCGACCCTATTAGTGGTAACTTTTTCTTCAGATTTTGTTCTAATAAGTAATTCAGTGCAATAACAACAATTTGTGCGAAGGAATTCATTTTATAATGGGACTATCAGAAGGGGGATGGGTGAAGGGGTGGTATGAATTGTTAAATTGTGCTCTTTAAGTTTTGCTCAAATTTCAAATTTCAGCTTTCTGCCTTCTCACAGAAATGACTTATAGGGGTTATAGGGCAACATGCTCTCATTTTGTATAGGGGCTACCATAATGTGGGGTGTGGGAAGGGGTGGTATGGATAGATAAGAAGTTTAAGTCATACACTGACCCTATATCGAATTTCAATAAGATTGCTTTATCAGTTCTTGCGTAATTTTTTTGGATACAGGATAGAGGCTTTTTATACAAGAACTCCCAGCGTTTGTCGTCCGTTCCTGGGTCCTGACAATTTTTTAATTTTATATCAGTACCTACAAAATGCACTTACTCTCATTTGTAGCAATTTCGGGACCAGCGCCCATATACTTTTGACCATTCTCCTTTGGTTTCCAAAAGTTTATAATTTTTAATCGGCCAAAAGTTTATTGACACATTTAAAAAAGTCACTCAAATTATCAAATACGTGCATCTAACATTATATTATTCTGTTATATCTTGAAGCTATGTAATTTGAAGAGCGCTTGGTGTGTTTGTACATTTATAAAGTTGCTAATATTGAAACAATTAATTTTGATATGAAGTAAAATTAAATGATTTTATTTATTCAATTATTTTATTTTATTGATCTTATTGTTTTTAAATAACTATGGATTGCAGGTAACTTGTTTCCAAAAAGAAAAATTTAAAAAAATAGTTTTTGATAACTTTTTCCACTTCATTTCTCGAATATACCTTTGTCAAAAAACTTTTGGCCGATACTGTTAAATCGATTCTGGATAAATAATATGTGTGTAATAAAGCAACATGGAATATTTATTTGAAAATTCAATTTATGTTACTTTTACCCTATTTTATGCAGATTCTAAACAAATTTTCAAAAGAGATTAAATTAGAGTTAACCTGGAACACTTCCAAAAACAACTTTGAAGAAATATTCGCAAACTGCCTAATACGAAGTGCAATAAAATTATACACAAGTTTATTGCAACTGCACAACTTTGTATCGTCAAAGTTAAAAAAAAATCTTTTATTCTCATCTAAAGAAATTTTAAATGAACATCTCATTCCAATGCAAATAAATCTCAAGGCGAGAAACTTCTTGGAGAAAAAGCCAAATAGAACTAAAAGCACTGCAATTAATGGGGATTGCGAGACAGATTTTTAATGCATAGTTTTCAATTAAAAGTACATGGAAAAGAAGACGATTACACAGTTGGGGATAGATGAAAAAAGAAGCGAATAATGAATGTAATTTGATTGAGACAAAGGGATGCCCTTTTTGTCCCATGTAACCTTCTGCTCATCCGTATAAAACAGATCAATTTAATTACAATAATGCAATGTAGAAGAAAACTGGGTATAGGACAGAATGAAGGAGGAGATTGCAAGGGCTTCAGGGAGAAATTTAAATTTTTTTTCTCCCTTCAAAAGGCCAGAAGAGCTTTCATGTGCATGCTGATTATGAGGTTGTTGGGAATTTTCCCAGAGTACCCACGTCTCATCTTGGACGATTGAGAATCTCATCCCTAAAGTGCAGGATTTTTTTTATACTGCTTCCTATCCTATGGAAAGTATAAGAATTCCCTTTGCAGTTCATGACTTGTTCATGGGATTAAATGTATTCTTCCATGAAGCATGGGAAATGTAAAATTGATTAAATTTATAATGATTTCTATGGAATATTTGATATTTCTGGCACGAATTTCGTCTTAAGATGAGTGTATACTTCACCAGGGTGATGCTTCCTTTTTTTTTTAGTTGGAAATATACCCCATGCTAGAGAAAGTATTATGGAAAGTATGTAAGTGCCACAGTGAAAATATGGAAGAAAAATAATACTTGAAGTATAATGTATACGAGAGAAAGTTTAAAAATACTGCTCTGTAGACTAATAAAATTACTTTGGATGGAAAAAAGAATGGCAAAACTAACAAGTGGACTAAAGTTAAATTGGAAAGGAGAACTCTTTTGTTCTAAAGCTCTCTCTCTCTCTGTATTGGTGATGTTTTATCAAATTTTCTTCTTTCAAAAGTCTTCTCTGGCAACCCCAATTTCAAAGTTAAATCCTAGCGGTTGGACGATGAGCACGCAAAAACAATTCCGTTATAAATAAGTTTTCGTAAATCCTCTTCAACCCTTTAAGCAGTATTAAGATAAGAAATTAATTTATATCAAAATATATGATGAAGTGAACTTAGGAATTACTTTTAGTGACCTAAAAGTGTCCGAGCTTTGTGGAGTTCTTAAATTCGTAGTTTAGATTCTAAACACTTAATAATATTATTACTGTAGGGGAGACTGGGGCTAAAAGTCACAAATCGATAATTTCAAAACTCAATGTCTTCCAAGATAAATAAGATAGCGACTTAAAATTTTGTTTCATAGATAGCCTCCATAGACCTTCTTTTATGTTATATGCTTCTTAGAATTCGAACAAGGATTTTAGAAAACAAAAAATATCAAAATTTTTGAAATATTTTTATTGAAGAATATATCAATTATTACCTACTTATTATTCAAAATTTGATGATCTGGTGGTTATTTCCTAAATGATTTGGATTCTTTGAATACGAAGCCGCTATCTATTTTAGAATTTTACAAAGATTTTTTTCTCGAGAAATCTTTTTATTAAAAACGACTACTTGGGGTAAAAAGTAACAAAAAATATGGAGCAAAAAGTAAGAAAAACCAAAACAATTTTTCATGTCTCACGGCGAAATGAAACGTCAATACCATGTGTCGCCGCTTCTTGTTTGCATTGGTCAAACGATTTGCAGTCTCTTGTGTGATTTTTTTTCTAAAATAGCTTGAAAAGCGTTTTTCTCGTTCAGATAGAGAAAACGGTGTTTTACAAAGGTGTAGAGGAATAAATTTCCTATGAAAATATGTCATCTAGGTATTGTTTTTTAAATTTACGGAATTCCGTAACTGATACTATTTGCCCCATAATTTTCGAGAATAGTCACAAAATTACCTTTCAGAAAACGGCTCGATAAATGTATTTCCTTACAAAATAGAGAAAAATTACTTTCACAAAGTTTTAGAGCGGTAAATTTCCTATAAAACTGCGTTAATTAGAAATTTCTGGGGCGCTTGGGTAGTTTGGAAAAAAATAAAATATCCGTTTTGTGACTTTTTGCCCCAGTCTCCCCTACTTAATAAGTTGATAGTGCAAATTATATGGAAGAGCATTGGACAAATTCGATTAATTATTTGGCTTATAATCAGTTCAATACCGCTTCGTTACCTCATGATATCGGTTCAGTCTTGCCCAAATTTCCAAGACCTTTCCAACGAGTTTAAGCATAATATCATTAAGTTGAGAAATGCGCTGTTTTGAACGCTTTTATCCTTTAACTTTGAAAAACTGTAATTTGGAATGGTCAAACGGAATTTACGTATACGGAGGGAATATCTACATGTACAACGTTCAAAATATATTTGAATTTAAAAATCTCATTTCGAATTTCAAAGTATTATTTTGTTTATTTAGAAAACGCCTTTAACGATTTCTTTAATTTTTGGATATATTTTGTAAGTATTCCATGTGAGTATTTCGTTTATATCTATGACAAGAAAATTCAAAATTTAGAGTTGTTCAAAGTCAAAGTTGAACTGAAGGGTCTATTTTTCAACAGATTTTATTAAATTTATATTTTATCAAAAGAAAAAAATGATTGAATGGGAAGAATAAATTTTTTCTTAGCTGTCCCATCCCTTGGCGCTTACCGGAATTGACAATACTTGAATCAACCGTCGAAAAACATCAATAATTTATGAAAAGATTTTGAAATTTCCAAAATGCCTAATCGATAAACTATTTTTATTAATTTTTCTTTCCCGAATATTGCCTTTTTATTGTTCTAACGTTTGTTACTGTACTAGAGCTTAAACGGTAAGAGATATTGCCTTTTTGATTTCGGTGACCCCTTCGCCCCATAAATCAAAATTATCTAGAGACGTTTTTACCGTTTGATTCCCACCTTCTTCTCCAAAACCATGTTTTTTGGTTTGTTTCGAAAGCTATTTCTTGTGTTTTCGAATATGCTTTGTAGATGAACATTTCGTTCATTCACACCTAAGGCCGGAAAATTCGAAACTGGTTTTTCAAAGTTAAAATTTTACCGATCTGGAAGGCCTAATTACTAACCGATTTATATAAAATTTGACATTTAAAAGCCCGAAATTTTCAGGGGGATTGTAGCCCTCAAAAACTAACACGATTTTGGTGACTGCCTTTTTTATACAATTATTTCTTATTTTCAAATTCAATCACAATATGTCTGAAAACAAAAATCACCTGGCAACCCTAAATTCAAATCTAAATTCGAAACGGTGGCAAAAAGTAGAGAAAAAATGACAGTTATTTAAAAATTTAAACTTACGTCAAAAGTTGCGTTGTATCCTTGTCAATTTTAAATAAATTCCTAGATGTGTAATCGTTAAAATTGGAAATCGCCTTACTTATGTCCTTTCCCCCATCGATTTGCGCCTTATTCGACTGCTGCCATGTTTCTATGTACACAACTGAGACCCTGGTATTGAGTGTGCGAAAGTACTGCAGAATAAGACAATTGCGAGAGAATGGTGTTAGTTAATTCAAGGGATTCAATTAGTGTGGGGTATTTCTCACATATTGAGAAATGGGTTTTGTGGCCGGGTGAGGGAGATCTCAGGAAAACACTTACCAAATCTGCAATGTTGGCAACTTGAATGGCATCGTGAACTACCTCGGCCCTTGTACTTCCATTTCTCTTCTCGAACATCGCCTTGTCGATAATGAGTGCCGTCTCAATGTATTTTGTAGCTTCCCGGACATCCCGACGGTATCTACCCGCCCCATTTGGGTCTGCTGTCTCCACCAGACCAGATCCATGAGATGGTTTTCGGGGACGTGGCATCCGCCACTCAAGAATACCCGAATTGGCACAGCCTTTGTTTGCCTTGGTGCGAGCCTCGAAAATTATATGCGGGTGTTTCTGCTGAAACAATGGTAAGACTGTGCAAGTTATACAAATCCATTGGAAACATTGGCATTCTCCTTCGGGCGCATCTAATAGTATCACATTTTAGCGTATGCTTTTAATCTTTCCCCCCAAGTAAGAACAATGGTGCACACATTTCTCTTGTCGGACAAGGACTTGAGGGATTCAGGATTCTGAGAGGGATTGTCTGATGGTAACATGTACTTGCACATAGCAATTTCCCAATTTAATTGCACGTGCATTCGTCAGTGACATTGGGAAAATAGTTTTTGGTCTTAAGTGTCTGACTTGTATGGATCACGATGAAACCATACTCGCATGGTACAACCACTCTCCGTATTGTGGCATTCAGATTCATCATTTCGGATTATTTGGAAACTAATTAAAGCCGACGTGTAGAGAATTCTGTGAAATGACATTGTTCATCCAGAAACACAATATCAACTAACGCAAAGTTATTTGACAAGACCCATTATTATTATCTCTCTGAAACAGATAAGTGGATCTTTAAAAATTCCTCAGTTTTGCATAAAAATCAATTTATGCGATTGTTGAAACAAACAATATACTTATAATTACACTGAACATACTTTGATTATACAATTTTCAAATAATATACTGAGATACTTAAAATATGAAAAAAGAGAAAATTTGTTTAAGTTTGGAATTAAATAGGGGGCACAGTTTGAAATGAATCCATTACTATAAAAAAGAATCAGCAACACATTTTCCAGATATTTTTAAGATGTTGAAGTAGTAAATATTAATAAAAATTATTATATTGCAATATTTGATTTAAGAGGAATTGGGGCACCTTTGAAATTGTGATTTTTCACCTGTGCAAAGATCTGAATATCTAGAAGAAGACATTTTTACTGTGATATAACGTCATGTAAATGCACCGCCTCTGTCCAAAAACACTACGGGAACATGAAAGAGGCATCCACATTACGAGGAAGGCGTTTCTGGGTGATCTACGATCAGCAGATTCTTCCAACACGGGATATACGACAACATGATTGAATTGTAGCATATATATCCCGATACGATTAATAATAATAACCTATTTTTAAATAAACTTGAGCCTTATGCCTAACGCACAATAACTTTTGTTTAGTAAACATGTTTTTGACATTTCAATGAAAGTGAGTGAGATCTAGATCTAGTCATCTCGCTCATTCTCATGGAAAATTTTGAAAACATGTTTACAAACAAAAGTTATTGTGCGCTGGACATTATCGTGATATAATTTAGCTGCACAAACAGATTGAGAAGATTCCATTATAATTATGGCTCAGTTACATTTAAACATACAGTGGCGACAAGATAAATAGAACAGTTTCGGACATTGTAATTTATGCTTTGTTTTTCGAAAATTTATGCTTTTAAATGATGAAAGTAATAATAATAAGTGAAATATAAATACATTTTGAATATGAAGAAAAAACCTGAAAGTTTTATCAAGAAAGGAGTATGGTCAAAACTATATGGGCGCTGGTCCCGGAATCGCGACAAATGAGAGTAGGCGGATTTTGTAGGTACTGATATAAGATTGAAAAATAGCCGGGACCCAGGACGATAAACGCTGGGAGTTCTTGTAAAAATGCCTTTATTCTTTCGAAAAATCGCTGTTTTGACAACGAATTACGCAAGAACGGCTAAAGTGGATTACTAGAAGGGGTGGTGTAGGAGCAGGTTAACATACATGGTTGAAAAGTCTTCCATAAGTTTTGTTCCCTTGTTGAATATCAGCTTTCTACATCGTCTTAGAAAGGAGTTATAAGGTAAAGTACCCCCATTTTGTATGAGGGCTACCAGAACGGAGGGAGGAGAGAGGGGGTGGTATGCATAAATGAGAAGTTTAAAACATACACTGACCCTATACCGAATTTCATCAAGATCATTTTAGCGGTTCTTGTATAATTCGTAGTCAAAACAACAATTTTTCGGAAGGATAAAGGCCTTTTTTACAAGGACTCCCAGCATTTATCGTCCTGGGTCCCGGCATTTTTCTCAACCTTATATCAATATCTTCAAAATGCGTCTACTCTAATCTTTGTATGAAGATGAACCAGCGCCCATATACTTTTGATCATTGTAAAAAATAGTTTTTATGCTCTAGAACTGTTCCTCCATGGTTTAGAACATTGATCCCAGAACAAAAGTTGTTACCTATACTAATGTCTATCCAATGACATAGGTCCCATTCGTGGCGATTCCGGGACCGGATTTGACCATTCTCCTTTAGTACGATCAAAAAAGTCTTGAAATGGCACATATTAAGAGGACAATATAAATAGCACATCCTAAAAGAAGTGATAATTTTCGATTTCTTCTGGAATTAACAACTTACAAATTTTATTTGAAAATTAATTTTGGATTAATTAGTACTTAGTTAAGTAACTTTTGGAAAAAATGAGCACTTGACAACGAAGTATCATAAGGAAAATCAGGATTTGATACTATTCTAATGTGATTGTATTTCATTTAGTGTGGATATCTACTTAGAACTATCTCAAATTAGTCACATTCAAGAGATTTATATTATAGTCAATCTTTTCCTTTAAATTCAACAGGATTGAGGTCCATAGACCGTCCTGGCCATTCCAGAAGGTCAATTTTGTTCTGATTGAACCAGTTTTAAAAACTCTTGGAAGTGTGTTTGGGATCATTAGCTTGGTTAAAACTTAAAAATCAAAAGCAAATTCTTTTCAATGTTGAAGTACATGTCTTGTCCAAAGATATCCTTGTAAACAAATTGGTTTATATTACCTGATATTCCATATAGAGACCATACGCCACTTCGCAAAAATAACCCCATACTATATTAAAATTACCACCGCTAAGTTGTTTTTAATTATGTATCAAGGACAAAATTCTTGACTTTTGGGACATATAATATTTTGTTATGTCATATCCTGTGATATTAAATAGGAATACATCTGTTCAAAGAATATTATTTCAGAATTTCAGGTCCTTCTGCCTATGCTTTTTTACAAAAATCAAACAAAAGGTACGGTTTCGTTTGAATACTAACTCTGTACGTCTGGAAACACTTCTAAACCGGGTATTTTTACATAATTTACTTTCAGTAATGCTCACATCAGTTACTTTTTCAAATTTTGTTCAATTTGTTCCTTTATTTTCGGAACGGCGCGGTGGCAAATAATTTCAGTTTTACTATAAGAACAATGACAGAATCTTCTCTAGAAATCGTAATTCTTTCTCGAAATTTTCGAGTTTTTGACCGATTTGTTAGTTTGATCATAAAAAGTTATTGAATTGATGGTTATCTTTCTTGAACAATATAATTTACAAAAAAAAAAATTCTTAGTTATCCTAAACTCTTTTACGTAAAGCCTCTAAATCTGTCCCAAATGCTCTATTTACATGATTTTTCAGTTCTCATAATTTTATTTTACGAAAAATTGTGGCATTTATGCCTATAAATGATCCAAAATATAAAAATATAATGAATTTTAAGATAAAAGTAAATTTCAGTTCGGTTCGGTTTTCTTTCCTTCAAAATAATTGTCTTTGCACAATAGGTCAGCTGGAAAAAGGTCTTGAGTCTAATAATATCAAAAAACATAGGAAAAACTATAAAACTTCGATCATCTAAAGTTGCAAGGTCATCCCGTCATCCCCTATATTAGGTGAGATTCTTAACAATTAGGTGAGATTCTTAACAATCTCACCTACTATAATCCTAACAAAATTTCATGTCCTCCGATCGCGCTCAAACTTGGCCAAAATGTGTTTCGCCACTTCCTGATCACGAATATATGGGGGGCTAAGTTACGTTCCCGGCCGGCCGGCCGGCCGGGAACGTAAATTAACCGGGAACGCCCCCCATATATTCGTGATCAGGAAGTGGCGAAACACATTTTGGCCAAGTTTGAGCGCGATCGGAGGACATGAAATTTTGTTAGGATTATAGTAGGTGAGATTTTGTTAAGAATCTCACCTAATAAATAAAATCAATTATGAATTTGAGAATTTAAAAATTTGCCATTTTTGAGCTTAAATATTTACTACATAGTAAATAGCTAGAGACTTGCAAAAAAATTCTAGATTCCTTCAACCTTCTACTTTACAATTATGTGCAGACATAAGAAAAAAAGGGACAGATAATCCTAACCGGCTTATGTAGGTGAGATTCTTAACGTGAGCTAACTCGGAGTGCATGCAAATTCGATTTAGAGCTGAAGTTGGGAGACGCCATTCAGTTATCTTGAATAAAATTCGTGAAATTATACAAATTTTGTATTTAAACCAAAATATCAAGGATTTGGATGAACTGACAGAAAAGTGTTATATGGGTGAAATGTAGACCAGAATGTTCTCTATAATTTTTCCATAGAACATGATCTCATCGATTACTCAGAAGCCAAGATAATCGAGGTTTTTTGTTTCTTAACTCGTTTTTTCATCCATCAGAGTGCCCCAAGTAGTCATTTGTTGAACTTCAACAATATCAAAGAATTGTTGTATTCTGTGGGACTTTCCATTTAAAACCCTATTTTAAGTGTCTTGGTGGAGTAGAGGCAGTCAAATTGGCATCTGAGTGATTTCAAAGCGTTATTATGGGAAAAATCAATTTTTTCACACTTAAACGGCAAAATCGGAGTGATAGCGTAGTCTGAGCGGAAAATGATGTATGGACGAAATGTAGAGACAAATGTCCTCTACAATTATGTCGAAGTAATCATCAAAATCGGTTCAGCGACAGTCGAGATAATTGAGGTTATGTGATATTGAAATTCGTTTTTTGACTGTGGCGCCCCTGGTGTTGGTCCCACGAAGTTCAAATATTCTAGAAAGTTGTAGTATTTGGTGAGATCTTTCGTTTAAGCCCTCATTCATCAAAATCGGTCACATAGAACCGGAGATATGATTTTTTAAATTTTGTGAACTTTGACCCCTCATATCTCCGGTTCTATTGAAACCACAGCGCACATACGCACCATTTTGGAAACGTCCTGGACTGGACTACAACATACTAAAATTTCATTAACTTGCACAATGCCGTTTTTGAGAAAAGTGACTTTGAATTTCGATGAATTTTGACGCTATCACAGCGCCACCTGTAGTGACTTTTTGAACTTCCATCTAAAAGTGCTCATCGAGACGAAACCAAAAAGGTAAAATTTATGTCGATATGTTAATTAGAACCGGAGATAGAGGCCGGTCAATGTTCGAACTTTGACCCCTTATAGCTCGGGTCAGGGGTTATGGATCGACTTAAGGTTTTTTTTGTTTGATAGGTATAATCAACGGCTACAACATACTAAAATTTCAGCCCGATTGCATAAGGAATTTTTGAGTTATTTAACTTTTATGATTTAAAAATTTTCTTTTTAATAATAGCGCCCCTAGCGGTGGTTTTATGAACTTGCGATGTTAGAAGGAAAAGTGGCATTTCACGAGAGCTTTCCAAAAAGCCCTCATTTTTTAAATTCTGACGATTAGAACCGGAGTTATGGCCATTTTAAGAAAATTTTTTTGGACCCTTATAGCTCGGGTCAGGGGGGTCGGGGGACCTTAAGTTTGGTATTTATGGAAAGCTCTAAGGCCCAGCTATAACATACTAAAATTTGAGCCCGCTCGATGCCATAGGGGCGGAGCTATTGAGAAAACAAAAAAAGGGGGGTCTTCAAAATGGCGGAAGGAGGGGTGGGGGGTGGGGGGTCAATGCACCATGTTGCAATTTTCATACGATATTTAACCTTTGCCGAAAACCGCAAGTCGATATCTTTTTTAGTTTAGGAGCTATTAAGCTCCAAAGAGCGGCCGGACGGCCGGACGGCCGGCCGGCCGGCCGGCCGGGAACGTAACTTAGCCCCCCATATATTCGTGATCAGGAAGTGGCGAAACACATTTTGGCCAAGTTTGAGCGCGATCGGAGGACATGAAATTTTGTTAGGATTATAGTAGGTGAGATTGTTAAGAATCTCACCTAATAACTTTGAATTACTCGTAATTATGGTTTTCAAGATCAGAGGAAAAAACGCCGTAGAGGGTATATTTTACTTTCGATCGGATCAAGTTGGTGTTCGTTCGAAAGGTTTTGGAATTCTGCACAAGTCTGAATTCATTTGAATTGGTTATGAATCAGTAATATGTTTGTGCCGTTCAAGGTTATCGTGGATAAGTCGGAGGTAATGGTGATTTATTGACAGCCTGTACAATGCACTCTACATGTTAGTGGAAAAGCATTGGAAAAGGTGAAGAAGTTCAAGTATCTCGGGGTGTTATTCACGAGTGACGGTAGGATGGACAGGACACCAAAATATTGTTGCGAATCAGTCAAGGTTCGGCTTGCCTTGGACCGCTTTGGGATTGACCGTGAACACCTTCTTGAAGTGGCATAGGATCGGCAGGCGTGGGTTGTTATAATCTTAATGTCACGGACCCGCGACCCCAATAGGGATAAGTGGTTGTAAAATGATGATGATGATGATGAATCAGTAATAAACTCCTCTCATATTCTATTCTGCACTATAAGACTGCAAAGAAACAAAGTAAATGGAAGAAGAATCCCCATAAAAGACAGTAAAATAATTCATTAAACCGTCTAGTATAAAAGTTCAACGAAACAAAGAAATCTTTTGAGATTTCGATATTTTTAATTACAACAATAATTATTTCAATGATCTTAAGACTTTTTTTTAGGAGGAATCATAACAGATTTATCCATATCAATTCAGTAAGGATATATTTTTAAATTCTCTTGTAATTTTGGGAATAATAAGAATTAAGTTGTTTAAGTAATACTTGATTTTTGAAATCCTTTTCAATATTTTTCTCTTGTTTTCATTGAATTTAATCTCTCTAGTCTAGTGTTGTTCAAAAAATAAATTATATTTTGAGTAGTATTGGATGTGACATGGGAGAAGAATGCCAAGAGAATCAAGAAGCAATAAATCCTCCTTTTTTATTGCATTAATACTCTGAATATTGTTCAATTTTGCTTATTCTTCTTTCTCACCATTTTGACTCCCTTGGCTATTGTAACAAAATTGTGATTGTTATACCCTCTTTGCAGTCACAGGCTATCTTTATTAATTATTCAGCATCCGTGGGGATAAATTTTGCTTCAATTGAATGTCCTGCTCTTTCGGAGGTACTTTAGTGTCCACACATCGCCAATGAAAACAATACAAGCGCCAATGAAGAAGAATTTGTAATCAATATTGAGAGATATTCAGAATAAATTAATAAAGATTTTTAAAATTCTATGCGCAAGTTATTAATTTATGGAGATTTAGCTCATGGAGGGTGTTTACTTTAAGGAATACATTTCTATAATTAACGAAGAGAAAAAAATGTACTGGATAAGAGTTCTTCTTGAAGTCTTCCACTCACTCAAATATTACATTTCTTTTGAGAAAATTTATCTGAAATGAAAAATAATGAGAATCTTCCCATTTTACTATTTGTAACCACAAATTGATGTGTACATAGACATTTTCTATTTACCTTGGAAAATAAGAGAAAACTCCCCTTTTTCAGTTGTGAGATAGTGTGAAACGGAAATTGGGATTTAAAAGAGATGAAACTCAACTGACAACGGACTCCCCATTTTACCCATCCGTCCACCCATGTCATTTTACCATAAGGTTGAACACAGGAGAGGAAATACATCAAAAGCTAGGATGATGAATAGGCGAGAAATAACTCGATATGCGAGAGAATATCCCAATAAAATTTAGTCGACGCGAAATCCTATTAAAGGATTTCTATTTTCTTAATTAATTAAATTTCCCGAAACCACTTTGAATGTCAATGGCACCAAAATGGAGTTTGAGAGGATTTCAAAATGAGTGCTCTTCATCTCAATTTTGTGTGAAATATACATAATACACAGAAATGTGTCCAATTTAATGAAAATTGGAGCAGTTTTTGGTGAGGATTTACAGTATCAAGCCAAACCAAACCATGCATCAAGCAAATTTGCCAAAATTGAGGATTTTAAACCTTCACATGATCTTTCAATTAAGACTATAAGTATTGTTTTTATTTATTTTAGTACCGTCGTTGCGGGTGACTTTGCACGTTTTTTCGCTGTTTTTCAACTTTGCCCTCTAAAATTGGACAGTTAAAGTGAAGGAGGGGGGTGAATGGGTAAAATTATTTGTATTCAGTTGTTAATGAATGGATTTCGTGCCACTAACATAAATTTTATAAAATTTTACTATGTTTAAAAAAATCAAGAAAAAAGGCTTGCACTGGGGATAAGGTGCGGGTGACTTTGCACTTTTTAATAAATACTAAAAAATCAACAATTTCTGATAATAAACGACAATGAAGATCTTCATATCTAAGGGTAAAATGCACGAGATCTACAAGATGACGTGGTCGCCATCTTGATTTGACGTTTCTGTCCGCCATTTTGAATAACTGTCAAACCCTAAAACTAGTTCGATTGGGTTGAAATTTTAGTATGTTGTAGCTGATGTCAAGACCTTTTCAAAACGTGTCTATGTTCCAGTCTACGTCAAGTATTTACCTAAATACAGAGGCTCAAAGTTTAAAATTTTGTAATATTCATATTTTGGCGGTCTTTATTTTTTAATCTTCAATATTTGAAACCTAAACGAAATGCCTCAGTAACCATTAAAAATGGTTGAGGCATTAATTTTATGTATTTATTTACTCTAACATAATTTAAAAAAAAAATAAAAGAAAAGTGCATTTAATTAATTTTTATTTTTCATCTTTGCGAAAACAGTTTGCAAGATTCTCAAAAAATGTGCTGTTATAAACAAAAACATCACTTTTCTTTTTGTTTGTTTGTTAGATCTCATCGCCTAACGATAGCGCTGTCTTTTTTGTGATGGTTTTGATAAAAGAAGCTCCCTGCAGTTCTGTATTCATGAAAATGTCAAAATTTTGAACTTGGAGCCCCTATATCCAGACAATCACTTGACCTAGGTCGGATTTTATATATGTTCTGAAAAGGCCTTGACATCAGCTACAACATACTAAAATTTCAGCTCAATCGGATGAGTTTCTTGTTTTGACAGATATTCAAAATGGCGGACAGAAACGTCAAATCAAGATGGCGACCATACCATCTTGTAGATCTCGGTCATTTTATCTTAAGTTCCCACAAAATTGGATAATTTTTAGCCTAACACTTCTATAATAAAGCCTTAGAAAGACCATTATATGCAATTTTATAACATAAATCTTGCGTTCTTAGGAAGATAATAGGGAAAAAAAAATATTTTAATAAAAATAATCAATAAAATCGAAGTGGATTATTCTAGCCAGATAAATTTAGATTGGATTTAGGCAATTTACTACTCTGAAATCGATTTTGGAATTGTACCTTCAGATAACTTTTTCACGGAGTCGTTTTTTGACAAAATACCTATACTAGGATTTCATTGACTATTACTGAAACTACAAGAATCCTTTTGGGGATCATTGTACCTTACTTGGTACATAACATATTCCTATATACTTTGACATGGTAGACTGGATCGGCGAAGACCATCAATAAGTGCTAAAATTTATTAAAGTCTTACGGACAGCAGAGTGCAAAGTCACCCCCCGAGTGCAAAGTCACCCGCAACGACGGTACATATTTCTTTATAATGCCCTAGACAGATTTAAGGCTTTAACAGATTTAAGAGACGGATTAGTGGGAAACTGATAGGAATGTATTCTAATCATTATTTTCATTTTGATTATAATTACGTTAAGCTGTCTCTCGGCTTAACGTACTGGACACACTTACGGCTTAAATCTAGAGACGGCTTAATGTAATTACAATCAAAATAATGATTAGGCTACATTCCCATCAGTTCCCACGAAGCCTTCTCTCGGCTTAAACCGTAGGTGTGTCTAGGGCGTAAGCCCCAAATTTTTCATCGTCGCTAAATGATTAAGCATATGGTTATACCGATTTAATACCGATTCAAACATAAAAATTTATTCTTCATCGAATATTCGACACATTCGAATATTCGAACATTCCTCAATATTCTTCCTTAAAAGGATTGGTGACTGATTATAAGGCCGGAGACAGCCAAAATCCCGAAAGCCAAAATCTCGAAAGTCAAAATCCGGAAAGTCAAAATTCTGAAAGCACCAAAATACCTAAAACCAAAATCCCGTAAGCCAAAATTCCGAATGTTCAAAATCCTGAAAGGGATGAAATTATATGGAAGATAATGTGTAGAATAATTTCCCAAAACACAGAAAATTTCCCTTTGCCTCCAGCAATCTCAGGTGCAATCATGGGAGTAGCTATGACACTTTTAAGAATTCGGGATTTTGGTTTTCGGAATTTTGACCGGGACCCTATAAGGTAATTTTGATTCGGACTTTAAATTGTAATTTTGTGATTTCTTCATTGTTTTAAAAACATGGAAAAAAGATCATGAAAGAAGTCTTATTCCCAAGAATACATTTTATTCGTATTATGGTCGTCCGTCTAAAACAGTGACAAAATGCCAAAAATCTAATTTGAGCTCGATTCAAAATTATCCCATTTTACCTTACTGCAGCGTTTAAGATTTGTTGAATTCAGGCACAGGGATAATCAGAATAATGGCGCTATTTCTCCTGAACATTTTTTGTTCTGCTACTTCAGGACAGTATTGTCCTACCGGTGAGCGTCGGTGAGGTAGTTTAGTTCAAAATTGAAACTCTCAAGTTTCCAGAGCTTTTGGCACTGTATCGTGTCTTCTTCAGTGGTTCTTGGTTAGTCCATTATCTTGGATATTGTCTCTAGTTTGTCTAATTTTCCACTCATCAGATTTGGAAAACAGTTGATCATTTTTTAGCACTTTACTTTTCTCAAGTGCTTCTGCATTATCGACATTTCTTTTTGTTGGTTTCTGCCACGACTGTTTAGTGTTTTTAGAGTACGACGGCGATTGGGGAAAACAGTCGAGGCAAGAACCAACGCAAAGAAAGGTCGATAATGCAAAAACACTTGAGAACAGTAAAATGCTAAAAAGAATGTTCAGGAGAAAAAGATTTTTCACGAGAATTCACAGCTGCAGTTTCTGCATGAGAAAAGACATTCGAAGATCGGTTTCGAAAGTGAAAGAAAAGGCATTGAAGTAGGAGATAGAGCGCTATATTCCGATGACTGAGGTTTTCGAACATTTTATTTTATAAATGTGTTTTTATTGAATTTAATTCATTGTAATATTATATTTCAATAGCTACTCCAATGCCTCAAATTTCCTGAAAAGAGCCATGGGTCAAATCCTTTAAGAACATAGAAGAAAAAATTGAGTTGTCCGAAGCTTAAGTCATCCGAAACGCGCTTTTCCTTATTTCCAGTTCGAATTTCGAAGGGTCTCGAGAGTATCAACATGTGTTTTTGTTCACTTTTTGTGAACAATCAAAGCAAATAAGACGTCTAAGATTCTTATTCCACTATAAATTCCGCTTAAAATCCCTGAATAATATTTTAACAGGGATGACATGATAACTTATTTTCGATAGTATCGACTGTCGATTTGAAAAATTTACATAATAGCTATGCTTTTTGTAGCTAACATAGATATTTGTCAACAACCACATTCTTTTAAGAATGTCACTTGCCTAAGATGCGTAAAAAGTCGTCTTTTACTTATTCTAAGTGATTTAGGTTTATCGATACCATCGATTTGATAGTGTCGAAAAGTTATCATTCCGCCCTAGCTTTCTCGTGTGGTAATTCGTAAATTTTCATAATGTTATGCGAAAGTTTTGTTTGAAAATTCGAAATTGTGTTTATTGTTCGAAAATCAACTATATTTTGTGCTAGTAGAGTTCCATTTATCTTTTAGCCGAGACACTATTGCAGAATCAAACTCCAGCTGTAAATTAATGGAATACCGCGTTGAATTATTAAAAGAATAACACATTTGGAACATATCGGAATCACATGAAATAACGGAATACTAACGCAAATTTGCGACCAATGGGTTACATTCATGATTTTGGGTGAATTTCTATTTCACCTGAATATAAATGAATTGTAATTTTAAAGTAAATTCGGAAATAGAACGATATTAAAGTTCAGTGAGCATCTAATGATCATTGTAATCAGCTCTATGAAAGTCTAAGTAACTGATATGAGTCGGATTTTTAATTTGATCTTCCGAAATTTAAATTTGTCATATGACATTGTCATACTGTTACAGAATTCCCCTACAGGACCATGTCTCTTTTAACGTTTTCTGCAGCTTTATTTTACCAATCCGTTAACTAAACCTTGCAGTCATTGAATCAGATCTATAAAAGAAATTATTTTAGCCGCTTTCGAAATTAATATGTTTCAAAGTTAAGGTCAGGCTATGAAGGTGCTAACTGAATATCTAAAGTCGATATTATCTAACCTTTAAATTTAAACTTTAAATAAGTTATTGCGAGCAAAAACAGTCTATCGCATATGCACTTTTTTTATATAGTCTGCTTCAGCTCTGAGTGACTCAAATGTACAATTTTTTCCCAACTTATTTTATTAAATTTACTAAATTTTATTAAGTATACTGTCAAATTGCTTCTTTTAAGAGAAGATGAGTTTGGCTAAAAACAGAGAATTCAAACTGTTGATGGTATAATTATGTTGAAGGTATCTTTTTCCTGCGGGCTGAGGGTCCTATACAGAATGTGTATATAGCAGAAGGAATTAGTGCTAGGGCAGTTAATTTACTCGAAAACGAACATAATATTACAGTCAATTGCTACGAGAAATTTGCTCTTTAGAATTTTTCCCTGCGGACATTTAATGTAAATTCCTTGTCTTTCATGGGCAAAATGCTTGTTCTTGAGCGTGGTGAAGAAGCATGGTGAACAACAAGATGTTCTACTTAGCGAAATGATAAAAAGCATCGGTGCATGAAAAATACTCTTGATTTTCTTCAGCTCGAGAAAAAGGAAAGTACAGTGAAATTGAAGGGATATCAACTGAAAATTAGGTCTGGCTTTCACGTGTTTTTTTTTTGTTCCTTTTTGCCATTTCTGGCCCCCAATGCTTGTTGTTACATTCAACTGACTCGACAAAGCTTCAAGTTCTTTTCTCTCTTTTTTTTTCTACTTCTTTTGCTCCATCCTTTTTGGGGGTGTTGGGATGTGTGAGAATTGGATCACAATCAGGCAACCGTAAAAAAGAAATCCAATCAAATGTCTCTCCAAACCGACTTTTTGGCTTGATTCATGGGGATGAATCGAAATGGGACATTGCTCTCCATGAAGGCCACGGAAATTGTGATTGCATCGATAGATGTTTTTATTGAATCTATTAGACGGGAGTCATACACCATCTTCTTTATTGGATTATCTCAAATCAACAATAAATAGTATTCTGATGGTCTTCTGTCGTAATATTCCGATGTCTATAGTCTTTCATTTCATCCATGGCATAGTTTATAGTTCATCTTACCGTCCAAAGTATACAATAAAAAACGATATATGGTCATTCGGTTTCGGTAACAAAAAATCAACGTTTGATAAAATCAACAATAAAAAGTAAGGCTGTTTTTGCCACAAGAAATAATCTCTAAAATTGGAAGACTCTGAATAAGGAAAAAGTATGGGCATTTGAGACATTTAAATCAAAATTTTTCAAAAAGACTATCACATCTAACGGCAATTATTAAATGAATAATTTCCCTTATCTAGGGGAGAGTTGGGAAGCTATTGATTTTATTAAAAAAAATTGGTGGCAAAGCGTCTCAGGCTTTGCGAAGTGCTCGAACTCGTAACTTAAGCGGTCTTCAGACTAAAGGTTGAGTCCAGTTTCCGAAGATCATATTTCCTAAATAGCGACCAATTTTATAACTTTTTGAGAGCATAATAGGTTAATTATCTTTAATCAACCTCTTGGCAAGTTGCCTGAAATTTGAAGCCACTTTCTCATATTTCGATTTAAATTTATATGGGATTTTTTGCACTCGCGACCGTTATGCTAAATTTTTAAAAAGTGAGAAGTTTTTTCGCATTATAAGATACCTTACCTATGGAGGGATAAATATACTAAATTTTTCTTCAAATACATTTTTTCCTCGGAACATTGTGAGCTGAGTCCGAGATCAATTTATGAGTTGGCTTCAAATAGCTCCATATAAAATAGCCAACTTGCCAGGCGCTTGTCTTTAATAATCCAATCGTAAGTTAAAATTTTCCAGAAAATTGTGATTAATAAGAAATTAGAGCAGTTGAGCCATATGGCTCAGTGTTTGGTCTGAAGCCCGTATTAGACGCTTTACCACAAAAGTACTTTCGCATCATCTGACGTATACTGCTTCTCAAGCGATTTGATTTAATCCATAAATCACTCAAAAGATCCCCCAAAATAGTTTGAAAATTAATAGAGTTGATTTTCAGACTTTTCAGATAAGAATTAGTTAAATAAATCGGTTCATTACTGATTCATAACCGATTGGAATCGGCTTAGTTCTATTAGAAATATCAAGGCCTTTCCAACGAGCTCAAATATTACCCCATTCGGTTGACAAATGCGCTCTCTATAGAGAATTAAATATTTTGTAAAATTGTTCGTAAATGTTTGTGAATTCCTATAAGTGACTTACGAAATGCTCATAAATCGTATAACCTACAAACAAGTTCGTAAAAGTTTGTACTTTTTTTCTTGCAGAACATTGATCGTAACATTATTATATAACAAGCATATTTTGCACTTTTACAAACATTTGTTCGTAAATTTTCGTAAACACACAAAAATGTTCGTAAAATTTTGTCACTTGTTCGTAAATTTTTGCCAACCAAACAAAAATATACGAATAAATGTTTGTAAAAGTACAAAACATTCTCGTCAAATGAACATTTTACGAACAATGTTCGTAAAAAAAAGTACAAACTTTTACGAACTTGTTTGTGTGTTATATGATTTACAAACATTTCGTAAGTTCCCAATAGGAATTCACAAACATTTACGAAAAATTTTACGAAATATTTCTTTTCTAAGCCTCTTTGACCTATGACCTTGAAAAACCGTTATTAGAAATGATTCAACGGTATTTTCGTATAAAGACGAAATGTCTGACACCATAATCTCTGAAACATATCCAAAAATGAAAAGAACTCGGTACGACGGGTTTTCGGGCAATCCCCAAAAACCTAGTTTTGGAAAGGAAGGGGAGGGGTGGTATGAAAATGAGGGGCATTTTAATGATGTTAATAGTCCCAGGGTCGACTTATGGGGGAGAGGTCCCCGAAGGTCTCAAGTATCTATCTGTAACAGTTTTGGGCTCTAGGCGTGGTAACGGTCGGAGGGACAGACGGACAAACAGCGTAGCGCCAAAAAATTCGAAACTTCGGATTTCCAAAATTCTACCAAAACACGACCCCTTGGGAGGTAAGGTAATAATAACTCAAAATCGAGCTCACGAGAAAAACCATTCTCTCTGTGGAGTTCAAGCAGTAAAAAATATATATTTAAATATTCAATTAATATACAAGAACTGTGTTACATAATTTTGTAGAACCCAGTACTAAGTAAAACAAATTGTTATGAGGTATCGTAAAATTAATTAAGTTGGAATTTCTTTGAAAAATCAATATTAAAATATGATGAATTCTGTTGAAATGTCCCACTCTCTTTCATCGATTAAAAAAAAATTAAAAAAGTATCAATTATTTTTAGTTGGAAAGTATAAAGCAAAAAAAATGAATATAAGGAGTAATATACTAGATAATTTACTAGATAACACACACCTAGGAAGTTTTTTAAAAATTTTCTAAAATACAAATTATTTTCTAATTTATCAAGAAAGACTAATGAAGCATTCTTAGAATTGATTTCAATTATGCTATTTGCAAATAACTACAAATTGTAATTTACAATATTTCATTGTCTTTATCCAATTAGGAAAATTAATTGAATTCACATACAAAGTTGTAAAATTCATAGGAAAAATCATTGCATGTGAAAGAAAAACGTGAGAATGATTCTTTGAATCTTAGGAAAATGGTATGAGGTGGAAGAAGAGGTTGGTTAGTTGAAGAAGCAGATATTGATTTCCGTTGAAAGCTCGGTACAGGAACAATCATCTGAAATCAATTCCGCTCCAAAGCTCATTATGTGTAAATGTTGTTTTTACGCGCAGACAAGCATTATCATCTCCCATCGGCAACGTTGGCAACTACTAACCCCAAGAGTATCCTCATCATCGCCCACAGACGAAGATGCTATATAAACTCCTGCAATCGCAATTACGCAAACAAACTTGTAAGGGTGCACTTGATCGGCAGATGGAAGGTTCTCCTTTTAATATGTAAAGAGAGGCTCAAAAGCAGTGCTATTATTGGAAATGAGTGATGAGACTTGCATGAAACTAGACAAACTTCATGAGAGAATTCCTAACTCTTCTATGTGGTTGCTCATATTAAGTCCAACTTCCCTTTGAGAAATATTTTATAGAGGAGCTTTCTTATTGGAAAGTCTATGCCTGAATTTTGGCTTACCAGTTTGTCTTACAGGGTTATGTATCTTCCTGGCAGAGCATCAAGAGCAAAAGGAACTTTTGAACTAACAATATCCAAAGTAGATTTAGTCTGTTGTTACACACTCAATAAATTGAAATGGAATAGGGTCGATCCATTTGACCATTTCAACAGATGCATCTTTTCCTTCTGTATACACACACAAGTACTTGATGAATGTTTCCTTGCCAAACTTGAGCTTTTGCCTCTTACAATTGATATTGAATCAATTGGAAAACAAAGTTTTGACTTTAATTTTCTTATTATTGGAAAATCGTAACGTGATTTGGGGTAAGGGGAGAAAACTCGTACTTGTATGCTTGCATAATTTAAGAAAATATATTTTTCAATGTAGATAAATAAACGACTACCCGTTATGGCCTCTACACATTGGGAGCAATTTTTTGTCAAAAATTGCTTTTTTGAAGGAAATTCCCTGCTGTGTTGTAGGGGGAAACGTCAAATTTCTGTCAAAAACGCAATTTTTGACGAAAATTGCTCCCAATGTGTAGACGCCTTTAAGCAAAATCGTCTGAAATCTTATGAATTTCTTCCGAAATATCAACATTTCATTCAAAAGTGTTTTCGAAAGTCTGTAGTTTTCCGTTATGATTCAAAAATCTGAGGATAATCGGTATGTGGAGTAATGATTTAACGGGTATAGATCGGTCGGTATGTGAAAACGGCAAACTAGACATGGTTCCCTACCGATAAAAGACTCTCCGGTGATGGCCAGTGGATTTGAAGTCACTTCACAAAGAAAATCACTTCTTTAATCTTGCCCAGAGCTTTCGGTCCTGGATATGGACCTTCTTCAGTGGTCGACTAAACTATGTTTTTTGCACTTTATGAGGATCGTAATTTTGTGTGGAATTGGGAAATATCATCACTTTAAAGTTATCAATTGGGAAGTTTTTTATGGGAAATTTTTTTTTTACTGATTTTCAACTTTTTTTGAGCAATTTTCTTTTACACTGAGTGAGAGAAATCCGAATAAATTAAAATAACATTCCGAAAAGATTAATTCTACCCTAAAGTATCGATCCAAAATCGGTGTAAATATTACCCTTTTTAGGTGTATTAGGGGTTAAAGGTACCCTTTTTCATGTTAATTTTACCCTTAAAAAGGTGTAAAATTAACATTAAAAAATCTTGATATATTTTTACACATAAAAATTGTTAAAGTTCCGAGGAAAAAAATGTTAATCGCACCCTTTTTTTTCTCAGTGTAGGTACGGATTTGATATGATGTGTTTTGACTCCAAACTTCCAAACTGATACATATCACACCAGTTCTTCATCCAATTATATACATGGTCCCCTAGTTCCCTTAAATACAACTTTACGAGTATATAGAGGAGGGTGAGGCAGTTTCAGGCCTGTACATTGAAACTACCTTGAACCCAAAAGCATCCCATGCTTTTTAAAATACTCGGTCTTGTGACTTAATTGCTATACTTCTGAAAAGTAATTTCGCATGATTCACCGTTTACCGATACATAACCGATTTCAAGGGGTTATTCATAAGCAATTAGAGTAGCTCGAGTTCCCGGATTACCCGAAAAATTATACGGGTTCCCTGAGCCCCGTGAGTTCTCTGAAAAGTAAATGGGTTCCCCGGGTTCCCTGAAAAATTATATGGGTTCCCAGGCTTCCCCCGAATGAATATTTAGGTTTCCTGAAAATTATATGGGTTCCTGGTTCCCTAAGAGTTCACTGAAAAATATATGGATTCCCCGGGTTCCAGAAAAATATATGAGTTTCCCAGGTTCCCTGGAAAAATATATGGGATCCCTATGAGTTCCCTGAAAATTGTATGGGTTTTTCGGGTTCCTGGAGGGTTCCCTGAAAAAAATGTAAAGAGGTCCTTGAGTTCCCTGAGTTTCCCAGTTCCCCGTTTCTCGGGTTCCTTGTGGGCTCCCTGTCCAGATTAGCTCGAGTTCCCCGAAATGAGTTACCTCTTGACCGATTTATAAATTATTCGAAATATTTCTCATTCTGCTTAAGAATAATATGTACAATTGATTTTTGGATAAAAATCTGTTATTGCTTTATAACTGATTGGAATAGTGGAAATTTTCGGAGGGAAGCTCCTTCCGGACGCGGCAACACAATCTGTGGAGTCTTCAACCCTAAGATCAGAAAAATCATGATTGTGTTGCCGCGTCCGGACGGAACTTCCCTGCGAAAATTTTCACTGAGGCTGAACGGCAATTTCCCCCATGATTGGAATAGGTTCAGAGTTCAGACTTGTCAGAAATTCCAAGACCTTTCCAATAAGCCCCAACATCACCATATTCGGTCGAGGAATACACTCACTAGAACCTTTTTAACACTTGACCTTGAAAAATCCTTATAAAGAATGATCAACTTATATACACGAAATGTGCGCCTAAGCCAGGAGGGTGACATTAGCTCTGAAAAATGCCACCACTTTTAGTATAATTTTTTTCCTGTTTTCGTACACGTTTCACGAGATATCTCCGAAACTGAGTAGGTTGTCAATTTGAGGTTTTCGGTTGCTTATTTAGTATTAAGTTGAGTTTTATTTTGTATTGTATTTTTTGCTAATTCATTCTACAATGAAAGAGAACACCTAATAAACTCCAAAGTTTTTTCGGCACGCTAGAAACATATGAGGAACATACACTGACTGAGAGAAATCCGAAAAAGTTAAAATAACATTCTGGAAATGTTAATTTTACCCTGCAGTGTTGATCCAAAATCGTTGTAAATATTACCCTTTTTAGGTGTATTGGGTGTTAAAGTTACCCTTTTTCATGGTAATTTTATCCTTAAAAATGTGTAAAAATAACATTAAAAAATGTTGATATATTTTTACACCTAAAAAGTGTTTAAGTTATGAGGGAAGAAAAGTTAATCGCCCCCTCTTTTTTTCTCAGTGTAGGAAACGTCATGCCCCTGGCCTAAGCAGTGCATTTTTGGACTATTCCTAGAAAAACTGGTTTTGTGATCGGGGGAAGGGAAGGAGTGAAGGGCAAATAAAAGTAATGTAAAGAAATCATAGAGCGATTTATGAGGGGGGTCTTCCAAAAGTGATAAGTAGCTATCTTTAACCGTTTAATCCGTATAATAAGATGCAGACAGATGAACAGATTGACAAACAGAACAACATCATTTCTCAGAAATCGTCTGAAACAAAATCGTGCAAAATCGTTTAAATCAAATCTATTGTTGATTAAATATGTTTTAGTATCATGGGTTATAACGTAACTTTAAGGAAATTGCTTATTTTGCTTTTAATTGCAAATTTCAGTAAATAGTGAGGAAAGTTAATGAGAAATAACTCAATTTAGTTTTGCACTGACTAATTAACTGCAGATTCCTTCAATTTCGCACATGTTTGAAGAAGCTCAGCTTACTGACAAACACTTCATAATATATTTTCCAGTCATTTGCTATTATTTCTGTTGATGGTATTAATTGTAGAATTGTTTAACCACATAACTTGTATGTTTGAGTATATGCCGAGACTTTGGTGAAAGTGGTTTTATGAGATATATGAGACTTATGCTATCTCACACACACGCTATGCTTCATAATATAACATTTTGTGAGATATTTGTATGTTTTCACAGTGAAAATGTGCCAAATTTAATATAGAATATGATGAGCATAAGACACTAATTGAATCTATGAGTAGAAAATTAACAAATTTCATTAAATTCACGATACCATTGACAATATTTATCCATCATCCTTGTTCCCCATTCAGCTATTCGCCCTCGTAAGCTCAGCCCTTGACAAAACTGAAGATAAATTTAACACAAAACCAACACCTCAAACACCTGCTTGTCATCTGAGCTTTTATTAGATTTTCCAAAGCTTCACCAGTTGCCGTATATTTGCGGGAGGAGGGGTGCTGTGTAAGAAGAGCTTTTAATGAAGGAGTAAGAGATGTATCTTCTTCAAGTGGATTCATTTCAACGTTAATGCACTTGGTTTATTAATCAATTAAAAAATGCCATTTGCCACATCATCCCCCCTAGTCGAGGGTTAAAAGGTAAAACTCTCATTTGCTCAACAAAATTTTCACTAAATAATTCAATTAACAGGATGAAATTTTTATTCTGTGTCCCAACGACATGAATATATTTTTTTGCACTGTATAGTAAAAATGCAATTATAAGTCCACAAAATTGTTAAATTCACAAAAAAAAACAATGAGAAAGTATTTAATATAGAATATAATTAAAGTTGCACTAAAGTCCTATAATTTCGCCATTTCTTTATGTTGTTTGTGCGAAAAGCTCATTGCTCAAAATTCAGGATGGGAAGGGAGACAGGGGAGCAATTTCCGTAATGACTAAAGGGTGAGATGCTTGTTAAAAGTGAATTTTACGGTTTTCGTCCAACACCACTTTCTTCACTTAAAAGTCACACCCATTAAAACAATTAACATCTTGCGAAAGGGCCTCCCCTCAAATATTCAGTCAACTTATGAAAATTCTCAAAATGAGTAATAATATATGTTATGACGGTAATGACTATGAGAAATAGTGGAGGTGCTTGGTCCTGGTGTTCCAGTGAATGTATGGGGATTTTTGCAGAATACCAGGGGACGAATTAAAACCAACTGATGACGATATTTACGATGGAACTTTCTAGCAAAACCATAAAATATCATTTGTTCTATCTTTCACTTGAATATTAACGTTGAGTTATATGTCGTTAATTTCTCTTCAAATATTTGTCACATTTAGGAAGTTTTGAGCAGCAGTTGGCAAACACAAGCCAGTTAATCATCTTTATTTTCTACTTGTCATCGTCCTTGAGCTTAAACGGTAACAGATATGAACTTCGGGTCTGCGATGACCCCCAATAAAAACAAAAACAATATCTCTAGACGTTTTTTTTTATTTTTCCCACAACTATCCTTTCCCTTCAAAACCATGTTTTTTTCGGTTTTTCTCAAAACCGGGCTAAACTTTTTTAATTCCGGAAAATTCGCCATTTTGAATTATTGAAAGTCAAAGGTCAACCACTTTGGAGGGCCCATTTTTCAACTGATTTGGTTAAATCTGGATTTTTTGGAAAGGTATTGAAACCCAGCTGCATCGGTCTTCGACGGTAATGAATCCAATAAAAGTCTGTGAACAAGGAAAATGCCCTGTATCTTATCCATATGTTCAATATTGTATATAGATTGAGGTGCCCATATTCGGGATTGGTAAAAGACTCTCTTTCGTATCAAAGGTTTGGTAACAGAGTAGTCAAATTGGAGAATTGCCCTCAAAAGAAATCGTTTTTCAAATGCAAAGAAAAAGAGTTTTTCGAATATTCGCGAATATGAATTTGAACTTATTTAAAAATCATTAAAATCCTTATTAGTAACTTTAGGAAAAAGAAATCCACTTAGGAATACTTTTTCAAGGAACTTTCGTTTTTTATTCCATATCTGCGCCGATTTTAACGGATTTAGACATGGGGTATAAAAACGTTTTCATGGGATTTGAGTACATTTTTACTGAACTAAATTGCACATTGTTTTTTTATGATTTCAAATAATGTGCAAGAAAACTCTAAAACATCTAAAACATTTCCAAATGGGCTTTCCTTGGGTGGAAATACCGATAAAAAATATTCTACTTTTGTTTGAAATTAAAAATTTAATTTAAATCGAATTTTTCGACGGATTTAGTAAGCTGAAAGCTTGCTTAAACCACTTTTACTTTGCGAAAATTGGCGAGAAACTGGTCAAAAATGGAATGAAAAATGTTCTTTACGAATCCCAGAAGATTTTTGAAAGTTTCTTTCAAAAGCTAAAACTTCACGAAATTTCAGAGAAAAACACCTGATAGAAATAAGGAGCATCATCTCACTGGTGAATCTCTGAGAAAATTGCCCATATTTCACACGAAAAACGTAATTCACAAGGCAAATCTCTCTTTAGGTCAAATGAAGAAATCATCATTAACGTGAAGCAACACAATAATTAATGAATATTTAACAATATCACTTAAAAATATCGAGGAAAGATTCTTAGTACTTCACTACAGCTAAATAAGACTGAAATACACACGAAACTCTGTAATATTTCTCGTAAGCAATTGCTCACACTAAATTTTCAACAAAGTAATTTTCACTGAAATCATATTTAATATTTATCGAATTTAGCATTAAAATCTTCCAAAAAGAACAAATATTTAGATAAAATTCATTATTCATCAAATATTGAAATAAAAATGCATAATTTTAATAAATTAATTTTTAGTGTCCAATTTTACCCTCAAAGTGTCCAAATTTAGAAGTAGTCCAAAATTATGAGCTCTTGCTCTATTTTCTAAATACTTTAAACAGCTGTACAGGCCAAGACCAGTAATTGGTTGTAGCGCCGGTTAAGTAAGTAGTACACCGGTTAAGTAAGCAGGCCCCTTGGAAAAGGGGCCCCGTCAGCACTGCCTCTTTTGCTACCCTCTATATTCGACACTGAAAGTACCGTTAGTTGATTTTTTTAAATTGCTCTATATAGATTTTTGGTCATGTATTTGATCTGTAAGTTAAACTGAGAGGGATATCGGTTTCTGATTTTTGATGGCCATCAATTCAAAACTGCCTAATTAAATCCCTACTTATTTAAGTAGTGAACCAGTTTAAATCGATTGTGAACCGGCATAGACTTGAAATCTCTAGGAAAAGATAATCCATAGTAGCTCTATCTCTTGAGTTCGTGCATTTCGCAAAGCTTGGTAGCTTTGTCCTTTATTTTATTGTCCAATCTTCTAATTTACTAACCCAAAATATCTATCCCTTTAATTACCTACTTATCGAATTTGATTTTTATCCAATTTATACCAAAATACGGTCCTATCAGCTGCAGTTTTTCTTTTGTTGAGTTCAACTTCACAAAGAAATTTAGTGAATACTCTCAATATATTTTGTCCATTAACCTTCGTGAAAAAGATATTGAAATAATTATCGTAATTATTAAAGAGTGATGCGATTGACTTGATCACATTAGTTTCATATTTCATCCACTTCAATTTACCCCTGTCCGTTTCTGGGTTGTGTGATTCATTGTCCTGGGAAATGTATGGATTTTCACACGAGGATGTGATGAACCATTTGTCTCATAAATTAGTATAGTGGCCATTTTTCCCATCTGCCACAGGAATCCTCTGTGCCAGACACAAAACCGAATACTATCTACACAATGGGTATAGATGAAAAACATGAAGCTCTTCGTGGTTGAACAAATGTTAAGCTTTAGCGAAGGAAGAAATAAAAAAAATCACCAAGAATTTCTCTTACCAACTTATCCCTTTCATATCTTTCCACATCCCCATATATTCTATATCATGTTTGGAAAAATAAGCAATTCAATTGACTGGCGTTAATTCAAATAAAATTTCCGCTCCTCAAATTATATTCCACTTGAAACATTTTTCCGTTTATGGAATCTTCTCACGACATCATATCGCATATAATAATGTGAGAATAGACCTTCTGCATCCCTTCCATCTACTCTTTTTCTTTTCCTTTCATGGCAGAAAAAAAAACCGTCATTCTTTCGCGCAAAAATGAACAACTTGAATTTCGATCTTTCACATCCTCTTCAATTCTTGCTCCTTACATGCTTCCGGCCTAACTTTTCCTCTTCTTTTCGAACATCGAGAATGTGTAACGCACAATCAACAATAAAATTTTATATCTCTGGATTCAATCAATATTATATGAGTATTAAATAAATGCTACTCCTTGTGTGCTCATTGGAAATTCCATGAGCATTTTATCTATAAAAAAAGTTAAAATGTAAAAAAGATCCAGGATATGTTATCTCTCTTTCTCATTTACCAGCACAAAAATATATATTCAGCCACTGAACTAAACTATTTTCCTATTTTCCACATGGAGAGCCTATCTTCCAACTAACAAGAACTAATGCTTCAATAGCAATAGTTTTTCATTCTATAGGGTAAGTGTGCCAAATTTCGGCATAGTTGCATGTAAGCACCGAAGTCCTAAGTTTGAAATGCAATATTTTTAATTCACATTGATATTTTTTGTTACTTCCTTTTCGGGAGGGTTGTGTGGAACCTTCAAGACTAGTTTATCATTTTTGTTTTCTTTAAATCACTTCCTAAAATATTGAAAAATTAATAAAAATATGGACATTGCTTTGGGTAGTATTTCGGCCACTTTGTGTGAAATTTCGGCCACCTTGTTTGTGACCACGTTTTGTGACGGAACGGATAGAAAATTTCAAAACATCATACGGAACGAGTTTAATATTTAGTTTAATACGTTTGTATGACCCACAAGCCCTGAGATCTTCCGTTTAATTTGTCCTAAACACCTGAAGAGTAGCATCTCAAATTTACGCGCAGATTCCCGTAGCAATTTGCACTTCCGGAACTCTTCCAATGACTTTTTCACATCATCTTTTTCATAGAAGCGATGGTTTTTTTCTGGACATTGTAGAATTCAGAAATTGGAAAAGAAAACATAAAATGAATAAGAAATTTAGGAAAGCAAAAGATGTGGCCGAAATAGGCAACACTACCTCACCGGAAAGACGCTCACAAAGTATATACTTTTTCACGCGAAATGCAGGATCCAGCTGGGAAATTTTACCCGAAATTTTAAGATTGATTCACTATTAACATAAACAGAAACAATCTTTAATGAAAACTAATCAATTTTCATGAAAAACACCGAAGGAAAACCTTCTGCACTTCACCACAAATCACAAGACTGCTAGAGACACAATCGATCTGTCACATTTTTTGTAAGACTCTTTCCACACTGAGTTTTTACAACACAATTTAAATTCAAATTATACCTAAAATTTAACTGTCTTTGTGTTAATACATCCTAAAATGAATAAATATTTGAAAGCAAAATGAATTCATTGACTATTCGAAGATTACATACATAATTTTAATTAATTTATTTGCATGGCCGAAATTACACTCAAAGTGGCCGAAATTAGAAGCTGGCCGAAATTTGGCACACTTACCCTATATTCATCTCGTATACCAATCATCGTTGGATAAAGCTTTATATATAGCAAAATATGCAAGAGCACGTATGCGAAAAGCTCTGAATTACACGATTTATGCAGATATCGCATCTATCAGTATTGATACTTCTTTTTCCAATTGAGAAGCTATCAAAAAAATCCAATTCTAGGATAAAAAGTAGGGGAAAGTGGCCTGCCTTTGAATGCTTCAATTTTTCTCTTATTTCCCAAAGCTAAAATTAAATTTTGTTAATCGAAGTTAATATAAAATAATTAATAGTATTAACTATATTTCACAAAATAGAATTTTTGCTTTGAGAAATAAAAGAAAAATTGAAACATTCAATGGTAGACCACTTTCCCCTATTCCTTCAATAAAGACTTCTATATTTGAATCGTGATTTATGAAAAATATAATTTTATACTAAAAACACTTAATATTGCTCGTTAGCTGAACCTTATATTTTTTAATTATTCGTTTACAATGTATTTAATATTGAGCCATATTGTTCTCTAAAGTTATCTTCCGATTACAGGTTTTAGTACTAATTTTTTTTTAATTTCTAAAATATTTCCAGGTACATATTAGACCAATTGACCCTAATAAAACAAAACAAAAATAGAAAAATAAATAAGTTTAAACCTTTTGGAAAACATTAAATCTGAAACTGAAGACGGATTAAGTTTAAGGGATAGTCTATACTGATGAACAATTTTTAAGCATTTTACTGATGAAAATGATTTTTTACACATCAAAAATCTTGATTGCAATATTTTGATAATTAAATTGCATATTACCAGGTTTACAGCCAATTTGGATCATTTAGTTGCAAAACAATAACTTTCCAATGTTAATAGAAACACCACAGCAAAACTTTTCCAATTTATGTATTTTAGTAAAATTATTATAGAATTTTAATTAATTCTATCTATGCATAAATATTTATTAACACGTGCTTATTGTTGTGCAAATGTTTACGGGAGATGTTGAGGATTTAGAGATAACCAAAAATGTTTTGGCCCAAATTAGTTGTGTACGTACATAATGGGAGGACCTGGCGATTGGTTAATTGTAGGGAGGGTGCATTGTTTCAAATTTACAATGCTTTATGTCAGCACTATTATTGGTTGAGCTTAAAGTGAGAGCACTATAAATAAAATCTTTCGATTTTGAAGTAATATAACATACAATAAACTCGTAAATCCTAAGGCATTGTTTTTGCATTATGGTTTGGGGTTTTGAGTGAAAAACAGAATGTTATGTTCGTTTCAGGGGCCTCTCGAGATTTAATTTTTCCATATGTTTTTGCATAGAGGCACTGAAGACTATTGGCAATTTTTTTTCAGAAGAGAATCGACTTATCAGTCTAATATACTTCGAAATCGTGCATTGAAAACTATCTACAAATACATATTTCATAATGTTCACCGAAATAATACAAGAACTACGAGCAAATTTGTTTAAGTCGCGGTGCAATGACTGCAAAATTTTTACAAGGAAAAGTGAAAAATAGCTTCACTTTTTATTAGGCTTGATGGACCCCTGGTTCGTTTGTTCTAGCTGAGGTTCTTTACAGTCTCTTTGATTAGTATGCAATAGGTCCAGAGGCTAAACGATAAAATATACCGATTTTGAGCTTTTAAATATCCTCATCAGATTAAGCGATCGTAGGATTTAGATTCATTTAGGATTTAGATTCATAAATCTAAATAACAAGCAATTTTACTGGTTTTTTAGAATCTAATGAATCATTGACTCTTAAGCCTTTAAGGACGAGTGGGACACCGGTATCCCAAAAACAAAAAGATTTTTTTGACCATGCAAAATTATTCTGTCAAACTTTTTGTTTGTCAAACTTGAAAGGCAAACTTTTCCAAAAAAGTTTTGACTAATTCGAATTTAGGGAAGGTAATTTGAATAAGCCACAGATTTGAAGCTCGTATTAATGGGGCATCTAGAGACATTTTACTGCTCAAACTTATCCGAAAGAGCAAAACAAATGCAGATACAATAGCAGTTGCTCAATCTCTATCTTATTCTAACTGTTTTTTGGAATTAGAGGTAAAGTTCGTAGGTCTTCTTAGAAAAGTTTTTGTCCTTCGAAAACTTTCAAGCCCTCCTCCTCGGTATCGGTGGCCAAATCTTGGGTTTTCTTTCTTTATCATAATATTTGACCTGGTGTTCACAGGGAAATAAGATTAAGGACGCAGTATATCAAACTTTTAAGAATAAATATTTAATGATTTCAAGTTTCTTGTGTTGGTTTTTTGAGAACTCATTGTGAGAGCTGATAATAAAACCTCAAGGGGTACATTTAAAACTGAATGAGATAAGGTTGCATCCATTTGAGTCTTTAGGTATTTTCGTGGACTTCTAGGGTAAATTAAGCTAATTCAAAACCTGCTTTAAATGGAGATTTCTCGCTATTCTAAATGGAAACGTCATTGTTTTCATGATAAATACAGTACTAAATTATTATATTTATAAATTTTCTATACCACAGTTTCCTTATTTAGTTAATTTTGCTCCAAATAAAGCGAAAATCCATTCATATTCACAAATTTTAATTTGTTAATTTCTCAGAAAAATTAAGTGTACTTTTTCACCGTCGAATTTTTCATCGATCGGCCATGTTTTCCAATGAAAAACACAATAAAGTGACTGTCGTTTATTCGTTAAAAATGATATTTTTGTGTAGAAGATTTCCCCCAAGATTTAAATTTCATTTTTTTCAAAACTCTTTCGTTCTATAACTAGTTTAATTCATCAGTTAAAAGGAAATATTTGTTTTTTCTTTTGATTTCAGATAAATGTATTAAAAATCTTGTCCACCGCAATGTGTGTTTTTTTTTCAAAAATGGTTTTAAAAAATCAAGCACCAACGGTTGAATTTTTAAGATTTTTAAATGAAAGTTTCAGAAAATACATTTTAAATGTTGTACTTTTAAATGTTTAAGAATTTGAATAAAAATAAAAAAAAATATTATGTTGAAAAATATTAGAGAAAAAATGCTGTTCCCAAGCTCTTTTAATCCACGTAAACCTTTAAAACTCTAATTTGTTTATTTTAAAAATTTCCTCTATTATAATGACATTTTTTTTTATTTTCACAGAAAAAGCCTTTAAAATATATTCTCCATTAGTAATATTTTTAAAGATTAGACTCATTAGAAAGGTCTTGATAATGCTTTGGGATGGTATTCAGATATAATGAACAGGTTTAAATCAGAGCCAAACTGATATAATATCTAAATAGTCGTGGATGTGAGCACTCTGCGAATTATATTTGCCCAATTGCTTTTAGATGAAGTTAACAAAACAATTACGCGGCTTGGTTTAGTGGCGTGAAAAAAGTTTTAGTGCAAATAGAAAGACATGAAATTGTTCAACATGAATCATGCTATGTTTCCTGGTAATATCGATTTTGCAGCCACGGAGAGCTTTCAATTTACGTGACGGGGTAGGTGGTGAGGCGTCAGCGTTATGGATAGGGACTACCAGAGAGAATTGAAAGATCACCGGTCGTATACGACAAACAATCCCAAATCGATTCTTGCAATTAATCCTTCAATCATTTGTGATTTCAGCATTTTCCTCCATTCTCTCTCTCTATTTTCTTGTGTACTTTTCCTCTCTTCCAGACAACCATCCGCCACTATTTCTCCCATGGCCACTAATGCAGATGATGACGCTGATGGGAATGCAAGGGATGACAGAGTGATATTACGTTTTTGAAATTAATAAAGCTCTGCAATGGTCTTTGGATAGAAGTGAACTGTGAGTGCCAGGAATTTAATTGCATTTCTTCAGGAAAGCACACATGAAGTGCATTTTGCTGAACTATGCTGAATTCCTTCAAAATCTGCCTCATACCTCAATACAGGTATGCTTGAGGATGTTTAATTTTAGACAGACATGACACTAGTGCATAGCGTGACAATTGCTTTGAATTCAGTATCTTAGGAAAACTCCTTTCAACTTGGAATGTCTAAGAGTTTTGATCCCTACCAAGATGATGACAATGTCAGTCTTGGAAATGTATTAAGGATCTCTTGTGGTAGATTCACCCAGATATCCCAACCAGATGTCCTGTAGTGATAAAAGGGGTTGATTCCCAGTGCCATACAAACAGATACGCAATTTACTGCCATTGATCAATGCACATTCACTACGTCAGCACATTTTACATCTATGAATTGTGTACTGAATTAATTTTGCTTTTCTCAGTGTCAACATACAATTTGTTGATACACAATTAAAACTTCATTTCAATACATGATATATCAGTAGTCAAGGGGATTTTTGCCAATTAATTAGAGAGAGTTAGAGAAAGAGATTTTGTATATTAAAATTTGTTAATGCTGAAATTCGTATGTTTGATTTTGGATTATGAACTAATATTATTAGCAGTAATTGTAGAGTTAAAACATTTCTAGTTGTTTATCTTAGGACATTTTAATAAACCATTTAGCCCATCTAGTTTCTGGGTGGTGTAGGAGACGACTGCATTAGAGTAGTTGATCGTATGATCTGAGAAGCCTAAAAACATTGGTGCAGAAAGAACTTAAGGTAAATGGAATTTATGTAAAGTACCTATTACCGTTTAAGGACGATTGCACAATAAAAGGATAATCGATGTTCCTAAGCTTTCACTGTAAGCCAGTTTGGGATAGCTGGGATAGCTTCGAGGATTAACATGAGTCTATTTGGGGCCTTAGTTGCTTGTGCCAGATCTATATAAACATCTTAAAACTCTGACTAAATTTAAAACTATATAGTTGTTTTTTTTTGTTAAAAATGGTTGAATTTACGATTAAATGCTTGAGGATTGGATTTAGGAACAGTTAACAGCGCCATCTAGTAACAGATTTTGAACAATAGTACCACTATTGAGTCGGAAGAAAGTATAGGCCAGTGTCAGCGAATTCCCAGCAATATATGTTACTTTGAATTTTGTAATGAAAATTGACTTATAGTAAGGTGGGGTAATTGGTTCGTTTTCCGAAGAGTGCTACTTAAACGCTTTTTTTGGACTGATGAAATTCTTATTTATTTCTTCTAAATCCGTAGAATAATTCACTGTTTCATTCAGAAACATAATATAAAAAATTATAAAAAAATATTAAAGAAAATTTATAAAATAATAATAATACTGAAATAAATCAGCATGCACTAACTGCGACGCCTTTTCTCTAATTCACTTTTAATTAAACTTTTGGATTTAAAATACTTTTTCCACAAGGAAAAAAACAATAAATGTTTTTAATCAACCAGCTGTCATTAGCAAAAATATCACTGCTAGAAAATTTTTAGTGAAGAATCCAGCTGGCACAAGATTGAAATGAGTCGATTACACTTACATATTTAATGAATAAAAATATTATTTCTGCTTTTTCTCAAACTTGAGTAGTTATATTATGTTACTGTAGTGACTATATTACGAAAATAAAAATAAAAATATTATTTTAAGTGGATTAGTCATAAACGATCCAGATAGCGAAGCGCCCGGATTAGCACACTTGACCATATTTGGGAATTCAATTGATAGATAAAACAACAATAAATAGAGGAAAATTATAAGAATATTGAAGATATTCCATGAAAGCTTCCATTTATCTTTTGTCAATTGCAATATCAGAGCAATTAAACAACAAAATTTCACTGCAAGTACTGACAGATTTAAAGGTTATTGAAAGTCAGATTTTTTAAGATTTAAAAAACTGATAATAAATATATAAGAATTTAGTTGTGTCGATTGAATAGTTCATTTAAGATAATTAGTGAAAATTAGCAGTGAAAATTTTAAGGTAAGCGTTTAATACGTGAAGTACCATCTCTCTTAGCCCTAGTGCAACACTTGTCCATTTAAATTTTAATGCTTTCGGTAATAAGCGTTGAAATATGTAATTGGTGTATGATGAATCACTTAACATGCATCTATCTATTTATTGATGAAAAGCTAGACTTGGCCCGCAAAACTTGGTTTAAATTGATTTAATATTATAAATATGATTTAAAATTAAAAAATGAATTAGGTAGGGTAGAGCGGGGCAGAATTAACCACGTATAGTATTAGATAGTGGTATTTTATAGTTTGCCTGCGAAGGAATATTGAGGAAACCACTCTTTATTCGAAGTATATACTTCCCTTCTGATTCATTGAAATATTTATCAGCCTCATACAAATATTTTTTGTACAAATTATACGCAATGAAGAATTTCATTTGCTGGCTAATTCTACCCCGGTCTCCCCTATTGTATTAATTTTTCACATTGACAATGATACTATTCCAATGCAAAATGATGAACATGACTATATATCACTTTACTGTTCCAAAGTGCTTCTACATAATCGACTTTTTTTGTGTTGGGTCTTGTCATGACTGTTCCTTAGATTTGGGACACGACGAGAACTGGACAAAACAGTCGAGACAGGAATCGAGACAAAGGAAAGTCAATAATGCAGAAATACTTGAGAACAGTGAAGTGATAAAACACATATTCATCTCTAATTGAAATAACACCATATTGGTGTTATTTCAACGAAAAATGAACATGTTTTTTTCAGTACTTTACTGTTCTCAAATGCTTCTTCATTATCGACTTTTTTCCAGCAGTATTACGGGTCTTCTAGATCCCGTTTCAACGATGAAGTATGAGACCACGACTGTTTGGTGGGTTTAGATCACCGCGAAGACTAAGAAAAACAGTCGAGCCAGGAACCGAGACAAAGGAAAGTCTATAATGCAGAAGCACATGAGAACAGTAAAATGCTAAAAACATATTAATTTCTCATTGAAAAATTAATATGTTGCTTTTGGCAATTGCCTGTTCTCAAATGTTTCTTCATTATCGACTTATTAATCGTGTTGGTTTCTGCCTCGACTATCTGCCACAACCCACGTCGTGTACTAAAACCAACAAACAGTCGTGACAGAAACCAATACAGAGAAAAGCCGATTATGTAGAAGAACTTGAGAACAGTAAAGTGGTAAAACAGCATGTTCATATTTCATTGGAATACCACTATAAGTCAATTTATAATCAAGTCTATCCTGTTATAAATTAATAAATGAAACACCTAATACTAAGTGGTTCAAAGACACAAATTATACATTTGAATGTTAGTAAGAGACAATTAATTTAAATTCGATTAAAATTTTAATGAGCAAGTAAGATAACACTGTAAGACTAATAAATCTTTATGACTTATCTTAAAATTAAGGAGCCATTTTCCGGAACAGCTCAATACTGGACTATTCAAACTTTAATTAATTATTTTAGAGCTACAATCACTTTTATTTATAGAACCTTGTTAAGTATAATGACACATTTGATTTGATGATACAAAACTGAACAAATAACTATTCCCTCCTTTTGTATTAGATGTTATAGTATCGTATATGAAGCATTGTATATAGTACTTAGCAAATTAATTTTCTAAAATGGAACTCTTTTGGCTTTCACGTGGTGGGACACACAAGAAAAACTTGTGTCAGTTGAACAATCTGTAACTGTATGGCGTGATGTGCCTTTTAATGTTGAAAACTTCCACCTTACATACATATAATAGTCCTAAAGTTGAGAAATTGAAAATTCTCTGTATACGCTTTTCGTTGCGAATTTTGTGCAAATGACACAATCTGGTGCTGGGATTTTGCGAAAACCTCAATTCATCTCATGGAGTTTAGATCCCTTTTATGAAAATTGATGAATTTTCCACCATCAGTATTGTATATAGAATCTATGATATACACAATATCGTCTCTAATACACGTGAGTTTACCAGATATTTTGTCTCTAAGCACTTTGCCTTTATAATAATAATAATAGGATTTGGGGTTTTGAATTCCAACTTGGTCCGTGATTTGGTCTAGATGGGAAGAGTTTGGCCAAAAGGGATATTGACTGGGAATTTCACGTGAGAGTTAAATTGGGTTTTGAGATTACAGGGGATAGAGATAATATGTGCTGAGGGTGACCATAAGAAAAAAAAAAAAGATTTGTAAGGCTCTAAGAAAGGTCTCACAGACTTTGGTATCTTTTATGAGGGATGGAATAGGAAAAACTTACCGATAGATCACCACCGTAGAAAGGATGAATAACAAATGTTTCGTTGCCAACATGAATGACTCCGGAGACACCGTTGCAGGTGTGAAAGGCCGCACTGGCACCTGGATAATCCTTTACAGTTCCATGATAGTAGCAGTGCTCAATTTCCTGTTGATAGCAAACCAGAATTAAATGTGAATTAGACAGGGATTTTTTTTCGCAAAGTTCATTTATAAATCCGCATTAGAAGTATTAAGTGGTAATATTTCAATTAACAAAAGTGTCCATAATCCTAAAGATTCATATAATGCAAATAAAATGAATTTTTAGTTATATTTAGTGCTGAGTAAAATTTGTCACGCCATTGATAGTGGACAAGTGTATCTTTGACGTCCAGCATCCACGGATGAAATGGCTTTTATAGCATTTACCAGAATCCCCAATGTATGGGCTTTCGCTGGGTTTTTTTTTTATTCTATTGGTCGCATTGGGATACAGCCCAACAATATGAGAGATCCTTTTTGACATGTTCATTACACAAGTGAATGTTGTATCAAATAGTGCATGCATAAAATTTATAATGCGCTTCAATATCTCCATTCTGTTTGATATAATATTCAAATGAGGATTATTTTGTGGTGGGGGCGCACAACAAATGGATTTCCGGTGAATTGATTTCACTAATGATGTTCATTGATTTACTCTCTGGCTAAACCACTTGGCGACGCCCCCTTTTAAAATTAAACTTTTGGCACAATATTGATTGTAGGATAATTAAATTGTTCTATATTGTCCAAATTTTGCACAAATTTACTCAAAGATTGTCAATATTGACAAATAACAAGGAAATAAAAACACTGATAAGCCTAAATATGCTTATGTAGGCGAAGCTTTTAATTTGAATCATTTCGAAAGGTTTGCAAATTCCATTTAGGAAGATGTAATGCAGGAATTTCCAATCAAATTTGCTAGTAAATGCTATTTTCGTATTTGAGCAAAATATTTAGGATTTTAAAGCATTGACGAAAAATGAACAAAATGTACCCCAGAATGCTGTCTGTTGCCTATGAATTTGATGATATCAATTATTCAGGAATTGGGAAATAAATAAATTTATTATAAAAAAGGGGTGGCAAAGCGTCCCAGGCTTTGCGAAGTGCTCGAACTAGTGACTTAGATGCTATACCCCAAAAGCATTTTCGGATCATCTACCGTTTACTGGTTCTCACCCGATATAGGGTAAGTGTGCCAAATTCCGGCCATCTTGCAATTCCGGCCATCTTTTTTGTTCCTCGAATTTCAATGAATTTTTAGTTTTTACATACTCTAGAGATTATACAATGTAAAAGAATAACAAAACAATTTAGCTTCGACAAACAAGATGACGTGAAAAAGACATTTGAAGAATTCCCGATGGGCAAAGAACTATGAGAATGAATTTGGCCGAAATAGGGCACCACAGCTATGTCAACATTTTTATTTATTTTAAAATGTATTAAGAATGATTTTAGAGTATATAAAGACGATAAACTGTCTACAAGTTTCCAAGCAACACTCCTTAAGAAGAAGTAATAAAAATATTCAATTTGTATTAATAATATTGCATTTAAAACTTGAAACCTTGGCGCTTGCATGCAACTATGCCGAAATTTGGCACTTTTACCCTAAACCAATTCATAAATCACTCAAGAGATACTCCAAAATAGTTTTAAGAAGTAATAAAATTGATTGTCGGACAATAATTACTTATCGGTTCATAACCGGTTCATTACCGGGTCACAACCGATTTGAACCGATTTATAACTCACTCAAAATTATTCCCAAAATACACTTTAGGAGTAATATAATTGAATTTTGTATAAAAATTAGTTATTGGTTATGAACCGGTTCAAAACCGATTGGAACCGGTTCAATTTTGTTGGAAATTCCAAGACCTATTCGACGAGTCGTTGATAAATGCGCTCTCTAGACCTTTTTAAACTACTTCTGGGCAAGTGGCCTTTAAAGTTGGAGCCACTTTTCACATTCACATACAGATTCGTATGGAAATTTTTCTGCACTCGTGACCGTTACACGATATATGTCACAATTGAGGAGTGCCTTGTACACAGGACTCTGTGCCTTGTAATGAGGGATAAATATTCTATATTTCCATCTAAAAGGTTTTTCGGAACTCGAAGCATAAGCTGATTTTGGAAGCAATTTATGAGTTGGCTTCAAACAGCTACATATAAAAAAAACCTTTCGCCAGGGGGTAGTTTTTAAACCTTTGACCTTGAAAAACCGTTATTAGGAATGATTCAACGGGATTTTCATACATGGCCAAATGCCCGGCTTGGCAATTTTTGAAACACATCCAAAAATTAAAGACGCGTTTTCGAATAATCTAAAAAAAAACATAGATTTGGAGGGGTAGGGGAGGGATGGTGGAAAAAAGAGGTTCATTCGGTATATTCGAGAAAAATAAATCAATTACGAATACTTTCACAATTCATTACCGATTGTGCATGATTTAGACGGATAAGAAATATCTATACCTTTTCAAAAAAATTAAATCTGAAGCAAATCGGTTGAAAAGTGAGTCCCCCAAAGTGACTAAAATTTGACATCAAAAATTTCAAAATGGAAAATTTATCGGTCATAGCGGTCATAGGCATGTATGAAATAAATGGCCACATAGGCTACCTCTAACACATATCCAAAAATTATTGAAAAAGTTTTGGACAAAAAAACATAGTTTTGTTGGGGTTGGAGGGAATCCAGGGGAAAACGAAAAATACCGTCCAAAATAATATCCACTTATGGGGGGCGGCAGGGTCAACGAAAATCTAATATTGATATGTCTAACCGTTTGACCTCTAGCTCAGGAACAAACTTAAGGTCAAGTAAAAAATAATATCCGAAAAAGTTATTCAGTTACCGGCATTTAATCGATTCATTTTATTGATGAAGATTGATGCAGTTGGGTTGGAAATTTCAATACTTTGAGTTTAATATCCCGAAATTTTATATTTTAAATGTCCATTCATGTCTAAAAATGTCCCAGCCTCTTTGGTAATCTGGAATTTTTTTTCCAACGGATAGCCTTGCAGGCACTGATACTGCGAACTCTAAATGTTTTCTAAAAATGAAGTATTGTACAAAGTTTTTATTTTAATCACAGCTTGAGATTATCAATTTATTGAAGTAACTTGACGCGAGCTATAATAGATCAATATAATATGAATTACAAAAATTGCTCTATAGGTACGATTCTAATTATCAGAATTAAATGATTTTAGGTGAAGTTGAAAGGTCTCATTAAGTGCTAAAACTGTACATCTCAATTCAACTGATGTTCTGATTATACAAGGGCACGATTTTCGAAAATTTGATGTAAAATATTTCGAAAACTAGCTGAGGCTTTTTGATGAAATTTTAATATTTTAAAGCCTAAATCGAAATTTTTTCGACGATGGATCGCTATCCACTGCGATATTTACTGACTTGAGCTGCAATTCATAGTTACTTAACCACACACAGAGAAGTGATTTTGAGAAAGCGGTGTTGAATTTGGGGTTGAATTTGGTGTTGGTGTTGCTTGAACACCAAACGTAGTAGCATTCACACCAAATTAACACCTAGTTTTGAATCAATGGTGTTCTATGAAATGCTTTGGCGGTGTTGTATTAACTCCGCCACAGAAATCTCTGAAATGGTGCAAAAGTAACACCATCAATTTTCTAAACAGTGCTGTTGCAACGCCAAACGGTGTTCGTCGCTCACCATCGACCACACACACAGAAAAATGAAAAATTCTTAAACAGAAACACCCAGGAATTTAATTTCAAATCCCATCCAATGAATGCCAATGCCCTAATTCTAAATCCTTGATCATTTAGTTTTAGTTGCAAATCTGTAATTCTAATTGTAATCTCTAATTTTGGAATATCGTGTGTGCCGATGCAAGGGTTCCCGATATGCTTTGAATACATTATAGGAGTTCGTGGCGCAGCTGGAAGATGCTCGACTGTCATCACAAAGGTCGCGTGTTCAAATCTCGGCGCAGGCTTAAATGTTGGAAAAAGATTTTCACGCACCAAATGGCTTTGAAATACAGAGAATATCATCCAGGGAGGGCCCCAAGCCCTCAAACAATGGTCAAAAATTAATCAAAATCACGCAGAAAAATGGAAAATTCTTAAATAGAAACACCCAGGAATTTAATTTCAAATCCCATCCAATGAATGCCAATGCCCTAATTCTAAATCCTTTGATCATTTAGTTTTAGTTGCAAATCTGTAGACATTTTTCATTTATTGGTGTAAAAGGAACACCTATATTTTCTTGAGATGGTGTGATACAAAATCCACAATGGTGTTCTAACAACGCTAAATTTGGTGTTAATAATTGGTGTAAAATTGGTGTAATCAGAAACCGAAAGCCGGTGTTAGTTACTTTGTGGCACCACTTGGTGTATTCTGAACACCGAATTGGGGTTAGTTGATTTTGGGGTTGAGGTTGGTGTGTCCGACAACACCATTTGGAGTTGTTATGCCACTAAAATTTCTCTGTGTGCAGTATATATCTTCGATATTTATTAACGGATTTTGATAAAATTTTAGAATATTTGAGATAGGGACCATTTCAATGGTTTTCGCACTATATCCCGCTTCATCCCAATATATATACCAAGCCCACCAAGCCCCTTACTACATTGAAATTGTCCAGTAGGGGAATACTGTTACGGTATGACAACGTCATATGGCAAATTTAAAAATGTTTATTTGATAAATTCGTAAAAAATAATCGAAAATCAAATTCATATCTGTTAGCAAGAGCTTCATGGACCTCTTAGCAATGGTTATTCTATTAATGTTATCCTTTTCGATAATTTTCCATGAAAATTTGTCATACAGTGGCGGCCAAACTAATAGAATCAGCTCCGCAAAGACCACTATATTTTACCTTTAGCATTATTGTTTATTCCAATTCATTGAAATAATATTGATATAGAAATGTACTAAATTCACGTACTCTAAAGCGTGTCCACGATAAGATTGTTCCCAAGAATAAAACTTTAAAAATGAAGTCTACATAATATAAAAAAAGAAAAATGTTTTTTGTATGTCATGGCATCTGTACAGAGACAAAAGACGTTTTTGGAGGCACTCCGTGATGTAAATTCACGAGTTCATGTTGCCCTGCATGACGAACGCCTTGCTTTGACGTCCACATGAGCAGATCGCCATCCAAACCATGTATTTTTTTTGGAAACTTTTCATAATTTTTGTACCTGTACTTTTTCTTACATCATGTGCGAGACTTTGCGGTGTAATATTGCTGTCCTGGTAATTGTTTGAAGTTTCCTTTTACGTATGCTTCATCATCCATCAAGATGCATCCACTAAAGCCAGACATCATCTTATCGTGACAGCCTTCGAGCTCGTGTCTTAGCTGACTGTCTTTGTGCATCCGTGCGATGAGGGGCTGCTGGGCCTTAAAAGTCTTCAGTCCGTTCCTCTGTTTGATTTTGTGTACAAGATTTGTAGAACATTTAAGTTTTTTAGCCATATCCCTCACAGATGTCGAAGTATTGTTCTTGTAGCGCATGATCACCTTTTTCTCCAAATCTCGATCTCCAATACCCTGATTTTTCCCACATCCAGGTTTCTGGGCAGTGATTTTACTGTCGAGGAATCGAAGAATCACCCTCCGGACGGTCTGGCGTGAGGTATTTGTGAGTTTCCCTAAGTCCGCGTAATTGATTCCAGGATTTTTTAGATACGTGTACTCGATTAGTTCCCTTCTCTTTTCTATTATTATTTCGTATCTCAGTGAAAAATGAAAAGAATTCTTTGAGAATTTTACCAAAAGAAAGGTAAAAACACGTGTTACAATGTTTACATACAACGAAAATGCGGAGCTAGTGACATCTGTCATAAAAATATCAAAACATTTGGAACAATCTTTTCGTGGACACGCTTTATTACATCTTTTGGTCATAATTGTTTAAAAGTTTGCTTGACAAATAGAAGTACCATCCAGAAATGAATCCTATTAGAAAGTTTTCCTGTTACTTGAAACTTTTAATAGAATACTAAGTGAAATTCAAAAATAGGTAGAATAGAGGTATTTCATTTTTAATGCTACCTCTCGTATTTTAGTTAAATTTGTCTCAACAACTTTTAATTTCCTTTGAGATTTTCCTGAGGAACTGAGTATGTTACGTTATACATTAACGAGTTTAGTGTAAATTGCATATGGCCTCTGAAATAAATGTCTCAGGAAAGCTTGGTGAGAGAGAGAGAGAATTTGCGAAAATAAAGTTTTACTTTGTCACTTATTGAAGTCTTTTGAGAGAACACATTCACCAATACTGTACGATAAATTTCAAGTTAAACCACCCTCTTATTCATACTTTCTTGCAAGTTATGTGTAATGTGCATTTCTATGTAGTTCTGGAAATGAGGCTTTGTTTTGTGGTAGCTGCGTATAAATAGAGTGCACGCTTTAGCTGAGTAAAGGGGTTGCTGGAAACCTAATTAAATTGTAATTAAACGAAGCAAAAACTTTAATTGAGATTTAAAGCATCTCTTCTAGATTTTCTGTGTTGGAATATGAGTGTATTGCTCTCAAGTGAATGATTCTACAGGGAGATGTTTCATAATCGGAATTTAATTTCACCTCTGCATTTGTGAATTTTGTCTAGAATGAGTTTTCCATCATTTCTTCCCCCTTTTTTTCTGTGCATATTTACCAAGATGAAAAAAACTGCAATTTCAAAGGAATAATTTCACAGCTCTGCCACTCAAAGCTTTAGCTCAAATGTATGACAATTAGCGAAAATATCCAATGAATTTTAATGAAAAAACTCTTTCATGTTGTACATAAAATTTAATAAAATTTGCTAATAGCAAATGTTGAAATAATAAATTGGAAAGATCTTAATTAGATGACGATTAATGAGAAAGATAAAATTCATAGATAATTTAATGGCTTTTTATTCACTACCCACGTAAATAGAAATTAACAAATAAAAAAAATAAATGAAACGTTTCTCATCTTCAATTCCTTTTATTGTTTCAACTGTAACGCGAAAGCAGTACATATCGCACTTCCGGGGTTTGAGTAACGTTTTGAGAGTTTTCAGAGTTTTCGATTATTACAGAATTACATAGAGAATTTTGGGAATTTTCAGAATCAGGTTTTATCTAAAAAGAATTTACAGGGGAGACTTGGGCAGATTAGCAAGCAAATGTTTTTTCGCCTAAAATTTATCAAAATCATGTTTGAATCTCACTGATAAATATTTCAATCATTATTAAACGCATCGGGATATATTTGTTGCAATTCAATCATGTTGTTGTTATATTACGTTATATTAATTTGGGCAGAGTCGGTGAATTTTGAATGCGTTATATTACAATCAGGGGCCTATCGACATTTCATATTTCCATACGTTTTTGCATAGAGGTACTGAAGACTATTGGCAACTTTTTTCCTAAAGAGAATTGATTTATCAGTCTGATATATTCCGAAATCGTGCATTGAAAGCTATCTAAAAACACATATTTCATAATGTTCGACGAAATAATACAAGAACTACGAGCAAATTTAAGTCGCGGTGCAATATCTGCAAATATTTTACAAGGAAAAGTGAAAAATAGCTTCACTTTTTATTAGGCTTGATGGGCTCCTGATTACAATAAATTTTTTTTCTATACATTCAGATCTTTGTCGTACGTATGCCAGTATATTTTTTTATGAAAAAAATGTACTACTCTTTTTCTTAAAACAGATTAAGTACTATTTTTAAGGGTAGTAAGTCTCGAGTACCAGCATTTCGCAATATTGCGACGCCTTGCCATCCTTTTACTGCTCGAAGTCAAAGAGGGAGCAGTTATATAATCCACTTTTTTCTACTTGTGACACGGCTGGATGCCAAAGAGTAAGAGATATCGACTTACGGTCTTCGACAACTCCCCCATAAGTCAACATTATCTAGGACCGTCTTTTTCCTCCCACCTCTTCATATCCCTCCAAAACCATATTTTTGGTTTATTTCGAAAACGGCTACTACGATTTTTTTCATTTTCGAATTTGTTTTAGAGGTAGTCATTGCGAATATTTCGTCCTTGGACACATATGCTCGAAGACCATTTCGATATCGAATTTTCGAAGGTCAAAGTTTAACCACCTTGAAAGGCCTATCTTTTAATCGATTTTCGTAAATTTGGATTTTTTTTAAGTTTTACGTTTTTTTTATGGGGTATGTTTGAAAAGTTGTAGAGACCATTGTCTAACCTTTCAAATATTTGGCTTTTTCAAGACCAAATATAAATAAGATTTTTAAGAGCAGATTTCTTAATGGAATGGGGTCATGTCTGGGGTTGTTGGAAAGGTCTTTGAATCTCTGACGAGTCAGAATCTATTGCCATCGGTTATGAACCGCTAAATATTTTTCGTCTGAAATTTAATTGTTTTACTCCTGAACTATATATGTCGATTTATTACCGATCTATAAATCGGTTGAAAAATCGTTTGCGAACTGGAAAACCTAAAACTGAATTGCTCAGAGCAGACTTTCTGAATTGTTTAAACGTGTTAGTACGATGTGTTTTTACCATTAGTTACAATTCTAAAGAATTTTATTTGATTAATATAATATTACTACTTTTAAGGGTATGATTTAAGTCACGAGTTCGAGCATTTCGCAATATTGAGACACTTTGCCACCCTTTTTTATAGAAAGGAAGAATAAATTTACACGCAATTTCTGGCAAGATTTAGGCAATATGTTAAAAAAACAAACAAAATTGTGTGGATATTCATATTATTTCCTCTTTTTGGTCATTCTTTAGTCAAATTATATGAGAGTTTTTGTCAGAGTGTCAAATGTCGAACCATCAATCATGCCACGATTTAATTTGGCTGTCAGAATTCATCCCCATATTGGCAATCAATGTTCTTTGTTTAGGCATTCGGGGTGCGAACAAGTGATATTTATTCCTTTTAGTTCCTGAAGGTTACAAGTTCCTATATATCTACAAATATTTGGACTCTACGAGTGGTAACAGGCTGTCGGATAAGACCATTTCTTGGAAGTTGCGTGATTTGCGACGATATTTTTGACAAAAAAAAATCAAAAATGTAGGGATTATAAAGAAGATTGGACCAGTTTCACTCATGCAAGACTTTCGAAAATGTAGAAATTTTAGTTACAAAACTATCTGAAACTGAAACTATTTGGATTTAGTTTGCTTATGTTATAATAGTTTGTCAAATTAGTTTTGAAAAAGACTTCAGATGTGCAAAACTGCCCCATCCGCCTCTACTGCTTTTTCAATGGAGTTTAACCAGTAAAAGTCACGTTTTACTTCAAAATGCGAATCCATTGATCATCCAATGGAAGAATAATAGTCCAGTAGAGGAATTCTACAACAGTGACAATGTCATATGAGGAATTTCAAAATTTTTATGTGGTAAATTCGGATAACTTAAATCAAATTTAAGATTTATATTAGTAACTGAGAGTTTCATAGAGTTTCTTCCAATGACCAATCGATACTCATTGGGTTTTACGTTACCCTGCTTTAGAATTTACTACAAAAATTTGTCATATAACATTGTCATATCGTTACAGAATTCCCCTACAGAATAAAAGGTTTTACGAACAAAACTTTCATAACCTAGTTAATACATTATTATAGTATTTCTTTCCTATTCGGACTATGTACCAAATATATATTAAAAATACTAATTTATATATTTGCGTTTTGATTCTGACTTTCAGGACTTTTGCCTTCCAGCAGTAATATCCTTGGTAACAACATCATCATTAATTTAGCATTGTTTGTTGCTGTTAAAATAATGAGGCTGTTTTATCGTATTGAAACTATTGCGAAAGCAAATATTTTGTAGCACTGGTAAATAATTATGGATGTTTTATTGTATTCAATACGCTCTACCTATGTACTGAATTGATTATCTCTTCCAAATTACACTATTATATATTTTGAAAACAGGTGATGATTATGTTTATCATGTGTATTCTGTGGCATTAATTTGCGAAGATGTATTAATTGGTAAGCTTTAACGGTAGATGCTGTATGGAAAAGAGATTTAATGCACGTAATTGGGTAGTCTATCGTGTTTTCAGTTCTGCTTATACAAAGAGAAATATTTTTCATTATCCTCAAAATCTCTACATTTATATCGATGATTCATTACCCTAATAAGTTAACTAAAAGTGAGTTTTATTCTGTGTTTTTATAATATTTTAATTTTTGAAAAAAAAAAGAAAAAAATATGCAGTATATAACTAATCCGGCTATTAAAATTTTGTATGGAGGATGGTAAATTTTACCATCCTACTTTTCTCAGTGTTGAATTATTGAAGCTTTTTTATAGCATGTGAGAGTAATTATAGTAAATCATAGATTCATCAATCTGAGACCCTTCTTTATCTAACTAGCTACCAGTCAAATATCACTGCTGGAATTCAAAGAGACAATAGTTATATAATTCGCTTTTTTTAATCCTTATTACTGGTCTGAAGCGCTAACGGTAAGAGATATCGACTTTCGCTCTTCGACGACCCCCCCCCCCCCCTTTTTAATGAACATTATCTTCAGACGTTTTGTTCCATTTCCCCTCACTCTCTACAACACTGGAGAATTTATGTCCATATTGAACAGTTTTTCCTACAAACATAGGAAATCTGCTTCAATATGGACATAAATTGCTGTAGGGTGGAATCACCACTTCTCGCCAATGCCCTACTTCTCGCCACTTATATTGAGATCGCTATTTTTCACGATTTATAAAACAATGTGTCACAAAGTTATTTGTATTTTTATTGCTGCTACGTATAAAGTCCAAAAATAATAATTACTCATTTTGGATTTAAGATTTTGAACATATTTTAGAGCAATATTTTAAGCAAATTCATGGAATCCAATATTTCTTACCAAATACAACAAGTGCCATCAAATTTTCATCGAACAAAATTTACATTTTGGGGTAAATAATCTGTCTGTTGAATATTGAATTACATACATAGAACACATAAAATTTGTATTTTGTTAATTAATATTTAATTTAATATAATTTTTATGTAAAAATGAGGCATGGCGGAGAGTGGTAATGTTTTGAATTAATTTTACCACCTGTCGCCATTGCTTTTCAATAGGCGACGCTAACTTCACTTCGGAGATTCTAAGTTGTCAAATCTGCTTTGTTTACGCAATAATTGAAACACGGATATGACTTTTGGTTTCTTCTCCTTTACTTTCTCAAAAACCGACGTTTCGGAGGGGTTTTCCTCCTTCCTCAGGTATGGAAAAGATTGGGAAAGAACTTGTCACAAAGGATTTTGTTACACTTTTAGTGTTTTTTGGACTTTTCTCACTGGACACTTTTCTCATTAGATTCTCACCAAAGACTTTGGAGGGAAGTCCTTTGAAGGAAGGAGAAGAAACCAAAGGTCATATCCGTATTTCAATTATTGCGAAATCAACCTATTGGCCGAAAATCATCTAGTAACTGCATTGTTTACTTTCTGCAACAGTCTAATAATTTGATTTCCCAAATTAAAATGAAGAAATCTTTTTTCTTTTGGAGTCTGTCGGGGAACTTTATGATCTCAATTCTTCCGGTGTTCTGCAGAAGGGTATTCCTCTTTCAAATTAAAAGAATCTGGTTTTTCTCCAAAGCTTTTTGTTTTTGGAGAAAAGCTTTGGAGAAAAACCATATTCTTTTAATTTGAAAGAGGAATACCCTTCTGACGAACACTGGAAGAATTGAGAGCATAAAATGAAAAAATTTAAAGTGAGTAATAATAAGGTGATCATGAGGAAAAAGAAATGCTGAATGTATTCTTTGTATAATATTGCCCAAAATAATCGAGTTTGGACGTTTTCAAGAGGGTGGCGAGAAGTGGTTACAAAACTGGCGAAAAGTGGTAAAAAGTGGCGACGAAGTGGGTATTTTTGCATTGTTAATAAAAATCAGTTTTTTAAGTAGTTCAGCGTTAAACTGGAGTACTACTTTTTTGACGAACCTGGAGCCAATTCATCTCAGTAACTTTGTGTCAAATTTGAGTTATCTTATAATAAGGGTTCAAAAGTTATAATCAAATTAATTTTACATTTTCCCAAAAGTGGTGATAAGTGGTTACTCCACCCTAGTGTGTAGAAACCATTATACTCTCCTCCAAAACCATATGTTTTTGGTGTATTTCTAAAGCTGTTCCAAGATTTTTTCTTTCATTTTCGAATATCTTTCAGAAGTATAGTCGTGGTGAATATTTTTTCCATTTATGCCTATGACAATCGATTTCGAGTCATGTCGATATAAAATTTTCGAAGGTCAATTTCAACTACTTCGAGAGGCATATTTCTTAACCGATTTGCTTAAATTTCGATTTTTTTGAAAGTTTTTGTGATATCTAAGCTGAGTTCATCAAACTTATTCGGTGATGAATTGGTATAGTATCTAATAATTGATTTATTTTTATTTCAAAAAAATTTTATTTTATTTGTCCGAAAGATTGTGACACGGATAGAAGATAAATGATAAGAGATATCGACTTCCCGTCTTTGACACAAACATTTTAGTTAAGTATTCGAAGCCTTATTCCATAAATTCGATTCGAAATTTCTGCTTTAGGTACATCAGCCTTTAAATCAAAGTTGCAAGCATTACGTATTGGGTTTCGAATTATATTAATAATGTTGGATTATAGTTAGTTTTAGAAGTGGCTATTGTTTTGATATTATTTGATTTTATTTTTTTAATAGGGTATGTTTTTTTTAACAGAGTATTCAGAGTATGAAGTGGTATAATTGATGCAATTGTCTGCCACCGCAAAATACCTTTCTCGTATTTGTGAAAATAATGGTATTTAATTAAATTAATTTTTACCCTATGAGAGTCCTGGGGGTATCCTGTTGGTAGGTAGTGTTTCTGCATCATGTTTGGTGCCAAAAGTTGCCTGCAAAAAAAAAAGAGAAGAGGATTGCATTTAATGGAATTTTTAAAGCTCTTTTTTCGGGTGGAATCATTTATCATTTAACCTCAAAAGAATTGTTGGGATAGAAATAGTTTTGGGTCACAAATGTTTATCTGTTATATATTTATATCAGTAAATTATTCCACATGGTATTTGGAATCGACAGAGTTGAAATTCTGGGAATTCATTCAACCTCAGCAAATATTGTTAACACATTAAGCTCAACTTTCGTTCAACTGTATCATTTGAGCTTTGGACAAACGATAATAGTTTCGTTGTAGTGACAAAGCTCTCAATGCTGAGGCACTATTGGGAGGTATTTTTGCCAGACAATGTGAGAAATTCTTATGTGAGAGGCAATGTAGAAAAAAGAACTTTTATCATTTCAGACGCTTGAGAAAAGTTTTTGGAGTTTTTTTTGGTTCTCCCTTTGTTTTCCACGCTATGTTCTTCGAGGGTGAAAGCGCGGATAAAGCCATTCCTTTCAATGGACTCTTTTCTCTTTTGCCTTGATCCATATCTCTACTCTATCTGTGCTATGTACAATTATGCAGATATTCTTGTGACGAGGGTGGTCTTAAATTTATTTAAATGGCACAATTTAATAGAAAAGTTTGACTGTATAACGAAATTTACTCGATTTTTTTTCTTTTTGTTCGTGTGTACTTTTTTTATCCTCACCACCCATTCGATATTGCTTCCACATGAAGCTTCTTTGCTTCTTTGAGTGCCCATGATGAGCTTTTCCTGACTTCTTTTGGTGGCTAAAAGCATTTTTTCGTGCCTATTAGAAAGATTTTTTTTTATCAGTGGAAGGAGACTTCCTAAAACAATTATTTTAAATCATTGAATATCTCTTTATTTTGCAATTGATGTTCTAAAGTGGGCTTTTCCCTCACAATTAGCTCCCACTAAACTTTCAGAAAGCAATTTCCCTTAAATTGAAGCTCATAATAGGAGCTTTACGTTGTTTTTTCAGCACTTTGCAAATTTACCAAAAGCTGGATAATTGTAGAGATATTTTTCTTCAGTGGATTTTCTGAAGGGTCGTCCTTCCGGGAATGTAGCAATTGATTTTCAGTAAACAAATACGTAACAAACACAATAACAAAAATATTTACTTTGGGAAATTTTATGTGTTTTGACAATAGCAAAAATTATAATTAGTTTTATGATATATTTATGGAATAAAAATAACTTTCCTAACATTTGCTTTTAACAAATTCCAAGAACTTAGAAAAAAACTTTACATTTTTATGATTGTTTTGCTTTTAATAAAATAAAACTGCTGAGATTTCATTTGACTATGGCAAACTTTTCGCACGCGTGAGGGCGCTGTTTTCTCCCGCAAGTGGCGCTGCTTACTGTTCTCAATTTTTTAATTTAGAAACTTTTAGTTAATTTTTTCTTTCCACTAATATAGATCTCCAAAATTTTTATCATGAGTAGAATTATAGGTGTATCCTAATTTGTAATAATAAATTATTACATATTTCCTGAATTTTTCCTGTGCAATGAAAAAATAAAATAAAATCTGTGGAAAAAAAATTTAAAAAAAATTAGAGATAAAAAGGCAAAAATAGAAAATAAAAGGTAAACATAAAATCTGTGAAATATTCGTTATAAAAACACACAACTAGTACAAGGTAATAGGAGACAACTCGTTGTGGACCATAAAGTTGATACTCAATAAATTGAATGTAGGCAAGGATGAAAATTTCATCATCTCAATGGACAACATTTCATCCCCCATATTTGCTTAAACATTTAGTTCTGAGTGCGGCAATTTAGTAAGTAAACTGCAATGTTTGGGTTATAAAGTGGAAGTTTTCCCCAATACAGCAATATTACGTGGTTTCACTTTTCTCAACAAATACCTCGTTTCCCAACAGAAAATTGCGCAACTTTTAATTGAGTAACAAAACCATGTTATAAGGTTTTTTTTGGAAGGGTTAAGAGTCTCACAATTATGATCGGCCCCCAAGTGCATGTCGATGATGTGGCTGTGGAAAATATTTCCATCTTCAGTTTTGTTGTGGAATGGGTATAGGTAATCTGCAACCAATTTAGCGTGTTATTAGGTAGAGGAAGGTAGGGCAGTTTCGGGCTGGGTATGCCAGACTTCAGTAAGGTAGAATCATCACTTCTCGTCAGTGTACTGATTTTTGTACTGGTGCTACATATAGAGTCGAAAAATAATAATTATTCTTTTTGGATTTATGATTTTAAGCATTTTTCAGAGTAATATTTTAAGCAAGTGCATCGAATCCAATATTTCTTACCAAATATAGTAAGTGTCATCAATTTCTTATCAAGCAAAAAATACCTTTTTGGATAAATAATTTGTCTATTGAATATTTAATTACCCTTGTGGAATACATAAAATTTGTATTTAGTTAATTAATATTTAATTTTATATCATTTTTTTTATATAAAAATGAGACATGGCGAAAAGTGGTTATCTTCTGGAATTGATTTTACTACCTGTCACCATCTCTTCTTAATGGGTGACGCTAACTTCACTTCGTAGATTCTCAGTTGTCAAATTTGCATTGTTTGTTTTCAGTAATAGACCTATAATTTGATTTCTCAAAAAAAAAAAAAGTGGAAGAAAATCGTTTAAAGTAAGTAATACTAAGCTGATCACGAGGAAAAATGAATACTGAATGTATTCTTTTTATAACATTACCTAAAATAATCGAGTTTGGCCCTTTCAAGAGGGTGGCGAGAAGTGGTTACAAAACTGGCGAAAAGTGGTGAAAAGTGGCGACGAAGTGGTTATTTTTGCATTGTTAATAAAAATCAATTTTTAAGTAGTCCAGCGTTAAATTCTAGGACCATTGTTTTAAAAAAACTAGAGCCAATACATGTAAGTAGTTTGTGTTAAATTTGAGTTATCTTGCAATAAGAGTTCAAAAGTTATAATTAAATTTATTCCGCTTTTTCCTAAACATGGCGATAAGTGGTTACTTCACCCTAATTATTATATTTTACAATAATGAACTATTACATGGGAAATAGTAGGTGAGATTGTTAAGAATCTCACCTAATACTAACTATATTTTTAAATAGCCATTATCCAAGGCAAATTATCCGGAATTAACTTGAATATAAGTTCATAAACTTCCTGAAGGCTGAAACTACCCCATTCTTCTCTATCTATTCACCATTATTTTAACCTCCCAAAAGCCCATTCCATTTGGTCGTCTTCGTATAGAGGGTTCGAAGAAGTTGTGGATTTGTAAACACACGTAAACATCACACTTAAATCCAGAAGCGTGTTGCCTAAGCATAAGTATATATAGTCTAGGATTGAATTAGTAATACGAGCATTATTTCTCCTCCTCAAACTGACATTCGGGGGGATCACAAAGAAACAGGAAATTAAAAACGAAGGCAGCATAATCAAATAGAACGACTTAATTTCTCACGATTGCAGCCATTCCTAATCGAGAAAAACTACTCTCTTTTTTTTCTACTTTCGCTCTAATTTCCATCTCTCCCTCATCTGTACCGTCTGTATCAGATTATCTTGTCGAAAGGTCTCCATCAGGCACAATAAAGGTCAATCCAATAGTGTGATTTCCCTTGAATGGCAATACCTACAGTGCCCGGAGGGAATTTCCTGTGATTCTCTCGCATCATATACAGCAGTAGAAGAAGCTTTAAACATCTGAAAAGCTTATACAATTTTCAAGGAATTGTAACAGGTGGTAGTATTGAATATGTAGCTAACAAGTTAGAAGGATAGATTTATACCACCACCTATAATTGTATTGTGTATATATATTACGGGAAATAGGGGGAGTTGGGGCTATTTTGAAAACCTTATTTTTTCGCGTATTTTTAAAAGAAGCTGCGCTTTAATGTAAAACAATTTAGATAGACAAAACAATGAAGGGTCTAAATTAAATTGTGGCTGGGTCTACTAAAGGACTTTCATTCGCATACAAAATTATCAAAGTTATGTAATTAATGTCAAATTTACGACGATATTTCCTCAAAATTTCCTCAAACTAAATGGAAATTTAGGATTAGTGTACCCATTTTGTAGTATACAGTATATGATAAATCTTACTACTATCTATCTTATTTTTTTGTAAATCAATCTCAAAATCAAATTTGCAATTTATATGTGAATTGCCCCACTCTCATTTACTTTTGTTTTGTAAACACCTCATTAGACCTTGTTATATACGCATTTAATTCAGTTTTAAGCACGTTATATCATCGGTTCACTACTACAAGTTTATAACCTATTTGTATAGTGTAGGGGAGACTAGGGCAGAATTAGCCACGTATAGTATTAGATAGTGGTATCTTATAGTTTTCCTTCGAAGGAATATTCAGAAAACCATTCATTATTCTAAATATATATTTCTCTTCCTATTCATTTAAATATTTGACAGTCTCATACAAACATTTTTATACAAATTTTACGCAATAAAAATTTTCATTTAGTGGCTAATCTACCCCGGTCTTCCCTACGGCCCATTCCACAGTTGTTAACCCAGTCAACGGCCTCTATAAATTTTTAATGGTATTTAGGTCCGCCTCATTGACCCCGATATTGGCACCGATTCGAACTTGTCAGTATTGCCACATATTTAAATACCTCTTTAGTTAAACTGAAGTTGTCCTAATTGGATTAAATTCTAAACTTGAGAAATAACTTTTGCACTATTTTTGACTTTAAAAAAACCTTTAGTGGAGTCTGTCAAAGGGCAGTTTTCGAAGTCCAAAAATGGGTTCCGATTTCGATTCAATTGGGATTTTGTTTCTTCGGAATTTTGGCGTTCGGGAGTTTACCCGGTACAGCTCAAAACATATTCATAATTCATCCATCCGTTATATCAGCGGCTTAATTCTTTAATTATTCAAACAAATGTGACAAAAACACTAATCGAGTTATTTCAATAAAGTCTATACTAGTTAGTATACTAAGTGCTATACAAAATTTTAAGATAATTCTGTGGGTTTTAGAAATAATGTGTAAAGTCAAAACATAAAGTCATAGAACATAAGTGTCTCAAACATGCAGGATTTCCCCTATTTCAACTCGACTTAGCCTTATATTACTGCGAGAGATATGTTGTTGAATAAAAGTCAGTGTTTATAACTATCCTATTATAAACACTGATTTTTATTCTTATTACTTGGACTTGGAGTATATCGATCTTTTTTTCAATGGGCAAAGATCCCTATAGCATCTACACTTGAGAGAAATCCGAAAAAGTTAAAATAACACTCCGGAAATGTTAATTTTACCCTGCAGTATTGATCCGAAATCGGTGTAAATATTACCCTTTTTAGGTGTATTAGAGGTTAAAGTTACCCTTTTCCCATGTTAATTTTACCCTTAAAAAGCGTAAAATTAAAATTTAAAAATGTTAATATATATGTGTTAAAGTTATGAGGAAAAAAAGTTAATCGCACCCCCGTTTTTCTCTCAGTGTATGAGTTCATATAGGTTTTGTCTTCTGAAGTCAAGTATTTAATTAAGAAACAGAATCTTTGCAACTGCTCTACAACTGCCCAAGCTCCCCTATGATCATAATCATGTCTTGTAGCCCTAAGAGCCTATATAATTTTTAAATGTTGTAAAATTAATTCTAAAACTCTCTTTTTTAATATGTTTTGATTATACTGTATTGATTTTTTTATTGAAATGAAATATGTGAATTTGCCTATAGGGATTTGGAAAAACAAACATCGTTGTCCTTTTTCAGATACTTTTCTTTTTGGGAACATTTCAATATCAATAAGACAATATTGGGGATAATCCTGATAAATTAGATTGGAGAAGAAAAGAAGAACACTGTCTCAATTGTTGGTGTTTTGAACAAAAAGGGGATGTCCTATCCTCCCCAAATGCTAAGCAAATCAATTGAGAAAGAATGGTGCATTAAATTTTGTGCCCAAAACATCATGGTGCCCCAAACATATAGGCACGTCCAATTTACTTAATGGTTGTTTTGCATTATTTTGCCCCAAAAAACATATTACTCCCATTTAATGTTAATCCACTGTAGTGAAAACATCGTGCTCCAATAAATATCCATACATTATGCAAACGATTTACATCTCCATCGATGAGCATATTATTAAAATGGAGGAGTGTGGGAAGTTACAACAAAGTGCAAATATTTAAATAATAAAGACACAAAATTGTGATACCAAAGATGAATAGAGAGGTTTGCATTAAATGGAATTTTAATCCATTTTATTTAACTCGTGGCAAAAGCTCATGGAAAAGTTTAATTTTTTTTCTAGCACTTCAGAAAATGTTACAGCGTATGAGTACAAGTCCGGAGGAAATGGAAATTGCTATAGGGATTAATTTTCCAATTTTCTGTTATTTTCGTAATGGATTTCCGGGAAATTCATGAAAAGTGTCAAATGGTGTGTGACAATATTTCCATATTTTTGAGGAAGATCAATAGTATTTTCTGCATACACAGAGATTAGATTCTTGCTTGAATATATGGAAAAGATTAGTATTTTTTGGCACCAGACGTGCTAGTCTTTTAAAATGTAAGATTCGATATATTTAGGATTACACTCAGAAAAAACATCTTTTCAGATTAAAACTGATTTCTTTTTATTTACGGATTTTTGGGTATATTCTGCTGAGAATTCAAGCAAAAATTTCGCTTATTACACTAAAAGAAATCCGAAAAAGTTAAAATAACATTCCGGAAATGTTAATTTTACCCTGCAGTATTGATCAAAAATCGGTGTAAATATTACCCTTTTTAGGTATATTAGGTGTTAAAGGTATCCTTTTTCATATTAATTTTACTCCTAAGAAGGTGTAAAATTAACATTAAAAAATGTCGATATATTTTTACACCTAAAAAGTGTTAAATTTCTGAGGAAAAAATTAATCGCATCTTCTATTTTTCTCAGTGTAGATACACCTTAAGAAATGTTTTTCCTTGTTTCTTCTTTGTTTGAGTTAAAGCAAATATTTTAAAAAAATTGGGATCATGAATCTTAACCGTACCATTTCCTTTTCAAATTTTTCTAAGGTTCTCATCTGAAGAATTGCTGAATGAAAGTTCAATAAGGGTCGTTTTGTTTTATTTTTGTAGGGGAGGCCGGGGCAGAATTAGCAACGAATGGTATTAGATAGTGCTATCTTATAGTTTGCCTGCGAAGGAATATTGAGGAAACCACTCTTTTTTATAAATACATACTTTCCTTACTATTCATTTAACCCTTTAAGGACGATTGGGACACCGGTGTCCCATAAAGAAAATAATTTTTCCTGACTACCTAAAGTTATTTTTTTCTTATGTCTGTACATAATTGGAAAGTAGAAGGTTGAAGGAACCTAGAATATCTTTTGCAAGTGTCTACAAATTTGCTATGTAGTAAATATTTAACCTCAAAAATGGCGAATTTTTAAATTCTCAAATTCATAATTTATTTTATTTATTTTTTATACTTACAATCTTTTTCAAGCAAAACCCTTTTGGCAATAAAAACTACAATACTCATACGTAATATTTTTCATTAAAGCGAAAAATATTATTCATTGGTATTGTCAGAAAAATTACTTAAATTTTCGGGCTATTTTTGTCCCTATCGTTCATAGAAGTACAAAATATGCCGAATCAGACTCTGTTGGATATTCCAAGATTAGATGTGAAACTTATCATTGATTATGTTTTTTAGTTTAATTTTTATTGTTGATTTTCAGTCCGTAAAAAGTGTCTCGTCTTTAAAGGGTTAAATATTTATCAGGTTGATAGAAATATTTTTTGTACAAATTATAGGCATTGAAAAATTTCATTTGGTGGTTAAATCTATCCCGGTCTCCCCTACCTCTTAAATTTTGTTCCTTTAAGCGTTCTTTCCGGAATCCATTGTTCGTATTGTCGGAGAATTGGGGCAATTGGTTTTGATGGTTTTTTTCTTGCATTGAATTTTTAGAGTTTAATAAGACAAAACAGAAATTGTAGTTTGGCGGAGCAATGTTAGGAGTGTATGTAGGGTACATTAAAACATTATATTTAATTAAAATCTTGAGACTAATCGCGGATCGTAAAAGACATATGATATAGTGCAACTGCTTAGTAATTAGTTAATTATAGTTCCTTGTGCTTAATGACTTCATTTGCAGGTTTTCGCTCAATGAGAATAGGTCATGAGATGATTCCCTTCCAGTCCCACCAAATTTTAAAACACCTTTGGAATTTAATTTGGTTGTTTTTTATGTAATATTTCAGTTGAATCATTTCTATTCAGTTATTCACTTATTCATTAAACTGAGATATCGATACTCTCGTCAATATCCTTTCTTGTCTAATTGATCAATTTCCAAAAGTTCCTCTGCGATCTAAATATAACAAATGAGCTTGTGGGAATAAATCTCTCTCAATTCCAGTTGTTCTTCATACAAGAGGTAGAATTTTGCAGAGGGATTGAAACATTTAATTAATAGTTTCCTTAGAAGTGGATGACCCAAGGTGATGTGAGATGTGATTAGCTATGCAGGAACACAATTGATTGTCTCCAAGGAATATGAGGCAATTCCTCTTATTTGTTGCATTTCATCAACTTTCGGAGTAATTTATTTGCCCAGACTTTCTACTCTATCCCGGGATGGCTTCTGTGTTTTTGCCCATTTACCCACTTTTCTTCCGTCATCCCTCTGCCAAATGGCGATTGTTGGGGATCCCTTTGTTGTCTTGAAAATATATCCTAGATGTTGGCCACTTGCATTCATCACCTTTCTTTGTGCTACATACACATCCTCCCATTCTCGCCAGGACTCAGCTTGAGTCTATCCCATCGACACGAAGGACCACGAAGTATGGCTTGTGAATGCACCCAAGTAAGTTGAATGGTATAGAAAATGGGATGGACGCTTCAGAAGAATTTTCTTCTTTGCAACATCACAAATGTGAGGCAGTATCACAATGAAAAATATAATAGTGAAAACTGACTGAGTGTTCCAGTGTACCACAAATAGGGGAGTTTTGTGTGGATGAACGGTAGAGTATCGAAAGGGAGGGTTTGGACCACAGTTGAAAGAAAAGTTGCAAGGACCATTAAAGATGTATAAAAACATTTCGCGTTGGTAAAGTTGAAAGCTACATGAATAAAAGTTTTCTCCATACTAACGGTTCAAAGTTGTATATGGTTGAGTCCTTCTAGATTTTCTGTTGCACACAAGAGCCCTTTTTTCCCTATTTGTGGACTGCTAATTCACAAGGACTTGATATGTTGCATTGCGTGCTGTACCATGAACGCATTCATATGAAAGAATTAATATGACTCTTTTGTCTACAACACTGAGAGATTTTTTCCAGGGGTGTCCCATGGAACATTAACTCCATGTGTACAACGATTCATTAACTGAGTGCATTGGTTGGCTAGAAATAAAAGTGTTTTTTCTTCTACCTGCTTCTGAAATAAAAAAATTGAAAATTTCAAATCTATAAAAAAAGTTAAAATAATTAATAGAATTTCAAAATAAATTTTCAGAAATCTTCACATAATTGCGTAAAATTTTGAAAATTACAATATCTAACTAATATCTAAATAAAAAAATGTGATTGGGCCGGTGGCAGCCAAAATCCCGAAAGCCAAAATTCCGAAAGCCAAAATACCGAACGCCAAAATCCCGAAAGCCAAAATTCCGCAAGCCAAAATCCTGAATTTTCAAAATCCTGAAAGGGATGAAATTATATGGAGGAAAATGTATAGAATAATTTCCCAAGACACAGAAGATTTCCCTTTGCCTCCAGCAAGCGCAGGTGCATTCGTGGGAGTAGCTATGACACTTTTAAGAATTTGGGATTTTGGCTTTCGGGATTTTGGCGTTCGGAATTTTGACTTTCAGGATTTTGGCTTTCGAAATTTTGACCGGAACCCGATTGGACTATGTGTAGACAGAATAAACAATGGACAAAATTTCGTGAAAGAAATTTTCAAAAATAAAACAGTCGCTTGTTAAAGAATTTGAAGCAAACTTTAAGTTTCTGCTTTTTCCCTTGAATTGGAGAGAATTAAATAGTATTTTTTAGCATTTAAATTACGATAAAAACGTAAGTTACCGTACGTTATTCAGAGATGCTATCCGTTCTTTTTATTTTGGATTCTTTAGAATGCTTTTAGAATTTTAATTCGGGATGTTAAGCAATTAAATCTTGAAATTGCAATTGCAGATTCCTTCGATTCTATTTTGTAATGCCCTAGACACACTTACGACTTAAGACGAGAGACGACTTAGTGGAAAATGATGGAAATTATGTCTAACCATTATTTCGAATATATTTAATTACGCTAAGCCGTCACTCGGCTAATCAGACTGCTAATAGACTGTCAAGGCTCTAACTTTTATTTGCCATAAATTTACATGAGCAGCTTTTCAAAAACTTGGAATTGGTTTTAAACTTTTAGGTACTAGGTGGGTCATCGGTGACCCAGAAAACATGTTTTTTGACGGTTTAGTTAGAATACAAAATGATTTTCTATAGTTAAAGAATTGTTTGTGTTCTTGGACCATTGGTAACCCAATGGTATTTAACACTTTAAGGACGAGTGGGAGACCGCTGTTCGAGAAATAATAACTATTTTTTCGGATTATTTAGAGAACAAAATAACTTTGTATAATCAGAAAATTGTATTTTGTTTTTTTTGGGACACCGGTGTCCCACTCACCCTTAAAGGGTTAAAGGGTTAATATGTTCATTTCGATTAACGATTTCAATCGCTAATAAGCGACTTTTTTAATAATTAATTTAATAATTTGTAGTAATTTTCGTGATAGACATAAGATAAACAACTTTTTCTGACTGTTTTTTTACTGCTCAAACTCAAGGAGAGAGCAGTTATATAATCCACTTCTTTTTTCAACTTTTGACAAAGCTAGGAGCCAAACGTAATACGGACTTCAGACCTGAGGTTTAGCCATTTGACTTAACTGCTCTAATTTCTCATCAATCACGATTTTTTGGAAAAAAATAACTTAGAATTGGATTTCTAAAGATAAGTGACCTATTAGGCTCACAAGCAGCTAGAAAAATGCTCGCTATTTAGAATTTTAAAACTTTCGGGAACTGGGCTAAACCTCTAGTCTGAAGACTGCTTAAGAAATATAGACTTCCCGTCTAGAACAGTCTTTTTGCTTCTTACCGGATCTTCTCCAAAACCATGTTTTTTGGTTTATTTCGAAAGCGGCTCCTACGATTTCTTTCACTTTTAAATGTATTTTAGATGTAATCATAATCAATATTTCGTCCTTGCACACTTATGTTCGACAACCATTTCCATAACGACTTTTCGAAGGTCAAAATTTATCCACTTTGGAGGGCCTATTTTTCAATGGCTTTTATCAAATTTGTATTTTTTGAAAGAACTTGAAATTCAGAAGAATTTCGGTTCGACAGAATGTAGCAGGAAATAGAGGGAGACACTGAACCTTTCTTGATTTTCACAATTTTATTCTGTACGTGATTTTCCCTGCCACATTCGATACCTGATGAAGAGGACATCCAGCCTTGAAACGCCGTAGGGAATAAAATTGTGAAAATCAAGAAAAGAACTTGAAATTTCCAACCCGACTACATCGTACTTAATCGGTATGGTTCCCGTGATTGATGTATCTTTCTCAGACTTACTTCTTTATTTGTTCGTATGTTTGTTATTCATGCTAAAATATTTTAAAATCTACTTTTCTTAAGCAATTTCTTATTTCGGAATGATTTTTTTTAAATTTATCAGTCAATTTAATCCGTAGTAAAGCGGTAGGGGAAACTGGGGCACCACCAAACACGGGGTAGCACCAAACACTGCAATTTTTTAATAGGATATTCGACTTCAGAGGACAAGACTTATACCAATTTTTAGGCATTATAGGGATGCTTGTCCACTGAATAAATGGTCGAGATAATCCATATAGTTTATAAATAAAAATTAGTGTTTGGTGCTACCCCGTGTTTGGTGGTGCCTCAGTTTCCCCTATGTAGGGGAAAGTGCTCTCCCTTCGAACGTTCATACCTTCGAATAATGTGAATTTCTTTTGTTTTTCGTAATAGATTTACATTAAATTATCACGGAATTATCAACAATTGATAATAAACTAACTAATATTTAATAAAAATGAGTAAGTTTCTTAGCAAAACTAAAAGAATTTTCACATTATTCGAAGGCATGAAAGTTCGAAGGGAGAGTACTTTCCCCTAACCAAAAAGTATGCGAAAAAATAATACACGTAGAAAGAAAAGATAATACATGCTCTCGTGAGTTCAAGCACACCCCGCAAAGCTGGGACAAAGGGGTGAATAGAGGAAACTGGGGCACGACCAAACACGGGGTAGCACCAAACACTAATTTTTATTTCTTAACTACTTGGACTATCTCAACCATTTCTTCAGTAGACAAGCATCCCTATAGTGCCTATAAATTCCTATAGGTCTTGTCCTTAGAACTCGAATATCTGATTAAAAAATCGCAGTATTTGGTGCTACCCTGTGTTTGGTGGTCCCCCAGTTTCCCCTAAGTGTCTCTCAGATTGAACGTGAGCGGCGATTTGAAGTTTAAAAATCGGAAGATCGGCACAATTTGACCAGAAATCGGCAGATCGACATGTGATTGCCAGATTGACACAAGATCGGCACAATTTTTAAGAGAAATTTTTAAAAGCACAGTTATTTACTCCTTGGCTGGGAAGCTTTGCCATCTCTCTTTGTCATATTTTGCGGTCTAACGCTGAGTTTTGTTTTCATTTAGGCTTCGATTGTTATCCGAATTGTTCTATACGTATCGTCGTTGTTCACAATACAACATAAGTTAAAGAAGATTGTCACTGATTTTACTTACAGAATCTTTGTAAAACTTTAACATTTTGCTAAATAAAGTCTTTAATTCATAAACTTGTAAGTCCCCTTAAATGAAACCTACGTGCAAAAAAGTCTTTGTACACGGAAGTGAGAGTGAACAAGGTTGGAGATGGGATTTCATTAAAATACTTGAAGAATTTTGTGTACAGGAAAGTCGTGTGAAGGCATACATTTATTCATCGACTGCCAAGTTTTGCAGAGAGCAGTTGGAATTCGAAAAGTGCGGGGGTATGAAACAATTAAATTCACAGCATCTAGTGGGAGGGAGCATATGACTTAGACAGATTTCAGGTTTCGTCAAGCTAGCAATACATTCACCACTCCCCACAAATCCCTGTTCCATTTGGGTTTGAGCTTTCTTCAAATTGAAATTTTCACCGAACCGAAGGGCGTTGATATGGAAATACCTTATAGGCTAATATCTTGAGCTTTCAACGCTTGGTTCTTAATTACTTTTAAGTTTATAATTGGAATTATGCTTATTAATTAAAAGTTCCGGCTGTGGTAATTCTTAACTATCAAATCGATGGGAATGTGTATCAAAGCGACAAAACATACTTTTCCTCCATTTTTGCTGAAAATTCCATGAGTTCTAAAGTGTCAAGGGAAATGGCTTGACTTCTTGAAATACGTCAACTCACTTTTATATTTTATCCTAAAGGGATTGAGAAAAAACTTTCAAGAAATAACATGATTGTTTTCAAAAATGAGAAGAAAAAAACTTTTTATGCACTTTTATATGGCACATTTTCATGACGAAAGTTGCTAGACAGAAAAAAATATTGGTTGAAAAATTAGTTTGAAGTCTATATAATATTATTGAAATTATAATAGCCCTTGGTGAACGGGAGTAGTGTTTTCATCGGAAAAGTTATCATAAAAAAACTTTTACGAATCAGCAATTTGTCAGAATTGTAAATTAAATGACAAAAAAGTTTAGCAAAAATTTAAATATAAAATATTAAAGTAATAATAAATTTATAATGTGGAATTTAAATTCAATGTATATCAAATGCGTAATATGCCTTTGATTGATTTAGAAGTTTGCCTAAAGACATTAAATTGACATCTTGCACAAGTAAAACTCTGCTACAAACTTCTCAATATTTAATGCAACGTCTTTGATAGATTCGTCTATTTCAGTCTTAAGGTGGGGTATGAGTAAAAACTTGGAAGCATATCTTCAATCTGGATTAGTGATAATGAATATATTACACAAACATTATTCATACTAAAGAGATAAACTTTTTCTATATGATCATTTTAGGAATTAATTTTAAATCAAGTAGAGTTTGACTGAAACCTGTCGCACCATTCTCAAAGTACAAAAGAATTTGATAACAGAATTTGTAAAATGATCTGGATTTCAGTAGAAAATGCTTGAACTCGTGAGTATCCTAAAAATTGATTTCATATTACTCTGACTGGATAAACAAAATTGTTTCCTTTTGGGTAAAATGTCATGCTAATTATTTTAGTGCTTTGCAAAAACTTCATATGTGTAGGGGAAACTGGGGCACCACCAAACACGGGGTACCACCAAACACTGCTATTTTTTAATCGGATATTCGATTTCAGAGGATAAGACTTATAGGAATTTATAGACATTAAAGGGATGCTTGTCCACTGAAGAAATGGTCGATATAGTCTAAATAATTTAGAACTAAAAAATAGTGTTTGGTGGTACCCCGTGTTTGGTGGTGCCCCAGTTTCCCTTACATATGTCGATATTTTTAGTGTTTATTGCCTCTTAACTGTAGAAATTGATTCTTAAATCATCTTGAACGCTCTTGGTGTTCCATAAAAGTCGATTAATTGAATTGTACATAAGAAAAACAATTCACTGGCATTACTATAATCATTTTATAACTATTTTGATCTGGTTCGAGTTTAACCGTAAGTGAAAGACTTTTAAACGAATTCATTACATTCCATGTATTTAATTGGATGAAGAAATGGTGTGATAAGTATGTATAGATAGGGGACCCTCACTTCACAAAGGAAAAAGCTTCTTCAATCTTGCCCAGAGCTTTCGGTCTTGGATATGGATCTTGATATTGAGTCGGCCGCTGAATTAGGTACATATGCAGGACCGAAAGCTTTGGGAAAGATTTAAGAAGTGTTTTCTTTGTGCGGTGATCACTGGCCATTACCGGAGAGTCCCCTATCAGTACATTTTAATCGACTAAAAAATATGCCTTCGGACTTTATTAGTATTTGATATTCAAAATCTGTTAGAAGGGAGAGATTACGGATATTGATATATTAGAAATGGGAATACGTTTACGCGGCTAAAGGTTTTATAGCATTGTCTCAACCTATTTTCATCAGCCAACATTATGTCTAACTTCAACGTGTAGCGTCATTGGCATGGCTGCACAAGACAACCAAAACAAAATCCAAAATCAACAATATTTTAAACAGAATTGCAAAATAGTGTTTCGTGCTAAAATGAATAATATTTGCTAAAAGTTATGACTTTCTTCTTTAACTTGAAAAAAAAAAAATAGATTAAACTTTAGAAATGCCTGGGCACTCAATGGGTCAAGTGGTAGAGCACTCGCTCTATGATGCAAGTGTCCCGGGTTTGAATCTCCTTTAGGTCACCAGGAATTTTTCTGGCCTTAAAGGTGTTCGGATTGCATCCAGTGAGCTTCACTGCACTTGATTCCACGGGGCATGGGACTGACAACCTCATCCCGTACAAGACAAAAAATAATAATGCATGTCTAGAAATCCCTTTGCGGGAAGGTCTAGTTCCTTCATGGAATGTTGTGCCAGCATTATTATTATCATTATTATTAGAAATGACTATACACTGAGAAAAAAGGGGGTGAGATTAACTTTTTTTCGTCGTAACTTTAACATTTTATAGGTGTAAAAAATATATTAACATTCTTTAATGTTAATTTTACACCTTTTTAAGTGTAAAATTAACATGAAAAAGGGTGAATTTAACCCCTAATACACCTAAAAGGGTAATATTTACACCGATACCGGATCAATAATGCAGGGTAAAATTAATATTTCCGGAATGTTATTTTAACTTTTTCGGATTTCTCTCAGTGTAGAAATTTGAATATTATAGGACAGAAACGTTAAAACAATTAAGGACGCCGATCTATTATTGGTGAGTGAAATCGTCAAAGGGCATCGGGTATTTATAGCGACCAGAATAGAATCAGAATAGCGAAACACTTGATTAAATTTTTATATAGGGTAAATGTACCAAATTTCGGCATAGTTGCATGTAAGCGCCAAAGTCTAAATTTCGAAACGTAATATTTTTAATATAAATAGCAATTTTTAATATTTATTCTTCGGGAGTGTTTGTAGGAAGCTTTGTAGATGGTTTTATCATATTTGTTCTCTTTTAAATTATACCATAAATAACACCATAAATAATTATACCATAAATAAATTATAACATTTTAAAATGAATAAAAATAAAAATATGGACCTTGTTTTGGGTATATTTCAGATACCTATACGGTTCCTTGCCCTTCCGGAAAAGTCTCGTTGGAAAGGTCTTGGAATTTCCGACAAAACTAAATCGGTTCCAATCGGTTTTGAATCGGTAATGAACAAGTTTATAACCGATAAAAAATTTTATCTGAAAATCAATCCTATTAATTTTAAAACTATTTTGGGGGATCTTTTGAGTGATTTATGAATCGGTTCAAATCGGTTGAGAACCGATAAACGGTAAATGATGCGAAAGTACTTTTGCGGTATAGCATCTAAGTCACGAGTTCAAGCATTTTGCAAAGTCTAGGACGTTTTGCCACCCTTTTTGTCCCAAATGATTTCGAAAATGAAAAAAAAGTGAAATTGAAGGTTTGTGCGAGGAAGACACAAGTACGGAAAGCTTTAATTTAAACTTCCATAAAGATTTTGATAATTTTAACCGTTTTAATCACGCTTGAAGTTTATGTCTATTTAATTTATAAGTTTACTTTTTATTTTTGAAGAATTTCTAATTGCAGCATTAGATTATCTTAGGGCATTCAGTGAAATACGTAAACTGTATAAAATTATTTAGAACTTTTTGTTAAATGCCTTATCCCATGAAGATTGACGGTCTTCCGAAAACTCCTTACTTTTAATAATGAAAAATGTATATTTAGCCCAAAGCTCATTCAAAATTATTTATGCGGTACACAGTACATTAGGCTTTTGCTGCTTAAACAGCGGTTTGAGAAAAGAAGATCATAGATTTATGAGGTGGCTCGAAGGTGAGTTGAACTTCGTGTCCATGCTTAAAGCAGGCAAAATATACCAATGTAAGTAAAATGTAATTCGCCAAGATTTTCTGGCACTTTAGTTATGGGTTTGCGGGGGCGGGGGGAGTTTGAGGAGTGTGGGAGAGAGTGAATTCCAACGAAGGTTTTTTGGTGGCCCCCACTGCTAAAAAGTTCCTCTTGGGGTACACCTCAGCTCAAACCATTCCCCTTCAAAAACCTGGGTTCGCTATACATCACATTCACCACGAATTTACACAAATCGCTGAGCATACAAATTCCACATCGTGTCTAATAAAGATATTTAAAGGATTTCCCATTTCCATTGCCCGCATTTTGAAACGGTGTTCTCCATTGTCAGAAATGAAAAACGTTAGAATACAAAAAAAGGTACAGCCATTTCGCTCCCATGTATTATTTATGCCTAGAGATTTTTTGGAGTATGAGGAAGTTGATACTTTCCCAACAATTCTGAACATTCTCTGTTTTTTTTTCTCTTCTTTTCTTCGTTTATCATGCAAATTACAGGAAAAATTTTACTGTTGTATAAATGCTTATCTTGTCGCGGAAAATTCTCTACTTTCCATCCATAATCTTTACAATGTCTGTGTAAGTCGTATTTGTTCTAATCCATTAATTTCTGCATTATTTACATCTATTTAAAATTTGATAAAGCAATTTGTGAAAAATTAATTTGGATTATCCTTTGGATATTTTCACAACAAATATTACAACTGTAGAACAAATTTGCATTACAAGTCTAATTCTTAATTCTATACGCGGACTTTCGAAAAACGTTTCGGTCGGTAAATTAGCAAATATATAGTAAAGCGAGGTATATATCCGATGCTTTTCATAGATTGCGACTTTAACGTTTGTTTTTAGACTGATGAAATATTTTTCCCCATTCCAAATCAACAGAATTATTCTTTGTCTCATTTAAAATTATGATTGAATAAGAATTTTAGCAATAATATTGAAGAAAATTAATAAAATTACGATAATATTAATATATGCGCAAGAACCTTACTGCGATGCTGTTTTTTAACTCCGTTGAATTCGATCAAACTCGGATGCTCATTTTAAGGAAAAGTTTATTGGATAAAAATGAGAAGATATTTCAAAAACATTTTTTTTTTAAATTTATTTCATCAATTCACATTGCTGACTTTGACTCTCTTCTTCTGGCGACGTTTTGGAATTTCTCCTGGCCAAAAATAGCACTATTTTAGTCTGTCGAAAATCGGTTGAGTTTTAGGAGGATCGAGAGTCTCAGAAAGTTGCAGAGAGTTGATTTCCAGGGGTAACTGGATCATTGTCGGTGGCCTGATCGTGCTGGTTATTGATAATGGACTCTTCTTCCGAATGTAGCAGATGGCTTCATGCCTGATAGTGTCTTCTACAGGAGATATCCGGTATTGGCCATCTGAACCAAAACATTGATATTCACAGCATCCGACTACGATCGCAATGTAAACATTTACAAATTCACTTATTTCTGTATGAATTATTAATATATCATTAATATACTCTTACTCACCTTGTAGATCAATAACTACACTAACTTTTATTAATAATTTTGTTTAAAAATAATATTTCATAGTAAAGAAAAACCACTGAACGTTTTCCAGCGAAGAGCTGTTAATAGCAAATTTTTTCGGAAATGCAATTTTTAGTACACAACCCAGCTGACACGAGTTTGTTTCACACACTTATTAAACCGATAAAAATACAATTTTTGGTTTTTCTTAAAGTAGAATAGTTATATTATGTTACTGCAGTGATTAATTATGGAAATAAAAATATAAATTATATTTTAGGAGGATTTATCGGAGTTAAATCGGTCACGGCCTCCGAGTTTTGCAATCGTCGGAGTTACATGGCTTTACTACATAGTAAGTAAAATAATATAGAAAAATCAAAGTTTTTTCATTTTTTTGAAATAGAGTAATAAAAGACTTAATTAAAGAAATTATCAGATAGATCATTTAATATTCATATAGTTAAAATATCGGCTTCAATTTGGGAAATTAAAATTCAGAGTTATGAGTATTCCATATACACATAAAAATTGCCGAAATATAATCAAACGGTAATTAAAAGTCATTTGCAGTGTCTATAAATTCGACAAAATTTATATTAACAAACTGTCGAAAAAACAGTATAGTATTTTTTTTCGGCCAGTGAGCGAAAATGACCATAAAAAGTGTAATTGAAACTCTCTGACTTTAACACTCTACAAGCAATTTCCTTTGATCTATTTTGACATATTCTCATTGAATTTTTTGTATTTATTGACACAGTGAACAGGATATTTCCCATGTCCATATAGCAAATAACAGCCCTAGGATAAAATGATTTTCATTAAATTAATTCTTCAAAGTAAATTTCAATTTTATGACTTTTCAACAAAATAGAAAGGCACTTTGTTTCATCAAATGCCAATTTTCTTACAAATTAACCAAATATTTTCAATTCACTTGGCATTTAACATAGGTGTATTCTTTCTGTGTTCGATTTTTTTTACAATTTTAGTCACTTTCTGACTCAGAAAGACAATCAAGGATTGTATAGAAAGTACGTTATGGTTGTATTTCTTTTTTTTTAAAGTAAATCTCATGAAGATACCTTCAACAGTCAGAACATTCAGTTTACAAGTTCAATATTTGCCAATGGAACTTAGAGACGATGGCAGAAAATTCTTTCGCGAAGAGTATTGAATTTCAATGAAATTGCTCTTTTTCACCTTTCAAAGGAATTTTCTGTGTTGGTAAAGATGAATCCAGAAAAAAATGTGTAGGATTAGTGTTACTCTTTCTTGAAACTAGGACGATTTATATATTAAAAAAATTATATTGAATTTTGCATTAAGGGGTTACATCCACCTTATTTTAGGTTTTCTTTACTTTTGTTCTGCTTAAATGATGTAAATAAAATGTGTCTACGATAAAATTTGAACAAATTATTTATCAGTCTATCAAAACCTGGTAACAGTACGGAACGATTTTATAATTTACATTGACATGCCATTCATTAGCTTTGTTTTAGTGGTATTCCCATTTAATAAGGTGAAAGTGCCCATTTTTTACACGGTCCCAAGCTTTATAATGACTAAATTTTTCCTAAAAAAATCGTAGTGATGGGCAATGCCAAGTGGCCAAAACTAGGTCCCGAAGATTAAATATGACAAACTTTTGAAGAGTTTCTAAAGGTACATTCTGATGGATGATGAAACGATAGTAAAAGCCGACTTTAAATAACTTTCTGGTCAGCAATTTTATACTGAAAAATTTCGGACGGGTGTAACTAAGAAGTACAGGTTCAAGAAGCACTCGAAGATTCCAAAAAATTGTGGTTTGCATGGCGATTTACATGAGTGCATCTTCTTCTGCTTTTCGTAACTATGACATTGCTCCACTGTATTGGCCAGATCTAGCATCCTGTCATTATGCCAAGGACAGGACACCATAAGATGGTTTGAACGTTTGAAGGTAACGCCATCCAATAGGTGCCGTATGACTGCAACCAACCAACTAGCCCAGTAATTCGGCCAATTGAAAAATATTGGGATATTTTCAAAAAAAGACATGAGAAAGAAAGCTAAATCAGGCAAGGACATCAAAAGTTTTGCTCAGAAGTGGAAAAGGATAGTCAGGACACGTGGAAATGCCCTTGTCAAAACTATGATGGTGGGTCTCAAGAAAAAAATCCCAGAATTTGGAAAGCAAAAAATGGATTGAAAAAGGAAATGAGTTCAAAGGGACAGATAATCCTAACCGGCTTATGTAGGTGAGATTCTTAACGTGAGCTAACTCGGAGTGCATGCAAATTCGATTTAGAGCTGAAGTTGGAAGACGCCATTCAGTTATCTTGAATAAAATTCGTGAAATTATACAAATTTTGTATTTAAACCAAAATATCAAGGATTTGGATGAACTGACAGAAAAGTGTTATATGGGTTAAATGTAGACCAGAATGTTCTCTATAATTTTGCCGTAGAACTTGAACTCATCGATTACTCAGAAGCCAAGATAAGCGAGGTTTTTTGTTTCTTAACTCGTTTTTTCATCCAGAGTTCCCCAAGTAGTCATTTGTTGAACTTCAACTATATCAAAGAATTGTTGTCTTTTGTGGGACTTTCCATTTAAAACCCTATTTTAAGTGGCTTTGTGGAGTAGAGGCAGTCAAATTGGCATCTGAGTGATTTCAAAGCGTTATTATGGGAAAAATCAATTTTTTCACACTTAAACGGCAAAATCTGAGTGATAGCTTAGTCTGAGTGGAAAATGATGTATGAACGAAATGTAGAGACAAATGTGCTCTACAATTATGTCGAAGTAATCATCAAAATCGGTTCAGCGACAGTCGAGATAATTGAGGTTATGTGATATTGAAATTGGTTTTTCGACTGTGGCGCCCCTGGTGTTGGTCCCACGAAGTTCAAATGTTCTAGAAAGTTGTAGTATTTGGTGAAATCTTTCGTTTAAGCCCTCATTCATCAAAATCGGTCACATAGAACCGGAGATATGATTTTTTAAATTTTGTGAACTTTGACCCCTCATATCTCCGGTTCTATTGAAACCACAGCGCACATACGCACCATTTTGGAAACGTCCTAGACTGGACTACAACATACTAAAATTTCATTAACTTGCACAATGCCGTTTTTGAGAAAAGTGACTTTGAATTTCGATGAATTTTGACGCTATCACAGCGCCACCTGTAGTGACTTTTTGAACTTCCATCTGAAAGTGCTCATCGAGACGAAACCAAAAAAGTAAAATTTATGTCGATATGTTAATTAGAACCGGAGATAGAGGCCGGTCAATGTTCGAACTTTGACCCCTTATAGCTCGGGTCAGGGGTTATGGATCGACTTAAAGTTTTTTTTGTTTGATAGGTATAATCAACGGCTACAACATACTAAAATTTCAGCCCGATTGCATAAGGAATTTTTGAGTTATTTAACTTTTAAGATTTAAAAATTTTCTTTTTAATAATAGCGCCCCTAGCGGTGGTTTTATGAACTTGCGATGTTAGAAGAGGAAGTGGCATTTCACGAGAGCTTTCCAAAAAGCCCTCATTTTTTAAATTCTGACAATTAGAACCGGAGTTATGGCCATTTTAAGAAAAATTTTTTGGACCCTTATAGCTCGGGTCAGGGGGGTCGGGGGACCTTAAGTTTGGTATTGATGGAAAGCTCTAAGGCCCAGCTATAACATACTAAAATTTGAGCCCGCTCGATGCCATAGGGCCGGAGCTATTGAGAAAACAAAAAAAGGGGGGTCTTCAAAATGGCGGAAGGAGGGGTGGGGGGTGGGGGGTCAATGCACCATGTTGCAATTTTCATACGATATTTAACCTTTGCCGAAAACCGCAAGTCGATATCTTTTTTAGTTTAGGAGCTATTAAGCTCCAAAGAGCGGCCGGACGGCCGGACGGCCGGCCGGCCGGCCGGCCGGGAACGTAACTTAGCCCCCCATATATTCGTGATCAGGAAGTGGCGAAACACATTTTGGCCAAGTTTGAGCGCGATCGGAGGACATGAAATTTTGTTAGGATTATAGTAGGTGAGATTGTTAAGAATCTCACCTAATAAATACTACTAATAAAAAAAGCTTTTCAAAAATATACATATAACACATGCTTTGAAGTTAAATACTCCCTCCGTTCCGAAAAAAGTTGTACATTTGAGGAAAAATCAAAGATAAAGGAATGCTTTCAGGGAAAGTTTTTTTTATTGGTAAATATCTTATGTATGAACTACCCTCCATGTTCAGGGATAATATTGGGGTCCTGCCTGGTTTGTAAGTTGATGAACGAGAACATTAAAATTTACTTTATGTCACATTTTTTTTCAATGAGCTTCTGTAGATAGTTAATTATTGAAAATTGGTCTCTGATTGACGTTATGAACTAGCATTTATTCTAAACTTTTAGTGTGCAAAAGGAGAAATCAAAAGTTAAGTCCGTTATGCCATGTTTTATTGCTCAAATTTTGCAGAAAAAAGTTTAACATTGAAAATCCGGTAGAAGTAATATTACGTCATTTGTGTATATGGACGAAATGTTCATCAGGACAATATCTAAGACGTATCCAAAAAAGGAGGTCCTTTAAGCCGTTCAGAAGATATATCAAAAATCTGTTTTTAGAAGAGAAGGGGAGGGGTTCCGGGGAAATAAAGGTAATGTTAATAATCCCAGGGTTGACTTATACGGGGTTCAGACTACAGACTTAGCGCTTAAATCATAGTCTGAAACTCCGGGCTGTGGCTTAGCCCAAAAATTTGGAGACTTCATCTCAATTTTGTCCGAAAAATGTACGATTTTTTTCGGAACAAAATTATTTAGCAAATGTACGACTTTATTTTCGGAACAGAGGGAGTAGTTTTTATATGGAACGCGTTTTTGTTTGTTCAAATTTTAATGTATAGACACGTTTTAGCTGAAAATAGCTGTGATTAAAATATCCCTAATTTTTTTCTGCATGTTAACATACATTTTAATTTAAATTACTTCAATTTAAATCCATGAATTGATTTTTTACAGAAATCTTGGCGACGATTTTTGTATTTTTGTAAAATCCTGAGGACTACCACTACAAATGTGAAAAAAGTACTTTTTTCTTCTGGATCATCTGGTAACTCATTCATTACGTTCAGTAATAATCTTTTCGATTTAAGAGCTCTTCCGTGTTGAGGATTACAATGCACTGATTCGAAGGGAAGTCAAGGAGGACTTACTTAAAACCCGTTGGGAGTTCGAAAATGTATACCAATAAGTTGAACAAAATTTAATAAAAAAATCATGAAAAGTAACATTTATTTGCATGAAATTGAAATTGAAATTCAAACTCTTTGTCATCCTGAAATTCTATAAATAAATGATTCATTATTGTTGACGATTGAAGTGCCAAGAATACCGAAAATTCGAAACAGAAGAACAGCCAGCACTGGTAAAAATAAAAGGGTCAAATTGACCCTTTTCCAAAGGATGGATCATATTTGACTCTTTGAAAGGGTCACCAGGAACCCTTCGAAAGGGTCACGGTTTTGACATATATTTAATTCCGGAATAAACGAATAAAAAAACAATGAAAAAGTGATCTTTGGTGTTCGCTCAGATGAGAGAAATATGATATCAGTAATAAGTTTACAATAAAACATGATTATTCGTGATAAATGTGCATACTAAATTTCAAGTGATACAAAAGTGAACCTTTCAAAGGGTCAAATACGATCCATCCTTTTGAAAAGGGTCAATTTGACCCTTTTATTTTTACCAGTGAGTGCTAAAGTGGCGAATAGGTGAACCTGCACTTTAGATTTCCGATCGATTTTTGAATATGTTTGGCTTGGCTTTGGAGTGGTTTTGTCTCTTTGAAAGGTTCTTACTAAATAGAGCCATTATCGAATAACCTAAAATATGAACGAAATAACAAAATCGTATGACATGCTTTTCAGATATCGTAAAATTTAGATACCGAGGCTCAATTTACAGTGGGTATGCGCTAGATTCGTTTTAATTGTTTTAGTCTCGATTAGGAGGACGTGAGGCTACTGTGAGCTGTGGGGCTAAATTGTTATACGACTTTTTCGTCTATTTCTAAATGAGGCTAGGCCTTACAAATATTTTATTTAGATCCACAATTGTTTTGTCTATTTAAGTTACATCATGTTAAAACCCAGTTTCCATTAGAAATATGTATATAACAATGTAGCCTCACAGCTCAAAGTAGCCCCACCTCCCCCTATTGATATCAGAAATTTTATATTATTCTTTCTCATTTTCTCTGTAGAATTTGAGTAAATAAATGAACTTTTTTTTAGTGACAATTTTGACATTTTTATTAACTTTGAAATTTTATTTAATTAATATATGGCGATGAAATCGCCTTTTGAAATATTTTACACCCATTTTAAACTAGAAAAATGGTCAGTCGGATGCATAATTTTGTGAAAATTGATTTTTTGAATTGTATTGCGTGCTCATAATTTGTTTACTTGTGATTTCCGGAAGGGTGGTAAAAGTTGCAAAATTGCGCATGCAATTATAAAGGCAAGTGGGGATCTTTTTTTTTGGGGTGGAGCACAGAAAAATGGGTGGTGAAAGCAGAAAAGTAGCGGACATTGAATTTAATAGCGTATTACCCTGTTTTTTATATATAGTTACAGTACTGTGCCAGAAACAGTGGCTGCGGTTGTTATTTTTATGAACTGCAAAATCATCATCCCCGCTGTGCGTACAAAATGAATATTTAAAATGTCATTTGATACAAATATACATAACGTGTGTATGGTCTTTTGGAAAAATAGAGCTTTCAAGCCAGAATCACATCACAATGGATATAGTCTCGTAGTTCCTATGTGAAAGTCATTAAACGATTAAATGATAAAGTCGGGAAGGCTATCCCTAGGGAATGTTGTATTAAAAAAAAGTTCATGGAACGAATGCACTGTACAGAACAGCCTTTCGTGGGCGTACTCCCCAAAAAGCGGCCACACAAAGACTCTAAATTGGCTTCTGGATCGACGACGTTGTTCTCCCGTAGTTCCCCACACCCCCCAACTACGTGGAAAAAATGGTAGCAATTGACAATTTTATTTTTATTTCACTTCCCATATCCCCAATTTCGTTGGGGATGATGGTTTTTTTTCCAAACACCCAAATAGCAGTTGATGGGTTCCCTCTTTGTGCTTTAGCGTGTCGAGTTGAAACTTGAAATGGCATTTTAGGGGTTTCAATTGTGGAGCTATATAGCCTTTGGAATCCACATTTTAGCACATAAAGCAGCCCCAATCATTTAGCCTTCATTAATTTTAATTGTGCATGGAAGAAAGTTGTACCAGCTGTTAAATACAAATAGACTTTTTTCCTATTTCACTCACGTTTTTCCAAATTGTCAGCAATTATGATCTCACGTCGGCAAAAAAAAGTTTAATTTGTTTGAAGAAAGTACCAACCCATACCACATTTTCACACTTTTTTTTCTTTGTCGGCTCTTTAGCCGGAAAGTGTGGTAACGCCTTGTAAAACAATTGTGGCATTTATCAAATGGGTTGCAATATACGCTAATTTATTACAAGAAATATTATGAGAGATTCGACATAAATTTTAATTAATTACTGTCTGAGAATTTCCTGAGGTTTCACAAGAAAATTTTCCATTTGAATTTTCAGTTAGGTCGAGGAAAAAAATTGAAATTTGTTATACAGTTTATTAGAGATGGTGCCTACAAACGAAAATACTCTTGAATAATTCTTAATAAGAATTTTTCAAGGTCAAAGGTTAAAAAGGCTATAAGAGAACATTTATTTACCTATTGGGGTCTCATTCGGGCCTGTTGAAAAGGTCTTTGAATTTATGAGAAGTTCGTACTAGTTCCAAACGATTTTGAACCGGTAGTAAAGTGGTTGAGAACCAGTAACCAATTATTATGAATTTTACTGCTTGAACTCCACAGATAGAGCAGTTTATTTAATCCCACGATTTTTTCACATCCCAATATTTCTACTCTCCATTCCCCGGGTAGGGGAGACCGGGGTAGAATTAGTCACCAAATGAGATTTTTAATTGCGTATACTTCGTACAAAAAATTGTTATACGAGGCTGATAAATATTTCAGTGAATAGGAAGGGATGTATATATTTAGAATACGGAGTAGTTTCCTCAATATACCTTTGCAGGAAAACTATAAAATACCACTATCTAATACTAAACGTGGCTAATTCTGCCCCAGTCTCCCCTACCATTTTTCTCACCATATCTTCGCGTTTCAGATGAATAACCTAATAACGGTTTTTCAATGTCAAAAGGTTATAAAGCTTTAGAGAGCATATTTTCCAACAGTGTGAAGTAATATTGTAGCTTTTTGGAAAGGTCTTGAAATGTCTGGTAATTTTCAATCGGTTCCAATCGATCTTAAATCGATAATGAACCGGTTATGAGCAGGCAATCAATTCTTTATCTAAAAATCATTTGTATTACTCCTAAGCTATCTTGGACGATCTTTTGAGTGATTTGTGAATAGGTTCAAATTTGTTGTAAATCGGTAAATGGTAAATGATGCGAAAATAATTTAAACGCTATATCATGAAAGTTACGGTTTCGAGCATTTCGCAAAGCATGAGAAACATTGCCATTCTTTATTATTACTTTTAAGGCATTTTGAGAGATCTTTTAAATGATTTATGAACCTGGTTTGATCAATTATAAATATGTAAAATTTTAAAAACCAAATCTTACGTAGTGAAAGGATCATTGTAAAATGATCTAATTCGTGAGAGCGAAGTTTTTCTCTATGTGTTAAACCCCAAAAGAAATTCTTTAGGTAAATAATGCGAAACTAGATTGTCAGTGATAGGTTAACCCTCTAAGGACGATTGGAACACCGGTGTCCCATAAAGAAAATATTTTTCCTGACCACCTAAAGTTATTTTTTCTTATGTCTGTATACATAATTGTGAAGTCGAAGATTAAAGGAAACTAGAATATTTTTTGCAAGTCTCTAGCTATTTGCTATGTAGTAAATATTTAAGCTCAAAAATGGTGAATTTTTAAATTCTCAAATTCATAATTGATTTTATTTATTTTTTGTACTTCCAATTTTTTTTAAGCAAAACCCTTTTGGGAATATAAACTACATTACTCATACGTAATAGTTTTCATTAAGGCGAAATATATTATTCATTGGTATTGTCAGAAAAATTACTTAAATTTTTGGGCTATTATTGTCCCTATCGTTTATAGAGGCACAAAGTACACCGCATCAGGCTCTGTTGGACTTTCCAAGGTTAGATGTAAAACTTATCATTGATTATGTTTCTCAGTTTAATTTTTATTGTTGATTTTCAGTCAGTAAAAAGTGTCTCGTCGTTAAAGGGTTAACGTCACGCGCGGTAACACTATTTTCTGTATTTCTGGTGCTCTGCACTACGAACGCAAGTTATAGGGGAAGAGCTCATAATTTTGGATAGGGTGCTTATAAGCATCAATGTTGTAAGTTAGTAGTGTAATATTTTCATTACTAATTGAATTTCTTTGTTACTATTTTTCTCAAAAGGGTTGTTTAGAGACTTGTCAAGCTGTTTATCGCTTTAGGTTTTGCTAAAATTAATCTTAAAACAATTAAAAATGATTTGAGATATAGAGATGAATTTGATTCTAATTTTGTATACTTTGCTTCTAATTTTGTACACTTAGGTTGTAATTTTGGACAGCTAATCCCCATCAATAGGATTCTCATTGTTTTCTATTTCATAAATATTCTATATCATTCATTGAAATATAAATTTATATTTAGTGCCCAATTTTACCCTCAAAGTATCCGAAATTAGAAGCTGTCCAAAATTATGAGCACTTCCCCTAAATGACATTTTTCTCAATCTTCAAATTTGAACTCCAGTTTAGAGAAGATGAATGACATTCATGTGTGATTATGTATTTTGAATTAAAACATATTTGATGATCAATGGTAATGCATCTTTCATGATGTGCATGTATCTTTAGATTAGTTTTTGACTTTCCCAATGACGTTTCTTTTAATTCGTGTGTAGATGTAAAAGCCATAATAAGTCATACAAAATATGGCTTTTAGGCTTCTATTAAGGCCTATATGATCAGACTGATTGCAAAACAGGAAAAAATTCTGAAGCTGTTTAAATTTTTCTCAGTGAACAAGACATCATCATTTTTACTTTTCTCTTATATTTCACTGCTGTATCAATCTTACCCCTCGAATGGTGATTTATTTTTGGACAGACACAGAATGAGAAATAAAACAAGTCAGTCTCAATATTTTTCAAATCAATTTCGACATACAATCCCATGAATAAATTGATTCTCATGTAATCCAATATTATCTTACAAAAAAAAGTGAAACTCCATTTGATAACATTCAGTTTTCTATATACAATTTTGGTCTAGGAGGGAAAAGTTATTTCTACCTTTTGTACCATTTTCTCCCAAATATCTCTTCAATATTTGAGCTACATGTGTGGTTCTTTCGCCATTGAAATAAAACCGAGAAAAACAGGTATTCAGACCCAATAGACACCGCACAAAGTTTCAACTTCAAATTCACCCTAAAATTGTCTGAAAACAGTTTTTCTCCACTTGAAATTTGGAAGATTCGTGAAAATTAAATTATTTACGATAAACTTCCCTGACTCTCTGGGTACGATGAACTTTGAGTTTTCACCTCTCGTTGTGGTAACCTCAAAGGAGGGCTGTATCAGGGATAGAAGAGAATTTCTCCACTTGTTCGTATAACTCTCAATTGCTTGAAAATTATAAAATGAATAATGGGAGGAATAAATTCCATAGCCAATGTGTATAAAAGTTCAATTTGATATAGGAAAGAGAGGGAAAATGTTATTAGAATTACTCAAAGAATTTTCCCAAAAGTTGTCACCAATAATTTTCTAATTCGCCCCAAAAACTCTATGAAACTTTGGCAAATATTTCAAAAAGCGGAATTATATAATTTAAATTGTTTGTCTATATGTTGAATATATCATCCAGCTCAATAGAAACAATCGTTGGACTGGGGCAGTTATTCATTATGTATCCAAATACAGTTATGAAAATTCCTTTATGATATCGATATGAAAAATATTTTATAGTTTTTATTGAATAATTTTCAATTAGGAGTTTCAATTGTCAATTCAATAAGTGTACCTGTACTTTTTATTAAACTTTTGAATTTAAATCATAACCAAGAAGACTAAAAAAAATCAAAAAAAAAAAATTGTGGAAGTATTGAAGTGGTGTAAAAATTGAATGCAAAGTTAGGTGATATTTGAATAATTCATTTCTGTCATTTCTGTGCAATTGCTATCTGGTTCGCTGTCAAGAAAGGATTCATATTTATTTTACTGCTCCAATGACTACATAAAAAAAATATTCCGACAGAAACTGAAATACATTTTGGTGCACTTTCCTTGATACGCAGAAAGTTATTCAAAGTTTGCGCATGGAAATTTTGACATTGCATCGATTTTGATAAAAATTTCCTTCACTCTCGCTCCTAATTTGAATATTGGCTGTTAAATTATGTTTTTAGATAGTTACATTATATAAATAAATGGTTATTGTATACATCAATGCAATGGGTTTGATAAAGAAAGGCATGCGAATTTTGACTTTATGAAATTTTTCCGATCTAAAAGATATGCCGAAACCAAAGAGAACCAATTCTAAAATATTCATATTCTTTTCAGAGTATTTCAATGGATTGATAACTTGGTTAAAAGTATGTAAATATGAGAAGATTGATCAGTGTATTTATTTTATTTTTTTCTTAATGTGTAGAGGAAGGTGGGGCTACATAGACGTACGATTTTTTCTCATACTTCTCATGCTGTAGACACACTTACAACTTAAGCCGAGAGACGGCTTAACATAATTCTAATTAAAATACAAGGAGTTCCGGCTTAAGTGAAAACGGATTGAAAGAATTTGACATGAATTTCCTACTATTTGGAGCTCATTTATAAAATAATTTTTGAAATGCCCCTAAATGTATGCAATTTTTTTAATGAGGTAAATTTGAACAAAAAACATTTCTTATACCTCCGGTACATCTTTTAGATAGGTAAAATCAACATTCACGTTTTTTACTTTCTAAAAATATTTGTGTGTGTTTATCGCACTCCTTCGGACTCAAAATTGAACTGACCTAAATTTAAGTTAGTGTGATGTTCTAAAGTAAGAAAAGAGTGTAATGAGCAGGATAGAAATGCAGATCTTTAGAGAAAGAAAGGGACACGAATTTCGATTTCATGAAATTTTTTCGATTTAAAAGGTGTGCTGGAGGGTAATTCTGTAACGATATGACAATGTCATATGACAAATTTAAATATTTTTATGTGGTAAATTCGGAAATATTAATCGAAAATCAGATTCATATCAGTTACTAAGAGCTTCATAGAGCCCCTTGCAATGACCATTCGATGCTCACTGGCCTTTAGTGATATCCTGTTCTCGAATTTACCACGAACATTTGTCATATGAAATTGTCATATCTTTACAGAATTCTCCTACTGTATTCCCAAAGACCTCTCCTGTGAGTATGCAGTTTTTCTGTGTCACTGGAGTAAATTCTCAGTTTTTTTTTTGTTCTCGAGATTTTCATTGAAAGCAGAACTCCCTGCAATGATCAGATTACATCTCCATCAGTTTATGACTAATTCGTCTCGCGGCTTAAGCCGAGAAACGACTTACACTCAGTCCCAGTATTAAGTACTTCGGCTAAAGGGATTATGTACTTGACGGAATTATGCACATACAATTATGCAAGTTTGCCTACCTTTGGGAGTCAATTTGAGAAATCATTTTTGAAATATTCTTGAATGTATACTATTTTGTGACCCGGGAAAATTGAAAACACTCTGCTTATTTTTCAGAATATAACTTTAATTTCCTTTTTAAAGTAAATTTTTTAAATATTCTAACAATTTATTGAAGAATGCTGGCCAAAAGTACTGTTTGTTAATGCATTTCTTTCAAACAATTGTATCTTTTTGTTCTGACTGCTTTAACTCCGCGCAAAATTTGTTCTACGATTATTCAAAAGAAATCTCCTGAGGGTATGCATATTTTCTCGATGCATAATGCCATTTCGCGCGTTTTTTTGGCCCGAAAATGGACATAATCCTTGTACTGAGTGTAGTTAGTGGGAGACCGATAAGAATTTAGTCAAATCATTATTTTGATTATAATTACGCTAAGCCCTCTCTCGGATTAAGTCGTAAATGTATCTAGCTGAATTACCTTACAATAAAGTCCAGTTTCTCTTATAGTTTTGCAAAATCGTATATCAATGTAGCTCGAGGTAACCCCACCTTCCCCTATTACATCTTTAATTTGAGACAGTTGATTTAGTTGGTGTTTTTGTGCTGCGAAAACAGCATCTGGTTTTTAGATTTGAAATGAAGTTTCTAAAGTTTATAAATCAACTGCTTTGAAATTTCACAAAATTGTAGTTGAATACATTAATAAACTAAAGCATGAACTAGCATTTAGTGTCCGTTGCTCTGATAAATGCATACAAAGTCTCTTAGGTAAATTGTGGTCCACTAAATGCCGCTGAAAGATTCGAAAACAAAATTTAATTGGAGATTTGCACTTTGTATACACAGATGAAGTGAGTGATTTTGGGAGAGTTTGATACTATGGCCGAAATATATTCAAACATCTGTTAATATGCAAATGCCATTTCACTAAGGGTTGTTTGAAAACATTATACACAATGGGGACATTTTGAAATTAGTTAAATAAAATGCAATATGTATTAGATGAGGATAGAATTTGTTTTCATGTGTTTGTGATATAAATTGTACTTGTTAGTTGAACTTACGTGTTTAGTTCTAAATCCAGACGGAATTTGTGATTGAATGCTTTAATCAACAGCGATGTCCGATGGAAATGTTTGCCAGTCTGCAAAGAGAAGAGACAATATGGACAGAGTTTAAAATCATGTGCATAGTAACTAAAACTGTACAAGATTGCCTAAATGAGTTGCATATTAATTGATGAGAATATGTTCTAACTTGAAAGTTTTGCAAGGCATAAGAACTATTTGGAATTTCGGGGGCAGAAAAAGAAAAATATTACAAGTAAATATTCATGAAAAGTTTTCCCGAGGAGAAGGAAAATATGTAAATTTTCGGTTGAGATACTAAAACATGGCAAAGACGAAGTAGAGAGAAAAACTTTGTCATGTTACACATTGAAAGGATGACAATGGCAACTTTTCACATGTTTGACAATATGGAACCTCATCTATTTCCTCCAGTTTTGCCAGTTTTTTTTCCAGCAGTCCCAACATAAGAAGCTTATTTTATTATTCCTTTGAGATTGTATTTTGTTATTCAAGTTCTAAAGAGAATCGAGCCTTCTTATCATCCTCTTCATTCACTTTGGACATTGATGACCATAAAATTGTACTCGGAAAGGCATGAAAAAGGACTTTCTTACTCTTTCAAGACTTTTCCACCAAAAAGATAGCATTGAGTTTATGCTGCTCCGCAAACCACACTCACAATATGCTAAAGAATATTAAGTTTGAGAATTTAGTTCTTTAAAAAAAGCACACAACAAAACAAATCTAATTTCTTCAGAGAGATATTATAAAAGAAACTTTGAAAAAATCTCAGTTTTTAAACCATCTTTCCTCTTTATGCCAATTTTGCTTTTATACTTTCTCATTTTCTTCTCTAAGGAAGCTCTACGTGATGTACCCCACCTCTATCAAAGTTGTAAAGTACACTTTCATACACATATAACAATTGTTTTGAAAATATCAAGAACATGATTATATTGGATTATAAACTCACAAAATTTTGCAAGAACCTATAACAAAAACTTGTTGATACCACTTCTTGGATGTCTCTGATGTCTCCATTGAAGAAATTTTCCAAGTTACTATATAGTACAATATTGTGAAAAAATATGAACGCAATCTCACTGTGTATCTTTATAAATACTCATGAGCTCTATACTCCTCAAATTGGCATCTGTAATAATTTATAGAAGTTCAACAAGAATAATTTAAGGAAATTGCTGTTTTATATACAAGATCCCAAAGGCATAAAAATAAATTATAAAAATGATTTTCTTTATATGTGGCTTTATGAAAATTAAAGTCAGCTTATAATATTTTGTATCCATTAGCTATTTAAACGAAAGATACTTATTTAAAAGGGGTGGAAAAGTATCCCATGCTTTGCAAAATGCTCGAACTTGTCAGGTTGATGCTATACTTCCAATATACGTACATACTTTCACATTATTTATCGTTTACCGGTTTACAATTGATTTTAACCGGATGTCTAAATAACTTAAACAATTGCCCAAAATAGCTAAGAAGTAGGGGCAAGTGAGGCTACTTTGAACTGTGAGGCTACATTGATAGATAAGTTGTTCTCCTATTTCTAAATGAAGCTGATCCTTACAATTATTTTATTTAGATCAATAATTGTTTAGAATATCCAAATTACTTATGTTAAAAGCCGGTTTCCTTTATAAATATGCGAAAAGGTCGTACATCACTGTAGCCGCATAGATCAAAGTAGCCCCACCTTCCCCTAATGCAATTGTTTTTCGAATAAAAAATAATTATCATTTTATAATTGGTTCATTGCCGGGTCAAAACCGATTAGTACCGGTTTAGACTTGTCAGAAATTCCAAAACCTTTCTAACGAGCTCAAGTATGAAACCCTTCGGTTGAAAAATGCGCTTTCTAGAGCCTTGATCTTTTACTTTAGAAAACCGCTATTAGTGTTATTCTTTCCGTACAGAAGTAGATCTTGAAAAATTCAAAAATCTATTTGAAGACCCAAAAAAGAGACTTTCTTACTTCTTGATAATTCCGCAAGGTGGCTGAGGTACATCATGTTCGAATTTCGAAATGCTCAAGTGCCAAAATGTGACGGTCTTCACATTGTTCTGATGAGAAAAAAAACAGAACAACAACGTTTACGGTTCTTGACCCAGAATTTAATCACTCCATAATCACTGAGTAACTTTTTTGCCAGCTTTTTAGTGTGGTATTTGATAAATTTTCCCCACCTTGTTCGAAAATTTAGTATGAAAATTCGAAATTGAATTTGAATTCTTCGAGCTTCAACGACTTTTTGTGCGAATAGAGTTCCATTTAACTTTTATCCAAGACACTATTGGAAAATCAAAATCTACTTCTGTTTGGGCTCATTAGCGTTATTAGGACTGATTTAACAGCGTTATCGTGAATGAAATATCCACCTAAAGAAACCTTTAATTTAAAACATTCAAAAATAAAATTCGAGCATTGCTAAATAAATGTGGCATATGTTAATGATACGGAGACAAACTCTTTGAGGGGGTCTGCAAAAGGTCCTAAGTTTTTTGTCTTTAACTATTTGACCTCTGGAGCTGTTCTTTAGACATCAGAAAAACTGAATAATATTATTTTTTGGTTAGTAATTTTGTCAAGGAATATATAAATATTTATTGAAACTGTTTTAATTTATAAATTATGCATCTGAAGTAAAATTAACTTTATTTACTTATACATATCGCTCTTTGAAAAATTTAGGGTTCTCACTTTTAAACCCGAAAGACTTGTAAGGCAAATAATTTAAGTTTTTGGCGTTTTTGGCCCGCGTTAATATTTTTTGACCCGGGTAATTTCAAAAATATTTATTTTGAGTTTAAATAAACTACAACACCCAGTTTAATTTAGGGAGTATCAAGAAATACTGGTTGTAAAAAATAGACCACGCCCCTAATGAGATCTGAATGAAAAATATAATATATAATAAAATACTTTTAAATTAGCATTTTTTTTTTTAATATATCAAACAATCATGTGGTTGAGCAAATGGAAATAGGGGTGTTGGGGTGGACTTAGTTATACAATGTGGGCGTGGCTTTAAAAATATTATTGATTCAGTGCGACTTACTTACTGACCAATTTACTTTTCAATTTCACTTATTAAAAGTATGAGGGTTTTTAATCACGTATCGACCATGAAGGGCAAGTGTTAATGTTTATTTTATAAATAAATATGTTTAAGGCATCGAATGGGTTATGACTACTACTGGTTAATTTTTTTAAGTTAGGGGGAAGTGGGGCACCTTCGAAATTGGGATTTTTCTCCTATGTTTAAGTGGAGCTGAGCCATGTCATAATGTAATTAAGCTTCTAAATCTATTATGCAGTTAACTTATATCACGATATGGCTCAATTTTATTTAAAAATAGTTGAAAAATCCCAAATTCAAAGGTGCCTCACTTTCCCCTATAGAGAACTCGCACTATCATACAAATGACCTCGATTTTATTTTTTTTTCAACCAGGAATTTTCTACCAATATCTTCTTATTGCAAATAGTGAGTTTTACTCCAATTATTTCTAATAGTCCCTCTAGATTTAAAACTACATTCATCTCCATTTTTAAGATTGAAGTGGCTTATTATGTTATTCTTATTCGAAGAATAAAGAAAAGTCTAACGTTTGCTGTACATGTCCCGGAAATTTGCTTCGAGAGTTTGAAATTTAAATTTATCCGGGGAAAAATGGTACTGATTCATTTGAATATACAGGATACATAAGAGAATCTATTCACAATTTTCCTCATTCATATTTTTTTCCTTTTTTTTGCCGGTAACATTTTCCAAAGGGGTGGGAAGCAAAATAAATGAAATGGAATGTGGCAACGGACAAAAAGAATACGATAAATGTACATATGCAATTGCGAGAAGAATCCAAAAAAAGGGAAATATTTAGGGAATATATACCTTTGCCCAAAAGAGTAAAAAAAAATTGACCTCTATTTTCCAGCATCGTTGGCTATATATGCCGTATAGACGAAGTGAGTATATCATTGTGGAAGTCTATAAAAATCCAACATTTCACCGTCCCTTCATCATTTACTCTAAATATCCGGTCCCAGTGGATCATTTTGGCATCTTGAGGCAAAATGAATGCGGAGACCAAATTGAAATGGCACTAGAGGGCGGAGAGATGGAGGTGAACGTGGGTGAAATATTCGGTATAGAATAACAATGGGAAAAATCGAAATATAAAATCGGAATATACGGAATATATTGCAAAATCCAACCGCCATTCGACCGCATATTATTTGACTATGGCCACAAGTGCATTGCATTTGGCTGGATAAAAATTCAGGATATACAATTTTTCGTTAATAATATTCAAGTCATGGTGCTGCATGAAGTTGTGGTTGATTCCAAAGTACACGAACACAGTGTGGAATATTTAAGTGTATTTCGTGGCACAAAACACACAAGAATGGAATGTAAAATTGTTACTTTAGCTCTGCTATATGAATTTTTCTCAGTCAACTACTAACAAAACAGTGGGATTAGAAAACTATGATCAACTGAAAGCCAGTGGCAAAGAATAGGCTGTACACAATACTCTAATTTTTTAATTGGATGACAATCCTGTGAAATTAGTTGTACACTATTTGCCCTGATGAAATAGTTGTCAATCATCAAATCAAAGAATCAAATGGTAGAGCACTCGCTTTATGATATAAGTGTCCCGGGTTCGAATCTGCTTTTTGGTCACCAAGAATTCTTCTGACATTAAAAACGTTCGAATTGGATCAATTGAACTTCATATACTGGAAGGTTCGTAAGGTTGTACTTTGAATATTCCTCTTTCTTGGGCCATGGTATGCCCTATTCATTTGTTTGAAGACGGTTGTCTCCTGACACTACATTGCAGTGTCTTCTCTTCGCCTGTCTTCATTCTCCGAGATCCCCTACCAAACAACAGCCCCCAAGCCTAATCCTTGGGCCTGGGGGCAACACAACGCATTAAAGTGCCAAGACAGCACAAATAGGCTAAAATCGTATCATATGATACGATTTGAGCCTTCCTTGGAACAAATTTTTTTGGAATCAATTTGTATCTAGAGAAGATATTTGCTTGTTCCAAAAAATTTTCTTTACAGTTTCATTACAAAATACAGACTACAACATTCTTATGGATAAATAATTCATCATACTAGCGACACATAGCGGGGAAGTCAAATATTAACTCTACAAATACTACAAGTTTTTCCACAATGGTACTGACTCGTTATTTGATTATTCTGCATAGTTTTGCGGTAAAAAAGAACTTTTAAGTACAGTGTTCTATATTTTCTCAACTTGACTGTATATGACTGTTCAAACTATGCTGGGGTTTCGATAAAAAAAAATGGTATGAATGGTGAAAAAAGGCAAATGTGCAGAATCGAACAACTGAAAATTCTTCATCTCTCACTCGTGTTTTATGCTATTTCTGGTAAAGGATAAAATCAGGCAAAGTATGGGTTGGGAGGTAGAAAGAAGAAATAGCGATAATCATATTCAGTTTCTTGACGAGAAAGCTCGTATATATAGTGAGAAAAGCTCAGTCCCATCGGAACAACTTTTTTCATCCCGAACACAATGGGAACCACATTCTTCAACTCAACGTTCATCCTTTTTTCTTCAGTTCCTTTTCTTTGGAATTTTTCCGCTTTTGCCCTCCTTAGTTTCATATTCACGTAGTTATTTTCCACAAAAAAAAACCGAACCTGGGAAAGACACTGGTGGAATAGATTTTGTATGTTGGTTATAAAGTCTGGGGATATTTTATTATTTCGTAAATCGAACTCAACCATTTTTACCCAAAAATGTGTAATTTTGTAGACGGATGATGAGCTTTTTATGGTTCAATTCAATCGTGCATAAAGAAGAAATTTCACCAAAAGATATTCTTACTTGATTCTTTTATCATCCAAATTCTTTACATCCTCTCGAATGGTGCTTCACCTCAGGATTCCCCTCTAAAACCATCCAAATTTGCTCTATTTTTACAGGATATCCCATTATCATATTTTTTTTGTGCAAAGCACAATGACACATATAACGTAAAAATGATGAAAATCCCACGACAAAGGAATCTAATATCTCGACCCGGGTCTTTGGTAGAAGTGGGGATTGAAAATCACTTAAATTGTATCCTCAATCTTTGATCAATAAATAGTATGAAAATATAACACTTAAAATTCAAATCAGGCGTGATTATCGAATTTATAGGGGTTCATTAAAGATAAGTTTTCGTTTTATAGCAATGGATGGAGATCTTAAAGAAAATTAAGTGTGTCCTGTTCATAAAAAAGGGTTTAGGAATTCATTGCCCTGAAAGTCCTCAATGATTTATTAAATTCTATTGTACTTTTAAAAGTACAAATTAAAATACTTCAGGAATACAATGCTGGATTTATATTTTAAATGGATTAATTTTTGGCAGAAATCAACTGTGAACGTCCTCCAGCTGTCAGAGCTTAAGATGACTGAGTCTTTTCAGTATATCTGCATTTGGAATAAAACCTTTTTAAACTTTTATATGTAATACTACATGTTACAAGCTCAAAGCTAAAAATTAAGCTTTTACAGTCCTTATCGTGGGAACAGAAATCTCTTTCATGGCACAATTGTATAATCAATTTAACTTGAGTTGAGTGGTTTTTTATTTAGAGTAAAAAAAGAGTGATTCAATTCATACGCCATTGTTGTGCTGCAAAGGATATCAAGTACAATGTTAAGCCCTGTACGCGTAATTCCAAGTGCACTATGGCTCTAATCCGTTGGACTTAAGAGGACGTTTTCCTTCTGGGTGCGAGACTAACTGTCTCATGACGGAAAGTGTCTGCTCGTGTTGTGAATTGTGCCAATGATATCTTCCTATGATAATCCATGAAGTATAACTTGTATTTTCTGCAACACCCCCTGATTATCCTCTATTTTATGCTCAGTGACAGTGGGGTATGGTGGGTAAAAGAGAAAGAGTGGACGACACAAGGATGTTTTACTGTCACAGTGCAAGGTTTTGAAACATCTGCTCGTCTTATTAAGGATTCATTTTACTTGCGAGCTTTTTCTTTTGTTGAACATCATGATCGTTTGGTGTGGTACTAAACCCACCCCTATCCTTTAACCATGCCCGTTTAACCAAGTTCGCCTTGGCACTTTATAGTGACACTAGCAAGGATGGAATGAATCATGAGTTCTTCCTGCCATCTTATCGTCCGCATGTAATTAGTTTTAGTGCAACTTCTTCACTTTACGAAAGACATGGTACCATCTTCTCATCCCCTTCTGCCACTAACTTTCCGACACACAGATTTTTTACGCTTCTACACCTGACACGACATGAATGTGTTTTGCTTTGCTGCTAAATCTTTTCTTTTCCCCAGGCTTTTTAAAACTGTGCAAATGATTAAGTGGTCAAATGCAAGAATCGGCAGAAGCACCTTAAACAACTGTTTTTCCTTTTGTACATATGATTTAATTACACGATTTGTATTCAACTTCTCAGGAAAAATATAAAATTGGTTGAGATGAGCTTTAAAAAATTGCATTATTTTTATTTGACCGATTTAAGGTACGATTCATAGATATAATGATAAACTGAAGAAAATAAGCAGTAGGGGAGACTGGGGCAAAAAGTCACAAAACGGATATTTTATTTTTTTACAAACTACTCGAACGCCCCAGAAATTTCTAATTATTGCAGTTTTATAGGAAATTTACCACTCTACAACTTTGTGAAAGTAATTTTCCTCTATTTTGTAAGGAAATATATTTATCGAGCCGTCTTCTAAAGGGTAGTTTTGCGACCATTTTCGAAAATGCTGGGGCAAATAGTATCAGGCATGGAATGTTATCACATTTTGATTCGCTGTTACCGGATACCGTAAATTAAAAAAAAAAATCATAGATAACATATTTTCATAGGAAGTTTTTTCCTCCACACCTTTGTAAAACACCGTTTTCTTTATCTGAACGATAAAAACGATTTTCAAGCTATTTTAAAAAAAGAAACACACAAAAGACTGCAAATGCAAATCGTTTGACAAATGCAAATAACAAGCGGCGACACATGGCATTGAGGTTTTTTTGCCGTGAGACATCATAAATTGTTTCGGTTTTTCTTACTTTTTGCTCCATACATTTTGTTACTTTTTACCCCAAGTGGTCGTTTTTAATAAAAAAATTTCTTGAGAAAAGAATCTTTGTAAAATTCTAAAATAGATGGCGGTTTCGTATTCAAAGAGTCCAAATCATTTAGGAAATAATCATCAGTGCATAAATTTTGAATAATACGTAGATAATAATTGATATATTCTTCAAGGAAAATGTTTCAAAAATAGGGCTAAAAATTTTGATATTTTTATTTTCTAAATTCCTTTTGTTGGAATTCTAAGAAACAAACAACATCGAAGAAGATCTATGAAAGCTCTCTATAGAAAAAATCTTAAGCCGCTATTTTATTTATCTTGGAAGATATTTAATTTTAAAATTTTCGATTTATGATTTTTTGCCCCAGTCACCCCTATCATTTAATTTAGGTTTGCTACGCTTTTTTTAATAAGGCCGGTAATAGGTAAGTTGGCAGCAGACCTACTAGAGACACGTGATGATAATACGAAAATAAAATACGTATGGGATAATATCATTGCGTTTAACTTTGAAATCAGTTCAGATCTGAAGATTAACTACTACATGGCTTAAGTTCTATTATTTTAAAATAGACGAGTCTTATAAAAAAAATTGTCTTTGAATAGTGGAATAAGAGTAATAGATTAATGATCAATTTTGACGTATAGATTTTTTGATGGAATTTAAACCTTTAGGACAGAGCTTAGCTAAGCCTTCTTTTTAAATTTAGAACACCTTATTCCAGATGATACAGTTGGTTTATATAAGCAGAAAAAAGGTTTGTTTATAATATTTTAAAATTGGTTATAACACTATAAGGCGACGGTGGACATTATTACTCAGTAGAGTTTTCTAACAAAATGGACATCTAAACCACATAGTATAAATCTGTTCGTCTAAATAAAAAGAAGATCTAGCTAGATGTTTGTACGTTTTTTCGTCAAAGAGTTAGAGTCGTAGAGATCCAACATTAAGGGACATAAACTTAGAATCAATGGTGACTGACTATAAGTAGACGTTCTCTTGAGAGAGAGTGTAGTAGCTGAGATTATTTCCAATTTTTAGTCATTGTGTCCTTAACCCCTTAAGGACGAGTGGGATACCGATGTGCCTAAAACAAAAACCATTTTTCTCTTGCTATTTTGAGATCAGAATAGGGTAAGTGTACCAAATTGCGGCCAGTTTGCAATTCCGGGAACTTTTATGTTCCTCGAAATCCAATGAATTTTCATTTTTTGCATACTCTACTAGAGATTATGCAAACCAAATTAATGATTAACCGCAAACCAAAATCCTTTTCATTGGAAAGAGCTACTGTTACTGCTGAAGACCTCACGGAAAGTTTTCAGAATTGTCTTGGATATTTCACATAACACAACTGCATTAAAATTTTCCTTAAAATGAGCATCCGAGTTTGATCGAATTCAACGGAGTTAGAAAAAAGCATCGCAGTAAGGTTCTTGATTGTGATTTTTTTTAAAATTTTCTTCAATATTTTTGCTAAAATTCTTTTTCTATCATGATTCTAAATGAAACAAAGAATAATTCTATTGATTGGAACGGGGAAAAAATATTTCATCAGTCCAAAAAAAAGCGTTAAAGTCACACTCTCTGTGAAAAGCATCGGGATTACCTCACTTTACTATAATTACCTTTTTACCTTCCAATCCCAATGATTTTCAGACTTATTTTGAAATTGATCTAGGCGATATGGTTCATTTATGAAAGTGGGTTAGAAGTAGTTCATATGGGGATTTCATCCGTAAACACTATTACCGGTTAAATCACCATCTTGAATTATTCAACGTCAAAGTTCTATGAGCCTTGAGGTCATATTTTTCAATTAATTTGGTCAAATTAGGATTTAATTTCTTTTTTCGAAATTAGTAACGCCGGTATTAGCTCTATTTTAAAAATACTTTTTACGCGCTTTTTCAGTCTTCTGACACATAGAAAATTCAAACGATCAGTGATATATCAACTTCCGGCTTTTGAGGATCATCCTAGCATGACATTGTTTTGAAACTTATCTCGGATCCCCTTTTATTCTTTGGTATCTCCCTAAAATACGTCAAAAATGAGGTTTTTCTATTTTTTCTCAAAATCGGCCCTATAGTTTTCGTTCATTTTCAGATATGCATTGCAGGTAGTTCAGCTGTATATTCGGCTATAGACAGGTTTCACCGGAAAAATCTCTGTCTTGAATTAATCAAGGCCAAAAGGCCTAATTTTCACCAGAATTGATCGAAAAAATAATTAGGGGAAACTGGGGCACCACCAAACACTGGGTACCACCAAACACTGCGATTTTTTCATCGGATATTGGATATGAGAGGGTAAGACCGATAGGAATTTATAGGCACTATAGGGATGCTTGTCCACTAAAGGAATGGTCGAGATAGTCCAAGTAGTTTAGAAATAAAAATTAGTGTTTGGTGGTACCCCGTGTTTGGTGGTGCCCCAGTTTCCCCTAAAATATTAATTTTTTTTTAACACTTTGTTCTTGTACAATTTTTAACATCAAAATGGTTTTATCGTGGTTTATAGACAAATTTAAAGCGATATTAAGCTTATAAGGATCCAAAAAGGCTGCAGGGCTCTTTCCCGAAAGTTCGAGCAGCCACCCCTTTTATAGTCAAAAAAAAAAGTTTTTGTTTTTGAATTATCGGTGTACCATTCATTTTTAGTGGTTTATTTCCTTCATTAATTTTAATTTTCTTCATTAATTTTATTTAATAACCTTCAATTTGCTCCCAAATTAAATAGTAAAACTAACAATTTAAAAATCCATTATTTATCCAATATTTTCCAAAGCTGAATGTTAAGGACTCTACATTTAAACCTCGACTCAATACGGAAAGCTTATATATCTGATAGATCTTTAATTTCTTGAAAAGCTATCGGATAAGGCTTAACCGAGTCTAAAATACGAAATTTTTAAGTATAATTACACAGACACAACTACTTAGTTTTATAAAAAGAAGTTGGTCTTTAAAGATCATAAATTTACAGTAGAGTGGAGTCATTCCTTATAAAGGCTATGCACTTATGGAAAATTAAAAACTAAAACAAGTTTTGAAAAATCATTAGCATTTGTAAATGGATTAACAATTTCGTGACTTTCCAAAAATGTCTAAAAAAAAATGTCCTCTTTTAATTTTTCATTTTAATATTTTAATAGCACTGTAAGTCAAATAATAACAATTAGAACGGGTTTTTTTATGACTATTGGATTCGTTTTAAACCTTTTTGACAAAAACTGAACTATTTGACAAGTGGAGGAAACTATAGCACAATATTTTTAAGTTATATAGCCATATCTTGAAATTACTTGTAAAAGCTCTTTATTGCTCAAACACATGGTATTATTTTGGAACGAATACTTTTCGTGCTTATACCCATCTCCTAATGTTTATTGCTCTATTTTTTTTCACCAGTTAAGTTATGGAGTTTGTTTTCTCACAAAAAATATAATGGTGCTGGCTCTGTGAAGATGAGGACAGAAAAAAACACATTTTCCCATTTTCCGGAAATGTGTTCCATCATCGATTAGTATGAGAGCGCTCTTGAAAAGTAAACCTTTCATTTTTCTTATCTTTCTCTTTAATTTATAATACTTCTCGCACTTCCTGAACATTTCTGTGCATTTGGCTGAGTAATTAATTACTTTTTCTAAGGTAAAAGTGGTGTTCTATTCAACGTTAGGAAATTTTGACATTAGTATAATTTAATTATAACGTATTTCTATGAAGGGGTTACTCTTAGTTCCGAAAAAGAAAATGTGTTATCACCATTAAAGGCGCTCAAAGTGATGATGGTAGAGTGCGTGAGAGAGCTTTAGTGAAAGTGAATGGGGAGGAAAAAAATGAAATAAAGGAATTGCTAACTCATTTTCCTTTTCTCCATTGAGTTTTACCACAAGAAAAAAAAACACAATTTTCTGGACTATGGCTATTGATTACTATTCCAGACGGTGGATTGATGTGGCTCGTGATTTCATTATCTATGGGAAGTTGATTCGTTCGGCAGATGCATGAAATGCTGATCCAGTTGCTATTTTCGAGCAAATTAGCGCACAAATATGGATTTAAGCAATTGCGGAAATTGGAGATAATTGAATAATGCCCAGAGAACAGATGCTTTAGTTCAGACCCTCTTTCAGAACATGCTTGAGAGGTGCAATTTGCAAATTTTCCCAATTTGCCCTGAAAATATATGTGCAATGTGCACGATGGTGAAAACATTTCGCATTTTCCTGCATGGTAAACAGCGGAACCGCAAATTACACCGAAAACTTCTGTCTGCTGCATGGGATGGTACCCAACCTTTTCCCATACTACCAGCAGCTTCAAGGCACTCAAAGCAAATGTAGCTGGAGATGCTAGCACGAAAATAGATCAACGACCATCGCATTAAACATACAAATTGTTGACACAGCCCTGAGACGGCAGCATTACGTATCCTGTTGGCCATAATCATAGCTCGGGGTTATGATGTTTGTCTACATGCTTTCGGGGTTAACAGTTGGGAAAAGTGCCCCATTTTTCCTGGTCAGGAGCATTCCCTATTGTAGCAAAGTTTGGAGTTTCTTTGGCATAGTTTGCAAAGTAAAGTAATAAAATCAATCTCATACTTAGTCAACACTATAAGTTTAACAATGCGAAAATGAATAAGGATAGATTCCATAAACTGAACAGGATGCTTTTTGAATATATCGATTTTATCTGAACTTACTTAATAAAAAAGTGGTTTTCATACAGAATAAATATTTTGTAAAATAATTCGTATAAATTTGTAAAGTCCCACTGGTGACTTGCGAAATTTTTGTGAGTGTTAGGGGAAAGTACCCTCCCTTCGAACGTTCATGCCTTGGAATAATGTGAATTTTCTTTTAGTTTTCCTAAGAGACTTAGGCCCTTGACACACTTGTGACTTAAGCCGAGAGACGGCTTAGTGGAAAATGATAGTAATGTGGTTTAATCATTATTTCGAATATAATTACGCTAAGCCGTCTCTCGGCTAATCCTCAAGTCTGTCAAGGCCCTTACACATTTCTATTAAACATTATTTGGCTTATCATCATTTGTTGATAATTCCGTGATAATTTAGTGTAAATCTCTTAATTTGAAAATAAATGTTTTGTCAAATTAACAAGACAAGTTTGTAAAAAGGATGTTCTTCCGTACAGAATATGGAAAAGTTTTGTCAAATCGGCGGCCAACTGGATCTTGTTAAAAGTTTGTCAAAAGCGTCAAAAGGGTATTTTTCCATATAAAATGCAAGAAAAGTCTTGTCAAATTGGTAAATAAAATCCTTTTGACAAAATTTCAACGAAATCCATTTGTTTATTTAACAAGATATTTTTCAGAGTACGAAAAAAAGAAATTCACATTATTCGAAGGTATTAACGTTCGAAGGGAGAGCGCTTTCCCCTATATCCTATTAACCCTTTAAGCACGATTGGAACACTATGTCCCATAAAGAAAATAATTTTTCCTGACTACCTAGAGTTATTTTTTCCTTATGTTCGTACGTAACTGCAAAGTAGAAGGTTGAATCTAGAATATTATTTGCAAGTCTCTAGCTATTTGCTATGTAGTAAATAATTAAGCTCAAAAATGGCGAATTTTTAAATTCTCAAATTCATAATTGATTTTATTTATTTTTTATACTTCCAATTTTTTTAAGCAAAACCCTTTTGGGAATAAAAACTACAATACTCATACGTAATATTTTTCATTAAAGCGAAAAATATTATTCATTGGTATTGTCAGAAAAATTGCTTAAATTTTTGGGCTATTTTTGTCCCTATCGTTCATCGAGGCACAAAAAGTACACCGAATCAGACTCTGTTGGACTCTTCAAGGTTAGATGTAAGACTTATTATTGATTATGTTTCTTAGTTTAATTTTTATTGTTGAATTTTAGTCCGTAAAAAGTGTCTTGTCGTTAAAGGGTTAACAAGTTAGTAAAAGTTTGTGTTTCTTAACAAACATTTTGTTACATGATCTCTTGATATATTTTTCCTCTTTTATAAACATTTGTTTATAAATATTCGCTAACAAACAGAAAAACCATCGTACTGTTTATCATTTATTCGTAATGTTTTATTAGACAAACAAAAATATACAAACAATTGGCAAAATTTGAACGACGTTTGTAGAAATAGTACAAAATTCGACAAATTTGTTGGTAAGGTTCTGCGATCCACGAACATTTTGTATACGTCCTTCACAGATTTTTTTTGTAAAATTGTTCGTAAATGTTTGTGAATTTCTATTTGAGGACTTACGAAATGCTAGTAAATTGTATAACCCACAAACAAGTTCGTAAAAGTTTGTATTTTATGATCACTTGATAAGCATTCTTTGTACTTTTACGAACATTTGTTCGTAAATGTTCATAAACACACAGAAATGTTTGTAACATTTTGTCATTTGTTTGTAAATCTTTGCTTCTCTTTCAAAAATTTGCGAAAAAATGACAAAATTTTACAAACATTTTATGTGTCTTTACGAACATTTACGATCAAATGTTTGTAAAAGTACAAAAAATGCTCGTCAAGTGATCATGTTACGAACAATATTTGTGAAAGAAGTACAAACTTTGACGAACTTTTTTTTAGGTTATACGATTTACGAGAATTTCGTAAGTCCTCAATAGGAATTTACAAACATTTACCAATTTTTTTTATTTCTCTGTTGTATTGCACGAATTAGTTGAAAATCCTTGCATATTGGTAATATGGTGATAGGCATTAGATGTAATTTAACCAATTTCGCCATCAATACTTTCAAATAAAGTTTACAAAATTCAAAATTATTTTGAAAATCGGATAGGGTAAGATGGGGTAATTCGGAATCATGTCTTTTTTGGAATTTTGAGATTTTCTCATTATTTCAAAAGAAAACCCCGAAAAAGTACTCTGTACTTCTTGGTTGTTCTTCCTTTTTTCCATCCAAAATTGTTAGAAAATCTCAAAGTTCCAAATTATGGTCATGATTTGAAATTACTCCATCTTACCCTAGTTTATGCCTTGTATTTTTTCTTAACGTTTTCAAATTACTTTTTAATAAATAATAATAAACAAATATTTTATTCAATTAAAGCAGTTGAGAGATACATCGCTTTTAGTCTTTTGAAACAATTTTATTTTTGTTTACTCGAGTTTGGTTTGTTAAAATTTCAACATCCAGTCTGTAATGGGAAATCTTAATGAAATGCTTCATTCATGTAAATTGTTTGAGGGTTATTAGAAATGCAGGAGAAGAAAACATGGGTTCCGTGACAAGGAGTATAGCCCACAGTCTCCCAATTCCCGATGTCGATGTATCTTTGATCAGGTTCTTAAGATTGGTGTTTACTTCTCTCCAGGAAGCACATAATAACATCCTTCCAGACCCCTGCAATTCCTCCTTCGTGCATTATGCAAAAATAACTTGAGCCACTGGAGCACAGTGTTGTGGATGGCATGAGGTAAATACAAGATAGGAGAGACATCTCTGTATTATGTAGATCAGCCCATGATGGAAGTTCCAGGCAGGAGCAAGATGAAAGGACGAGACATAAGACATTCTAAAGGGGATAGGGAGGCAACTGGAGTATAAATTTGAGTTGGGTGTTTGCAATATTGTCTCAAAATTCAATTCACATCCAACGTTATTCAGAGAATAACAATCGTATGGGTAACGCAAAAAAAGAAGAAGATAAAGGTAGCCTGTGAGACAAAAAGAGGACACGGTAGGATAAACTAAACAAAAGTTTATCATTATAAACATGAAGAAAAGTTCTTTGTGGAGGTTATATCTCATCATCTGCAATGCCAGTGGAAAGTAAAGCCATATCATGGGGTAAAGTGAAAGAAAATTGAGTTGAAAGTGCCAGAAATAATGAGCCCTGTCATAAATTTGCAAATGAAATGGGTAAAGTTTTCACTTTTGTAATATTACCCCAAAAATGTTGGTCGCGAAAAGTCTCATGGATTTTCCACACTATACACACTTTCACGAATTCTACCATGAATAATACTACTTCATCCGTTATACAATTACTTTCCACATGAATTGTGTTTGGGTAGAAGGATTTTTTATTAGCTTATTTATTCTTCGCAAATCACATCGTATAGATTATATGAGAATCACTGGGAGTAGCTTCTTCAGGTCAGTTTGATTCAGCTAACGTTAATCTCATAAAATTCTGATTTCGCGTTTTATTGCAGGAAATTTTATCACGTGGCTTTTGTGAAGGAGCAAGGTATTCAGACTAGATACATCGTCTTGTTTTCATTTTACAAATTCATGTTAAAAAAGTAAAATTATAGGGATGCAGTTATTCAAGGTTAATAAGATGTAGTCATCAAAATGTTATGACTTCATTATTATCGACTATTTCCTTGGAGAATTTATTGCATTAGTACATTTCAGAGCAGTTCTCTATATTTCTTTTAATGATTAACAACGACCAGTGGTTGTAAACAAAGGCTTAATGCTTTCTTTGCACAAAAAAATATAATAAACATTATTTATTACAAAATGTCACGTTTAAAGTGTTTAAGTGCTTGGGTAATAGTAATTTCAACACTGGTGATAAAGAGAGTTGTGGAAAACCAAAAGCTTCAAATTCCGAATATGGGAAAGCGCGCTACCTTCGGACAACTCAAGCTTCGGACAATTCATTTTTTTTTCTCTATGTTCTTTATGGATTTCGTCCATAGGTCGTTTCCGAAAAATTGAAGCATTGTACTAGTTATTAAAATATAATATTATAATGGACCAAATTCATTTTTAACACATTGAAAAAAAAATATTTGTGCGAAGTATAAATCGTCTGAAGGTAGCGCGCTTTCCCCTAGTGATTTAAGGGGTTGGGGGGCTGATTACAATGTAAAAATACGTTTTTTCTCATTATTTGCATGTAGCGATATATAAACTATCTAAAAATATATCAAACATTTCAGAAGTTGATTCAAAGTATTTTCGATTTTTTCTTTATTATTTTATATTTTTCGAGGGTAGGGGATAGTACCTTCCCTTCGACCGCTCATGCCTTCCAATAATATGATTTTTTTCATACATTTTAATTAAATGGTAGTTAACTTATTATTAATTATTGATAATTAGGGAAAAGTAAAAGAAATCCACATTATTCGAGGGCATGAATGCTCTGAATGGAGAGTACTCTCCCCTAGTGTGGTACATTTTATGGAAAGCGTTATATTTCAGAACCTGATGTGGATAATTCAGAATGCATCATACAAATGACGCTTATAATCATAGAAATTTTTGTTTTCTTTTTATTTTAAAGTTTTTGTGATTTATTTAGTTCTTCTAGAATCAGATTAATATAAAACATTTGAAATTTTATTTAACTTAGACTGTGAAATACACAGCTCTCTCAGATATCCGGCTGATGGGGGGACAAAATTACATTTGAGTTTTTTGAGTCTGGAGTGAAATGATAACTTTAAGTCTCGCTAGTATCGATTCGATACTATCGAATCTCTAGTATCGTTAGATCCAAATGATGAGATGAAATGAGTGTCGGCTCTTCACGAATTATCGGCACGTTATTGTGACACTTTGGGACAGTGAAATATAATCTCAATCTCGCTTGTTTTTATTTTACAATCGAATTTTTTTCAGTGATTTTATTGCTTTAAAAGTTAAAAAATGAACACAGAAAATATTTTAGTAAAAATAATTTTGAATACATCAACCGCCAGTATTTGGCACCTGTCACCCGGATAACGAAGTGCCGGATAACGAAGAGCCGTGTGTATCAGAAAGAATCACACCTTCCATAAGCAGATTTAGGCATAATGTTTGATCTGACAGAAGTACAGTAGAACCCCGCTATAGGCCATTGCTCTATAGTCCACAATTCATCGACAATTTTTGATAAAGGTGTCAAGTTTATACTTTGTCTTCTAAGGCCAATAATCATGTTCAGTTTTTTTTGCTTTATCAGTGAAAAAAGCAAATTAACAATAGCAAACAATGGAGAAGGTTCTGTGGGGACACTTCCGGTAATCGCCAGTGGAAATTTATTTCACCTCAAGAGGAAAAACAAATTTTCTGTCTTGCTCAGAGCTTTCGGTCCGGATGTGGACCTTCTTCAGTGGCTATAAAAAGTTTTTCATTTATTTTCAATAATATTTTTATACAAGGTCGTTTCTTTTTCATTTGAACAATTTTTTATTTCATTTCAATATTTCATGTGAACAATAAAAATTGTTCAAATGAAAAAGAAACGACCTTGTATAAAAATATTATTGAAAATAAATGAAAAACTTTTTATAGCCACTGAAGAAGGTCCACATCCGGACCGAAAGCTCTGGGCAAGACAGAAAATTTGTTTTTCTTCTTGAGGTGAAATAAATTTCCACTGGCGATTACCGGAAGTGTCCCCACAGAATATCCATCACGCCAGCTCATTATCCAACAATGGAGAAGGTTTCGGAATGAAAAGAATCTTCACATTTTTCCTGTCTTAGTTGAAATTCCAAGTCCAAGATTACAGTTTCAAGTCCAATTCCAAGATAATGTGACTTGTTTTGGCAAATTACACTTTCCTGAACAGAAATCCAATGGAAAAGGGTATTTTGAATAGACGAGTCAAAGTTTAATATCTTTAGTGCAAACTTCAATGAAATCGGCTGTAAGTTCAAGGGCTGAATGTCACCGATTTTGTATGCTTTATATAGCAATCATCTTATCCTCGCGTATCGTGGTCATTCGGGGCTGATCGGAGCGTTTTCGGTTGCTAAAACCATCAGTTTTCTTAAAAATCTAGATGGCACACTCAACAGCGCCTTATGGAAACTTTTGATTCTTGTACAATATTTTTGATGAATTCATTTTCTTTGTGCAAATAAACGATGATACTTCGTTTTGTAGGTAACTGACACCGTTTTTTTTTACCCATTTTACATTAATATTCCATGGATTTTTAAACAAAGTGTTAAAGTTTCTTATTTCACTATTGTTTACCCTATAATAACTGTTTTTATTATTATTTTATATAAAAAGAAGCAAATGTTTGTTGCTAAAATACATTTTTGTTATTATTTTTTGGAATTGCCCAATTTGCGTAATTGGTATAAACAAAATACTCAATCTGTTTTTTTGATGATTTTGGATATGAGTATCTAAACTGGCTACAATGCTACCAATTGTCAAAAAAAGTAAAACTAAATTAGATATGGATTTTTAGATGGTGCTAGTTGTAATTTATGCTTGTTTTAAAGGTAATTAATTTAAATTTGGTGTGACAAAAATACAAAATATCAAAAAATAAAGGCCTCTACACATTGACAGTAATTTTTGTCAAAAATGGCATTTTTGACAGAATTTTGACGTTTCCACATACTGCACTGCAAGCAATTTCACTCAATAGAGAATTTTTGATGAAAATTGCTTCCAATGTGTAGAGGCCTTTATTTTTTGATATTTTATAAATTCGAAAACACATAGGGTAAATTGGTACAAGTTGGACAATGACAAAAGTTGGAAAATTTCGCTGGGACAAGTTGGACAGGCAATTTTTTCTTGATAAATACAGTACTAAATTTTAATTAGTATATTTTTCTATGTTATAGTTTAATTATTTGGTTCCTTGTGCTGCAAATAAAGTGAAAATCCATTCATATGAATAAGATTTAATGTATAAAATTCTCACCTCAATTGACAGTGTAACTTTTCACCGTCGAAAAAATACATCGATCGGCCATTTTTTCCTAATAAAAACACAAGAAGAGTGACTTTGGTTTTTCGGTTCTGTTGACATTTCTCAATATTTCTGGCAAATTTTAGTGGAATAAAGTGTTTAATCTCGATAGTTAACGGTACGTAATGGTTTTATTTGATATAATTACTAACTGTATGAAGAAAAAGTGCTTATTTGAAGCGTGAGCAAAAGTGACAAGTTGGACATCCGGAGATACGATTGTATTGCAGGGGTTTTCTTTTTATTTCAGATGGGTAAAAAGGCAAATAAATTGAAAAAGTACAAATCCTATACTCAAGACCAAGTGAACAAAGCACTGGAAGCTTTTCGTCCAGGAAAGTCACTAAGTCAGGTGTCAGTATTATTTGGGGTGCCAAGAACAACACTTTTTAATAAGCTGACCGGGAAATGTCCGGAAGAATGCTCTGGGGGAAGGCCTCCTACGCTGCCAAAAGATATAGAAGATGAGCTCGTTGAATGGATTTTAGGATGCAGTGACAAGTGGCATCCTATAACAAAAGATCAAGTCCTCAACACTGTGCAAATTATTTGTAAGAAGTTCAAGATTGTCAACGAGTTCACCGATGGAAGGCCAGGATACTCTTGGTTCAAGAGCTTTTTGAACAGATACCCAGAATTGAGACTTCGTACACCAGAAGCATACACAACCCAAAGAGCTGGTATTACCACTGAGTGGTTTGAGAAAACTCATGAATATTTAAAATCCAAAGATCTTCTGGAACTTCCTCCTGATCGCGTCTTTAATCTTGACGAAACGGGTGTAATGCTTTCGCCCAAAGGTGGACAGGTATCTATTATTATTCTATGGAGTTTTTAAATTCATGTTTGAAGTTCTTTGTGACAATTCGTACGATTAAAGAAAACTAAAAGAAAAGGCTATGCAAGAAAAAAAAGAATTAGACTTCAGAAACAGGAAGAAAGGTTCAAAATAAAAGAAGAAAAGGAGCAAAGCAAGAAAATTAAAATATCCAAAAAAAAAGATTTAATAAATAATATATATCTAAGCCTTAATGTTTTTTACTTTTTAATTATACACTTTACCCTAGTGGTACAATTGATTCAGTGTGTATGGCATTCAGTAAAAAATCTTGAAACTTGCACAACCTTCCCCTACGCATTGTCCAAATTCCCACGTCCAACTTGTCCCACCCTGTCCAATTTATATTGTTTTGCACTCACGTATTTTTCTTGTATTTAAGAACTTTTCAAACTGTTTTTCAAGAATTTCCATGAAACGGTAATATTCTAGAAGAATCAAGGAGCAAATTTATGTATGTCATCAGGGAAAAATGTATTTATAATGTCTTTAATCTTGTATCAAAGTTCGAGCCTCTGGAAATTGTTCCAATTTATGCAACTTACCCTATCTGCAAACGCAACAATACTCTTTTGAACGTATATCCTATAACCACCTTGGATAAAATAGTATAACAGAGAAAAGCTCGAATTCATTGACGAAATACTCCTCATATTCTATTCAACTAAAAGTTGGGTACTAGAACACCATTCACCCTATATATATCCATAATTCGAAAAGTCATCTACGAAACTTTGATTAAAAACAACTTTTAACTACAGCAACAAAACTCAATGGAAAGTTTTTGACTATGAAACCATATCCTTATTTGCGTACATCCAATGCATTGTGAATTTATAATTTTTCATAACAACTTTTCCTGCGACATAATTTGGAAGGAATGATGCTTTTGCGGTATTTCTCTTTGCATTTCTTAATCAGCCAATTGCTATGGAATGTAAAAGTTTGCAGATGGGAAATGTAGGTGGAATACCACAAGGAATATCGTCTCCTCAGATGAATTTCTAAATTGCAATTAAAACACTACCGTTAGGAAAACCACTTACATCGTTAGGAGAAAACGCGCAGTAAAGTTCAAAATGTGAGTTTGAGAGAAATAAATAGATCTTTGCCTCATCATATTCCAAATGAGAGTGTTGCGGTGTCGTCCTGGTAACATGCGCATCTCTGGGTAACAGACAAATGGTATATGCCAAACGGTATCCAAGCGTGGGTGGATGGAGAGAAGTGCGTGTATCTAGGTTTGAGATTTTACCATGGAAAACTTGTACATTTCCCACATGGTATACACACAATGTATTGGATTTCTGATGGGATGTCTATATACCTGGTGGTGCTGTGGAGCTTGGGGCGTTTGCCGGAAGAATTACTAAAATTGCCTCAATTTCATCTCATATACTGTTCTCCCGTGGCCTTTTGAACTTTAAACCCATGTCAACCTTAGAGACTATGCCTGATGCTTGTGTCATCTTGAAAATTGCCAACTAAAAAGCTATATTCCCTATTTGGATAATTATAGCCATGTGTACGTTTTTCGGCAGCATAATGAGGACCATGTTGGATCTGGGGTGTTCACAATTACTGGTGGATTGACTTGGTGCTCCTTCGCGCCATTTTGACGATGGGGACGCGCGAGGGCGTCATGTTGGAGGAGCATGTAAATTCTAATAAAGACTCTTTTGAAATCATGATTCTCAACTCCATTATATTACCATTGTTATTATAACTCAGTTACATCAAGAAGACAATCTCTTTTGTCTCTCGCAATTCACATTCACATCAAAAAGTGAGACATTTTGGCGGATGTGGGAATTACACATGGCGGGAACAACGCCTTTTATTCATGCGGTATCTCCCATGCCCTTTCGGTTGAACTTGTATTTGGTGTAAAATTAAGATTAATGTGGGGCGGTTTTTTTCTCTGCCTCCGGAAAAACAATCTACGCCCCCTCTCAGGGGAATTTTAGCTGACAGATGACCTAGTTGAAAGAAATCTCTTTTGACTCCGTATACCGATGGTTTTAAGAGACTCTCCCCTAGGGTACAGAGTATATTAGGCATTTTGATTAATACGCCTAGATTTAGGCTTCTTCAGCTCATTTTCATATGTGTGATAAATTTTTCAATAAGTGTAAAAAATATCTATTTTTAATACTTTAAACTGAAACCTATTTAAACGTGGGAATTCGGTTTCGAAATCTACTGTCTGAAATATTAATTGCCCTACCCTAATAGAGTGGTTATTAAATAATCAAAATATTTTTCTTTGGCTTTCGAAATTGAATTGAATTGTCCCGGTCAAAATCCCGAAAGTCAAAATCCCGAACGCCAAAATCCCGAAAGCCAAAATCCCGAATGGGCCAAAATCCCGAAAGCCAAAATTCCGAATTCTGAAAAGTGCCATAGCTACTTTCGCGATTGCAGCCGCGCTTTCTGGAGGCAAAGGGAAATCTTCTGTAAATTGGGAAATTATTGTCAACATTATCCTCCGCATAATTTAATGCCTTTCAGGATTTTGAACATTCGGGATTTTGGCTTTCGGGATTCTGGCGTTTTGGATTTGGCGTTCGGGATTTTGGGTGCCACCGACTTTGTATATATGAAGAAAATTACAGCAATGAAGTTTGGACTACTCCTGGTTCTGTTTTATTATATACAATTTCCCGAATAATTATTAAGTAACTCCTTTACCAGCTTCTTAATGTTGTGTTTACTAAATTTCCCATCCTTACGCTAAAATTTAAATGCTTAATTTTCAAACTAATTTGAGTTTTTCGAGCATCAGCGATGATTTATGCGAATAAAACGCTTATATGCCTTTTAGCCGAGACACTTTTAATGATCAAAATACAGGTTGGGAATAGTACGTTTTCTTATGGCTCCGACACACCTTTTAGATCAGTAAAATTTCACGAAATCAAAATTAACATCCTTTTCTTTCTTAAAAGTTTTGCATATGTCTATCTTATTCCCTCGCACTTCAAATTCGTTTGAGCTAAATTAAATTTATTGTGATATTTAAAATAAGAAGAAGAGTGCAAAAGAGTGAGATAGACATATGCAATAGTTTTGATAAAGAAAGGGATGCGAATTTCGACTTTATGAAATTTTCCTGATCTAAAAGGTGTGCCGGAGCCATTAGAATTAATTAGTTTATCAAGTGTGTCATAGGAAAATATTTTTAGAATTATTGAAGTTTTGATAAATGCTTTCTTTTAATCTTTCTTTATTTGCTAACCGTATAGTTTGTCCGTCTATTTTTCTGTTTATAGGTTAACGCTACAGGCCAAACTATTAGAGATGCCAATCTGGAACCTTCGCAGGTCCCCCTTATAAATAGGTTTCAACTTTATTAACATGACCTTCATTTTTCCCCGACCACATCTGTTCTCCTCCAAAACCAATCGAGAGAGCTTGAAAACGAAACGTGTCGTTTATTTTTTAAAATTCGTTTTTAGATATGTTAGATATTACCTTGACAGACACTTCGCCCATTTAAGAAACTTCTCGGAAAGGTCTTAAAAAATTCTGGAAATTCTGTATAAATCGATTCCATTCGGTTATGAACCGGTTACAAACCGACAAGTAATTTTCGTCTTAAATTAAAATGCATTACTACTAAGCTATATAGGTCGATCTTTTTAGTAATTTACAAATCGGTTGAAATCGGCTGTGAACCGGGAAATGTTAAACGCTTTGCCATCCCCTTTTCAATCTTAATTTCCTTTAATAAATCATGTTTTTTATATAAGTTCACAAAATTCCGAAATTATAACAGAATGTTATTCGGATTTTAAATTTTATCTGATATACACTTATAGTAGTTTATGAAACACGGCAAAAATTAATGGTTATGCGAACAAAGACTGGCTCCCTGACACCACAAAAATTCCGAAAGAAAGGAAGATTTAAAAATTTATTATTGCCTTGACCTAGAGTAATGAAAATTGTTAAATTAGGAAGGAAGTGTCACCTTTCTCTATATATACTCGATCCAAATAAATCTAACCAAGTGGAATGAAACTCAGAGAATAACTTGAAGACTTGACCATTGATGAAGGCTTGGAGACCGAGCCGAAAGCTCTGGAAAAAGTTGATGCATTTTCCCTGAGTGATTTTCCACTTCCTACTAGTTTCGGACCCCCATTTTTGTAATAGTGGCAGGCTTTCTAGACCTATTGATGCACATCGCAATGAAGTGTTATATCATATTAAATGCTGTGTATATCATATTAAATATCATTTCAGGATTTGGCGTTCGCTGATATAGTAAATTCAAAATTTTGAAATTATTTTTGTTGTAGCTTCTGTCAGGGGCATGACCTACATATAATCAAGTAAAGACGGAACTTAATTTAAAAAGTCGAAGTAGATGTTAATACTTGAATTACCGAAAAATGTTTTACACGAAATATACTAGATATGGAATTTTTGTGTACGCTAAGTCAAGGAATAAGTTTTCGGATAAAGAACGTTCTTCAATTCATTCAATCTTCAAATATCTTATAGCTCTAACTAATCATAGAATTTTATGATCTTAAGTTTATTTTTTTTATTTCTTATAAGAGATTTATTTTAAATTTTTCCTGTGAGATCTTAAGTCAGAGACTTATCGGCAGTGTCTTATGGCTTCAATTCGAAAATCACATAGGGGAATGTAGCATGGTTTGCATACAGTGAACTTTCAAACGATGCCAATTTTATCTTTGTTTGCGAAGAGTTGAGAGTTAATTTACGAGCGTAACCAGATAAATTTTTTACTGGTTAATGGGCAATATATTTTATAAAAATAATATTGTCTCACTGCGTAAAAGATGGGAAAGTGTTTCAGATTAATATAAAATTGAGTGTTTATATGAGACCTTTAGATTTGGTATTGGCTAAATTTCTGATTAACCAAGCAATCGACAACCGAAATACACAATAACCAGTAATCAGTTATGCCTGGTTATTTTCAAGAATTTGACACTTGGTTGACCATAATGGCTAAGAAATGACGAACTAGCTATTAGGAAAAAAGGATAAAATTCGTTTCGTTTGAAGATTCACTGTGTGTAAACCATGCCTACATTCTCCTAATCTACAACGAAATACACTAATTTGAAATTGAAATTTACAAAATATCAAATTTGTACGAGAACCATATTTAGAATTACTTTTGCTAAATGGACTTTTTTCTCCTTAAATTTGGTTATTCTTGAAGAGCAGCATATTATCCGAATGGTGTGATTCCTAATTTGAGCAGAATATAATTAAGTCGAATGTAGGAAGGTGTGGAACGTGTACTGTAACGAAGTACTACATAAAGGAACTTCCTCTTGAACATACCAAAATCTTATTATATATTAGCGAGAATGTACTAGCGCCTTTAAGAATTTACATTATGCACTTCGTGTATTGTGCATGTGAGAAATATTTATGGGCAAAATTGTCTGCAGCAACACAAAATACTATATCGTATATGGTGAGTACATTTCATTTCCCCAAAGCATAAATTTTTCCTAAAGCTTCATGATATAAATTGTGTTGAAATTTTCCGTAAAGTGGGAATCTGCATGAGATGGAGGGGTGTGCTGAGAAGGATGTCGAAATTCGTGGAAGAAATTGAAATCACAAGTTGAAATTAGAGCTGAGGAGGGATTTGTTAAAAGGGGCAATTTCATGAAGATTGTTTCAAAATAGGTTTAAGAAGAAACTTTCTTTTGTGCAAATTAACTCATTCTGGGTAAGGGGATCATTAGAAAAATTGAGGTCATGCCGCTCCGTGAGAAGAAACTCATTTAAAATTCCCTCATACCTTCCCTCATACTAGGGAGAATGAAAAAAAAATACGTTAATTTCTGGCAATTATTGTATAGTTTTCCTCAGAATGTTCAACGTCTCTCTTTCACATAGCATTTTTGCAAATGGGGGAAAATTCCACTGAGGCGCTTTAATTGCATTCTCGGAGATTTTACACGTTGGCCAAGTTGCGATAAATCATTTCGCAATAGCAATTTTTTTGATTAACTAGTTGCTTTTGGCAACGCAGGTATATTTTAATATGATAATTCAGAGTTATCTTTAAATAAGTTTACATAGAATTTAATTTTCTTTCTAGCATTTACATAGAAATAGGAGATTAGTTATTTAATTAAAGGATATTTCGTTAAACAATGGCAGTGTTCAACTGAAAAATAATTAGCGGAATTCTTGAACCCGTGAGTTCAGTGCTATTCCCTGAAAACTGATTTTGCATTCATTGATCGCATAGATAAAGTTGCTTTAAGTTTTTCTACCGAATTGAGCGCCAAGAATCTAGTTTTAAAATTTTCGCAAACTTTTCTAGAGATAGTATTCTCGTTTTTACTAGTTTTAAATGATTTATTTATCGTTCCATGATTAAGCCACAGTTAGCCACACTTTAGCATCTGGGAGTGACTTTTGGCTTACTGCTGTTCGTAAGCTTTTCTTTAATTCTAGTAGAATGTATACCCGATTAATACCACTATCCCATTTAATGCCAACTCTAATGACCAGCTCATCATCAGGGGATCACCGATTGGATCTACCATGTTTGATTAGTGAAGACCATCATCCTAACGTGCTAAAATTAAAGGAAAGCTTATAAAAACAGAGGGTCAAAGTCACCTATAGAAATTAGCCACCTGGATCTAAATACGGTAACTGATTAGACCCTCTTCAAACTTGTCTAACAATCAAGGACTTTTCTAAAAGTGCTAAAATTATCTCAATTGGTTAAAAGATTCGACCTTGAAAAAACTTTAATAAAATGTAACTTGTATAGTATATCTCCTGTAGCTAATTGCAGCTTCAGACTGGAGGTTTAGCAAAGTTCCCGAAGGCCTCCAAAAACGTAAACTACAAAGAATTTTTATGATTTTTTAAAATCTAATGGATAAAAATAAAAAAATCTTGCCTAATAAAGAATTAGAGGATTTATTTATTATTAGAGGCCTCAGGTCTGAATCCAGAATAACGTATATTAAGATACTTATGAAATTGGAATATGCCCATATAGATAGCTCTAGATGTCAATGTAGTTACAAGTTGTCAATGTAATTACAAGTTGACAGTTTTGTCTTTTTGACATGTGTCAAATATTTATAAATAGTCAATGCAAGTTTAATACAAAATTTTAGGTGGAATGATTTGAATTTCAAAATTTTACGATTAGACTAATTATTATATTTCTGTGTAGATTTCAACTAATAACAACAAAAATTAGTATACATATTTTAGCGTAAAAATACAAGAATATTTGACCATTCTGGAAATTAGTAATGAAATATCTTCTTGGTACGAGAAATTGTTTCAAGAGCACTCACTGGAAAAAAGGGAAAGATGAAGTGGTATGGGAAATGTCGCATTAAGTGACTACCACAAAATGCAAAAATGCTAATAGCATTCATTAGTTATACAAAGAAAATGAGAGAATGGCGTCATTCGTATTAAGTACGTCTGAATTTTTTTTTTCCGAAGGAGATTCTCCTTAGTGTGCTAGTCTTGGAAATCACCACCAAAACCTACAAACAACGAAGGGATCCATCCCACAACTTTTGCTCTAATAGATAGTTTCTTTCCATGGACGAGGGGGCTGCTTGAACTCTGTTATTATTACTTGTATTATTTTTGTTGAGGATGTTGTACTACAGCATTTTGATTGATGATTGGCATATTTTAGTAGGATGAAACATGAAAGCTTTTCTACTCATTCACAAAACCACCACCACCATGCTTCCGTCCTACGACTTAATAACAATAGAATGGATTCGAATTGTTAAATGCGATAAGAGATTTTCTGATAGAATAGAGGGAATAGAGAGTGTTTTTTTTTTGGGAGGAAAAGCCCCTAAAGACTCCTTCTGAAACTAGTTTATGCTGTACAATAGAAATTTAAGCTTTGCTGTTGTAAAGGTTTAACATGGGAAAATCGGATCACGAGAATGCATCTTTAAATCTGGAAATATTACGGATAAATCGTGTAAAATTGTTAAGCTTTATTTTAATATTGAAGCTCACAATTGAAGAATATAGTAAAATCCAAAATAATTTTGAATTTTGACATTAAATGTGTACGTGAACGTGCTCAAACCACCCTGATTCTTAAAAGGATTAGTATTAGGGGGTTCATCGGGTTCGTCCGTTATGTAAATCATGTATTTATCCTATGATTCACATGGCACATACAATCTGAGATAGAGTTTTCCACCGTTTTGTTCTGGATGTTGATTACCAACGCTAAGATGGCGGTGGCCTCTATCACATAAACATTAAATTTTTAATTTTTAACATTAAATGAATAAATTAATACTAAACTTTAAATTGAAATTAGTCACGCTCATGTGCATTTGCCACCGGTATCAGCCAAAATCTCGGAAGTCAAAATCGCGAAAGCCAAAATCCTGAAAGCCAATGTTCCGAATGGTTAAAAACGTAAAAAGGGGCGAAATTATATGGAGGATAATAGGTTAAAAAATATTCTATAACACAAAAAATGTCCCTTTGCCCCAAACCAGCGTGGGTGTAATCGTGGGGAATATCTTGAGAACGTTTCAATATATTGGGGATTTGGCTGTTTCGGGATTTTGGCGGTCTTGCCCTAGACACACTTACGACTTAAGCCGAGAGACGACTTAGTGGAAAATTATGGAAAGGCACTTTAACGATTATTTCCAATATAATTACGCTAAGCCGTCTCTCGGCTAATCTTCATCTCTGTCAAGGCCCTTAGGATTTGTCTGTCTAAGATTTTGGTTTTGATGACTTTGACTTTCGAGATATTGACTGGGACCTATTTGTTATATCCGCCAAATTTTCTTGCTTTCCAATAATAATAGCACATGCTTTTTGATGTCTTTAATACTCCCGTTTTGAAATTTTTAAAAAAATTAGGAATGTTTAATTTTTTAACTAAGAATATTTTACTAAAATTTAAATTAAATCAGAACAAAACTATAGGAGATAAAGTCCTCAAGAGTTGTAGTAATAAAGTTGTTATGTTCAGTAGAGAGTGTCAGCTCTTATCAGTACTAATGTCAAGCTATTTTCGAAGATATACGGGAGAGCCTGTATGTTTAAGTCGCGGTGGATTATTTTTTAATTATTAAAGTAAATGTAACAAGGATTAAGATTAAGATATGTCTATATGGGTCAATTGTATTCCTTTCAGAACCGCTGCATCCAGGCCACTTATTTGGGCCCATTATGCACTCCGCATTCTTCTGTTCTATCTCAACCCCTAAGGCTGTAAACCTCTCTATATCACAGTACTTTGTGAGTGTTCTGACATCCACAGTACCGCCTTATATCACGGTAGGCCAGCCTCGGTTTGTGGATCCTGGCAGTGAATGTATATTCGTATTCTACTGAACTCTGCATGTCGAAACTTATTTCCTATACCAACCTCTTCTTTTTAGGCGGATTCATTTTCAATGCATATTGGCATTAATTTTCCATTCATTCACTAGGCGAATTCGAGAATAATACAACAGTTGAAAAATCTACAGCTGCCTAGTCTCGAACCCGATACCTCACAGTCATAGACACACTACTCTATCCACTGATCCACTGAGGCCCCTATAAAGGCTTAAAAATCATCATCACATCCTATGGGGACACTTCCGGTAATCGCCAATGGAAATTTATTTCACCTCAAGAAGAAAAACAAATTTTCTGTCTTGCCCATAGCTTTCGGTCCGGATGTGGACCTTCTTAATCCGGACCGAAAGCTATGGGCAAGACAGAAAATTTGTTTTTCTTCATGAGGTGAAATAAATTTCCATTGGCGATTACCGGAAGTGTCCCCATAGAATATCCATCACGCCAGCTCATTATCCAACATCATCATATCTTTATTTTTAACCGCTTATCCCTATTGGGGTCACGGGCCTATGACAATCAGTTTAGTAGCCCACGCCTGTCGATCCTCCGCCACTTCAGGAAGATGTTCGGGCTCGATCACAAGGTGTTCCAAGGCAAGATTCTGAATTTGACTCAGCCACCTTGTCCTAGGTCTTCCCCGGGGTCCACATCTCCTCACAATGGCTCGCATAGCTTTCCTGGACAATCTTTTACAGGGTGTCAAAATAGTGCGAAATAATTTTCCAAAAGAAAATTAAAAAAGTAATGAATTATTTTGGAATTTTTGCTTTGTAAATAACGACTTTTTAGATATTGTTAGATCAATTTGCTAATTGGTTGACGAAAATATTTATCCCAATTTATCCTTTTTAAATTTTACATAGAGATTAAAATCGGCACTAGGTCATTCAACCATATCAATCCTCTTTCATAAGAAAAATTCGAAGTCAAGAAACACGGTATAAACCTTTTTTAAAAACTTCTCTATTTCCTCCTCTTACGACGTTTTGGAGATTGGTTGTCTCCTTCCTCAGGTATGGGTAGGTATGGGGAAGTTCTTATCAGGTTTTTGGAGAATCACTTGGACAATTACATACACAGTAAAAAAAATTACAATGATAATCGTTGGTTCGCTTTTTTACCACGATTATTCTTGTAAAGTTACACAAATTGTGTATTTCAACAAAACGTGTAATCTGAAAATGTGTAATTTGAATTTTATGTAATTGTAAACCGTGTAATCAAATGGGAATGATTACACAGTTTTGTATATTTTCTTACATATTTCGTATAAAATTACACAGCTTTCAAATAAAAGGTGTACAAATTAAACAGTTTTCAGACAAAATGTGTACAAATTACACAAATGCGTATTAGTACACACGATTACATGTTTAATGTAAAATTTACAATGAAAATCATGGTAAAGCAGCCAAAAAATTTTTACTGTGTACACTTGGACTTCATAAATCACTTTCTGGGACGATGACACCATTTGGACGGTTTGACACAGAATTTGAAAAATTTGAATTTAAACAAATTCGATGTTTTGGTTCTCTCGATTTCTCTACTAGATTTCAATGCTTAGTAAATATTATGCCCAACGCACAATAACTTTTGTTTAGTAAACATGTTTTCGACATTTCAATGAGAGTGAGTGAGATCTAGATCTAGTTATCTCGCTCATTCTCATGGGAAATTTTGAAAACATGTTTATAAACAAAACTTATTGTGCGCTGAGCATTAGCTGTAAAATTGTAAAATGTACCCCATGCGAAAAGCCGATATGAAGATTCCCAAATGTGCGATATCTTCATAATATAGCATTTCCGCGCAAATATTTGCAATTAATTAGAAGAGATAAAGTGTAACACATCACCTGTTATATCTACATGTAGTAGGGTTATGTGTTAGAAGTGTTGTGGGAATCCAAATATTCCCCAAAACAGTGAATTATTAATGAACCAATCTTCGCGTCTGAGTGTGTAGATTGTGAAAATTTATACGACTAGTGGTTAAAGGTGTTTAACCAAGTGCTACATCCGTCGTTAATCTCACTCCACAACGAGCCATGGAACATCCATACGGATAAACGGTCTCACATAACCTAATTGCAAATGGGATTTTACTTAATAATTAAGTAATTTCGTATATGAGAAATTTTATATCATCCTTCATTCAACGTGCACGTTCAAACCTGCAAGCCATGGGAGTCGTATAACCTTTAGGAGAGGTGGTAAGTTCACCATCGGAAGTACGGGGCAATTCGTGTTTACACCAAAACTCTTTGGAAGGTATAGTGTTTATGGGATATCTATTGGGAGGATGAGAAGTTCTTGAGATCATATTGAGGTTGTGCGGGTACCAGCTATCTAATCTCATGGAGAGTAAGTTGTCTCACAAAACTAATATATCATGCAAAACCGTTGTGGCGCCAAAGAACACCAAAACCTCCTCCATTTAACCTCATACTTTCACACCCAAAATTTTCCCTTATAACAGCATAAACAGTGAAATGTAATCGTGTAGCAAAAAGTCTAAATGGAATTTCATCCTCTGGAATTATCGTCACGCACAAGTGTGGCTCTGGTTTGGGGGCAGGGGCGGGGGAGAGACAGAGTGTGGGAAGTGAAACAAAACCTTACCCATTTGAAATTACCTCAAAAACCTATTCTGGTTAAATTTTCCCATCGGAGCATATTAGAAGAGAAGAATCTGGACCCAATTTATAATCGAGAGTGAATAAAACTGGTGCTGTTCGCTTTAATTAATTAAGAACGGAATTTCTCGGAAGTAATCAACAATGCGAAAATGGTTGTATGTAAGGCGCTATATTTAATTAATGAAACAAATTCAACACTCTATAAAAGCAAATTAAATACATAGATACTTCTTGTGTTAAATTTTCAAAGTGTAATGTATGAAGATTTACCCATTTCTCACATTTAAGTGATACACCTTATCATAATACATTTAAATTCAGACATTTTGAATGTGGAAAGAATCATTCAGTCTCATATGCATACGAAATGATGCTTCCTCTATATTTACACTCATAATATCCCTATGAAAAGATTTTCCACAAACTACTTTTTGATGATGATGACTACTGTATATAGTGTAGGAGATGAATTCAGGAAAATTCTTACTTAATTAGAAATACTAATTATGCAGAATTATTCGAGAGGTATTTTCTCCAATTAATCACTAAAATATTTCAATCAATTTTGCGTATTACGCTTTAATTAGTTCAACTAAATCCATTTAATTCTATTCCAAAATTACTAGATTTACTGTTTCATCAGAAAGGAATTATTCAGAAATTTGGGATATATTGTTTGTGCTGTATTATTTCGACTTTGACAAAATAATGCAATAAAGTTTGAATTTTATCTAATATGAATACAGTTAATTCCTATTTTATTGGGTAAAATAAAACATAATTTGAATACTAATTTATATAATTAGGACATCAAAAATTAAGCTTAGTCGGCTTAGGGGGAAGAGGGGCATCTTTGAATAAGGGCACATTTTAAATTGAGTTTTTTCTCCCATTTTTTAAATGGAACTAGACCTTACCATAATATTACCTCTACAATCCAATTGCGAAGTTCATTAATATGATAATGCTTAGTTCTATTTAAAAATTGAAGAGAAAAGGCCAGTTTTAAAGATGCCCCAATTCAAGGACACCCCACTTACCCTAGTCAGTAGAATTATAACTATAATTATAAATACTAAATACATTAAAAATAATAATTTTTGAATTTTGCTACTGATAAAAACATACTAATTAACTGATAAATTTAAAATGATTGGAAACATAAACCAAATTGGTAATGTTATGTTACTGCTCGAACTCAAAGAGGGAACTTATATAATCCACTTTTTTTCTACTTGTGACACAGCTAGAGGCCAAACAGTAAGAGATATCGACTAACGGTCTTCGACGACCCTCTTATAAGTCAACATTATCTAGGACAGCCTTTTTTTTCTTATTCCCCACCCCTCTTCCCCTCCAAAACCGTGTTTATTTGTTTATTTCGAATACGGCTCCTATATTTTTTCATATTCGAATATATTTTAGGGGCAATCAAGGAGAATATTTCATTCTTCGAAAACCATTTCGATTTCGAATTTTCGAACATCAAAGTATAACCATTTTGGAGGGCCTAGTTTTCAACCTATTTGCTTAAATTTATATTTTTTTTGAAAGATCTTGAAATTTTCAACTCGACTGCAACGGACTTAATCGGTAATGAATCGATAATATACCCATAAATGATTTACCTTGCTCGGATTTTCCTTTTTATTTGTTAGAAAGCTTGTTACGCATGCTATAATATTGTAAAACCTACTTTTCTTAAGCAATTCCTTATTTCGGAATGTTTTTTTTTAATTTGTCAACAAATTTAATCGATAGTAAAGTGGTATACATATACCCAAAACGGATGTGAAGAGATAATACACGGATAGCTGTTTTTCGATAGCTATGGATACAAAGATAATACACGGATTGCTGAGACGCTTTGCTATGTATTTTATTATGAATTTTGAATGACTCCGGTACTGACCTTTTTGATCTGGAAAATTCGGAGAACTTCATAAAATTAAAATTTCCATTTTTTTTCTTTCTCAAATATTTTTTTCATCTATTTTACATTTTCGAATTCAAATATAAATTGAATCTGTTTCTATGTGCACAAGAAGAGGAAGTGTGCGAAAGAGTAGGATAGATATGTGCATAAAATACGTGGTTGGGGCATCAAGTTTATTAACTGGGACGTTCGGTATATTTAGTAGAGTTGCTATATTGAGCAGTAACAAATATACAATTATCTCAGTAATAGCTCCGGTACACCTTTTAGATCAGGAAAATTTCATGAAATCAAAATTCACATCCCTTTCTTTCTCACACGCTTTGTGTATATCTATCACATTCTTTCGCCGTCCAAATTCGTTCGAGTTAAATTGAATTTGTTGTAATGTTTAAGAAAAGAAGAAAAGTGCGAAGGAATGAGATAGATGTAAAACGTGTGAGAAAAAAGGGATGTGAATTTAGATTTTATGAAATTTTCCTGGTCTAAAAGGTGTGCCTAAGCCATAAGAAATTGATTTTAGACAAGAGAAATTATTGTCCAGTGAAATTGGCCAAAATCAAATTAAATAAGCAGAAAATCAAATTTAGCCAGTAAAGTACTATATTTTGATCATTACGTAACCTTTATCTTTTGAAAACCGAGTTTAAGAATATGCAAGATAAATAATATTACCTTCTCTTTCCCTTTTCTTAAACTCTTTTTGTTTTGAATCTTCTAAATTAAGCACTATCGAAAATATTTATTCTTTCAATGAAAATCGATTTTTGTCAGAACCAAAATTAATTTTTTCACTGACAATAAACGATTTTTTGTTGACCAAAATTGGTCAAGATAAAAATCGTATTTTTACTGACGTAATTTGATTTCTACACTGACGAAATTGAATTTCTATTGCTTATTTTTGAAATCACAACGGACGAGTTTCATTTTCTTGCTTACCAAATTTTCTTTACTGATTAAAACTATGTTTCCACTGACCTAGTTTATGTAAAATGGGTATTTACTTTTATTGCTCCTGAAATAAGCTGTTAAGGATGTGCAAATTTATTACCTCCGTATAAATCTTATGTGAAAATTTTGCACTCCACTCAAGTTTTACGACATGTGCTTTGCAGTTAATGAATGTAACTAAAATTTTTGTCATTATATATAATTAGCATTACAATTTCTGTGCAAACATTACTTTAATTTAACGAATGATTCCATGTAGGTCGTTCTAAATTTCTTTCTATCTTATTTTTTTCAGGAATACGTACACTTATGTTAAATGATATGTGTCTGTAAATAAATGTTTCGTCACCGACTGTTTAGAAACTAGGCTAAACCTAGATTAAAAATCTGTAGTTTTAAATATGTATTTCGTTGAGAAGTACTATAATACTAGCTTAGTATACCGTTTACCACAGGACTAGTTTCGACAGGCTTCACCTGATGAAAAATAAGCCACATCTCAAGACAATAAGCCACGCCCCAAGAAAATACTAATATGCGTCACATACGATTATCGGAAATGCATCTGAAAGCCTGCTAACAACCATCAACTAGCAAAGACCGGGGCAGAATTGGTCAACAAATCAAATTTTTCATTGCGTATAATTTGTAAAAAAATTGTTTTTATTAGGCTGATAAATATTTCACTGAAAAAGAAGGAAGGTGTTTAGGGTAAGTGTACCTAATTCCGGCCAGCTTGTAATTTCGGCCACCTCTTTTGTTCCTCGAATTTACATGAACTTTTATATTTTACGAACTCTAGAGATTATACAATGCAAAAGAATAACAAAAAATGTATCTACGACAAACGAGATGACGTGAAAAAGATATTGGAAGAATTCCCGAAGGGCAAGGAACTATGAGAATGAAGGTGTCCGAAATAGGGTACCAAAGCTATGTCTATATTTTTATTCATTTTAAAATGTATTAAGAATGATTTTAGAGTAAATAAAGACGGTAAACTCTTTACAAGATTCCAAGCAACACTATTTCAGAAGAAAGAATAAAAAAAAATCAATTTCTATTAAAAATGTTACATTTCAAACTTGAGACTTCGACGCTTGCATGCAACTATGCCGAAATTTGGCAGGCTTACTCTATTTGAATAAAGTTATTTCCACAATATTCCTTCCAAGGCAAGCTATAACATTTCATGTCTAATTATATCCTTGCCTAATTTTAACCCGGTCTTCTCTACCAGCCTTAGAAATCGTAGAGGTGATCGGTAGCGGAACGAAGTTATACCACGTTCAGCTCTGGTTTAGGGCAGAATCACATTGACAGTAAAATGCTCACCGTATTTCGTTAATTTACGCATTTTCATTTCAAATATTACGCAAATTTTCGAATACCGTATTACCTTATCTCATACTCGGTGGCACTAGGTGAAAATAATATGAGAAAATTGAAGAAATAAAACGAAAATGTGATGAGCAAAAAGAACTGTACGGTTAATTTCTCTTTCAGTTTTTTTGCTCACCGTTTATCAATTTTCGTTTTATTTCTTCAATTTTCTTATATTATTTTCACTTATAGTGCCACCGAGTGTGAGATAAGGTAATACGGTAATGAAAAATTTGCGTAAGAATTGCAATGAAAATGCGTAAATTAACGAAATACGGTGAGGCTACATCGAGCATTTTATTGTAAATGTGATTCTGCCCTTAATTGAAAAATATTTCTTTTGCAAGCTTTTAAATACTGTGGTAATCGATTTTTCGCGCCAAAAATTAAGGAATCGAATATAGGGTAAGTGTGTCAAATTTCGGCATAGTTGCAAATAAGCACCGAAGTCCTAAGTTTGAAATGCAATATTTTTAATTCATATTGATATTTCTTGTTTCTTCCTTTTCGGGAGGGTTGTGTGGAACCTGGAAAGCTAGTTTATCATCTTTGTTTTCTTTAAATCACTTCCCAAAATATTGAAAAATTGATAAAAATGTGGACATTGCTTTGGGTAGTATTCCGGCCACTTTGAGTGAAATACCGTCCACCTTGTTTGTAACCATCTTTTGTGAAGCAACGGATAGAAAATTTCAAAATGTCATACGGAACGAGTTTAATATTTAGTTTAATACGTATTATATGACCGACAAGTCCTGAGATCTTCCGTGTATTTGTCCTGAAAACCTGAAGAGTAGCATCTCAAATTTACGCGCAGATTCCCGTAGCAATTTGCCCTTCCTGAACTCTTTCAAGACCTTCTCTACATCATCTTTTTCATATAAGCTATGGTTTTTTACTATGGACATTGGAAAACTCAGAAATTGAAAAGAAAACATAAAATGAATAAGAAATTTAGGAAAGCAAAAGATGTTGCCGGAATATGCAACATTACCTTACCGGGGAGACGCTCACAAAGTATATACTTTTTTACGTGAAATACAAGATCCAGCTGGGAAATTTTACCCGAAATTCAAAGAATGATTCACTATTAACATAAACAGAAACAATCTTTAATGAAAACTAATCAATTTTCATGAAAAACACCGAAGGAAAACCTTCTGCACTTCACCACAAATCGTAAAACTGCTAGAAACACAATCGATCTGTCACATTTTTTGTAAGACTCTTTCCACACTGAGTTTTTACAACACAATTTAAATTCAAATTATACCTAAAATTTAACGATCTTTGTGTTACTACATCCTAAAGTTAATAAATATTTAAAAGCAAAATGAATTCTTTGACAATTCGAAGATTACATACATAATTTTAATTAATTTATTTGCTTAGCTGAAATTACACTCAAAGTGGCCGAAACGGCCGAAATTAAAAGCTGGCCGAAATTTGGCACACTTACCCTACATATATTTCGGGTTGCGAGAACCCCGAAAGTTGCCACAACTCTGTTAACACAAAACGCAAGCTTATCTAGTATTGTTACTGATTATTTTTGTTCAACTCCAACTCAAATTTAATTATCTTAAAGCCTCTAACCTATTTCAAATCTTCGAAATTCCTTTTCGAGTAATTCTTTGTCAAGGAATATCGGGCACCATTTGCATGATGAAAAAGAAATTGAGATATAGGAGAAAACTGTTGTCATTATCAATCCCTTTGCGGATGGATTTTCGCTGAATTTGAAATGAATGAAGCCTGCGGGCAGAAAAAAAAGAGAGATCAGAATGAAAAGAGAAAATTAAAATGGACGCTGAACGGAGAGCAAAATAATAAATGTGAAGATTTAAAGTCTATATCGATTTTATATAGGAAATCCGTGGTTGTATAGAGGGACACATTGAGCTCTGGAGATGTTCTAGCCCAGGATTGCGAGGTATACATATTGGAAGTAACAGAAAAGAATGAAATCGTCATGTTGATGGCTTTGAGATGCTGAGGGAATTGAACCATCAGTTGCGGTTTTGCATGTTTTTAACGGTTGAATAATTCTCGTCGCCGACCAAATCTTATTACAGTAGTAAAGCACAGTCCAAGGAAAAATAACGAAGTCTCGTCTTGCCTTCTCTAGAGCTTTTTTCCTCTCGTGCTTTTGCTTCGTTTGGGAGATCCTCTTTGCTGGTCTCTTATATGCTCTTGCTCTTTCTCACTGCTATGCCATAGACCCTAGTGGCTCAATTAATTTTGTTTGGATGAGGATTTGGGTTTTACCCAGCACGAAGCACTCAATTTAATTTTGCCATCGTCGTCATCGTCATTGATTTCATCGCATATCTTGTTTGCCATCCACTCTCACGATGCCGATCGGTTCTGTTGTCTCAAATGGTTGTACTATGTTTACCGATTCACGATTCGTTATGGCAAAATTGAATTCTATTGAATTTTTCATCTCCTATGCAGGTTTTAATCTCTCGCTGGATAACGCAAACACGTTTAATATGAGTTTTCATGGGGTGCTGAAAAGCAGCTAAATCTTCAAGATATTTTCTTTTCTCTCTTTCGTGCTTATTCTGCAAATGATGGCAACAATTTACACAAAACTCCAAGCTCTTGGGAACCATCTCATTTTCTCCCCATCTCCATCTCTCTTTACGCAATTTTCCAAGAAACTCCCACACCAACAGAAAAAAAAGGAAAAATGTCCTCATCTCTCCTTTCGCTCTTTCTCTCTATTTTAAGGACCACGCTCCATTTGCAAAAGGTCGAAAGAAAAGGCACAAAAGATGTTCTCCTTTGAAGTGCATTCCCTCTTGTGAAATTGGAATGAATTAAGGGAGAATAATACGGCCAAGGTAAAATGAAAAGAATTTTCTTTTAAGCAAGAATTTCCAAAAGAAATTCATCTTTTGCAATCAATTACAACACTTTGGATCACTCTGGAGAATGCTTATGAGAAACTTAAGTGAATTCTTTTTTTTTTCCGAGAAAGCTTTTTGACGAAAGTAGAATTTGGTCTTAAAAGCTTTTTGTCAAATGTATGCGCAATTTTTAAAGTGTTTGCCGGCAAATAGCTGTACAATCAATTTATCGACATGCTCTATAAATATTTATTGAAAATCTATTTTAATTCTATTTTAAACCGCAAGATTGTATATTGAAAATTTCTATATTTGTGTTTCAGTATTAACACAAAATAAACCCAGTTATAAAAATAGGTCAAATTCTTTATTGAAACAGGATATAAATATTATCCGATATTTGACTTTATCAAGCTTCGGTCAGGAAAACCAGAAATGTTTTAGGTTTTGCTTTGGAATAAAAGCTAGAATATTAAGCTATAACTTATTTAATAGAATTTGTCCTCAATTTAGGGGAACTGTAAATAATTTCAGCCAGCTTTAAATTTCGGCCAATTTGAGTATAACTTCGGCCAAGCAAACAAATTAATTACAATTATAGAATTAATCTGGGAATAGTCACTGATTTTCTTCTTTAAAATATTTATTATTTTTAGAATTACAACAAACAGCGCCAAATTTTGGGTTTAATTTGAATTTAAATTGTGTTATAGAAATTTTAGTGTGGAAGGAATCTTACAAAAAGAGTTTTTTTTTTTTAATAAAAGTGATTAAAGATTGTTTTGTTTATGTTAATATTGAATCGTTCTTCAGATTTCGAGTGAAATTCTTCAACTGGAGCATGAATTTCGTCGAAAAATAGACATTTTGTGAGCATCTCTCCAGTGAGATAATATTTACAATTTCGGCCATATGTTTTCCTTCCTCATTTTTTTTTTAAATTTATTTTGTTTTCAATTTTTATGTTGTAAAATGCACATAGAGAGAAAAATGTATCGTCTTTATGAAAAATATGAAATGGAAAAGCTCTAGGAAGAGTCATACGTAAATTTGGAACGCCATTATCAACATTTGAGGTCTTCAGGAAGGTCCCGGTCAAAATCCCGAACGCCAAAATCCAGAACGGAAAAATCCCGAAAGCAAAAATCCCGAATTCTTAAAAGTGTCATAGCTACTCCCACGATTGCACCCGCGTTTTTGGAGGCAAAGGGGAATCTTCTGTGTCCTGAAAAATTATTCTAAACATTTTCCCCCATATAATTTCATCCCTTTCAGGATTTTGAACATTCGGGATATTGGCTTTCGGGATTTGGGCTGCCACCGCTTCAGGATAAATTACACAAAAGATTGCAGAGCTTGTGAGTCATATAAGTCATATAATCATAAACTATTTATATAAGTCATATAAATCTTACACTTATAACGTTTTTGTAATTTTCTATATGTAGTTTCTCATAAAATTGTCACCAACAAGTGTCCGAAATTTCACTTAAAGTGGCCGGAATATTACTCAAAGAGATGTCTATATTTGTATTCGTTTTTAAGTATTTTAACCATTTTTTAAGGTCCCAAGCTATACTACTGAAGAAGAAACAACAAGAAATTTCAATACGTGTTAAAAATGTTACATTTAACACTTGGGACTTTGCTCCTTATTTGCAACTATGCCGAAATGTTGAACAGTTCCCCTATACATTAACCGTTAAGAAATTGATCTTCACAAGTTGGAAAATTCTGTTTTGTCCTCTAACAAAATTGTCACTTTGGGGGTGCCAAGTGATAGCTTTACGAACTGTTTAAAGATGTTTAAAGATAGTGTGACATATCATGAGATCGATCATCATTTTCAATATCAATTGCTAAGTTCTGATAATAAGAACTAGAGTTATACTGGCTTTGGTTCTAAGGGTTAGCCATATGGCTTTCTTACTCCAATGTCTTAACATTCAAGATTTATTAGAAAAATTTTCCACGTGATTGGATTATTAAGGGCAAATGATCTGTTAGTGATTTTCAGACTAAAGGTTTAACCTAGTTCTCAAAGGTTTCAAAAACCTAAATAGCAATCACTTTTTCTGGTTTTTGAAAATCACACTGAATATTTGTTTTCAGTATTGAAGACTAAATCAAATGTTTCTCTAAAACCTTGACCAACAACCACTTAGAGAAATCAAAGCATTTGGCTTAGCCATAGGTGTGAAGTCGGTATTAGAATCCGATAATCAAATAAAGTTTATTGCTATTTAGAATTTTGAGACCTTCGGGAACAGGGCTAAATGTTTAGTCTGAAGACCGTTTTGAAGTTGTTTTAATACATTGCTTTAACTTATGGTCAAAGAAGTCCGAAAATATTTTTCTGAACTAAACTTCTAGTCTGAAGACCGCTTTATTGAAACGGGATTTGAACTTAACAAACTTGCACCACAAGTGGGCATTCTATCATTTAACCCTTTAACGACGAGATATTTTTTACGGACTGAAAATCAATAATAAAATTTAAACTGAGAAACATAATCAATAATAAGTCTTACATCTAACCTTGGAAAGTCCAACAGAGTCTGATTCGGTGTATTTTGTGCTTCTATGAACGATAGGAACAAAAATAGCCCGAAAATTTAAGTAATTTTCCTGACAATACCAATGAATAATATATTTCGCTTTAATAAAAACTATTACGTATGAGTATTGTAGTTTTTATTCCCAAAAGGGTTTTGCTTAAAAAAATTGGAAGTATAGAAAATAAATAAAATCAATTATGAATTTGAGAATTTTAAAAATTCACCATCTTTGAGCTTAAATATTTACTACATATCAAATAGCTAGAGACTTGCAAAAAATATTCTAGATTCCTTGAACCTTCTACTTTACGAATTTATACAGACATAAGAAATAAAATAACTTTAGGTAATCAGGAAATATTATTTTCTTTATGGGACACCAATGTTCCAATCGTCCTTAAAGGGTTAACCCATAGCTCTCAGTTTTTTATGACATTTTTTAATATATTAAAAAAAAGCTATTTTTAAGATTTATAAATTCGAAAATACCCTTGATTCGCTTAAATCAAATCAGTTTAGTCAAACTAAATAAGGAATATGGTGAGCTTATTTCTAAACTGATTTTGGGCAAGTTTAGGTCGATTGGAGAAGTCTTTGAATGATCGATAACTTTGTACTGGTCCCATTTCATTTAGTGATTTTATAATCAGTTTAAATTTCAAATCATTTGCAAATTGGTGGAAGAAAAACTTTGCAAAATGCTTGAATACGTAAGCACATGACTTTTTCTTGCATTGGACCATCAAATAACTTTATTTTCACCGTAGGTATGAATTATTCTGCTAACCGGGGGTATCTGACCCCCTGCTTTTCTATAGTTCTAGCCATTCTAGCACTGAAGAATGGCTTTGGCCGAATGAATATAGTAGATTGGATCAGTGAAGGCAATCCTTAAGAACTAAAATCCAAAAGAAGCTTACGAATCTGCGGTTACAACTTGAGTTTCTATTCTTATGGTCAGTTTTGCATTTTCAAGCAAAGAATGTATTTATATAATTGTGTATAACTGAATAAACTATAAATAATTGCTGGAACTATTCCAGATATTTGGGAATTCAGGACACAGGCTCTCCATTCTTTGAGTGCTAAAAATGCAATAACAATGAGTGTCTGTCTGTTTCACAAAGAAATGTCTGGCAGTGGTAAGTGTTAAGAATAGAATAAGCAAAAGTAATCATTGATAGGTCTAGTGAAAATGTTTGCTCATGTGGTCGAACAGTGGATTAACACCCAGTGGCTTGGAAATGGATGTGGTATCCATGGGGATGGTGGTATCGGATGTGAAGCCAAATATTCTCCGATTGGAATCCAAAGATTTGGATGCGATTGGGCTATGGTGGTAATAATACTCAATACTTGTTTCTTATATCTTTAGATATACGAATCGAATTTTCTATTTCCCTTCCATGTGACCAGTATATTAGCTGGTCTGCAGGAAGCTTTAATTGACTTCAGGAGATGATCTGAGATGGTAGAAAAGTGGACATTTTGATGTGATATCTTCTGCTCTGGGTCCTCAGAACAATGAAATTCTTCACCAAGTGGATGCCATGAGATAAATTCAATTACATACATAGTAAGAGGATATGCTGGCATTTCCTCATTTACGTTGCTTATACTTTTGTATGGGAGAGCGATACGAAATGGAGAGAAAAAAAGGAACTGAAGCGTCTTTTTTCTCTGCCTTTTTTTTCATTACACTTGGCCTCATACCTCTTGAGGAGGTCCTTTTCCTTCGATTGCTTACACCAAAAGTGGTAAGGGGAATTAATTGAATGTAAAATGCCTTACTTTTTTCCGCCTCTAACGTGTCAGTTCCATTCACGGAAACTCACTGACGATTAATTTTGGTAGCAAATGCTTCAGGTTTTCAACCCTTTTTTTCCGTCTCAACACTATAAGCTTAGCTAAATTTATTTTTAATTAAATGACTGCAATTAGGATAATACTTTGGTAATTTAAATTTTCTGTTCCATGAGGAATCTACGGCTTCACTTTGTATTTTGTGGTAGATGGGCAAGAATTCCAAATGAAAAATTCCCATAGACACAATTGCAGTGTCCTTTAATTGCTTCAAATCAATCCTAATGGAATTTAAGAGGGATATACCGATTGATTGACTTTGATCTATTGATTTTTTGTGAAATGGAAGCTTTTTGTAATTGATAAGGATGGAAGGGTTTACTGGATTATTTACAGACATGTCAATCCTGATTGTACGTTGTATTGGTTTAAACGAAAATACAAAAAAATAAAAAGTTGAATTTGATTTAGGTTTTGAAATGCTTTCGTATTGATTGCTTCCTTAATATTCAAAATGCAAAAACTCTTTCTATTTAAGTATTTTGAAAGGAAGAAAGGACTGGATGGCGGGGAATTTGTTATAAATTAGGTTTTTAGAAAATTAGTTTTCGTCATGTACTTTTAGTTTTATATTTGTATCACCAATCTTTACATATCAAGATTTTTTAAAAATCATTATTAAAAAAATAACCTTAGTTTTTAACAAATTTGTTAAATAGATAGATATGTTTATTTTCATGTCAAAAAGAATATACATTCTCTAACTGACTATTTAATAATCTACTATAAATGAATAATAAATTCAATTAATAATAATAAATTAATAAATTAATAATTTAAAATTCTAATAATAAATTTTTCTTTTAGATTAGCACTATTTCTAGATTTAATGAAATTGAATAAGAAAAATGAGAAGTTTTGAATCTGCATACGTTTACTATATGTAGCGGAGCCGGCCAGAATCTCAAATGCCAAAATCCCGAAAGCCAAAATCTTGATTAGTCAAAATCCCGAATGGTCCAAAATTCCGAAAGACAAATTCCTGAAAAGCCAAAATCCCGAAAACGAAAATCCTGAAAGTCAAAGTCCCGAAAGCTGAAATTTCAAAAGCCAGAATTCTCAATGGGCCAAAATTTCGAAAAATAAAAATCACGAAAAGCGAAAATTCCGAAGACCAAAATCCTGAAAGTCAAAATTCCGAAAGCCAAAATCCCGAAAAGATAAAGTACCGAAAGTCGAAATCCCGAAAGCCAAAATCTTGAATGGGTCAATATTCCGAATGGGCCAAAATCCCAAAGCCAAAATTCCGAAAGCCAAAATCCCAAAATCCAAAACCATAATCGGAAATTACATCATAATTCTCTCGTTCAGTAATAATCTTCCAGATTTGAGAGCTATCTCCGGTTGAGGTTCTTTCTGTTCCGATTTGAAGGTATATCAGAGAGAAGTTACCAGAAACCCGTGCGGAGTTCGAAAGTTTAAACCGACGAGTTACACATAAGTGAGAAAGTTCATCAAAAGGACTTTTATTTTAATAAAATTGCAATACAAACGTTCCGCGATCTTGAAATTCTACAATGCTAGACAAAAATTCACTTTTTCCAGTAAACGTTTACACTTTTTTGTTGACATTATTGACGATTGAAGTGTCAAGAATACTGAAATTCGAAATGGCAGAACAATCAACGCTAAAGCGGCGAGTACATGAACTTGAACTTTAGGCTTCCGGTAGATTTTCGAATAGTTTTGGCTATGGGGTGGCATTGTCTCTTCGTAAGGTTATTACTGAACAGCACCAATATTTATTGTTCGTTAAAATACTCTTTAAAATTACAGAAAAATGTAGAACGTACAATATCTTTTGCTTTGTCAATATGTTTTCGGAATTGTCTATGTTTTCGGAGAGTGAGCGAAATGGCTAAATTTAGATCTCACTCACTCCCACTGAAATGTCAAAAACATGTTTACAAAATATTATTCATTGCGCGATGGGCACAACTCTCTTAACATCTTCGAAATTCGACAGTTCGAATTCTCTTTGAACGTCAATGACATATTTGATTAAATATAGCTATTTAATAATAGAAAGCTATTTACCTTTTTTCCGAGACATTTCTTAAGAATAAAACTCTGTGTGAGAGCGCACAGATTAATATTACAAGCGCGAATGCAATTGATATAAATGCATTATTACAAAATATAAAAAAATCATCGAGACAGACCGTTTAACTTTTCAAAATATTTTATATCGAATTTTTTGAAAATAAATTAAAGTATTTGATGTCTCTAGCGGTAGATGTGCGAAATTTTAACTATATGAAAAGTTGCAGTATTTTACGAGATTTATTAACATAACCAGGGGGGTGACGTTAGCTCTGAAAAATGCGACCGATTTTAGTGTACATTTTTTCCTGTTCTCGTACACATTTCACGAGATATCTCCAAAACTACATAGGTTGTCAATTTGGGTTTTTCGGTTGCCTATTCTATATTAAATTGGCTTTTATTTTGTATTTCTATTATTTGCTAGTTCATTCTACACTGACAGAAAAGAGCTGATAAACCCAAAAGTTTTTTCGGCGCGCTAGAAACATATGGGAAACATAGGAAATGTCATGGCCCCTGAATATAACCATTGGTTATCAAATTCGGAATAATAGAATAATGGTGCTCCTATCCTAGTAAATTTAGCAAAATTTAAAAGATTGAAATGTTAGTTCTTATCCTTTGAAACTGTAATAAGATAAATTATCTCTTTCTGTTAAATGAAAATTGAAATTCAAAATGAAATTTCAATTTTAATTTTAATTTGACAGAAAGAGACAGTAATATCTGATTTCAGTGGGAAAGAGTAAGAGGTAAAATTATAATCGACAGAATTTTACTAAATTGAAAAGTGTCAAAAGCACCATAAGAAATTAATTTTGTTTTATTGGATATTCTACAACTCAGCTATAAGGAACTGAAATTTGTGCCTGAATCATATCATTAATATCATATTTCTATTCTGGTAATTGTGTTCTGTTGATTTGATGTTCTGCGATTGGCTAGAATGATTTCGATTCTAGCCGATAATTAAATTTTATAGGATGATGTGATTAAATATTTGATTATATGTGAATTTTGCATAAAACCCTGGTTTTATTCAGAAAATATTTTCTGAGAATATTAATCTCAGATTTTAAGTAGGGGAAAGCTTTCAGGTTTCGTATACACTCCGGCTTTGAACACTATTTTCCCATATTCTTTTGATATAAATTAATAGCTACTATTGTGCCATTATTTCCTGAAAACCCTAGGCCAGATTCATTAAGTAAATATGGGAAAATGATGATGTGCTTTACGTGGAGTGTGTTCGAAGCCAGAATGACGTTCCCTAAGTGATTTTTTATTCCTATATACTATTAATATAGAGGCTAACAAATGAACTGATCATATCTCAACTTGGAATCATAGGGCAACTCTTTCGTTTTGATAAGATTTTCTGAGCAATTTTCCGAATTAAGACCAGACACAGCTTTTAGCATTGGTTTAGAATTGTATTTTTTTCAATCTAAAATGCCTGAGGCTTTAATTTTTCTATTAGTATCTCTCTGTCATCCCATACCCAAGAGTTAGAATTCCAAAAAGAGCTTTTTTTGTGTCTAAAGCACCTCTTTTGTACCATGTATTTCCGTTCTGATTCACTATAGTTTTTGTGTTTCCGCCAATAGATATAGCCTGGAGTTGGAAAACTTTCATTCTGTGGCTTGTATGGTAGTAGAGGAACACTTGAAAATTAATTTAGTGCCTTGATTCACAGCAGACAGGTGTGTTCACCTAGGAAAATTCTATTTCTCGCTTTTTTTTCTATGTCCCACAAAGCCCCAAATGGTCTCATACATGTAGATAAAACGACGCCCGGATGGACAATAACTTGCTGAATGATTGGACAGACGGGTAGTCAGAATTTTATCGCAAGTTCACGCGTGATAGACGTTATGGGCAGAATGATGCAGTGGTTTAGAAATCTGCATGAAATATGGGAAAACTGTATGACTCCTGATAAAAATCAATAGCAATTTATTTTATTAATAGCTTCTCTGTAGTGAAAGACTTTCACTACTCCCTGGGCTCCTATCATCATCACTGTCAATGGAGAAAAAAAAAGCCATGAAATTTTGTCATGAAAATTTTGTAACCAACAATTGTTATCGAGATAAAATGATGTTGAATAAATAAATAATGTACCATCGTTGAAAGAGTAATTTGGAACGGATGCAACAATTTGTATGAACTTTTTTTTCTCGCTATTGGCGTAACTAAAAAAAAGGCAATGCAATTTAAAGTTGATAAGGGCAAAAAGTCATTAATTGGGCCTTGTTCCTGCTAAAATTGTCGAGTTTATTTATTGAGTGACACTTTTTGAATTAATATAATTTGATAGGATTTGCAGAGTGGTTGTCAATTTGGGCCTTTAGAACAGCTTTTTTTTCGTGTTGTGCTTCATAAAATATATTAGTGGAAAAAAAATGATTAATTACCATCATTCAATTTAGAAATTTTCAACCTTATACAATTTATTTATTACTATGGATATCTCTGTGTATTTCTGTACACCACGATTTTCATTAATTGCTTTCGATATCGTCCTTGGTGTTGCCTGAATTTTGCCTGTAATTACTTTTTCTCACTTTCTTTTTCCCCCCAGTATATCCTCTTCTTCGGGGCATTGCACAAACAAGGAAATCGTTATCATTATTTTGCGGACAGATTATTTGGATTCGGCAATCATTTATTCCTTCCCATGCCATGTTAGTCCAGGAGGAGATCATGAAAATGGGAAATGGTGTTACTGTCCGATTGATGGGATTGAACTTAATTGAATTTCCAATGTCTTACCCCCTAATACAATTAACACTGGATTTCTGCCATGGGCAATCTTAAGACACTCATTCTCCCTCGTCATGAATTTTTATCTACTGGATATATTGGTAAATTTCTGCAGACTTCATTAAATTTTACCATAATGTATTTTTTCGGTAAACAAATGGAAAATTCATCAAAAAATTTCAAACCAGCTGCTGATGTATTTTCTGCGGTGGTATGCATTTACAACGTTTGCAATGTGAGAAATAGCAAGTGTTTCATCGGTTTGTATTAAAGAGAATTTGCTGAGTGCTCATTGAGAGTGATGCTAATTGCAGGAAAGTTTGATGAAAGGACCTTTGAAAAACTATTTTAGGTGAGATCCTTTTTAATAATAAAATGAAACTTGTCCTTACAAAATTTTATGTCTACTGGTTGTTACTGGGCCTTACAGTTTATGGCTAAAATGTTATCTTTACCATCACGAACCCCTTCAAATGACTGTAATTTCTGCTCGGATTGACAGGATTTGGTGATCTGGGACTATAAAGAAAAATCTCGTAAAAATGTCATTTAATTTTCGAATATCGGAGGATAAATATCGTCGGTTGCCTCAGCAACTGTGCTAACTGCATTTGCTTTGTGTCAGCATTCGTTGTGAGCAACGCATCGCTGCGCGGCGTTTGCAATGAATGCAGACACAAAGCAGATGCAGTTAGCACAGTTGCTGAGGCAACCGACGATATATTAACTCAAACTCTGAAGAAAAAGGTTCTCTTTAAGGGGAGAAACGCATCTTTTTAAAATTTTGTCAAAAGGATGTTGTTTAACAATTTAACAGAACTTTTTTTCACATTTTATACGAAAAACATCCTTTTGACAAACTTTTCATAAGATCCAGTTGGCAGCCAATTTCACAAAAGTTCTCCATATTCTGTATAGAAGAACATCCTTTTGACAAACTTTTCTTATTAATTTGACAAAACTGTTTTTTACAGAGTAGAATAGGTTGAACTCTTTTCTGAATGGTGAAATTTTACTGCATCAGTAACGTACAACTGAAGTTCCCAAAACGTTATTCCTACACTGAGAAAAAGGAGTGTGCGATTAACTTTTTTTCCTCAGAAATTTAACACTTTTTACATGTAAAAATATATCAACATTTTTTAATGTTAATTTTACACTTTTTTAAGGAGAAAATTAACATGAAAAAGGGTAACTTTAACCCCCAATACACCTAAAAAGGGTAATATTTACACCGATTTTGGATCAATACTGCAGGGTAAAATAAACATTTCCGGAATGTTATTTTAGCTTTTTCGGATTAGGGTAGCCCTGAGCCCTGACCCTTCCTTAACCTCATTAAAACGGTATTTTTATTTAAAGTAACTACAATATATAAATTACCGAAAATGTTGTCAATCTTTTGAAGGTTTAATTAAAGAACCTTCATTATCGCTCCAAGTAAAATTTACATAAGTAAAAAGTAAGTTTTTGAATATTTATCACTCCGATCACTCCACATTTCGTCACGTGTCGTTCTATGATAAATTGAAATAGATATCTTTTATTATATATCATCTGAAGATATGATTTTATGCATATATAAATATAAGCAAACGTAAAAAACTTAAAGATTATTTTTGGAATTATTTAAGAGAACTTAATAATATCTTCAATATTTTTTAGTGTTATTTTTTTTTATAGTATCAATTAGAAATCTGGCTTTTCAGGATTTACTATTTTGAGATTTGGGATTTTCCGAATTTTGGCCCATTCGGAATTTTTACTTTTCGGAACATTGATCCATTTGAGATTTCAATCCATTCGGGAGTTTACACTATTCGGTGTGTCGGCTTTCGGGATTTCGATTTTGGGATTTTGCTTTTTTGGATTTTGTCTTTCTTGGATTTTAGTCCAATCAGGATTTTGGCTTTCGGGATTTTGGCTTGCGGAAAATTAGTTTTCAAGTTTTTGATTTTTGGGATTTAGGGTATTCGAGGTTTTGTCTGTATTAGATTTTGGCTTCTCCAAATTTTTAACCATTTTGGTTTTTCAAGATTTTGGCGATTTTGGCTTTCAGGATTTTGGTTTTTCGGAATTTTGGCTTTCTCAAATTTAGACACACTCGGGATTTTGGCTTTCAGGATTTTGGTCCTTTCAAGATTCGGGTGTTCGGGATTTTGACTTTAGGGATTTTCGTTTTCAGAATTTTGGTTTTTGGGAATTTTGGCTTTCCCAAATTTTGACACACTCGAGATTTTGGCTTTCAGGATTTTGGTCTTTTCGCGATTCGGGAGTTCGGGATTTTGACTATCAGGATTTTGACCAGTATCCAGTATTAATCTCTAAACATATCCGAAAATATTTTTAAAAAAATCGAACAACGGCGTTTTCAAGATCTTTTAAAAACCTTATTTAAGGGAATAAAGAGATGTAAAAAGTAGCAAAGGAATAATAATTATACGAAGATCAGGTCATAGGGATCTTTAGAGACAGTAAGTCATTTTCTCTCATTGTTTGGCTACAATCTGTACCAATGATAGGGTGCAAGCAGTTACAACTGAAGTTTTTCGAAGAGAAAAGTCATTTGAAGATCGGTTTCGAAAGCCTTAGAGAGGATCTCAGTGGCACAGTTGTCAAGAGCGCTGGATCTTTGGCGCTAGAAATCCCTGATTTGAGCAAGTGAGATCGAATCACGCCCGGTGCAAGCTTTTATTAAAAAATACGCTTCTTGTTGGAGATAGTTTTGCCATACAGAAATCTATTTATCTTTTAGTCAAAATGTGTTTGAGAATCAAACTTTATAATTTTAGTTCAAATAGGATTATTTATTCATAAATAAGTTAATCTAGGTTAATAATAATGACAGAGACAGCCGTCGTCATCTTAGTATTATTCCCAACCTAAGTTTTAGGTTGCAAGTTTGACGATTTCCATTTCTGTTAGTCAATTGACAATATTTCTGTGAATATATATCACATAAATTTAAATGAACTCATACAGCAAATCTACAAAGAAAATAAATTTGTAATTAAAAGTTCTTGGAATACATACAAGAGACTTAACAAAGTAATTTTGTATAAAGATAGAAACATCTATCTTCTTCACAAGACGACAAAATAAATTCCTTTTAAATTCCCTGAGAGAAACAATGGAAGAATCTAAAACCAATCTGACAACCGAATCACACAAATTTTCTAACCTCTAATTGAATTGGCGGGAAAAGGGGTAGATTTTTCTCTGTGTCTGAAATATGTTCAACTGTGAAAAGATTGATTTGCCTTTTTTTGTATTATCCCCATGAGGAATGATTTTGCAAAATTGCACACTTTTGCCATATTCCCAGCGGAGAGATTTTACTCTTATCGCGATTGTAAATCAATTTTATGGGAATTTCTTGTGCAAGTCTCAACGAACGGGACTCAATTGCATTCTTGGGGCGAATGAGGAGTAGGATATAGTGATTTCGCAATTTTACACATGGCAGAAAAGAGAGAACTTTTGCGCCTTGGGGGGAAGAATATGGGGAACAGGGGGATGTATATATGTAGAACTTCAAATCTCCTCTTTTTTAGGAGGATGGGTAGATTTCTTATAAGTGATTGCATGTGGCAGTATACCAGGAGGTGTATTGAGAGGTTATAGATGAATGCATTGGGTGCAACAACGGGGTGGATTTCATGGAATCTCGAGGTGATTTAGAAGAATTCTTTTATCTCTTGCCCTTCACTTCCTATTTTTGCGCGTACACACCTCTTTTACTTCACATTGAAATCTCTGCCTTGTTGATGTTGTGCACGATTTCAATTTATCTTATATCTGTATGGAGCACAATTCACCGATGAGAAGTCGATTTATCATTCTCGACTTAAGTGATGTAAGATGCGAACTTTTAGACGATTTTCTTTGCAAAAAGTTACAGATATTGGAAAAAGTATTACATATACTTGAAGTAAATTATAGAATTTCTAGAATTAAAATTTCAATAAAGGATTTTCATTGCAACTTCAGTGCAACGGAGTGACTATATACAGTAGAGTCTCCTAAATTCGAACGCTCGGGGGGTATTTTTGACATTTCTCACCTCCCAAATTCGAACGGTTTTTTCAAAACTAACGAAATTTGTGTGAGATTAAATTGTACTTAGAATCAAATTCCCGTACTTTCTCACAAGTCTTAGTGGTAACATACTTCCTTTTTATTTTACAAGACCATAATGTATGTAAACATTCAGGAAGAAGCACATAAATATGATTTTCATTCACCAAGAATACGAACTTTCTAACATAAGCTCACAATTGACATTTTCAATCCAAACGGCGTTCGAATTTGAGAGATTCAGATTTGATAGACTCTACTGTAAGAGAGATCGTAAAAGAAGAGCGACTTTAAGGAGGCTCTAGTGAACACCATTACTCGATATCTCTTGCTGTTACGGGTTCCAGAGTGGAGGTTTAACCCAGTTCCTGATGATTTCGTAAATTTGGCCCGTTATAATATTACACTTTAATAGCCAGTCCTAACCCTTAGATTTTCAGAAAAGAACCATGAATGAAATCCATAAGAAACACAGAGAAAAAATTGAATTGTCCGAAGCTTGAGTCGACCGAAGGTAGCACGCTTTTCCGTATTTTTTTTTCTATATTCCTAAGGTATATGACCCATGGTTCTTTTTAGAAAATTCGAAAGACAAAACTAGTTATTACAATTGTAACATGGGTCAAATTAACGTACGAAAAAATTAAATTGTCTGGAATTTGCGTCCTCCCAAAGTACCACACTTTCCTCTAAAAGGTAATTAAAGTGATTCGAAAAATGCAATGGATAATTTGCATTGATATCCAATCCTGAATAAGGATTCTTAAAAAAAATCCTGCTTAATAAAAAAAAATAGAAACGTTAAGCACCATGGCTAAGCTTTATCCTAGTTTCAGACTTTAGGTTTAGCTCAATCTTTGAATGTCTCAAAATTTTAAATAACAAACCATATTAAAAGTTTTTCAAAATCTAAAAGAATATTTGCCCTTTAATATTAAATCTTAAATTCAACCTTTCCAAAAATCGTGCTTCATAAGAAATTATTGAATTTAAGCCATATAAGTTGAACTTCAAGTCTGTTTGCAGTCCATATCAGATCTGGTATCCGTATTATATATAGATTTGGTGACAAAGAAGTGGGGCACATTTGAAATTGAGATTTTTTTAACTTATTTTTAACAAAATTGAGCCTTATCGTGATATAATTTAGCTGCACAAACAGGTTGAGAAGCTAAATTACATTATTTTATGGCTCAGTTCCACTTTATAGGTGAAAAATCCCAATTTCAAATGTGCCCCACTTTAGAAGGAGCCCCATTTCCCCCTATTATAGTGTACACAAATTTGATTTGAGATCGAAGTAAAACATTAAGGAACTCTCTAATTTTGATTGCTCATACTATATTTTGAACCTTCAGTTCCGGGATATTTAGAATCTGAAAAAGTAAAATGGTTTTAACCAAAAACACTCGCTAAAATCGTTAGAAATGGATTTTCAGTTGAACGTAGGAAAGTTTTCGTGCAATTTTACAGTTGTACAGGGTCTGAGAAATTTGTATGTCAACCATTAGAAGTTCTGTTAGTGAAAGATCATTTTCTGAAATTTCGATGTCGAATATCTCGAAATCACTAAGTACTCTGCCTTCGAACGTTTATGCCTTCTAATAATGTGAATTTTCTTTTATTTTCCTAAGAAACTTACACATAATTATCACACAATTATCAATAAATTGATAATAAGCTAAATTACATTTAATGGAAATGTGTAAAACTTTTAGGAAAACTAAATGAAAATTCATATTATTTGAAGGCATGAACTTTCGTAATGGTACGTTACCTTAAGGGATTACATGGTTCAAGAAGACTAAGAATAAGAACACAAAAATATTTGCTCTAATATTTGAAAAATAAATTTCAAGAAAAAAATTTGTAGGGGAAAAGCTCATAATTTTGTTCAGTTTCTTATTTTGGACACTTTGAGGATAAAATTGGACACTAAAAATAAATTGATTAAAATTATGGATTTTTATTTTAATATTTGATGAATAATGAATTCTATCTAAATATTTGTTCTTTTTGGAAGATTTTAACACTAAATACGCTAAATTTTGAATATGATTTGAGTTTAAATTGCTTTGTTGAAAATTCAGTGTGAGCAATTGCTTACGAGAAATATGACAGAACTTCGTGTGTACTTCATTCTTATTTAGGTGTGGTGAAGTACTAACAATGTTTCTTCGCTTTTTTTGAGTGATATTATTAAATATTCATTGAATGTTGTGTTGTTTCACGTTAATGGTGAGTTGTACATTTGACCTGAAGTAGGATTTGTCTTGTGAATTAGATTTTTCGTGTGAAAAGTGGGAAATTTTTTAAGACATTCACCAGTGAGGTGATGATTCTTATTTTGGACAGGTGTTTTTCTCACGAAATTTCGTGAACTTTTAGCCTTTGTGATGACTAGGTTGGACAAATGCCTGGAGAAACAAAGGAGTATCATCTCTACGAAAGAGATGTAGCGAGAAATGCCTTGAAAGGGTCCAGGAAAGGCCAGGGAATGAGCGAATCCGCACGTACTTGGAGTACCGAAGTCAACTCACTTTAATGAATGATATGGAAAGTTTCCGGGCTTCTTGTGACATTCTACGTTTCCCTTACATGAACAGGAAGAGGACTTGGTAAGATTGGTTCATAAAATGAAGAACAATAGGCATATTGTTGAGGCGGATTAGCTGTCCATATTTACAGCCATGTTGTCCAAATTAATAACCAAGTTGTCCAAAATAAGAGCCAAATTCACCTCTACATATCAATTCATTTTCAAACGTATTAAAACTAATTTTAGTAAAAACAAAGACAATAAACCCGTGCCAAGTTTCTAAACAACCCTTTTGAAAAGAGAGTAACTAAAAAAGTAAATTAGTATTGAAAATATTGCACTTCAAACTTGAAACATCTATGCTTATAAGCAGACTGGTCAAAATTATGAGCCCTTACCCTATACGAACACTAAAAAAACAAAATTTTTCTTGAAATTTATTTTTCAAATATTTAGGGTCATCCTAAAGATAATCTCTGTTTTTTAAAAGCATACCTGGGCTAATTACAAGACTTCTGCTTGCATTCTATCTCGAACTTTAGTGTACTCTTGGGGCTCATCTTTGGACCGTTACACGTGTCTGCATTGCAAAGTAATTGCATTGCAGAATTTCTTCTAGGATTGAAGGTTGTAGTTAATTGAGTGATTGATCGTATGAAAGAGACTGCATGGAATTCAGTCAACTTGAGGAAATATTGCGTAAGGTGGAATGTGAATTTAAAATCAATTTGTAGGGGTAAAGTAATGTTTGCGCGATACTCAATTTAGCTGGCACAATAAAATATTATTTTGCACCCATTTTTTCATCGTCTCTTTGCCAATTCACCCAAAGGGTGGCACAATGTTTTTGGGGTGAGATTGTAGGATAAATTGAATTCGCGCCAACATTCATCACATTTTGCACCCCGCCAACAGCAGACACGTTCACGAAATTTGCTCCATGTGACAGTGCGTATATGGGGTGTTTGGGGGTTGGGGTGTTAGGGGAAAGTGTGCAAAAGAGTAAGACCCAATGGTGTAAATTGTATCTTTTCTGCACCGTCACGTCGGCTGTCGAATATTTTGTTACACGCAAACAAGAAAATAATAATAATGCCTTGGTGCGAAAAGGCGCCCCATACCTTGGAGACACCCACACCCCATTCTTTCCCAATCCGACGCTGTATACATACTTTATATGATCCACCAGAAGGTGCTCTGTTTCCACATGGAATACGCGCACTACCTATCCACCATAACACCAAAATGTAGTCAAGTGAAAGTATAACGCAGTGCTTTCAATCATACACCAAATTGTCGTGAGAGACCACGAAAAGGATGAATACAGAATTTTCTGATAGTAGAAGATGGAAAAAACAAAATTTTCCCGGATTACACTTTGGTGTTTTGGGAATTATTCTTCCTTTTTTTTCCATCCCAACCCCACCTATACCCAGCACCTGTTCAGCCTGCTACACCAATTCTCCTTGACATTCTCTCCCCCATGGAAGATTCTCACGTTGTTAGCGATAAACAATCATATGAAGGCAGTTAACGGGTATACTTGTATACGTTACTGCTTTAAAGTAATACCTTTTCTTGAATCTTCCCTTTCACATCATTATAACCGTTTTCATGCAAAGTTTTTCCATAATTTTAAATGGTTTTGTTAACTTTCACAACTCCAGAGGCATGGATCTGCCAGAGTTTGGGAAGTTTATATTGTGAAATCAGGACTTAAATAAATTGATCTGTGTCTTTAATATCGAGGATGACACTATGTATATGTTTTATATAAAAATTTGTATGGGTTGAATTTTTTTTGATAAACCTTTAAGAGACTATAAAAAAATTCGAAAACTTGTTTAAGGTAAAGTGGTACAATTTGAAAAATGGTACAAGTTGGACAGGGCTTTTTTCTTGATAAATTTTGTACTTCATTTTTATTTGTATATTTTTAATGCTTTAGTTTTATAATTTTGTTCTTTTAAATTTTGTTCTTAAAAACAAATTTTGTACTATATTTATCAAGAAAAAAGCCATGTCCAACTTGTACCGGCGAATTGTCCAACTTGTAACACTATGTCCTACTTATTTCACTACAGTAGTGCTACTTATACAGTAGTGTAGGGGAAAGTACGCTACCTTCGGACGACTCAAGCTCCGAACATTTCAGTTATTTTTTTTTAAATTTTTTTTAATGAATTTTACTCATTAGAACAGGGCCATGACATTTCCTATGTTTCCCATATGTTTCTAGCGTGCCGAAAAAACTTTTGAGTTTATTAGCTGTTTTCTGTCATTGTAAAACGAATTAGCAAATAATACAACATCAAAATAAAAGTCAATTTAATATGGAATGGGCAACCCAAAAACTCAAAATTGACAACCTACGTAGTTTTGGAGATATCTCGTGAAATGTGTACAAAAACAGGAAAATATTTACACTAAAACTGGACGCATTTTCCAGAGCTAATGTCACCCCCTGCATTAGAACATTTAATTTTAATAGATAGTCCAATTCCTTAAATTTCTTGAAAGGAGCCCTGTGTCAAATCATTAAAAACTAGACAAAAAATAGACTTGTCTGAAGCTTATGTGGTCCGAAGGTAGAACATTTTCCCCTATTATTTTATAGGTCCCTAAGTTTTAGACAGTAATTAATGTGTGAAGATTATTGCAACTTCTAAATTCGTAAATATTCGATTTTAAGTTTTATTCTGAAGAAAAGAATGCTTTAAAGTTAATTTATTTTAATGAATAAATTAAATAACATACAACTTGAACTACAACATAATTAAATTTCATCGAAATCGAAAATTGTGATTTTATATAGAAATTCAAAAGTTGTCTTTTCGATTTTAGCACCACTATCACTGGTGGTACAAAGATCTAAGTTTTTGAAGAGTGATGGAATTTCAAAGACCTTTTATTTGTAATCTATTCTATCCAAGCATGTGGCAAGTTAATTTTTTTATATGGAGCTATTTGAAACCAATTTCCTAAATTGATCTCGGACTCAGCTCACAGTGCTCCGAGGAAAAAATGTAGTTAATCAAAAATTTAGTATATTTATCCCTCCATACGGTAAGGTGTCTTACAATACGGGAAAACTTCTCATTTTTTAGATATTTAGCGTAACGGTCTCGAGTGCAAACAAAATCCCATATAAATTTAAATTGAAATATGAGAAAGTGGCTTAAAATTTCAGCCAACTTGCCAGGGGCATGATTCTATAAAATTTTATCAATTACAATCGAAACTGTGTCACTTTTATGATTTAATTTTGAACGCTGTATACTTTAGGCTAAGGTAATTCTTTAGGGTTTTTGTTTTCTTTATTGTGAATTAGAAGTTTTTTTCTGCTCGAACTCAACAGAGAGAGCAGTTTGTAATACTTAGTTTTTTCCTGCTTTTTTCCTGTTTAGTCCTGCTGTTGCCGTCTCTAGAGACCAAGCGGTAAGAGATAGCGACTTGGGACCTTCAGAGTACCCCCATATGTCGACCCAAGGATCGTTAACATACCCTCCCCCAAAACCAAGTTTCTTTGGATTGCTCGAAAACGCGTCGTGCGATATTTTCGTTTTTGGATATGCTCTCAAGGTTACCCAGGCAGACTTTCAACTATCGAAAATATACCGTTGAAATATTTCTAATAACGGTTTTTCAAAATCAAAAATTAAAAAAGTTCTAGAGAGTATATTTATCAAGTGGATGGAGTCATGTTTGGATTAGTTGGAAAGGTTTTGGAATTCCTCTCAAAACTGCACCGATTCTGATTGGTTTTGAATCGGTAATGAACCGATTCAGAATCGATAACTAATTTTATGCGAAATTTTATTATATTACCCCTCAGGTGTTTTTTGGGAAATAATTTGAGTGATTTAAATATCGGTTTAAATCGGTTGCGAACTAGTAAACGGTAAATTTTGCTAAAGTACTATTAAGGTACAGCATTTAAGTCACGAGTGCAATCACATCACAAAGCCTGGGATGCATTGCCACCCCTTTGTTCAACATCAATTATATCTATACGCAGGGGAGACAGGGGTAGAATTAGCCAGCAAATGAAGCTTTTTTTTCGCGAGTGACTTGTGAAAAAATGATAAGGTTTGTCTAATATTTTTATGTTTCATAAGTAGCATTAGGATATTGGCTATATGAAACAGTGTAGTTCAGAGTTCTAAAATCCTTGGCTTTTTCTGGAGAGGATAATGAAAAAAGTATGACACATTGGTTACACTTGCCCCGGCCTGGTTAGAAATAGCCACTTTTGGGGTACTAATTGCCACTAGTTTCCCAGATTAAATTTTAAACTGGAGATACCAAATATTGTTTCACTTGATACACTGAAGCCCACTGATTCTAAATATGTTACTTAAACCTAAAGAAAAGGGCTTTAGACAACTTTTTTATGACATTTTTGTAATTGAGGCAAAATGAATGCAAACATTCTGAAAATATCTATTTCTCAAGTTCCTCATACAAATGGCAATATTGTTTGGAATATCAATAGTACTTTTTCATCTAACAATTATCCATGGATTAGTGAAAAATCATTGATAGTTTTATCATTTCAGTTTTTATCATTATTTTAATCATTTTTATTTTATAAAAATGCTTCTAAATTGTAGGATAACAGGATCAGAGTTATAAATATTTCTGGTAATATGGGGATGTGTTCCTACTTTCATTAAAAAATACTTTGCTCGATGTACATTTTAAGAAAAACGAGAAAAATCCACTGTCTACTTTTACCCCTGGCTATAGGTACCCCAGTCTCCCCTACAGGGAATCGTCAATTTTTCGAAATGGAGACGGGTATATTTTTGTATTTTTTTTTCATTTTTTATTTATCGATATGATTAATAATAATAATCCTCTTGTTTTTGATTAAATACATAAACTGGACGCGAGAATGTTTGGACCATATTATATAATATTAGTAAAAGCATTATAGGAATTAATATTCAAAATACCTGTTCATAAACTTTCTTATGGAATGTGTAAAGGATATAAAGTTAAACTTATTTATAGAAATGAACCAAAATAGGATGAATGCATCTGCTAAGCCAAAGCTTTTATTTCCCTAGCATTATGGTGTAAAATATAAATTTTCTCATGAAGAGGACAAAGGACATGTTAAAGGATTTCATGGAAAATTTTAGTTCACAGACTATTCAGAAGCGTAAAAATTAATATGCTTTTATAATGTGGTTCATTATTGTGCATAATTTTATTAGTTCTCATGATAGAGTGTGGTGTAATATTTATAGGAGGACTGAAATTATTAAATTATGCATTTACAATGCATTCGCTGGATCAGTAAGCAATCAGGAAAATTCACATAAATTTCATAATGGGTGGTGGTGTTGTAAAAAGACACATAAAAGTGCCTTTATATGCTATGATGGCAAAACAGGATAGAAATAGGAATGAAATGGTATTTTATGAGGATCGTTGATGTTAACAATCCAAATTGCCAAGTAGTTGTTGTCGTAAGAAAGATATTTGCAACAAGAAACATACCAGATTAAGATTTGCTTTTAGATTTTCAATGGAGGAGAAAAACTTTTCCGTAAAGTCATCACAATAGTGGATTGACGACGCCCCTTTTAGGATTCTTTGATTCTGATTTCGCGGCTCAAAGAGGATGAACTCCAAGCTTTTTTGGGGGGATGGAAAGAATGACTCTTCAACCCATTTTAATAGAAATCACCATCCAATAACCGATAAGTCGGATTGTGCTGAACGATAAAAGCTTCGGAAGAGGAAATTTTGCACAATTCTGCATTGTATTGAATTTTCTAAAGTAATTTTACTATTTAGTACTTGCTATTGTGTCACACATTTTATTGTATTCCGTATTATTTGCTCGTGAAAATAGTAGAAATGAATTCCTATGTCAAATTCACTGGTTTATTTGTGAGAAAGTACCATTTCCTCTTGTGACAATAACGAGATTTTGCTTTCGGGCATCTTCCAAAATGCAGAAAGAAATTAGCATTTTCAGAGGACACAAATGCAATGCCATTTAAACTAGGAAATTCAAGCTACGATAGATCAGTGTAAGAAATACTATCGCACATTATCCATTATTTAAAACAAAACGTACATATTTCTTGAGAATTAATAGCATAACTGAGTTTTCTTTTGAAGTACTGCGGGAAGTGGTTATTTAAAGAGTAAAAATTAGTTATAGCTAATTTGATGGGTTCCGGTCAAAATCTCGAAAGCAAGATTTTCAGGAAATTCATTATTATTTATCTTTGTATAGGGATGGGGTTGTCAGTCTCATGCCCCGTGGAGTCAAGTGCAGTGAAGCTCATTAGGATACAATTCGAACACCTTGAACGCCAGAAAAATTCCTGGTGACCTAAAGGGGATTCGAATCTGGGACGCTTGCATCATAGTGCGAATACTTTAACACTTAACACTGGTAAAAATGAAAGGGTCACCGATGATCCTTTGAAAGGGTCACTGTTTTGACACCTATTTATCTCCGGAATAAACAGATAAAAACAATGAAAAAGTCATCTTTGGTATTCGCTCAGAAGAGGGAAATACGATAATAGTAATAAGTTTACGATAAAACATAATCTATCGTGATAAATATGCATGCATAATTTTAAAATATTCAAGTGAACCTTTTATAGGATCAAATATGATCCATTTTTGTTGAAAAGGGTCAATTTAATCCTTTTATTTTTACCAGTGAACCTAGTGTGTTCTCTAGTAAACAGTATAAAAGAACTCTTTAATTTTACTATGTTTGTTTTAATAAAAGGACAGTTATACTTAAGTTCCGGAATAATCTCCGCCCATAAATAAATCAGACCTCCTCCGAAGGTTGTACCTCACTAAATTTCTGATTTAAATACGTTTTTTTTAATATCTCCAAATAAGAGCATATTATAACGTTTAAAGGGTAAGCCAAAGTTCAAGATATACGGTTTCAGTTGGTTTCAGTTTAGCAAGGATCCTTTACAATCAAGAATTAAACCACACCCCTATTAAGATTTCTGGAACAAATAGTCAAGTTCGGTTGTCAAAAACGTTTTATACTAGATTTTTGAAAGTAGATTCAGTTAGATTTATCCGTTTATTTTTCAGTTCATCAACAGACAAAAATAACAGAACTGAAAATCAAACCATTACAAATATTGATTAGAAATGTTCTGGATATCCTACGGATGAGTCGGCCTTTTCGTTATGTCATTCATTTTCGACTTATTACAGCGTTTTTTTCCGAAAAAATCGATCATTTCCTTGAATCTATTTTTTTATTATTATTATTATTTGATAATTACTAAATTTCTGAATAAAGACCTTGAAGCATTCCTAATTACGATTTTAAAACGTTTAAAGATAAATACTTTCGAGAAAGCATGTTTGTTAATCGGTTTAGGCAAGTTTGAATTTTTTTTGTGAAGTTCTGCAAATCTTGAACAAATTTTAAGAGATTTCATGCAGCAAGCAGGCTTTTATAAAACACTTATAATTATAGCATAATGGTTTAACTCAAATTTTATGTTTAATAACCTAGTACTTTCTTGGTAATATTACAATAACTGCTGCTCACAAGTCGCTCTTGATGGAAATGTGAATAAATGGAAATGTCTACTACTTGTTAAATCATTTCTAAAATCGGAAAAATCGGAATCATGGAAGAGATAGATAAAGTTAAGTTCGTTACAAAAGCTTCGGTTCATACGAGATTCAGACTTCAAGGTTCATCTGACTTCACCGCTTTAATTTCATAAAGGGCGACTTTTTTAGGAAAGTGTTCATTTAGAATTTTATATTGACGTGAAACGATGATCAATTATATTTTGAAAAATCACTACAAATCACTGCCCAACAACTCCGGGGGCACCGGGGAAGCATCCGCATCGCGGGACAGGCGCTCCTGGGCGATCTACAATGGACTTAAGACATTCTTCCAACACAGGATATACGACTTTGTAGCTTGATCACAGTGTGAAAAATATATCCCGATACGATTAATAATAATACTAAAAAGGTTTATTAATAAATTCAAGAGCTTCGGTAACTGGACTAAGGGTCCAAATAGATCGAGCCTAATTATTGAGAATATTCCGCCTGTAAAATTAACAATAAAGGATTAGATAAAGAAAATTTATGTAAAAGAAACTTTTAATCGATGATCATAGCCCTTAGTGTATGACAGTTTGGGGGTAAATCTCTACTGTCAATACAGACCGCATATTATCGAGGACTAACCTGAGTGTGTTTGTGACATAAGCCTCTGGTCTGAGAAGCATATTACAATATATTATTATGGCATAACAACGAAAAAGTACGAGAAAAATGAAATTAAAAATATATATTTTTTTAAATTGAGTCCTGTAATGGGGGTGGCGTAATTTCCATGGGCAAGGCTTTTAGTTTTAGTTCTTCCTCATATTGAAATTTTGGGAGTTTAATTATTTTCATTTTTTTTTAAATAAAAATTCTTAATTTTAGTATATCATGTAGCTCCTTCTACAGCAGGTCTGACCTAAAATAATTTTTCTGGATGGAGCTTCCATGGGACGTAAAGTACTAATCCTGGCTAATCCACAGTATAAAATTAAGTAAGAAATATTCATAAGACTTTAAAGTTTGATTGTGTTTTTTGACAGTGCTGCATGGTAATTTTTAGGACGATACTGTAAACATTTATATTCTGAATATAGAACAATTCTTTGTATATGCAGCTTTTTGGACAACAACTCACCCTCGATCGTCCACGACCACCCCCTTGGTATGTGCCATCGTAGCCACCACCGCCACTTCCACTTCCGGTGCCACCTCGCTGCGGGAACTGCAATTGACCGAAAAAAAGCATGCACATTGTTAGTTTGTTAGAAAAGGACAAACAAACAGAAAACGGTGGTTAGGAAAGAAGCAAATGAGTTACCCAATGGCAAACACTAATTGTTTTCCTACCCCTAATTCTTGTTCTACATTTCCCATATACAATTTATTACTGTACCACATGGTTTTTTTTTCGGCAAAAATGGGGAAAGTCAGAGGATTACAGTAAAATAGCGTACATGAACATTCGTGAAGAATTAAATACTCGCAATGTTCATTGCAAAAGCATAATGGTGAACAATTAAAAATTTATAGAGCGTTAAAATGTGCATTTCTACCACTTTCCCTTTTTTCTTTATGCCAAGCTAAAAAAAAAAGAAATCACAAGATCAAGCAAACACCTACGCTGTAATTTTGTACACAATGTATCAGATGGATTCGGATTTAGCCGAAATTACACTAATCCCATGTTGACTTTGACACAGAACACTCAGAAATAAAATAAATAGAAAAATGGTAATGGGCATGATGTAGTTTGATGTTTAACAACAGAAGACATGTTTTTGTGTATGGGATGCTTATGAGAGAAAAAATTAACATACCGTATTTACAGAATCACGTTTTCGTAAACGATTTCGTACCTTTGAGGCGCCCACTTCTCGCGTCGAGATGCCCATCTTCTCGTGATGGCGCAACTGCACCGGATAGATTATTTGGTAGTAGTGACTGCCGATGCGTCCTACTAGCTCCTGATTTTGGCGATACTCTTTCAGGAGTCGTTCCACCTCGCCTAGAACAAGAAGAGAATAACATTTTAAAAATATTTTCAATTATTTGAAGATTACATATTTATTATTGGTGTTTTCCAATGGTTGATTCAAGTATTATCAATTCTGGTAAGCGTCGGGGGATGGGGCAGCTAAGAAAAAATTGATTCTTCCTAAAGCTTTCGGCTCAGACTCCAGATGAATAAAAGAATGCTCTTTCCCGTTCCAGCCACTGAGGAAGTCTTGGAGTATGAGCCGAAAGCTTTGGGAAGAATCAATTTTCTCTTAGCTGCCCCATCCCCCGACGCTTACCGAAATTGATAATAATTACATATTTAATAGATAACTATAAAATTGTTTAAAAAAATAATTTCTTTTCTGGCCAGACAGATTTACATGTGCATCATATGCACATATGATCCTCTGGAATATTTATCCTTTAAAATTTAGCTCTGAAGAATTATGTAAAGGAAAATTATGCAAAGAAGCTATAACCGATGATTCTAGGCCCTCAGTATATGACAGTATGGGATAAAGCTCTAGAGCCAAATTTTACAGTCTAAATATTCTCGCGAGGATCAACTTAATACGGGCTTCAGACCTAAGGTTTAGCTATCTGGCTTAACTCCTCTAATTCCTCATCAAGCATGATTTTTTAGGAAATTGTTGTTTAGGCTTAAATATTAAGGGCTAATGATTCATTTCATTTTGAAAAATCGATAAAATTGCATATTATTAAGATTTTTGAGACCTTTGGGAACTGGGCTAAACCTCCAGTCTGAAGCCGGCATGAATCTATTTTGGGCGCTAAGGAATTTTAAATGTCGTTCGATCATTTGTTGGAGACCGAGACCTGTTCTCAATAGTTCTTATATCTTAACAGAAAAATTCACTAAATAATTATATATTAAAAGTATTTTGATCTTTATTTTTACGTTCATATTAAAACTTCTCATTCAAACCGCTTTTTAAGGAATTATTTTTCAGATTTTGATCAGATTGATCAGATTTTGATCAGTGAGGACCGTTCTTAAACATTAGAATTAAAGGAAGAGTTGATTTAAAAAATAACTAAGATAAGATAAGTATGTATTATAAAGAAGACCGGATCATCACTCAAAAATAAAGCAATTTTTTGAAAATTACTCCTTGCTTTTTAACTAATTCTCTTTTACAAAATATTATGGCCTTAGTTGCTAATAGTTAGAATACAAGTTCCATAAGAAATAATTAATAAAAATTTATTTTTCGTAAAATCTTGAAAACGTAATTTAGACAGTAAATAATGCAATAGGGGAAGTGTGCCAAATTTCGGCCAGCTTGTAATTTCGGCCACTTTGAGTGTAATTTCGGCCATGCAAATAAATTAATAAAAAAAATATGTATGTAATCTACGAATACTCAATGAATTCATTTCGGTTTTAAATGTTTATTCATTTTAGGATGTATTAACACAAAGACCGTTAAATGCTAGGTATAATTTGAATTTAAATTGGGTTGTAAAAACTCAGTATGGAAGGAGTCTTACAAAAAATGTGACAGATCACTTGTGTTTCTAGCAGTCTTACGATTTTTGGTGAAGTGCAGAAGGTTTTCCTTCGGTGTTTTTCATGAAAATTGATTAGTTTTCATTAAAGATTGTTTCTGTTTATGCTAATAGTGAATCAATCTTTAAATTTCGGGTGAAATTTCGCAGTTGGATCCTTATTTCGCGTAAAAATATACTTTGTGAGCATCTTTTCGGTGAGCTAGTATTGCCTATTCCGGCAACATCTTTTGCTTTCCTAAATTTCTTATTTATTTTGTGTTTTTTTTCAATTTCTGAGTTCTATAATGTCCAGAGAAAAACCATCACTTCTCTGAAAAAGATTATGTAGAAAAGGCATTGGAAGAGTTCAGGAAAGGCAAATTGCTACGGGAATTTGCGCGTAAATTTGAGATGCTACTCTTCAGGTCTCCAGGACGAATTACACGGAAGATTTCAGGGCTTGTGGGTCATATAAACGTATTAAACTAAATATTAAACTCGTTACGTTTGAAGTAGTGAAATTTTCTATCCGATGCGTTACAAAAGGTGGCTGGAATTTCACTCAAAGTGGCCGGAATACTACCCAAAGCAATGCCCATATTTTTATTAATTTTTCAATATTTTAGGAAGTAATTTAAAGAAAACAAAGATGATAAACTAGTTTTTAAGGTTCCACACAACCCTCCTGAAAAGGAAGTAACAAAAAATATCAATATGAATTAAAATTATTGCATTTTAAACTTAGGACTTCGGTGTTTATATGCAACTATGCCGAAATTTGGCACACTTACCCTATCTCAAATTGAGAAAAGTCTTCAGATCAAAATAATTTTTACAGTAAAATAAGATATGAAAAATCTAAAAATTCTCAAAACGGTTCTAGAATATAGACAGTGTGATGCTATTTTCGAAAAATCTTCAATAATTTAAAGTATTTACACATTTTGAGAAATTTGCGTTAAGAATTAACATTTTGAAATAATTCACCTATTATAGAGTTATACAAAGAATTCGTATTTTTTAATTTGCCACCGAATAGCATTATCCTGCACATTCTTTGAAATTTCTTAGCTTTGTGCTTTAATAAAGGAAATTGTTTGTCACAATGCAAACATATCTCATACAATATACTACATTTTCTGATAATCAAATTACAGTTCGTCTACGTGTCTCAGCATTCTCAGCATTTTTTCTTCGCAGTGTCGATTGTGCCAATGAAAAGGCAATGAGATGAAAATGCCACTTTCTTCTTTCCTTACCCTGGGTGACAGAAAAATATATAAGAAACGCATTTGTGTATGCCTGAGACATTTCATAAGAGAGATTTAACAGTTGGAGGACAAAAGAAGGGAAGACACTTGAGAAAAGTACCATGGAGTAGGAGCAATAATGCGAATGGGCGGAGGTGTAGGCAATAAAAATTTAATAACGCATGAAAGATGGCACAACCATCTACTTATATTGCCATCAATCCACCTTTTAATCCACATTTAGATTGTCACTAAATCCACATGAGATTTTTCCTTTTAATTCAACGACACAGGCAAACATCCACAGCAAAAAACAATCTCCATGAAGTCTTGATATTTTAGTAATAAGGGCGAAATTTCAATTTAATCTTCCAAACCATGGCTTTTCACACTCACAGCACAAATTCCATGATTATGGCAAAAAGTACGAGGAGAATTGTTTCGTAAGTTGCAACACACAACTTTAAATTGGCAACTTTTCGATAACACTCCCCAAAGTATTTTCGAGACACTCCACAACTAACCTCCACCGAATTCCCATCCACTTGAAGCATTTTTCAATTTACTGGGATGAAAGCACACATTTTACCAAGGTATTTCTGTATCTTCCCCATGGTGAAATTGCTGTATTCAACTATTTCAGAAATTGTCACCAAATTAAAAACATTTGTAATTTTGTTTTCCCAAGTATATCTGTTTTTCTTTCCCTCTTGAGAAATTTTCGTTCTACAAAGTCTTCCCTTATTACCTTTTAGCTGAGTTCCCCAAATAGTCTTCCCATTCACATGAATTACCAGCTTATTTCTCAATTTTGTATGTTTCCCATGCACTAAAAAGGAGTTAGCAGACTAATTTGCTGAGATAGACAGTTTCTGTGAAAAACTTTTCAAAGTTCTTAAAAGCAATTAAAGTATGTTCACATCTAGAAATCAGTTTTTGGATAGTTTTATAAATATCACATATTTTGTAGAAGTCAGTAATACTTATTAATGTTTCAATGGGCAATTTTTGAAAATTGCTAATCACTTCTTCTCTCTGGAACAGGATTGAAAAAGTAAGTTCATGAACGGAAGAGCCAGTCTTGGATCGATGCAGGAGACAGGCCAGACAGGTGATCCAAAGGTCTAAAATAGGGCTACGATTTTTCTTAAACTGATTTTATTCGGCATCGAATAAACAAGAAATCATAATCATCATTTTCAACTGCTTATCCCTATTGGGGTCGTGGGCCAATAACATCAAGGTTAACAACCTACGCCTGCGAATCCTCCGCCACTTCATAAAGATGTTCAGGTTCGATCCCAAGGCACTCCAAGGCATGATTTTGAATTTTATTCTATCGCCTTTTCCTAGGTCTGCCCTGAGATCGAGGTTTCTTACAATGGCTCGTATAGTTCTTCTGGGAGAAACGAGCAGTAAAAACTAAAATTTGGTTAGCATACAATAAAAAATGAGAAGTAAAATATTAAAAAATGTGTATAAAAAAAAATTAAGTAGTAAGTAACTGAAAAGGGCACTAAAAAAATTAAAAGTCAGCAGCAAACAATAAAACTTAATCAGCAAAAAATTAAAAATGCGCAGTAAAATATTCAGAAAGAGCACTGAAAATATTCATTTTGGTAAGCGGAATATTAAAAGAGGTCAATAAAAATAAAAATCGGTCAGCATTTCTGTTTAATTCATTTTACCTAAAAATTAACCAGAAACATAAAATTTTAAATTCGAAGAAAAGTCGCATTCAGTCTCATATATTGGTCATATATAGGTCATATTTGGTTCCAGATTTGACACTTCGGTCGCATTATAGTCCATGTCTTTTTTTTTAAATTATCACCGACTTTTAGTATTGAAATTGCTCGACGACTTCCACTTTCTTTGCGATTGTGGTACTTGTCCTCACTCTCTTCATTATGGATCACAATTATCACAACTACTCAATAAATTTTGCCAAAAATATTAAAATAATTATGACGACATTGCATGTCGCGTAGTAAAAAACATAATCTAACTTAAAATCAGTATTTTGAAATCAACGGTCGATAAATTGTGAACGATAGAGCGATGGCCTATAGCGAGGTTCTACTGTACTTTTTGGTAGACAAAATTTCTCGGAATAGGTTCATCTGAAATCCAAAATCTAAATATTTTCTGTTAGCTCATGAGGTAAACTCGTACTTGATCGGTACATTTTTTTCTTAAATTGAAATTTGGAAATACAATTTTCGGCGTCTTTTACACCACGTTTTGTTTTGAATCATAATCTTGAACATAATATGTTCTTTTTTGTTTCCCCCCTTACCTTTCCCTAATACCAAGGACTTAGGCTTTGAGGCCTATTTTAACCAAAATCAAATGTTGGGAGATCCGATATAAATTTACCTATGTTTGCAAAAATACCAAATCATCAATCAATAAAAACTTTTTCTATCATGTACTAAAAATAAATAAATAAATAAATAACAGATATGGGGTTGGAGCTTACACGTCACTAGCTGTGTTACAGCATAATTTGTGATCAAGGAAAAAAAATCTAACGTTCAAGTACGAGTTTAACTCATCTCAGCTAAAAGGAAATATTTAGTTTTTTTTACGTCAGATGACAAATACTCTGATAAATCTTGTCCACGGAAAACTAAGTTTTTTTATAAAACTATGTCAAGTAAAGTGGTAGAGCCACGCCCCTGGCAAGTTGCCTGAAATTTGAAGCCACTTTCTCATATTTCGATTTAAATTTATATGGGATTTTTTTTGCACTCGTGACCATTACGCTAAATATCTAAAATGTGAGAAGTCTTCCCGTATTATAAGATACCTTTCCGTATGGAGGGATAAATATACTAAATTTTTGATTAAATACATTTTTTCCTCGGAGCACTGTGAGATGAGTCCGAGATCAATTTAGGAATTGCCTTCAAATAGCTCCATATAAAAAAAAGATAACTTGCCACATGCATGGGTAGAGCACTCGATATATGATGCAAGCGTCCCGGATTCGAATCCCCTTTAGGTCACCAGGAATTTTTCTAGCGTTAAATGAGTTCGGAATGTATCCAGTGAGCATTCACTGCACTTGATTCCACGGCACATGGGACTGACAATCTCATCCCGTATAAGAAAATTAATAATGCGTGTCTAAAAATTCCCTTGCGGGAAGGCCTAGTTCCTTCATGGAGTGTTGTGCCAGCATTATTATTATTATTATTATTATCTGTAAAATCAGATCCCAGCGGCTGAATGTAAATGAATGCGTAGACTCGAAATTCATTCGAAATCCGGGATTTGCCCCATGAGGTCGGTTATGAAGTTGGCGGCAGCCGCAAATGAAAAAGGAAATAAATTTACTATTATTTTAATAATTAGTGTTTATTTACAATTACAATACTACTGCCCCAGTCCCCAAGTTTCTCTTCAGTTTCTTTAAGATGAAGTGTGATAACTAAACTTTTCTTTTCTTCTTAGATTTTAAACAGTAAAGCGACAAAAATCCTGGAAAAAATATCTATTTTGAGTTCAATAAAGCTGATAAATACATTCCTCTTTAAGTTTGTCGTTATTCTACTTTCACAAGTAATGAAAAATTCTATTTTCCACATCGGGAAAGTTAGAATAGTAATAGAGATATAGAATGTCAAAGTTGGTAATAGCACTTGTTAAATACTTTAATGTCAGCGAATGTAACTTTATTGCTCACTTGTGATCCAAGATATGTAATTCGCACATCGTATTATATCTTTGGATTGTGTGCAGAGAGACAGGCAGAATTTATTTCCATTGCATGCATATTAAAATAAATACACCCTTACCGGAAATTCTTTAGGGTATAGTCGTAAAATAAATACCTGTGAATTTTGCTTGTGTGCTTTAAAAATTGCTGCAAATTGCGATATTGAGGTGGTATAGTGAAAAAACGTAACCCACTCATGCAACAATATACAAAAATGCCTGTGGCTCACCACATAAAATTCTCTGCAAGTTGTATAAGGATAAAATGTTGAGGGCCTATGACGATGTGAAGATTAGGGAATGGGTTTAGAGGTAGAGAACTTCCATCTCTCCCCCAAAAACAATATCGTTTTATCGTCATTCCATCTACGGGAAGCATATACAATTTGCCACTCTGGCTAATGGCAATGTTTTTCCACATATTTGTACTTGTGAGCACGCGGCAAAGTATGCAGTAAGTGGCTCGTATTTAAATCATAGGTTTCACATGGAAATACTGGATTTTTGGGCGGATATGGAAGCTTTCACAGAATGTCTCATGGTATAAATAAACAAAATCACTTGAAATGTAAAGCCATGAATGTTACATTTGGCAGTGCAAATATTATACACAGCACCATGCCTTTCACATTAACCCTTTCACGGCTAAAAAGAACGTGGTTTTGTACACCTTTAGCTAAATCAAACCCTTTTTGAAAAAGTTTCAACCTGAAATTTAGAATTTAGAAACTTTTAAAATTTTGGATCTTAAAATTTGAGAAGAAATACTGATTTCTAAAGTATCAATAGGGTCGGAGGAACGTCTGTTCGACTGGGAACCCCTATTGACACTTTTGTCAAAATGTTGAAAATTAATTAATTTATCTAGTAAAATATAAGTAATATAACGTTTTTTCTGTAATATACCTTTTGCTATAAACAGAGATGTTCAAATTTCGTATCCCAAATGGTACAGAGTAGGGTGTCAATAGGTGCTGACACGAGTTCTTAAAGTGTCAATAGACGTTCCTTTCACCCTATTAGAAGTATTTGGGTGGTTAGTTTTTAAATATCAATCCTATAAAGCCCAATGGGTCCTCAGGGACATCATAAAAAAACTCACATTCATTGTGATAATAAAGTTCTAAGCACAACTTCTAAGTTCTTTATAGAGGAGTCTTAATGTGGGAGTTGTCTAGATTTTAGGAAACAGGGCTAATTGGGTGTTATGTAAGATAAATCGATGGTAGTAGTTTTCTTGATCATTATCTTAGTATTCTCTTATGGAACTTTAAAAAGTAATTGCTCTTCATCATTTTAAAGCTTTAATGATCCTTGCAAAATTTTATCGTAAATGAAGTATGTAACCTTTTCGGCGTTGAAGGGTTAATCAACCTCCTACTGCATTGGACAAATAAAATGTGAGCAGAAAGTCACATACGCTATACTTTAGAAATAGTTGCAAAAAAACAAATAAAATATTATTTTATATCTTTTGCCGTAGATGACGAAGAAAAAGGACACGGATAAGAGAAGAAGAAAGCAAAAAAAATATGAACATAGCAAATTGTATGGTTTACCATGTTATCATTGCACGATCATTTTTTTCCGGCGGGCCTTTCGTGTGTTTTGAATTTTGATTTAAATGTTGTCAAAACCACAGTCACATATCACTCTTAATGGGGCTGCGTGGGTGTAGGAGAGTCTTTGAGTATGGCCATCCCATTCCACAAAAGTTGAAAATGATGATGATAAATTTACCAGAGCAAATAAATTGTCGCGAACTGTTTACACACTTGATTTATATACATTAGAATGCTACCATGTATTTTCTGGTTAAGAATATAGTGTGACACTTGTGTCATTGTGTCTCTTTGCTGAAATTTCAATGAAATTCTTCATCAAATAGATAAACAGAAGTAAAACTCAAAATCACTCTAAGGATAAAAGAAAAATTAAGTGAATTCTTAACAGTCTCATTTGTTATAATCCTGGGCAATTTCATGTTCTTTAACATGAATAAAAAATGTACACTGTTTTATTTCAGCCTTTTGACTGACAATTTTTTGTTAAAATCTTATTATTTAAGTTTAATAGATCTTTAAGATAACAATTCTTGAATTTTATTATCTAGAATTGAATTGAATTTATTTTTATTTCATTTTTGATTTTTTCCACCGCCTATGTAACCGCTGTCGTCACAGTGTTAATTTCAACTTCCAGGACCAAACGGTGAAAACGTCTCTTTTGTAGTTGCATGTTTTGGATTTGCACTATATAAATTACATTTCATTGGGCCTATGCCAGTTAAAAATGGGGTGGAAAAGCGTTCCAGGCTTTGCGAATTGATCGAACTCGTTACATAGAACGATATCGGTTTTCAATCGATATAATTCGATTCATAAATCACTCAAAAGATCCCTTAAAATAGTTTTGAGAATAACAAAATTGACGTTCGAACAAAAATTACTGATCAGTTCATAACCGATTCACAACCGATTTGTGCCGATTCACTCAAAACATTGCCCAAAATACACCTCAGGAGGAAAATAATTTTATCAATGATGAAGGACTGGCGCAATGTACTTTGAGAGGGATTTTCCGGTGTTCGCCAGTGAAAAAGAGGTCACCCTAAGATGAAAACACTTTTTCCGTCTTGCCCAGAGCTTTCGGTCCCGATGTGGACCTTCTATTAATTCATAAAAATAATAATAAAAATTCATGTCCCTCTCAAAATAATTTAATTTCGGATGAAAATTAGATGTCGGTTATGAATCGGTTTATTACCGATTCATAAAAAATAAGAACCGGTTCAGTCTTGTCAGCAATTTGAAAACCTTTCCACGAACCCAAACATTATACCGTTCGGTTGAGAACTATACTTACTAGATCCTTTTCAACCTTTGACTTTGAAAAACCATTAATATGGCTCCAGCACACCTTTTAGATCAGGAATATTTCGTGAAGTCGAAATTTGAATCCCTTATACCAAATTTGATTGAGCTATTGAATTTGGAGTGATGTTTAAAAGAAGAGGAAGAGTGCGAGGGAATGAGATAGACATGCAAAGGGCAAGGGAAATTTTCCTGATCTGAAAGATGTTCCGGAGCCATTAGGAATAATTTAACGGGATCACTAAAAACATGGTTTGAAGAGGTAGGGAAAGGATGAAAGGAAAATGAGGGACATGCTAATGGTCTCAGGGTCGACTTATGCGGGGGTTCTCCGAAGGTCCCAAGTCTCTATCTCTAACCGTTTGGATTCATAAGCGTTGTAACTGCCCGACTCATAGACTCACATCCGCACAGACGGACAAACAGCGCAACATAATTTCTCATTAATCGTCAGAAATGCAAAGATATGTTGGAAAAAGTGGTCCCCAGGGGCTGAAAGATGGAAATGTTAAAGAGGGGGAGGGGGGGATTGAGGAGATATACTGCTTTCACTGTGAAGTTCGAGTAGTAAGAAAGTAAGCAAGATTGCTAAACTAACCTAAAAATTCACATGTCAGGTTATATTAATATAACCTACTTTCTGAACTTCTAAAGAGCACTATCAGAGCCATCTATCTTTAAAAGTATTTAACTAAATTAGATGATCTAGAATGCAATTTTGAGACCTTAAAAAATTCAAAATTGTAAAGATCAATCAAATTTATATGAGTCAGGGGATTTTCTGGAGAAAAATCTGTTTGTCTTATACAGCTTATACATAACCTTAAATTTCTGAACTATTAATAACCTGAGGGGCAATTCACGAAATATTTAGACAAAATTGACTTAAAAATAATTTTCTTTGGATCATTGTAAAAGTCTTAGTTTAGCGAAAATGTAGGTCCGAAATAAATCGTATGTAATTTTAGCTATAAAAAAATTCTAAAACTTATAACCCTTAATAATAATTCCTTTGATCCCTTTGATTTTTCCCAAAAGCTATTTTTTCAGAACGCAGGGAATATTTAAACGTTCATAGAATTTTAAAACCCACTAATTTCTTATAATTTTTATGTCCGGGCATCTTTATTTAAATGAAATAGTGCAAATAAATAATTTTTTTTTAGAAGATTTTGGTGAAAAAAATCATTCCCTCCGGTCTTGAGCTGGAGGGTAAAATTGTCTGTATACATCCCGAAATTCCAGCAGGTACAAGACCCAAAACTTTGTACACCCTACATTTTTAGCGAGGAAACGCATCTTTTCATGGGATGGCGGAATTCGCTTCACAGAAAACAGGCAGTAACCAGTCAAAATTTTGTCTGGATACTTTCGTGAATTGCCCTTCTGGTTTTTATATTTCTTTGGTATTTCAAGGTCAACAGTTGAAAGTACTCCAGAGAGCGTTTCTCTTAATTGAATGAAATAAGCTTGGGCTAAATGGAAAGGTATTGAAATTTTTCATAGGTCTTAACCATGTAAAACACTTACACCGGTTATAAGCGATAATTTATATTTTCTTTTAATTCAATTTTATCAAGTTTTTCTCGTTTTTCTTATTGAAAAATATCGAGAAAAATCATGAATAATGATTGATGTTTTTTGGTTTCTTGGCACAAATGGCATCTAATTGAAAGTGTCTCCGCTAAAATGCGGTTCTGCTAGTTAGCAATGACATGCACCAAAAACAAAAATTTACTTAGTTATTTATCTGGTAAATATATTTTTATCTAGAATATTTGTAATTTTGTGCTGGAAATTCCAATGTTCCTCAGCAAAGGGTAGTTCTGTTTAAAATAAAAAAAAGCAGAAATTACTTCCTAAAATAACCCTCATTTAATTACTTTATTAATATTGCAGGAAGCACTAATTATTGTAATTTACACGAGTAATTGTTGTAACACTTTTGCACTAACCTCATTGTACTGTTGTAGAATAAATTGCAAAATTCCCAGGCCAATTATTGTGTGTTTATGAATCCTCCTTGGGTTAAGACTGTCCAGGGAGATTTATCCTATGTGTATACTTTTCCACTGGCCTCAGAGAAAATACTTTTTGGGACGATTTTGGGTGCGGAGAAGTAAGGCGAAAAGAAAAGGCTCTCCACCTCTTCGTCTTTCCCCAAAAAAAAAAAATACCCCTTAAAATGTTTTCTACTGGCTTTCACCATTTGGATTGTAGCCATTTCCCATCCTTTTTCCACACTTTCAGTATCATCTTTATTTCTCTCTGGGTGAGCACAACAATTTTCCTGAAAGCTCATACTATAGCTTGCTCGGGAAAAATAACTTTACTGCGCTTTGACGTCAAAGAATTGAGTTTGCTGAAAGTTTCTCGATACAGTGAAGAGGCAGCAATGGAGAGTCTCCCTCGAGAACTGAGTTAGAATGACAGAAATTGGACACAACATATTTTTAAATAAATAATAAGTATGTTCAGAGAGTTGATAAAAAAAAGTCAAACAAGTATCTTCGTATATGAATTTTTTACGTACAATAGAGGACTCTATTAGTGCCCTTTTGAAGGTAGTTTTTGCTCTCTAGTGACGTCAAACTTACTTTTATACAAGGAGATAAATTCACTAGTTCAAACTCTGCGTCCTAGTTTAAAAATCATAGAGTGGCAATAATTTTGCAAACACCAATAAGTTCCATTTAAGTTCGTTGGACATTTTTACTTTAAATTAGAGTTATTTGATAACGATTTATGTGCAATTTTCTTTGTTATCAAATATTTATGGTGGATGATTTTTTTTCAGGTGTTCATATTCAAACACCTAACGAAATTCTATTATAAATTTATACTCGTATAACACCTCTTTCGTGTATCGCCAAAGTAAAGTCAATTTATTTCCCCTCATACATTTCCATTCACTCACAGAGTTGTTTGCTGTGATATGGTGATGATATTGTTCGGGGAGGGAAAAAAGGCACCATTGGCAGTAGAGTCAGTGATAATTTTTTATCACACGAGATATCCCTAACATTTTGTGGGCGTTGCATGATAAAGTGCTATGCGAAGAATGACTCCTTTCAAGCAAATATATCATGGTGCTTGAATATTTTATGGGTATTCAGACTTATGAAATCATGCAACAAGTGTACAATTTCCGGACACATCTGATATATCGATAACATCCACAAAATCGACATTGAAAATTATTTATTGAAAGAAATAATTTTCAAAAGGAAAAATATGCCAATTACAGCGTGTGCAAAATTTAAAACTATTCGCATGATTAGGCGTCACGCTCACGCATATACCTCGTGATTAATATTCATGAGCTGATCCTATTATTGAATTATTTTAGTTGAATTAATTTAATGCAAATGAGTACTACGAAGTTTTTACTATTAAATTGGGTGGAAAATCATCTATAGAGCCTGTATTTTCAACCCAAAATATCTGATTATATATCATAATGAGACCCTAATTGGTAGAATTTGTAGGAATTATAAATTTACACTTCAGGCCAGAAAATAATATTTTTCATATCATCTGATGAATAAATGCAAAGGGCATAATCACTAGTATATACAGCTCAAATCCTTCTATCACATGATAATTAGAGAGAGGGAACGTTTGTGACATTTCAATCGGTAAACCTAAATAAAATTGCGTTGCTTTCTGAACATATACGGCATCTAAAGCTAATGTATTTGTATTTAATTGAAAATAGTATATTTAAAACCGATTATATTATTTTCAATTCAATCCTAGAAGCAACCTCTAACGTTAAGTCTTTTGAAAAATAGACCACGATTTTGATTTTCTAAAACTTATTGAAATTTTCAGTATTCTTTATAAATCTTTCGAGGCAGAATATTGAAAATTAGAAAATGAACATTTTTAGTCAGAAGGGCAGGATGGAGTAGTTTAAGAAGCAGGGTAGGAGAGGACTTCCCTAAATATTGAAATTGATTAACCAGTAAAGCACATGACTGTTCTCATGTGCTTCTGCGTTATCGACTTTTCTTTTTATTGATCCCTGTCACGACTAAACGACGTGGACTAGGTAAAATAGTCGTAAGAGGAATCAATAAAAAGAACGGACGATAACGTAGAATACATAAAATAGTCATGTACTTTAAGAAATCACAAGAAGAATTTATCCTAAGGCTATATTCAAGGGTCCTGAGCTTTTTTTATGCACTTTACTGTTATCAAGTTCTTCTACATAATCGACTTTTCTATATATTGGTTTCTGTCTGGACTGTTTTGGTGGTTTTAGAAAAAGGTGAGTACTGGCCCTTTTCTAAAACCACCAAAACAGTCGTTACAGGAACCAACACAAAGAAAAGTCGATTATGCAGAAGCACTTGAGAACAGTATAGTGCTAAAATAAATGTACATTTTTTATTGGAATAGCACCATAAAGCGATTTGGGTGATTTTTAGAACTAATGACCTCTATCAGAGAAAACAAATTAGCCTTACGTAGGGGTTATGTGGGTCACGAAACCTAAAAAGACAACATACCTATTTCAGGGGCCTATCAAGCCTAATAAAAAGTGAAGCTGTTTTTCAATTTTCCTTGTAAAAATTTTGCAGATATTGCACCGCGATTTAAAGAAATTTGCTCGTATTTCTTGTATTATTTCGGCGAACATCATAAAATATGTATTTTCAGATAGCTTTTAATGCACGATTTCGAAATATATCAGACTGATAAGTCAATTATCTTTAGGAAAAAAACTTGCCAATAGTCTTAAGTGCCTCTGCGCGAAAACGTATGGAAAAATGAAATGTCGAGAGGCCCCTGCCTATTTACTTTAAATTTTTTTTTAACGTAATAAAAAATTTTTCTCATTTTAAAATTTTAAAATTTCAGTTCCTGGGACCTACTTTTCGGAGACCATTCTTGAAAAAAACTTTTATTGTGGTAGTCACGATTACTCATAGCACATTCATCAAAAGTCAAAATATTTTTGTTCTCAGAAGAGTTAATCCTTCTTCCTTGATCACAATTTTACAGCACGAAACGTGATATAAAATAAGCGGAAAATGCTATTTTTTTGTACAAAATTCTTACAAAAATATAAATTATCTTTTTATTAAAAATCCTTTGTTGGAGGCAGTGGGGCACCTTTAAATTGGGGTACCTTTAAAATTGAGCTTTTTTGTCCTATTTTGAAATGGACCTAGACTTTACCATGATATAAGTTAGCTTGACAAATTAATTGTGAAACTCAATTACTTTGTCATTAGCTTCAATTCCCTTCTAAAATTAGATAAGATAAGATTTTTAATATCCCAAAATTCTGTTTTGTGGTTGCGTCTGTCGCCGTCTTACCGTTTCGGGCCTCACCAGGTAACGGTAGAAACCCCGGCTCAGTAGGCCCTATATGTCAACTCATACAATCGAGTGCAGATCAAACTGTGTGAATTTACAATGATATATCTACAAAATTATTAGTATTATTTGGCCGGTAAGGCAACGCGAGGCAGTCACAGAGGGAAAAAGGTAATGGGATGAAAAAAAAAACAATTTTAAAGGTACACCAATTCAAGAGTGCCCCTTTTCCCTTTATGATTTTAACTCATTTGCTAACAGGAAATATTTTATTTTACTTTTTTACTTCTGATAAATATCCTTTAAGTAATCGTGACTCCCGCACAAAGTAGGTTTCTTTCAGAAAAAATAGATAAGTAAATAAAGATCTACGAAAATCAGGCCCAAACGGCTGAATTTTCAAAAGTTTGAAAAGAAAATATCAGAAAACTCCTTAAATTTTGTACTTTTATAAACTAAACAGCTTGAATTAAATATACAGTATAACCCCGCTATAGGCCATCGATCTATAGTCTACAATTTGTCTACTGTTGATTTCAAAACACTGATTTTAAATTAGGTTATGTTTTTTAGTACGCGACATGCAATGTTGTCATAATTATTTTAATATTTTTGGCAAACTTTATTGAGTAGTTGTGATAATTGTGATCCATAATGAAGACAGCGAGGACAAGTACCACAATCGCAAAGAAAATGGAAACCGTCAAGCAATTTCCATACTAAAAGACGTTGATAATTTTGAAAAATGACATTGTAAGACTAATCGGTTCCGCGGCTAAAGTCCCTGCCGTTATTATGAATTCCCAGAGACTGATTGGGTACACAATGTGCCTTGTCCCTAGGGTTAGCCCTCTGAGTGGGAGGTGAAGGGTGTGCATCTTTAAGCAGAGAGCGATCATGCCTTCCGATGGTATAATGCTCTGAGCCGACAGTTAGTTGATCCTGAGCTACGAGTTCATCAACACACCCTTATCAAGAGTAATCTTGTCGGGCCACCACCACCAGTTGTGCTCTTGTGCCCGATTTCCAGAACCGCGGATAGTTTCTTCTCACATATTTTCAGAAGTGGAATAATACCCCAAAAACCCCATAGATGTGGTGGAGTGCGATCTTATTTTACTTAAGTGTAATGTGAAAAAAAAAGAGTGCAAATGGTCAGATGACTTTTTTCTTTTAAAACATTGAGTGTTTTATACAGTGAATAAATATGAGAAACTCTAAGTATACAGTGAAATCTGGTTAAACGCTGGGATGGGCGTTCAGGAGAGAGGCGCCTAAAATCGATTTGATCGTTCGAGAAATGGAAGAAATCATCACACAAGGAAATTTATGATCGCAGTTTATCAACAGCGGACACGGAAGCAAGAGATAAGTAGAGATTCTGTTTGAAGAATTTTCAAAGAAGAAACTACCACGTAAATCATTAAATTACATAAATAATATCAAAAGAAATCTAGAATGACAACATTGGAAAATATTCAAAACTATAATGTTGAAATTAAACGATAAGATCAAAGATGGTTTGGCGTGCCGCTCTCCATCGAGTATATGAAAAAATGGGTTTTTTGGTTTACGACAGGGTCGAGAATTTGGAAAAGAAGAGTGTTCATCCTTTACTCGTTTTAGATGGGTTGCTATTTTAAGAAAATTTGCATTTTAGGATGCTTTTAAGTATATTGCAGCCCAAATATTATATTGCACTGAAAAATGAAGAGTGATCGTTTTCTGTTTGTTTAGGATGGGTTACAATTTTGGGAAATTTGGATTTTAAGATGCTTTTAAGCAAATTGCATGTACAGATGTTTTATTACACAGGAAAACCCAAATTAGGACGGGCGACCGTTTTTTAATCGTTCCTAATGGGTTTTTCGGTAATGCTTTTAGGAATGTTGCATGTGCAGATGTTTTATTGCTAAAAGAAGAAAGAGAAATGCATCCCTTTTCCCGCATACCTGAAAAAAAAGTATTGAGTAGTGATGGTCAAAAAAAAAAAGAGGAAAAGTATATTGCATGCTTGGAGCTCCAAAGAAAAGATAATTTGCATGAGCAGTAGAGACCACTCATAAATAAGATGGATAGATGAAAAGAGAGGATGCATGTTATCAATATTTTACAACAGGGAGGAGCAAAACTAGATCCTTCCAATCAATACATTTCAAAAAAAATTTCTCCCTCCAATATTGATATCTTGAAAATTACTTTCGGTGGGTATTTTAGAATTTGGGTAAACCGAACAACTCAGTTGATCGTCAAGTCTCAGGGTGAATAGTCAATTAATATACAGAAACCAAGTGATCTAGTGAAAATTAATATAACAGTAGAGAAATTCTGAGGAAGTGCGAAATGTCGCTTACCGAGAACATTTCACATACCCAAGACGATACACCTATATCAGGAGAAAACCTAAGAGATAACACTGAGGAATCAGGAACTTACAACGACAACTCAAGAGGTTCTACCATTGGACCTCGAGAAGTGCCCTCGATTATACCTTTGTTTGACCCAGATGACGCTACTACGGAAGAAGCTACGGATTGGTTGGACGATGTGGATGCTGCAAAAGAGATGTATTCTTGGGAAGACCATCGTACTGTGTTATATGCTGCTATGCAATTGAGGGGTGCAGCAAAGATTTGGTATAATGGTGCAAGAAGATATCTCAAAACGTGGCAGGACTTTAAAAAGGAAATGGAAATTAATTTTCCACCAAGAAGAAATCTTGCACAAATACATGAACTTCTAAAATCCAAACGTAAGAAGGAAGATGAAAGTATTGCCACATATTTTCATACCGTGAAAACGCTCGCAAGAAAAATCAATTTGGATGATGCGACTACGAAAGTGTATTTGATAAATGGATTACCATGTGTGAGCAGTCGTAATACCTTAAGCTCTCAAAGATTTTCCAGTCTTACGGAATTGCTGATTGCGATGCAGGATATGGAGACCGCAAAACTTCAACAATTGTCTACATCGAGCTCCGAAAAACGTCCGGAGCACAAACACGGGAGCTACCATCGTAAGAATTTTCGACCATATGGACACCAAGGACGACAAAGTCACTCAGAAAACCGCCAAATTAATGAGGAAAAACAGAAATCATCAGTAACAGCAGGCGAATTTGGAAATCAGCGATCTTATAACAGCAGTGCTCATGATGGAAAAAGGAATGAAAGAAGGAATGGGCCCAAATCAAGATTTCGTAAGTGTTTCCGCTGCAATGAAATAGGACATATAGCCTTCCAATGTAAGAAGTCATCAGATTCTAAGTCGCCATAGGATTTTCGCGTTAGGGTGGTCAAGCGGTGCCCCACTCAACCAAAAAAAGATACTGTTCATCAAAAGAATTAATGGTAAGCCTGCCAATGTATTTGTGGATTAGGGGAGTTATTGCACTCTGATTCAACAATCAGTTGTTGATAAGTTGGGCATAAAATGGTATACAAATGTGCAAGCAATTAAAGAATATGGGGAATCGATGTTTTATACAAAAGAGGTTTCAATAGCACATATTGAGATTGACGATGTTGAGAGAGTTATAAAGTTACATATAGTAGATGATAATTTGCAAAACATAGATATATTGATGGGTAATGATTCCTTGAGAACTCTCAAATCACTGTTGAAAAAAAATCGAGATCAATTAAAAAATCCTTAACTCCTCAGATAAGAATTTAAAACAATTGATTCCTTCTCATTCTTCATCCATAAGAAAACCAAAAAAGAGAAATTTCAGATTCAGAGATATTCATAGGCCCGATAGCAGAAATCTCTAAAAGAAATCTAATCGAATTGATAAAGAAATATCGCGAATGCTTTGCAGCCGACCCAATCGAGTTAAGTCATACAACTATGGAGGAAATGAACATCGAAATTAATAGCAAAGATATCGTTCGTTATAGTCCGTACAGAACTCCTTATGCATATCGGACAGAAATGCGTGATAAAATTAGGGAACTATTGAAGAACGGGATTATCGAGAGGTTTACATCCAATTTCGCGAGTCCAATGATTGTTATTCGAAAGAAAAACAGAGATTTAGGAGTTGTGTCGAGTATATAGGCGAGTTAAATAAAAAAAAAGAATATTATCCAATGACGAACATTGAAGAGGAATTTAATGCACTCTGCGGAAGGCGAATCTTTTCTACTCTTGACTTATACCTGGGTTATCATCATATAGGGATAAATGAGAAATCCAGACGTTATTCATTATACAGCTATTTTCACGGCGGAAGGAATGCATCAGTACCGTAGAATTTTCTTTGGGCCAAAAAATTCCCCTGCAATTTTATACGCGTGATATTTCAAGTTCTTGAAGCAATCAATCGTGAAAATATTATTTATTTTATGGACGATATTCGCGTTGCAACTAAGGATATCGAGAGTCATTGAAAGGAAAAAAAAATTGAATGTGGCCTAATGCAACTTTCTTCAGGAAAGAGTGTCATATTTGGGACCTGAAGTAACGGAAGGAGGGGTATCTCCGGGAAATGTAGGTTCGAGCAATTTCAAAATGTCCACGGTTTTCTTATGCGCAGGAAGTTAAAATGTTTCTGGGACTTAATAGGTATTTCCGAAAGTTTGTTCCTAATTTTGTTATGATTGCATCCCTTTAAAGTAAGATGAAAATTCAAAATGATAAATTGGGATGGAAAGAAAAGAAGAATTGAAGGCATTTAATAAACTCAAAAAAAGCTCTTGTACAAAAACCATGCCTCGCGTTATATTTGCCGGTAAAGGAACATGAACTCCACTGAGACGGAACTAAAGTTGAAATTGCGGAGATTCTACTACAATCAAATGATAAGGGGCAGTTGCAGCCAGTTTCCTACTTTAGTTGAGGAACCATTCCTTTGGAGAAAAAAATACCATAGTTACGAGTGGGAAACTTTAGCGGTTGTTGAGCGTTTGCAGCGTTTCCGGTAATATTATATCTTTTGGAAAAAAAAAAATTCAAAATAATAACAGATTGCAAATCTCTTCAATTAAGTCACGGAGCTCAACATCTAGTTTCGAGAATCGCTACATGGTGATTAAAGATACTCGAATTCGATTTTAAGGTGAAGCATCGAAAAAAAGCAACACGCTGCTTGCCTGAGTAGATTACGCGTAGATAAATGCGTAGATATGCCTCAAGTTTTAACGATGGATATTTCGGAAGATTGAATTGCGACTCTTCTATTAAAAGATCCGGAGATCTCAAAGATTCGCGACAACTTATTAATGGATGGCTCCGAAAACAAAAAAAAATAACGACTATAAAGCGGTTAAACAAAATTATCAACTAATTAATCAACGATTTTACGCTAAAATCACAGAGGAATTACGGTTTTATGTACCACGGGCTATGAGGTGCCATATAATTATAATAAATCATTCTGAGATGGCGCATCCAGAACCGGAACGTACCTTGAAATATATGCAAAGAGATTATTGATTCGTTAAGAAGCGACAGCTGTCAATAATTTCGAAAATAAATTGCAACCCTTGTTCGATTACTAAAAAAAAAAAGGAAAGACGAGCATTGATGTCAGATACACGTGAAACGGAATGTTCCAATACATTTTCAGTATTCGTGTCGATTTTTGTGGTGCTTTACCAAAGATAGAAATAAAACAAAGGGTTTAATACCTGGGTATTCACCCCGAAATCCTTGGGAGACTAATTAAAGAATGCGCTTATGATTACATCCAGGAAGAAAATAATCATAAAATCGAAGATATTTTAGAAAGAACACGGAACAAAATATGATTGAGAAACAAGAACGACAAGCAGAGACATTTAATAAACGCCATAAAACATCAGATAGATATAAGGAAGGAGATATTGTATTAGTTCGGTATAATGTACAAGCTATAGGAAGATCAAGGAAAGTGTTTCCTTAGTATCGTGGGCCTTATATGATTTCTGCACTGTTGAATGCCGATCAGTACGAAGTCTCTGATACCCCGGCCATACTCAAATGACCCAGAAACCTTTCTCAGCACTTTATTTCGCATATAGAATAAAGGAGTGGGTCGCGGAAGAGGATATTGAAGAATTAGGTAAAAATTATGGATGAAGAGAGGGAAGAGGCAATTATGGTGGTAAAGAAAAATAAAAGATTATGAAGTATGGATATATATAAAAAAAATATATATGTTGAAGAAAATATAGAGTACGAGTAACAACAACAATCGTAGGAATATGTAGACACCATAACTAAGAATTTGTATGGATCAAAAGAGTACACATCCAATAAAAAAAAAATACCGATATCAATGATGTATTTTAAGCAGTAAAGAAAAGAATATTTGTGTAATGTAATGAGTTGAAATAAACAAAAGTATAAAAGCGAAAAGGACGAATTTCAAACAACCAATAAGAACTAAAAAAAAAAACCTTGAACAGTTAAAAGGAATTTATTGTGGTGTTGTAAAGAAATAACCTCGTAATACTGGAATTTGTACTAAATCTACACAATACGAAGGGATAAACGAGGTAATAAAAGCAGATAGACTATGTTTCTAGGTTCCTATTTATTAGGATGCAGATAGTCTATGACATATATCAAGGCAGATAGACTATGACTCTATGTTCCTATTTATCAGGATGCAGATAGTCTATGATAACTATTTAAAGCAGATGGACTATGTTTCTATATTCCTATTTACTAGGATGCAGGTAGTCTATGATAACTATTTAAAGCAGATGGACTATGTTTCTATATTCCTATTTACTAGGATGCAGATAGTCTATGATAACTTTTTAAAGCAGATGGACTATGTTTTTATATTCCTATTTACTAGGATGCAGATAGTCTATGATAACTATTAAAGGCAGAGAGACTATGGCTTTATGTTCCTATTTACTAGGATGCAGATAGTCTATGATATATATTCAAAGCAGAGAGACTATGACTTTATGTTCCTATTTATCAGGATGCAGATAGTATATGATATCTAAGAGATCTATTAAAGGCAGATAGACTATTATTCGTTGTTCCTATTTACTAGGATGCAGATAGTCTATGTTACACAATGAGCGCAGATAGACTACGACTCTACGTTCCTACTACTAGGATGTAGGTAGCCTATTACAAACGTTTGAATGTACATGGAATATTACCCTACGTTCCTATTAATTAGGATGCAGATAATCCATGAACACACTCATTCAACCCCTTGAACCCTCTTTTCTAAGCTAGGGAAACCTCGGTTGAATTTACCCTAAGTAAGAAAATATTTCTTCAAAAAAATAAAATATATATAAACAAAATTTAAGTTACCCGATCTCAGGCCTAGTTACATGAAAGAAAAAAGTTTCGCAACACTACGATAAGGAACCGATAGTCATTATCACCCAATTTTTTAATGCTTCTCCCAAGGCCATGACCTATCTTTCAAATTTATATTCTCACTACCACCAATCAATGAGGTCATTGATTTAGTCAGGATGGCCGAATGTAAGACTAATCGGTTCCGCGGCTAAAGTCCCTGCCGTTATTATGAATTCCCAGAGACTGATTGGGTACACAATGTGCCTTGTCCCTAGGGTTAGCCCTCTGAGTGGGAGGTGAAGGGTGTGCATCTTTAAGCAGAGAGCGATCATGCCTTCCGATGGTATAATGCTCTGAGCCGACAGTTAGTTGATCCTGAGCTACGAGTTCATCAACACACCCTTATCAAGAGTAATCTTGTCGGGCCACCACCACCAGTTGTGCTCTTGTGCCCGATTTCCAGAACCGCGGATAGTTTCTTCTCACAACATGTTTACTATAGTGCGACCCAAGTGTCAAATCTGGAATCAAATATGGACTATAGCGAGGCTCTACTGTAGATTTTTAATTATGTTGAGAAATATTCATTAAAGAAAATATCTTTTATTTAGACTACGTGTCCTACGTATCCCCTTAACCCTTTAAGGACGAATGGGACACCGATGTCCCAAAAACAAAAACAGTTTTTTTTAACTATAGAAAGTTATTTTATCTTCTAAATTGTCCGAAAAATTAGTTTTTTATTTTTGGGATACCGGTGTCCCATTCGTCCTCAAAGGGTTAAAGGACGATCTGAAGGTTAAATGATTAAATTTAGAAATTTATGTAAAGCTGGTCATGATTCTCAAAGGTGGTCAAAATTATTTCTAAATGGAAACTTAAAAACTATTCTTCTGCAAAATATCAGGCTTTTAAGGATAGATGGGTTAATATAGAATAGATTAAGGAGGGAGTTCATTTCAGACGCTGAAAAATGTAATTAGCGGGCTCAGAATTTAGCAATTATTGGCAGTTTCTTCGACAATATAACAATAACAATAAAAAAATGTCAATTTGTGTAGTGTCCTTTATCGGATAGTATAATATGATTTATTCATATTTAACTTGCTCAGTCATCGAGATAATCAATCATTTGTCTCAAGACATCACCAAACAAGAAAAGGTGTGTGACGACGTGTATTGAGGAGGGAATTTTTAAAATGTGCCATGAACGCAAAAAATCCTAATTATATAGGAATTGACATTATATAGGGGTTGCTTTTGGTTGGGTATTGTACAGAGTATTGGGGTATTGGGTAAATTATTTATGGTGGCGTCTGTATGAAATATGGGGTGATTGTGGCCATGGGAGCCAATTTTTCATCCAAGGGTTATAACATCTCTGTTTACGTACGGTATCAGAAATCGATTCAATCGTAAATATAGACTGAATGTTCTATATATACCTTTGGTACCGCAGCCTGAAATCGCAAGCCACAATAGTGAGAAAGATGCTGAAGAACATGACATTTTGGGAGATAGAAAAATAATTGAAACTTTCAGAAAGGCATTTAAATTAGCATTTTATATTTTGGTATCTGAAGCCCAGTACCTAGTATTTGAGATGGGTTCGGGAGGTTGAAGCCGTGAAACGATGTAGAAACATCCCATGAATATCGAACGGAAAAAGTCAAGTGAAAATTTCTTTGGAAAAACCCACCTACACTGAATTCAATCATGAGGTGTCTTGTAGACATAAATTGAATGTTCATGTATTTAACTAGACACAGAGGTGCTGAATGAAGGAAAAAATAGGGTGAAAATGGTATACAGAGACTTGAAATCGTGGAGAGTCATGCGAACACGCCGAAATTACATTCGATTTGTATAAAATGGGTGATTTCAGTGATTTTGCAAAAGGAATTTATTGGGGAAATTTATATACTTTTCGTGCTAACATGGAGTACCATGAATTAATAATGCTGCGATGCCAGATATCTAATGGAGCGATGTTTTGTACATATAACTCACCATGGGAAATTGGACCAATTAATACCAATTCACACTTCATAAATCAATGGTCGAGACATCCAATAATCTTTCGAGCTAACTGATTAAAACTTAGATAAAATCTCGATTGAATAACACTAGTAGAGTTTGATATGATTTGCGCAGCATTTATGTTTCAGGACAAACATTGGATTTAACACAATATTATTGATTATTTTAAGCGATATTGAAGTTTACATGGCTTTAATGTAGTACTCGTTGGGCCTATATGAATTTCAGTTTGGGGGTTTAATCCAATTGAAAGTCTTTCAATTTTAAATAAGATATTCAGTGGTCTTTCAAACTTTCTTGGATAATTTTTCTTCAATATCAAATAATAGGGGAAGGTAGGGCTACAATCAGCGGTGGTTACAATGAAAATGTAATTTTTTCGCATATTTTTAAAGGAAACTGAGATAAAATTTGCGGTAATTTAGATAGACAAAACAATACTGTATCTAAGTTAAATTATGGTTTGGTTCAGCTTCTTTTCAAAGATATTAAAAAAAAGGCGTTTTCAATGCAGCTTCAGCTCTATGTAGTCCTATATCCCACCCCCTAAGTAATATTTTTATAAAAGATTTGCTTGATAAGAAATCAGGAGGAGTTAAGCAATTTAACGTTAGGTTTGAAGTTCAAATTATTTAACAAATACTTTGCACTTAATTATATACTTCAGCCGAAATAAAAATTCAATGTACACAGAGAATAAAAAGTAATCGAAATTTGTGAAAAGGAGACAAAAGTTGATTAGTTCACCAACTTATTAACAATTGGAGTACGGTTTTGGTTTTTCGGAAGATTGTGAAAGGTAGTCAAAAATTGGTCAACTTGTGGTGTGCGTCAATCAGCTTCTTTACCATAATGGCCACCTTTAGCCAAAAAATGGGGCTAGGAAAATGGGGTAGTTTTGAATCATGTCTAATTTGGAATATTTAGATTTCCTAATGGTTTTAGATGGCAAAAGGAAAAAAAAACAACGAAGAAGTACTCTTGAACGTAAAGTCTTGCAGTTCTTTGAGGTTTTCGTTTTCTGTTTGATCATTTTAAAAAGTGAGAAAATTTCAAAATTCCAAAATAGACATGATTCAGAATTATCCGATTTTACGCTGGGTGCTAAAATCAAGCAAAGTTTCGGCGCTCTTTCATTACGAGTTGTAGCCTTTCACCACTAAATTAGTTCTTCCTGATTCTCAAATTTGTAAGTACTAATTAATTTCCCAATTCTTAGAAAAATCTATAGCCTTCCACACACCTTTTAAATCTGCAAAAACATCTCCTCATACCTTTCTTAAACGTTTTGCATACGTCTAATCCACTCTTTCAAAAGTACGGCAACAAAAGCTATCAAGCGGTGAGAAAACGCTGTATTGATAAGATTTTTATTATCCCAAAGTTTTGTTTTGTGGTTGCGTCTGCCGCCGTCTTATCGTTACCGGCCTCACGTGGTAAACGGCAAAAACTCTGGGTCAGTAGGCCGTATATGACAACTCTTAAAATCGAGTGCAGATCAATCTATGTGAAAAATACAACGATTATATAGGGTAAGTGTGCCAAATTTCGGCATAGTTGCATATAAGCACCCAAGTCCTAAGTGTGAAATGCAGTATTTTTAATTCATATTAATATTTTTTGTTACTTCCTTTTCGGGAAGGTTGTGTGGAACCTTGAAAATTAGTGTATCATCTTTGTTTTCTTTAAATCACTACCTAAAATAGTGAAAAATTAATAATAATATGGACATTACTTTGGGTAGTATTCCGGCCACTTTGAGTGAAATACGGGCCACCTTTTCTCTGACCACCTTTTGTAACGCAACGGATAGAAAATTTCAAAACGTCAAACGGAACGAGTTTAATATTTAGTTTAATACGTTTATATGACCCACAAGCCCTGAGATCTTCCGCGTAATTTGTTCTAAAGGCCTGAAGAGTAGCATCTCAAATTAACGCGCAGATTCCCGTAGCAATTTGCCCTTCTTGAACTCTTCCAAGGCCCTTTTCACATCATCATTTTCATAGAAGCTATGTTTTTTTCTCTAGACATTGTAGAGCTCAGAAATTGAACAAAAAAAAAAATACAAAATGAATAAGAAATGTAGGAATGCAAAAGATGTTGCCGGAATAGGCAACACTACCTCACCGTAGAGACGCTCACAAAGGATCCAGCTGGGTAATTTTACCCGAAATTTAAAGATTGATTCATTATTAAGATAAACAGAAACAATCTTTAATGAAAACTAATCAATTTTCATGAAAAACACTGAAGAAAAACCTTTCGCACTTCACCACAAATCAGAAGACTGCTAGAAACACAAGCGACCTGTCACATTTTTTGTAAGACTCTTTCCACACTGAGTTTTTACAACGCAATTTAAATTCAAATTATACCTAAAATTTAACGGCCTTTGTGTTAATACATCCTAAAATGAACAAATATTTAAAAGCAAAATGAATTCATTGACTATTCGAAGATAACATACATAATTTTAATTAATTTATTTCCATGGCCGAAATTACACTCAAAGTGGCCGAAATTTGGCACACTTCCCCTATCTATAAAATCATTAGTATATTTGGCCGGTAAGGAAACAGGAGACAGTCACAGAAAGAAAACAAGTATGGGATGAAGTGACAACATGCTCTGACGGAAAGCGCATGTGTTGTCACTGGTTCAGTCAGAACGTGAGAAGTCACTGTTTGAAAGAGATGCCTCTTGTCTGAATTCTGCTTAAAATTATTTTACCCTTCTAAAAAATCTTTCTTAACTTCAATGCACTTGGTCCAATGAATAATGACTGTCCCTTGTACTTCACATCTAGAGATTGTTTTTAAAAGTTCTATAAAATATGCTCAACTATTAACTTCGCGTTTTACAACTATTTTCACTTCTCTGTAAAATGGTATAATGAACTATTTTAAAGCTAGCTATATCCTGTTCATTTCTCTATTTACATTCATCACAAAAATGTAGTTATCACAATTTTACTGTACGAACTCAAAGAGAGAGCAGTTATATAATCGATTGTTTTTTTTTAACTAGTCACCGTCCTAGAGCTTAAACGGTAAAAGATAAAGACTTACTGCCTTCGGTGACTCTCAATAAAAAAACCGTATTTTCAGTCGTTTTTTCCCACCGCGTCTAACTCTTATAAAACCATGTTTCTTGCGCCTTTTAGATCAGAGGTTTGCAAGAACCATTGAAACCGAATAAACGTCAAAATAAGTTTGTTCTGGTAGCGTTTTGATCATTGACGTACAGTAGACTCTCTCAAATTCGGACATATGGGACCGAAATATCAGCCGAATTAGACAGAAATTCGGGCGACAAACTTTTTGAAATGCAACGATTTTTTATTCATGTGCATATAGATATTGAGTTTACACACTCATTATAACGTAAATTGCATGAAAATCCCTCAATAATGCAAAATCACATCAAAACTAAGACAAACCATGCCAAATTGGGGCATATTTGATTCATTTGATAATTATAATCAAACTTGAAAAATGACAACATACTTTTTTCAAATTTAACTGTTGCCCGAATTAAAAAGTATCCCGATCTTAAAAGAGCCGAATTAGCGAGAGTCTACTGTACATGTTTCATTTGACGTTTATTCGGTTTCAACGATTTTTGCACGCCCCGGTTTTAGATCAATAAAATTTAATGTAATAAAAATTTGCGTACCTTCCTTTTTCGAAAGATTTACACAAGGGTGTCCCGTTTTTCTAACATTAAATTGGATTGAACTAAATTTAATTTGGTGTGACTTTCAAAAGAAGAAGAAGAAGAGTGCGAATGAACGGGATAGACACATGCAAATCATTAGAGTAAGACAGGAATGTGAATTTTAACTTCATGAAATTTTTCTGATCTAAAATGTGTTCGGGAGCCATAAATGACAAATTTTCATTCTAAATAATTTAAGTAATTTAAATTAAGCATAAGGATCTAAATGAAAATCAAAGTTAATAAAGCCTTTACTTTTTCAGGAGGTAGTGGTCACTGGTGTTGCCATACAAAGTTTTTTTAGATGTCTTTTTTTTGCTATTCCAAGCAAAGCAATTGACAGCTTAGACTAGGAACACAATATAGGCGATATAGTAAGTGAAGTGTATAGGTACATAATTTTCCTTGAAGTTCTTTTTAGCACATTCACCGCATGGACGCCTGTTGTTCCAACCAACAACTATCAGGTTGGCTAAACTTGGTTGATATTCCCTGTCTTCATTTAAAAAAAAAAGTTTTCCCTGAGCAACGGCAGGTGGTGACCGAGCAAAGAATGGCGTGTCATTCGCAATTGGGCCGAAAGCGTGGTCAGTGAGGGTGGCACTTTCAAGTGGGAAAAGATATAGCTACTGTCTCAGCAAACACTATAGTGGTACAAGTTGTGAATCAACCCTGCCGGCATTGACTTGTGCGAAAAGTTTATTGTTGTAAACTTAATGACCAAGAGTGGGTGAAAATTTAAATTAACCCCTGTGGGTGTATTGTTATGTCTTCATCATACTTTGCAAACTTTCAATTTCCATTGTAGGATAGATATGCCGGTATAGACATGATGTAGCGCACCAGTCCAGCAATATTTTCCCCCAAAAAGCAGAAAGTACTTCCACCAGGAAAACCATATGGTGGGGTAACTTGAATATGATATTGAATTGCGAATAAATATACTCATGTAATGATGTAGTGAGAAGAGTTTGTAAAATGTACATCAAATTATGGTTTCACACGTTCACCATTTTTGTGGAAAGCATAAATTTTCAAGCATTTGGTTAATTGAAATGTGCAGTTTTTGTCTGGCAAAACTTTCCTAATTAATTTCACTTTGTCCGTATATACCAATTAATAAATTTAATAACATTAAATTGTGATGGCCACAGGGCATATACATATCCCATCCCCCCAAAGCACTCTTCCTTCTGTTCACGACATTTACCATTGACCATTTATACCTCTGGGCGCGATTTTCTATCCTTCCCCCCATCCCATAAGCCTTTCCTCTGTCTTTATTTATTATTATCATCCCCTAAATGAGATGTGGTGTATATGTATTTGTATGCCCGGAAGCCCAAGAAGTGAGCTTAATGTTGGGGTATCCAGTGGTAACATATTTTCTTGATTACCGGACTCAGTTGGTGTCCATTAGAGGGGAGTTGGGGGTCACTCGACGGAAAATGAGCACTATACATACCACCCTTTACGACCATATACGCAGTAATTAAGACGGAGAGAATACGAAATGAGCCAAAAATTATTTAAAGAATTAAATTTCCCAGAATTATTTTCACGTTGGTTCTTCCTTTTTAACCCTTTTGAACCTCGGACAACAGCATTAACCATTTGAATAGGACCATTTCATTCATATTTTGGTTGTGTACATTTAGCATTACAATTCACATTTTCCAAAGTTTTGTAAATTACCTTACATTAGACTTTAAATTGAGTAAAATGTTGTATTAAAGTAAGAATTTTATGATTTGCATGATTTTTTGAGGAGTTTCCAGAAGACTTGAAATATTTTTAATCAGTATATTCACATAGAAAATATAAGGTAAGAGCACCAGCGATCGGCAGTGTTCCTCGGATCGTCAGGTTCTCACCATATTGTTGCACCAATTCAAATGAATTTTTAAAAATCATCAGCTACTTTTTACCATTTAATTGTCACAAGAATCCAGTGCATTAGTTCATATTTAATTTATAAAACCAATTTTCCGTGAGACACCTGATTAAATTCGTGACGATCCGAGGTGCAGAGTAGTTACGATTACATCTATTTTTTCTTAATTTATTGATAAACTTTAAATTTTAAAAGCACAGATATAGTTAAATGGATCACTAAATATATCTATTAGCATACACAAAAATACCAAATAGTATATTGAGGCTTATATTTTCAACTAAATGTCGAGCATGTCTCTTAACATTTCGATCCGGGGTACTCTTCCCTTATCACTCTACAAATTTCTTACTCTGAAAAAAATGTCTTGTCCACACTAACTGTAAAAATTTGTCAAAAGAGCATTCTTCTATGCAGAATGTGGAAGAGTTTTGACAAATCGTCCAACAATTGGATTTTGTTAAAAGTTTGTAAAAAGGATGTTTTCCGTTATAAAACGCGAGAAAAAGTTTTGTCAAACTGCTAAATAAAATCCCTTTGACAAGATTTTAACAAAATACATTTATCAGTTCAACAAGATATTCTTTTCAGAGTAGTGTGAAAAAAGCTTTGTAAAGCAGATTAATAGATTTTGTTAAATTTTTGTCAAAAAGGTGTTGTTTATCAATTTAATGTGGCAAAACTTTTTCTTACATTTTATATAGAAAAACGTCTTTCGATAAACTTTCAAGAAAATTCTGTTGGTCGCTGATTTTACAAAACTTTAGCAAAAATTGTATGAAAGAATATCTTTTTGACAAACTTTTCTTGTTACTTTGACAAAGCTTTTTTCAGACTACGACCTATTTCCCACTTTATTAAAGGGAAATCTGCTTTACCAGGCAGTTGTTTTTTAGCTTGATTTGTGAAAACGTGGTAAAATTTAAATAATTAAATAAAATAATAAATTAAAAGAAATATCTTTCGAACATTCTGTTTGATATTATAATAGGAATTTTTTTTCAAGAAGTCTTAATTGGTCTTAATTTAAAAAAACAAAGATTTCTGGAGATTAGACTATTGTAAATGGATTTCATATTTATGATCCTTTTAAATTCTAAAAAGGAGTGGCCAAGGGTTTCAGGCTTAGTAAAGTTCTCGAACTTGAAATTTATGTCCTAAGCAGACTCAAGACTTAAGCCGAGAGACGCCTTAGTGGGAACCTGATGCGGATGTAGTCTAATCAATATTTTGTATATAATGACGTTAGCCGTCTCTCAGCTTATGCCCAGGTGTGTCCAACACATTAGATGCTATAGGTACCTCAAAAGTACTTACGTATCATTTACCTATTTATTAAAGTATCTTAAACGTTCAATTCATGAGGAAAAGAGTAGTATTTACGAGTTCAAGGATTTCGCAGAGCTTTTTTTTAAATCAATTTGGGCAATTTCTTCTGAAGTTTACCGGTTTACAACCGATTAGAACCGATTTATAAACAACTCAGAACATCATTCAAAATAGCTTATGACTAATATAATTAAATTTCGGATAAAAATTACTTATCGATTTTGAACCGATTCATCACCGGTTCATCGTAACCTTAAGATACAACTTCACATCCATTAGGTCATTGTGAATAACCTACCTGATCTATGTATCTCACATATTGCTTACTTATTTATTTGTCCCAAAACTTGTTATAAATATAGATATCCATTTAGATCAAACGATGACAGATATCGACTTGCGGTCTTTCGTAACTCCCTATGAGTCGATGTTAGCTAGTACAGTTATTTATTCGTTTTTTCATTTCTTACTTAAGTCGTGTTTTTTTGGTTTATTTCGAAATTATAAAGACACACTGATGTACTATACGGTACATTCCACAAACTTTACACTGTTCTTGAATGTGAATTTAAACATTACCAGAAAACGCACATAATAGGCTAACACCAATAACAATTTCTTTTTATTTTTCGATTTTTTTGGAAATACTCCAAATCAATGTAAAATATTTTAGTGCACTGAAATTATTTTGCAAACAGTGTGGATTCAGCTTTCTTATATGTACACTTTTCTTCAGCATTTTTTTATTTTATGGTTTTCTTTAATTTATTTATTTTTTATTTCTTTGAAATAGTAGTAAAACCATTATGGACTAAAGAACTGTGAGGAGAGGAAATATAATTTACGAAGAGATTTGTCTCTTAAGTATGAGCATTCCATAAAGCTGGATGGCTTTGCAATTCTCTTTTTTTTTAAATAAACTCGTTCTGGTTTGTCACTAGTTACGGAGGATTCAGATTAAAGGATTAACACCCGAACAATAATTTAATATGGCTCTAGGAGGGAGGATTGAAAAATCAATTTCTGTCATTTGAAATTGTCATTGGCAAAAGCATCATTGGTAATTAAGTTTAAGACAATGGCAATGGAGAATCCGAAATTCTCTAATACTACGATTGGTCTCAATAATACTGAGAAATGAGATCACTTTAACGTTAGGTATGTGACTGGAAAACTAACCAGAAAGAAGTCTTCTCTTCTCCTCTCTTAATTTCTGCAGACAAATGAGATATTTGTTCAGTGTGAGGGGTTTTTGTACAACAAGTTTTTCTGATAATACTGAACTCTTTTCCGTAACAAGGGGTTTTCAGCAAATAAAGAAAATATTATCTTGAGCAGTTAAGAGTGGTTCTTTTTTCTCCTGTTCTTGCCCTACGAACAATGGTTTTGTCGGGAGGAAACAAAAGATAACCAATTATATTATTTGAGATTATTGCGTGGTTAAATAAATTGGTTGTTCCGAAGTGGAGAAATAGGGGTTGTTATTTGTTGTTAAAAATGTTCATTCCTCCGGTTTTTTTTTGCCCAAGTGGTGGATAGGGAAGTTGCTTTGGATAGCCTTGGGCGAGATGAATAGAGAGTGGTTAACAATGGGCTAAGTAAATGTATAGAAAAAGATGGAAATTAATTACTGTATGAGACGCATTGTGGCAGCTGGGGAGGATGGGTGGAATGAAGATGAGAACATCCAGAGGTGTTTGGGATGTTTATGTTATTGTGTATATTGCCAGTGACGACGCCCTTTCACCAACCCCGTACGAACCCATTCTTTCGTCATCCAACTCACATGGAGCCAGCAATTCTCTCTTACCCATATTCACTAGCAGACAAAAAAAAAGTAAAACAGATCCATTTATCATGTTCCCGTTAACGGTATTTATTTAGATCTCACACAGTCTCCGTGCCACCCCCTGGGAGCCGTACCACCCAACCCAGAATCTCAACTCCCTGTGCTTCTCTTGTTTTATTAATTTATACGTGAAGCTGAATGGAGGCTCAGCTGAGAAAAGTGCTCATTCGAGGAATCCACGGGTTGGCTGCTAATCATTTGGGCTCCATCTGCAAACGCGAAATTCAATTTACGAAAGAAAATCGTGTTTTATACTCAAAACGTGATGATTGATCTACAACGATCAATAGGATTTTCATGAAAATTTATCAAAAATATTTTAGCACTATTCTTTTGTGATATAGAACAATAATACAATTTATTTTAACCCAATTATTTTTAATTTTTTTAAGAACGATTAAGTTACCGGTAACGCAAAAATTAAATACTATATGTTGTCCTACGCCCGTTTAAAGTCAGAAAAATTGATTTTTTCTGACCTTAAATTATTGACCTTTTCGTCCATAACCCTTTAAAAAGAGAAATTTTCTGTGTTTGGGAAATTATGCCACGCATCCACCATGTGATTTCGAACCTTTCAGGATCTTGGCCTAATAGCGGTTTTTCAAGGTCAATGGTTTAAAAGGTTCTAGAGAGTGTAATTTCCCAACCGAATTGTATCGTGTTTGGGCTTGTTGGAAAGGTTTTGGAATTACTGTCAAGTCTGAATAGACTCTAGTCGGTAACTAATTTTTATCCAAAACTCAATTATATTAGTCCTAAGCTATTTTGAACGATATTCTGAATTGTTTATAAATCGGTTCTAATCGGTTATGAACCGGTAAACTTCAGAAGAAATTGCCTAGTGAGAAAAAATCTGCGAAATCCTTGAACTCGTGAATACTACTCTTTTCCTCATGATTTGAACGAATAAAGAACTTTAATGATTTAGGTGAATAATGCGAAAGTACTTTTGTAAAGTAAGGATATGTAGGGCTGCTTTGAACACTGGGGCTATATTGTAATACGATTTTTTCAAGTATTTCTAAAGGAAACTAGGCCCTACATTTCTTGAAAGTTAATCCGGTGTTCGTCGGGTGGGAGAGGAATAGCCCAGAATAAAAGTCTTTTCTTCCCAGAGCTTTCGGTGCACTACGCACCTTCTTAAGTGGCTGTAGGACAGAGGTGTGCAAGAAACCGTTGAAACCGAATTAACGTCAAATGAAACATGTACGTCAATGATCAAAACGCTACTATAACAAACTTATTTTGACGTTAATTCGGTTTCAACGGTTTCTTGCACACCTCTGCTGTAGGAAATATTTTTATTCAAAAATTAACATTGATTTACAGCAAATCTTTTCCAAACATACTCGAAAATGTCACAATACATCTGGGGCAACGAACGTCTCAATTCGGGACAGAACGGATGTCTTCATTGGGCACAGATAATATGAGTCACACACTTAACAAAAATTCTACAGCGAGAGTATCCTATTTTTGCTATTTTCTGCCTATAATCATGCCTATAATAATGCCTACACTGGTAAAAATAAAAGGGTCAAATTGACTCTTTTCCAAAGGATGGATCATATTTGACTCTTTGAAAGGGTCACCAGGAACCCTTCGAAAGGGTCACGGTTTTGACATCTATTTAATTCCGGAATAAACGAATAAAAAAACAATGAAAAAGTGATCTTTGGTGTTCGCTCAGATGAGAGAAATATGATATCAGTAATAAGTTTACAATAAAACATGATTATTCGTGATAAATGTGCATACTAAATTTCAAGAGATACAAAAGTGAACCTTTCAAAGGGTCAAATACGATCCATCCTTTTGAAAAGGGTCAATTTGACCCTTTTATTTTTACCAGTGTAGGCCCTACAACTATTTTATCTAGTTCCACAATTGTTTTGTAGAGTAAAGTTGCATTACGTTAAAGTCCAATTTCCTTTAGAAGTTTGAAAAAAAAAACGTATATCAATATAGCTCGACTGCTCAAAATAGCCCCACCTCCCCCTATAGCATCTAAGTTCCGAGATCGAGAAGCCTGGACCTGGGTCATTTTGCCTCTCTTTTTGTCATTCAAGGATGGGATTCCCAGGTCCATGCTACAATAAACCAGAATAGATAGAAAAAATTCTTGAACTTAAATAATTATCCTTTGCGCCGTATAATAGAAAATTAAACCGTGATTGATCTTAATGCGAGATTTGATTTCGAAAAGGTGATTTCGCAAAAAAATCCCAGTTTAAGTGGGCCTTTAAATAACGTAATTCACAAAATTTAAACGAAATTAGTATGATTTTTCACGTACATTGTATAGTAAATGTCCTTTGAAGTACCTACTAAAAATGATAAAGTTTTATCAAAAATTTGATAGAGTATATATATATCGCACATAGCCATAAACTAGTTCAATTTCGACGGAAAATAAATTTTTTACATTTCTATTTATGATCATGCATTTCAAGTTCATGGCTGTGAAGAGCAATGTCATACTGTTGAATAAATTATCACGCAATTTCAGAATGAGATTACATTTTTTTCCCAGCAACTGATGTTGCCCCTAGAATTGTTGCTGGTTGGATGAGAAGTGTTGCAGCATAGAAAGTTGGTAAAATGGATATTCTTTGAAATGCCAGGGACTTGGTTCAATTTGCTCGTCGTGGACTTTCAACGAAGACGACGTGCAAGAAATCTCCTCATCACTCAATGCAAAATCATCCCTCATGGACCCTATGGTGAAGATTGTTGACTACCTGACATTGATGTGTATATATTAGTCAGGTGTTGTGCTCGGCATTTTCTCTTTCTCTGTGCATTTGTACTGCGGGGAAAATTACCCCAAAGAAGAGCCGAATGTGATGAAAGTGTTCCTGTCTCATGTTGAAGGTATCATCATTAATAATCACTCATGAAATTTATTTTTAATATTTCGCAAATTATATTACATTTCCATCCTACCATATTTGTGTTAGACACCGTTTTTTCCTCTCCAATTGTATACTTCCCAATTTAATTAGTTTCTGCGAACATGACGAATTGTGCTTTTATTCAAAATAATTTATTACTCTTTTCCTACATTTTCCCTTTCACCTTTCAACAAAGATAGTACCAGGCATAACATAGAGGTGAAAAAGGAGATTTTTATATTAAGGCAAAGGAAGAAGATTGAAATTTTGTTTCTCAAAACGCACAAAATAAAAAAAAAACTCTAACTAAACAGAAATATTAAACATTTCTATTGATCTACCGTTCAGAAATATTCTCATCTTTTGCTGCAAAAGTCGCTTTATTGAGAAATTGCTTTGCCGTTCACGTTCAAAGGAATGAGATATTTCAGTGAGATTTTTGCACAATACGATAGAAAAGTACTATTGGGATTCAAATGCGAAATGGTTTGAGGTGCATTTTCAATCAATTTCCCAGTTTCTTTTACCCCATAACTGCTACTTGAAGGAAAATGGGAATCTGTCGTTCTATAAAATAGATTTTCAATGATGAGCGATTTCCATTGCAACCCTTTTCCGTTTATCTTTCATCCTCTCTGGGGGGAGGGGGGTTGAAAAAACTGCTGATGATTGAAAATGCTTCTAATTGACGTTATGTTTTCCCATTGAATATTTTTCCTTCAAATTAAATCACAAAAGGAGTTTTCAGTCCTCGACAATATTGACATAAAATAATATTGTTGGATTCAAGAGTTCCAATGCAATGGGTAAAGAACAAAAAACTAAAACAAATACACTATATAATATAATAATTGGAAACACTGGGGATCTCATAGTACAATTGGTAAGAGCGTTTGGCTCGTAGAGATCAAATAGATTCAGGCTGATCCTCGCGAATATTACACTCTATCTAGACAGATGTAGAGCGAAAACTGCTGATTTTTGAGAGACGAGTCCTATGACGAATCTACGGGCCTTTCCATGAGGAAACTACAGGAGAATTCCGAATAAGTATGAACGACAAACTAGAGGAGCTTTATGGAGAGGTCGACATTGTGGCCTATATTCGGGCGAAAAGGCTGAGCTGGCTCGGCACATCTGCCGTGTGCCAGAGCAGAGAATGCCCAGGAAACTGTATGAGCGAAATCGGTATGACGAGATGGAAATACATAGTGGATAATGCCCTCAAAACCTTGGGGGTGCTGCGACGCTGGCGGACGCTGGCTTTGGATCGTGTAGAATGGCGAGATGTTTTGCAGGAGGCCTTGTCTCTTAAAGGGACGTAAGGCCACTTAAGTAAGTAAGGGTCTCGACAGACCTGAGGATTAGCCACGAGACGGCTTAGCGTATTATATTCAAAATAATGATTAAACTACATTTCCATAATTCTCCACTAAGTCGTCTCTCGGCTTAAGTCGAAAGTGTGTCTAGGCCAAAAGTAACAGACGTACAGCTTAAGCCGAGAGACGGCTTAGTGAGAAACTGATGGGAATATAGTCTAATCATTATTTTGATTATCATTACGTAATGCCGAAAATAAACACAGGCTGATCCTCCGGAATGCTCAGCTTGAAAAATTTGGCGGAAATATATCAGCCGAAACTATCGTACCCTAAGGGCTTAGGATCAAGGATTAGCGTCTCAGCGTAAATTTGTATTAAATGTACATACTTTGATTGCTGAAAGACTTCTTAATTGCAATATCAATGGATTGATAGGGAATGTTTCCGGTGTTCGTCAGTAGAAAAGTGGTTACCCTAAGAGGAAAACACTTCTTTGGTCTTGTCCAGAGCTTTCGGTCCCGATATGAACCTTCTGCAGTGGCTGGAAGGGCATTAAAATTTATTTAGAAACATTTTCTTTTATTTTTTTATCAATGGATTTTTCGTACAGAGAGGAGCACTCTGATCATCCCATTACTCCAATCATAATGCATTTTAGGATTTTGCGACATTGTGTACCATTAAGTAATGGTCTATGTTGTTTTCATTCAATTGACATTTTGAAAAGTACCCAAAAACACCCAAAGTGAAGTTTCTTTTTTACCACTGGCGCTGATGTTGCTAATCATAGTAAATTTCCCTAGACCTTATGAAATTAAAAGCTTAGCTTGAATCTCAAAATTTTGGACAGATGCCTGAGAGTATTGACACCAATTTTAATTTTTCAAACTCATCCGTAAGCCGATCTGTGTGTCTATTTTGGGCTTTAAGCCGTCTCTTGGTTTAGATCGTAAATGTATCCAGCACATTAGCCTGTAAAATTTAGCACTAAAGGATTTTACTTTATTTATTTATTTTATTTTATTTAATAATAATCATGCTTTTGAGCTAGTGCTCTTGAAAGCAGAAGAAAAAGGTAAAGAATACCTTTTAGGTAAAGAAAAGGATTAGGTAGAGAAATTCATACAAAGTACTTCTAAGCGATAATTATAGGCCTTCAGTGTGTGATAGTTTGGGATAAATATTTATTGCCAAATTCTACAGGCTACAATCTTGAGGATCACCCTAAGTCTATTTCGGGGCTTATGCCCTAGACAGACTCAAGGCTTACGCCTTGGGTTTTGGGAAACTGATGGAAATGAAATCTATTCGAAAATATGTCCAGTACATTAGGCGCTAACTTTGCATTATTCTGAATTTGATCTTGTTCAAAAATTTGCCTCAAATGGCTTGAAGAGCTTTTTTGAAGAATGAATTAGCAGGGTTTGGTAGGAAGAAGACAATGAGCCTGTTTACATCGCCGCATTAGATTTGGATTAAACCATTCCAAAATCGGACTTCGGATCATTAAGTCTCAATCTAAGGCCACAATCTAGACGGTTTCATTGAGACCATTTAAACTGTCGCATTAGATTCAGACCTAATTGTCCCAAAATCCTATTTTGGGACAATTCAATTTCAATCCAATGCGGCGGTGTAAATGGCCTCAATTATTTTTAGACATTGACCGCATAATGATAAAGGGGTGACCGAAGGCCAAAAGTCGATATCTTCTCAGTTTGAACTCTAATTGAAAAAGTTTGGCCTTTGAATTCTTTTCCTCTACTGTTCTATGTGAAGAAGAGTAGGCAAAGCATCCCGGCTTTGCAGAGTGCTCGAACTCACGAGAAAGAGCTCTCCGTGTATTGTCTTTCGCAAGATTTTTGGGTGCATATCGGTTTACTACTGATTTAATTGAATCATATATTTGAAAGTCATTTTGAAATAAAAAAAAAATCATATGAAAAAAAAATTATTTTAGAATATTTAAGCATGAATAACTAGCATAGGAACAAGTAAAAATTATGAGTTCGGACAGTAAAAAGGCGTTTATAACTCATTCAATAAACCAATGCGAAAGCTATTTGGACATAGATAGTATCAAACCCGCGGGCTGTACCTATTTCGTATTTTGCACCCCTTGTTTTTAAAAACTTTATTATTAAAATATATTTCATCCTAAAACAAGCAAGAAAAATACTTATTTTATAATGGATACCATTCCCTTTCCTATATGTTCCATAGAAACGACCGATTGGCTCTTTTTCAATTCTATGAAAAATTAATTGATTTCTTTGTGCGGAAATTGATTTTCTCTCCTCACTTTGCAAGGGTAAGAGACTTCTTGAAGTAATTCTTTGAGTCAAGTTTTTGTGTTATATGGCACAAAGTTGCTATAAAGATGCAATGTAAATTCAAGGCACATCCTCTGTTAGACGGTCTTTCATGATACAGAGCTTATCGATTTACATCAGAGAAGTAAGAGTCATCCGTCGGAAATGTGACATACACTCCCCACAACTTTGGCACAGACAACACATTGGGATTGGGGAAATTGGGAAGTTGATGGGGGTGAAATTGCTGAAAATGTTATTAGGAAAAGTTTTTAATTTCATATGCTCTGTGTGTTCTCTCTCTCTCATGGAGGTTTTTGAGGAGTTATACCACAGTAATATTAAAATTTTTAATTAATTGAATTTCCATGCGAATTTTACTGTTCACAGAATATTTCAAACGCATCTGAGCGTACGGAAAATTCTACTCCTTCATCCGTTTGGCGTGCATTAGAGTGGGAAAAGTCACTTAGCAGGAAAAAGGGAATATTGTGAAGTCTAGGGTGAAAATTCTGTGTTTCGAAAAACTCAACTTTATAGCACACATTGGATGGCAATTGAGACGTGAAGGAAATTGCAAGCGACAACAGCAAATTAAAACTTTTATCGTGAAATTCTAAAGCACTGGTATTGTATTCTTTTTAAATCAGTTTAAAACTATTAATTAAATCAATTAGGGATGGATGTTGATTATAATGATTTCTTAAGAAAAGTTGGAACAAATTTGCAAAGCAGAAAATGTACAATGATAATCATTTGTTTATTTTTTTTTAACAAGATTATCAATTCGATGTTGAAAAAATAAGCAATTAAACTTTAAACTAAATTGGATGGATGTAACAACTTTTGGCAATTTAAAAACTTAGGGTAAGTGTGCCAAATTCCGGCCAGCTTGCAATTTCGGCCACCTTTTTTGTTCCTCGAATTTCCATGAACTTCTATATTTTACGTACTCTAGAGATTATACAATGCAAAAGAATAACAAAAAATGTAGCTTCGATATACGAGATGACGTTAAAAAGATACTGGAGGAATTCCTGAAGGGCAAGGAACTATGAGAATGAAGGTGGCCGAAATAGGGCACCAAAGCTATGTCTATATTTTTATTCATTTTTAATGAATAAAAATAGGCACCAGTGAGGCACCTTTGAAATTAGGCTTTTTCACCTATTTTTAAATTAAATTGAGCTTTATCGTGATAATAATTTAGGTGCACAAATAGATTGAGAAGCTAAATTACATTGTGATATGGGTCAGTTCTATTTAAACATAGAAGAAAAATCCCAATTTTAAAGCTGCCCCACATTCAAAGGTGCCCTACTTCCCCCTAGAGGCATACTTATTTATTTTTTATTTTTTATTTACTAAATCTTGTGTGGAAATTTCACTAATTTTAAAGTTTTAAATTTAGATTTGATCAAATTAATTCTTTTTGCTGACCTTTATTTATTTTACTTTACTCCTAATTCGCACAGTCATTACCTAAAAGGCTTCACTCGATAACCTTTCTCTTTCAACTAATCATAATTTATTTTTTAAAACTGGATAAAAATGAAATTTTAAATTTATTTTAATATTGTAAAAATTTACAGAATATTCATAAAGATTCCTTAGGTGCGGTTTACAATCATCAACATTTCTTAAACTCAAAACGCAAACTTGGTGAGCTTAAAGCTCATAAAGTTTTTTACAATATTTTTTCAATAGTTTTAGATTGGATGTTAAGGTCTTTACAGACTGGAAACAATTTGTATCAAAAATAGTAACTTTTTATAGAAATTATCTGTACACAGGGAAATTTATTTGTAACGAAATTAAAAAAAAATCTTTCGAAATAAAGCATTACTTTCAACTCAATCATGAGTCCACAAAGTGAATAAATAGAAAAAGGGAAATTTTTGGAAAATAATTAGACACCTGGCAACTTATAAATACAATTCTCACCTCATAACATTCAATTATTCTTTTAATTTTTTTTTAGATTTATAGGAAAGACATTTTTTTTCGATAATAATTTTATATGCACCAGAAAAATTTGCGAAAAGGAATATGAGGCAGAGCTCCTTCTCGGGAGTTCGAGTAGCTCGCAAAGCCTCGGACGCTTTGTTTTTTGAAAATACTAAGGTTTATATTTTCATTCGAACTTAGTAGAATTTTGATCTTTAAAATATGCTTCTTATTTAGTTAAATAATATTTATAAATTGCTTCTTTAATTTAAAGATATGATTTCTGACTGTTAAACAAATAATTGTGAAATTTAGTAGTAAGATTCTTGTCTAATAATATTTTTGGCTTTTATCAAGGGTTCTATAGTCTTCTTTTAAATTCATGTTGAAGTTTAAAATCTAGCCTTAAATTGTTTTAATATTTCAAATTTCTTTAATTTTTGAAAAATAATATGGGTTAGTTCTTGGTTTTAGTTACATAGCAGAATGCAATTAAAATAAACATTGTACAAAATTACCAATGTTTGACTCTGTCAAAATTTCTTTTTAAATTAAAAGCAAATAAAAGCTTTAATTTTACCAAAAAAATTAAATTATAAACTTAATTTTTTCTAAATCCTGTTTGACTGTGATTATTATCGTGACTGTAAACGGTTCTTTAAATTATTGTGAGTTATCTAAATAAAAGACCATTGCCACTATTTCTCTCTAGAAGGAACTCACTATATAATACCTTTGAACAGAAATGAAAGAATTTTTGTCGGAAAAATATTTTAGCGAATTGAAGGTGTGTTCAAAAAAGAGGGAAGCTTCAGGGTTTGGTGAAAGTAAACAAAATAGGTAAAGACTTGGTTTATGTTTTTTTTGCTCCATACTCTCCCCTATTTATTTGTTGCAAAAAACATCACATTGACTTTTACAGACAGAGCTATACAAAAGAAGTGAGAGGTGAGAGTTTCAAAAGAATGAAAAAAAATCTGAAGTTGGAAATAAAGGGAAAGAGAAAATTTCTTTAGAATAAAAAGTATGTATTATAGAAGGATGTATTGCTACTTGACCCAATGCCTCGAGGATTTTACACTTACTTTACGTAAAAAAAAACTTTGCGGGAATGCGACTAAGTTGTGGTAAAAGGAAGTTTTTAAATGATGACACATTTCATTTCAATTTTTTTATATAATATCTACAAATATTGGAAATTTTATTGTTACAGTTATAACAAGCGAAAGTCGGTTTAATATTTTATTCAATTCATATTTATATTTACTTATTTTTTTTAATAAAATTAACAGAGATTATAGAAATTAAATAACCAATTGAGTTCGAAATGTATATAATTAAAGTTGCATTTGGAAAACTATACCAAAATTTTTCCACAAAATAATAAAATTTTATGAAATACCGCATTGAGAACATATTAAAAGAATTACACTATAAAATGATAATTAAGTGGGTTTAAAAAACCAAGGGGTGAATCGTATTCGAAAATCTTTGTCAGTTGCCCGAAAAGCGCTTCACAAAACTAGATTCACCTAAAAACGTCAATGCATCACGCCAGAAACCTATAATTGCATTAGAAATCCAGAAAAACCAAGAAATTGCACCGTGACACACAAGAATACGTCTCACGAAGTACGAGAAATCCAAAAAAATATATCGCGAAGTGCCAGAAACATAAAAATTACTTCGCAAATCATGAGAAACCCAAGAATTGTTGATTTTGTGAAACTCTAGAAAACTAAAAATTGCATCGCAAAACACAAGAATCCAAAAAAAATGCTTCGGGGAAAAATACCCAAAATTGTATTTCGAAGCACAAGAAAACTCAAAAGTGTATCGCGAAAACCGAGAAACTCAATAATTAAATCGCGAAGTATTAGGAACGTAAAAATTACATCACGAAGCAACAGAAACCAAAAAATACAAAAATTGGAATTGAGACACTCTAGAATACCGAAATTTAGGGCCTCGACAGACCTAAGGATTAGCCGAGAGACAGCTTACCGTAATTATATTCAAAATAATGATTAAATAAACTACATTTCCATAATTTTCCACTAAGTTGTCTCTCGGCTTAAGTCGTAAGTGTGTCTAGGGCATTACATTGCGAAAACCGAGAAACCCTAAAATTGTATCTAGGAGCACGAGATATGAGATCGCATTGCGAAACTCGAGAAACAAGAAACCTTGTCAGTAAAAATGGGAATTAATTGCTCCTTGACAAAAACACATCAGGCAAAATATTTTTTATACTGTTTGTAGAACTAATCTTTAATTTATTTTGCCTGAAAAAGAAAACACACAGTTATGCCCTAGCGACTTAAGCCGAGAGACAGCTTAACGTAATTATAATCAAAATAATTATTTGAATAATCTCCCATCATCGGCTTAAGCTAAGAGACGGATTAGTCATAAACTGATGGAAATGTAATTTGACCTTTATTTTGATTATAATTACGTAAAGCCGTCTCTCGGCTTAAGTGGTAAGTGTGACTAGGGCATTGCACAATAAATGTTTATTTTCTTATGAGAAATGAGAAATGTTCCCAATTATTTAAAATTTTCTTCAAATTTGAAGATACGTCCGATAAAATCAGTTACCAATCGTTAAACCTTTAAGGACGATTAGAACACCGGTGTCTCATAAAGAAAACATTTTTTCTTGACTACCTAAGGTTATATTTTCCTTATACTTTTACGTAATTGTAAAGTAGAAGGTTGAAGGAATCTAGGATATTTCTTGCAAGTCTCCGGCTATATAATAAATAGTAATTTTTTAAGCTTAAGAATGACGAATTTTTAAATTGTCATAATGAAAATTAATTTTAATTATTTTCTATACTTCCAATTTTTTATGCAAAACCGTTTTGGAATAAGAAACTACAATACTCAAACATAATATTTTTCATTAAAGTGAAAATTATTAGTTATTGGTATCTTCAGAAAAATTATTTAAATTTTTGGGCTATTTTTGCTCCTATCGCTCATAGATGTAAAAAATACACCGAATCAGACTCTGTTGGATTTTCTAAGGCTAGATGTAAGACCTTTAACTGATTTTGTATATCGGTTTCATTTATATTGCTGATTTTCAGTCCGAGAAAACTATCTCGTCGTTAAAGGGTTAAACATTAATACTATTTTCAAAGTTGAAGAAATGTTTGTAGGAATGATTAGACTTCTTTTGCAATATTGCAACCTTTTAAAGCAAATCCAAAAGGATTTTAGGCTACACCCATTATTGGGATCCGTGGAGCAATTGGTAAAAGCGTTCGACTATTGGGCGGTGTGACCCTTGTCTAGACTATCACACTTGTAAATTCGAATCCCGCCCGATGCAATTCATAGAAGCATCTGAAGGGGCATGTGTATTTCTCAGAGACATCGTAAACCAAATAAAAAAAATTGTAAAATGAACAATGTGCAAAATGGTAAAAAAATCTATATATCAAAATAAATAAATATAATATTATTTTCCATGCTATAGGAGAGTTTAAAAATTTTTCTAAACATGATACTGTGGAAGCTCGTCAATATTTCCTCTTACTTTCCTAAGTACAAGAAGTCTATGTAGGGGAGACCGGGGTACCTATAGCCAGGGGTAAAAGTAGACAGTGGATTTTTCTCGTTTTTCTTAAAATGTACATCGAGCAAAGTATTTTTTAATGAAAGTAGGAACACATCCCCATATTACCAGAAATATTTATAACTCTGATCCTGTTATCCTACAATTTAGAATCATTTTTATAAAATGGGTATAAAATTGTAGATTTGATGTTACAGTTTTTGGACCAGCATTTGGTTTTCTGAGTTTCTAGTCAAGATTTCATAGTTTTACCTCGTTTCTGGTTTAATAAACCTAATTAAAAAATATTTTTCACTTGGATAATTATACTATGCAACAAATTCACAACTTTTTTTGTTAACGGAGATCTCACATGGTACGTTTGATAGAGTCAAGTCCCCTGATTAAGAATCTGGTCTTGGTTTCGCTCCTATACGTAACAATTTTTTTTTATTAATACTTTTATATTTTTTCTGCTTTGCCTTACATTATCCGTTATATCTCAGGTTCTAGTGAACGGAACTTGAAAAGTGTGGGTGCGTTGGAAAGCTCATTAGTCGAGCTTCAATTTTGACAATTACAAAAAACCTTATAAAACCACTCCTTCGGGGTGTAAAATTGAAGTTTCTCTAAAAATTACCAAAAAAATGGTCCTAAAGTGAGGTTTTAAAAATTTGTATAAAATAAACTAAACAAAATATTAAAAATCCAATAATACCATGTGATAGGCCACACTTAGAACTACAATTTCGTTCATATGAGACATCGCGCTCCGATCACTCTAAATGCCTCATTTGTTGGATTTTGTCATTTTCCAAAAATATGAAGTACATATTTTAAAGCAAATTTCCTAAAGATTTCTGAGAAAACATCTTTTAAAACTTGTGTGAAACATACATAACTGTTGAGATCCTTCTTTAATTCGGTCGGGGGACCATTAACATGATTTTCATTCAAGACCAGATTCTTAATCAGGGGACTTGACTCTATCAAACGTACCATGTGAGATCTCCGTTAACAAAACCGTGTTGCATAGTGTTATTATCCACTTTTTTATATAAGATGATAAGCACTGAAACAGCCCTCGGGGCAGTTGTAGTCACTCTTCCATCTCGGCCTAAAACTATCAATGATTTTTCACTAATCCATGGATAATTGTTAGATGAAAAAGTACTATTGATATTCCAAGCAATATTGCTATTTGTATGAGCAACTTGAGAAATAGATTTTTTAAGGATGTTTGCATCAATTTTGTCGCAATTACAAAAATGTCATAAAAAAGTTGACTAAAGCCCTTTTCTTTAGGTTTAAGTAATATATTTAGAATCAGTGGGCTTCAGTGTATCAAGTGAAACAATATTTGGTATCTCCAGTTTAAAATTTAATCTGGGAAACTAGTGGCAATTAGTACCCCAAAAGTGGCTATTTCTACCCAGGCCGGGGCAAGTGTAACCAATGTGTCATACTTTTTTCATTATCCTCTCCAGAAAAAGGCAAGGATTTTAGAGCTTTGAACTACACTGTTTCATATAGCCAATATCCTAATGCTACTTATGAAACATAAAAATATTAGACAAACCTTATCATTTTTTCACAAGTCACTCGCGAAAAAAAAGCTTCATTTGCTGGCTAATTCTACCCCTGTCTCCCCTACATAGTATTGGGATATGTATGAACAGTAGCTCGAACCGAAACGAGAATAGACAAACCAGAGTATGTGGGGAGTGTATCTTGAACAATTTACCGGTGGCAGAAAAACCAACATTTCTGGGAAAGTGAACAAGAAATGTTGATGAAATTGAGAGAAAGAGAATGTGATCTTGCTACAACACGTTCTTAGCATCTGGTGAGGATTGACGCAGTTTTTTCTACCCTTCTTTCACGCTCCTCAGCACATATGTCGTATGGTATTCATCCCCCTTGGCATTGGGGTTGAGAAAAAAATGAGGGGGTAGGGGACATCTACAGTGGAGGCGTTTACGGGGTATGAAGAGACTGTGAGTGGAGCACAATATTAAAACAAGCTCGCATCTCAACGCTGGCAAAGAATGTAATTTTGAAATAAGTGGTCCATAATTTCATTTTGAATTTAGCTTTACAATATAAGAGGTCACTTCAAATTCCGTTACCATAGTTTACTCCCTTGTCTGAATTGTTACACTTTTCCACCCAGGCCCTCAGACGCAAGATTGGGGTATGATGGCAGAAAAAGAGGCCAATTATTGTAGCAGAAATTTTCATCCCATCTCTGTATCCCGTAAAAGTATACATATTTTTTCGGATAGAGAAATAAGCACCTTCTAAGCAGTTAATTCTCCTTGGTAGCCCCCGTCTAGTGCCACTCGTGAACTGAGTGGCGTCAAATTAATTTTCATCCCCAGAAACGCTCTATTACCCATCAAAATTGCCCCCAAGAATTTTCCAGCATCTCACAGTGAAATGCGAGTGGAAAGTTGGATAAGATAAGGGATTTTCAGAGGGATGTGCTAATTCTCTGCATTATCATCCCCAACATTATTCCTTGCGTGAGCACTTCACACAGACGATATTGTTAAAGAAAACAAAACAGTTTGTCTTGATTCACCCAAAAAATTTTAAACCAAAAACTTCAATTCAATTTTACTGTATGGAAGAGAGAAATTGTATGAAAAATTACTCAAGTTATCCTTTCAAATATGAAGCGGTTTATTTTTTTTTTTGCTTTCCATTCCCTTGGACGCAGATCGTGAATGAGCGTGAAAAACGTGACAAGTTTTCTCAGTGAATGCGATGCATGGACCGGAAATGATTAATTGTGTTTATGAATTCCTCAGTATGAGCCATAGATTGGTGGCATTTCTGGGTTGACGCCGATAAGTAATAACGTTGTCAAGTTTCGATTTATGTGCATGAAGAATGCAATCGATTTTTTTGTTCTTTCATCCCCCCGCACAGCGACAAAGATTGATGATTCTTATTTAAGAAAACTTCTTTCAAGCTTTTCACATCATTTTCAAATTAAAATGTTAAATACTCACGATGGATTGGGCATCATGTGTCAATATAGTACCACAAAGTCCCATTAAATATATCAATTGAGCTTTCATACTGGCACGATTTCAAAAAAAGACCATGGTATTTCGGCCTAGATTTTCAGAGTTTATGACTTTGATTTTACGCTGTAAAAAATTAATTAAGATTGTTGTTTTGATGGTGCTACTTGTAACAAAAAGAATGTGCTCAGGAGTTGGAGCGTTTTACATTTTTTGTCCCATTAGTCATATGAGGTATGATTATCGGCTCTCTGTCGAGTTAAACCAATTCATAGATCACCCTAAAATTTTGTCTGAAACAATCGAAATTTTATTAAAAATAAATTATCGATTTATAATCGCTTTCAGGTATCCTTCTGAAGCGGTGGCAACCAAAATTTTGGAACGCGAACACGAAATATCAAACGATCGAAAAGCCAAAATATCTAAAAGTCAAAATTCCGAATGGTTAAAAAAAACCCCGCAGTGGTAATATCCCAAATAGCAAACTTCTGAAAAACAAAATTTTGAAAGAAACAAAATGCCGAAGTTTCCGAAATCCTGAAAAAGCTAAAGTCCCGAATGATGGAAGTCCTGAATGGATTAAAATTGCAAAATGGTAAATTCCTGAAAGGGTTGAAAATTTCAAAAAGCTAAAATCCCGAATGATAAAAATTCCGACTCGGTCAGAATTCCGAAAGGAACAAAATTCCGGATATTTCAAAATCCTGAAAAGCCAAAGCCATGAATGGATTAAAATTCCAAAGTAGTAAGACTGAATGGGTCGAAACTCCGAATAGCTGAAATCATGAATAATAAAAATTCCGAATGAGTCAAAACAAAGACCGTAAAGGTCAAAATCCAGAGAATTTTTATATCCTGAAAAGTGAAAGTCCTGAATTGGTTAAAGTCCTAAAGTGGTAAAGTCCCCAAGTGGTCAAAATTTCGAAAAGCTAAAATTCCGAATGGGTCTTGGAATGCGTCAAAACCCCGAAAAGCAAAATTCTGATAACCAAAATTCCAAAATTGTCATAATCTAGAAAATTTTTATATCCTGAAAAGTCAAAGTTCTGAATGGGTTAAAGCCCTAAAGTGGAAAATTCCGAAATGAGTCAAAATTTCGATAAGTTAAAATCGCGAATCGGTCTTGGAATGCATCAAAACCCCGAAAAGCAAAATTCTGAAAACAAAAATCCCGAAAGGGTCATAATCCTGAAAATTTTTAAATCCTGAAAGCTCAAAGTTCAGAAAGGATTAAAGTCCGACAGTGGTAAAGTACTAAATGGGTCAAAATTTCAAAAAGCTAAAATCCCGAATAGGTCTTCGAATGCGTCAAAACCCCGAAAAGTAAAATCCTGAAAACCAAAATCCCGAAAGGGTCATAATCCAGAAAATCTTTAAATCCTCAAAAGTCAACGTCCCAAATGGGTTAAAGTCCCAAAGTAATAAAGTCTGGGTCAAAATTTCGAAAAGCTAAAATTCCGAATCGGTCTGGGAATGCGCGAAATTCTTAAAACCAAAATCCCAAAAGCGTCAAAATCTAGAAAATTTCGAAAAACTAAAAAGCCAAAGTTCCGAATTGTTAAAGTCCCTAATTGGTCAAAATTCAAAATCCCTTTAAACAGTGAATATTTTTAAAACAAACTGAAAAGTCCAAGATGGTTGGTAGTCCTTTAATTTCTCCTATAGACTTGTTTTTAGCATTTAAAATTTATGATTTCTGTATCATTTATATATCGTTCGGGATTTTGCCTTTCCGGTATTTCAATCTATTCAAATATTGGATCCATTTGAAATACAATATCTTGAGATTTAGAATTCTGGCTTTCGAGATTTTGTGATTTTGTCTGGGTCCCATATTTGGACTCTCCTAACAGGTAATGTTTTGGTTGAATTTTAAAAATGTGTAGTTTCCAGTTGTTTACATCACGACACCACATAGCGGCCAAACGGTTAAAGATGGCGGCTTGGGATCTTCGAGGCATCTTCCCCTTCTTTCAAAGGTTGACCTAAGAATCATTAACATTGCCTTTATTTTCTCCCGACCATTTTTTTTTGGGAATCATCTCAAAGCGCTTCCGTACGATTTTTTAATTTTTTTTTTTAATTAGGGGTCCATCTGGAAGATGATTGCCCCATTTTTTCATTTTTGAATAATAAATTTCACGTAAATAAATTTACATATAGTAAATTATGATGTAGAATATTACTAATAACTAATAATAATAAAGAAAGACTAACATGCTTTAGGTTCTTAAATTTTTTTTTATCATTTTTGAGTATAAAGATCCTCAAATTCCTCACTTAAAAAGCAACGTCTTTTATGTTGCTTGTTATAACTGCATATATTTAGAAGAAAGCATAAATTTTATTACTAGAATTGTCTGCGCAGTGCTAACATAAAATGTTGAAATTAATTTTTAATTGTGGTATTAACACTTAATTCTATGAACTGGTTGCCTCATTGACTTCGACTGAGTTCTTTTATCTCCCACAAAAACACAAAGTGACAAAAAGGACCATGTTATATACATTTCCTCCAGCAATGCATTTGCGCAGTTCGATTGTTTACGTAACTTGTATGTTATTTCCTTGTTAATGGAATTTATCTGCAATTTATTCAGTCAGAGTTGCAATCAATTATTTGTTGATGCGAATTTTTAATTTGCACAATCGTTAATTGGTGATAATTGTTAAAAATCCCAGTAAATAAATGGTTTTTTTGTTGCCAATGAGATTGATGCTGAAAGCATTTCCGCTTACTTTGTAACTTACTCTGTACTTTTTGCAATAAACTTGTTCGTTGCTCATTAAATTGAGAGTTTCAGGCAAATAAACATTGTTGAATAAACTTACTCAGAAAGTTGAACTGAAAATTTTGCACCACCAACTGCAATTGATTTGAAATTGGTTCTAATTGAATTTTCCTCATATGCTTGACAGTAGTGGGCGTAAGTTATTTATTGATAGTCAAGGAACTTTAATGCCTCACCCAATTGGGGCTCACTTTATTTTGAGTGACTTCTTATAAGGCAGGCATTTGGCTCATTTAATCAGAGTAAGGTACCTTTATGTTACGCCCGTTACTACATATTCGGAAATTGTATGTTTTTTTTTTTTAAATATTCCTCATAACTGAGAATGATTTTAATTGGAAGCTTTTGCTCATTGAGGGAATTCTATTTAATGCTTTATACTTTGGACACACTTACGACTTAAGCCGAGAGACTACTTAACGTAATAAGAATCAAAATAATGATCATATTACATTTCCATCGATTTTGACTAATTCGCCTCTCGGCTTAAGACGAGGAACGACTTAGTTAGTGGGAGGTAAGCTAGTTAAATTATTATTTTGATTATAATTATATAAAACCCTCTCTCGGATTAAGTCGTAAGTCGAATACGTTTGAGTACGGCTTATTAACTGACTAATAATGAAACAATTTTATGTCCTGCCCATAAACTCAGGAGAACAAATCATTCTTGGCACAATTTGGGTAATGCCCTAGACACACTTACGACTTAAGCCGAGAGACGACTTAGTGGAACATGATAGAAATGTGGTTTAACCTTTATTTCAAATATAATTAAGCTAAGTCGTCTTTCGGTTAATCCTCAAGTTTGTCAAAGCCCTAACAGTCTTGATGGTTTTTCAAAGAGATGCGGATTTTTTTTTCCAATAGTCTGAATATTTTCTTAAAGTCCCGTCCATAAATAAACTTGAGAGAATAAGGATACCTTTATAAGCATATTGCATATCCTTAGAAGGCTTTAATAATTTTGCAATTTAACCAAAGCTATAATTACATGAGGGTGTGTCCTAAAATAATTTCTGAGTGGAATTATATTAGACCAGCCTAAGTGATATCTTTATGAAATATAGAATTAAAAATATTTTTGACCCTACGTCTTTCTTTTAAAATTGTCCATATTAGGGGAGACTGGGGCAAAATTTGTCAAAACGAAAATTTCAATATTCATTATTTTCTAAAATAAAAGGGACTGTGGCTTGAAATTTTTATTATAGATAGCTTTCATGAACATTCTTAAACTTACAAGTTTGAAGGGATTCAAGGAAGGATTATGTAAAATAAAAAATAATGAAATTTGGAGTCCTATTTTTGGAATATTTGGCTTACAGAAAATATCAATACTGATTAGCTCAATTTAAGCACATTTCTCCTTAAGATAGACAAAAATTATCTTCAACAAAGTTGTAGAGGAATAAATTTCCTATAAAAGTATGTCTATTTGATATTTTTAACGTTTGCGAGAGTAAAACGTCACAAATTATCCGAAAACTGACAACATTTGCCCCAGCAATTTTGAGAATCTCCACAAAATCGAGTTTAGAAAATGATTCGAAAATCGCATTTCTTTCGAGATAGAGGAAAATAGTCTTCGGCAATGTTGTAGAGCAGTAAATTTCCTATAAGAATATGCTCATTATAAAACGTTTTAGTTTTCTCAAAGCTCGTGAAAGAATTAAATATGCGTTTTGACAAGGTTTACCCCTGTCTCTCCTATAGCACGAATGTTACAGATTTTGCACCGGAACATGCTGGAGTGCCCTTGATCGCCAGTTTCCCGGACTAGAGCCCCCATTACCCATTCCCGGGGAGCCACAAATCTAGCTTCCTCTCAGCTGCACGGTTGTAGGCCGACTGAGGAACCGATTCGTATGCGCCTTCAGGATAATCTATTGGACGCTCATAACTCCATTTACCGACGATATAGTGCCCTCTGAAGTTAGCCGTTTTTGTACCCCTCAGAGTCACCACCCCAACTGAACTGTGACTGGTACCATTGACTTAAAAGAGTCTTCGTCAGGATGGGCTTTCTCCGTCCGACTCCTCTAGGCTCAACAGTTCTATTACAATATATTTAATAAGTACATAATGTAGGGAAAATTTTGTAATTCCGAACAAACCTATTTGTAAGTTTGGACTCTAATAATCTAGTATTAATTTAGATCGGAGTTTTCAAACACTTTATAAATTAATAAAAAAAAATTATTCGTTTTTAGACGAGGTGTCCGAACGTTAAATTGGTAAGTCAAGAATTCCATGTTATTCTAAATTTCAAATTTTACCCTATAGGGTAAGTGTGCCAAATTTCGGCATAGTTGCATGCAAGCATCAAAGTCTCAAGTTTGAAATGTAATATTTTAAATACAAATTGATTTTTTTTTATTCTTTCTTCTGAAAGAGTGTTGCATGGAACCTTGTAAAGAGTTTACCGTCTTTATTTACTCTAAAATCATTCTTAATACATTTTAAAATGAATAAAGGTATAGACATAGCTTTGGTACCCTATTTCGGCCACCTTCATTCTCATAGTGCCTTGCCCTTCGGGAATTCTTCCAATATATTTTTCACGTCATCTTGTTTGTCGTAGCTACATTTTTTGTTATTCTTTTGCATTGCATAATCTTTAGAGTACGTAAAATCTAAAAGTTCATGGAAATTCGATGAACAAAAAAGGTGGCCGAAATTGCAAGCTGGCCGGAATTAGGCACACTTACCCTAAGTTTATCTCGTAGTATCTTTCTGTTACGTCTGCTGTCCTTTGCCATCTTTGAATGTCAAAGTCGTAAAGTTAAAGTTGAAATTGCTTAGAGAAGTGTCCCACTTTTCCTTAAAGATAGATTCTTGAGACAATTTCCCTTGAAATAACAGAGATTGTCCAACTCGAGTAAACATTTTTTTCAGAGAGGAAATGCTCCAATATTGCGATGTAATGCATTGAATGCAATTTCACTGTATCTCTACCAAATTGCTTTCTAACCCCTTTGATAGACAATTTTCGATAGAACAGCAGAGTAAGAAAGAGCCACACCCTCTTTCACAATCACTTCCTGTATCCCAAACTAAACTTTCTCAGGGTGTCTTCCTGACTACCAGAGTTGAGTTTGCAATGTCTTCAGGTTTTGGTCCAGGTGGGGTGGCTGAAGGGGTGTATTTAGGAAAATGAAGAACAATAAATGGAACACCAACTGAATAATCTTGGAGTCCATTTGTTTTCATTATAGAGCCATGACGAGGGCTTCGATTCGATTTTCATTTCCATTTTCTTCTTCCTTCTGCTGTTACACCGGCATGATTCGATTTTCCCCACCAAGAAAACGAGAGAGGATGGTCCATTGGGTATGGATGAAGGATGTGGAGCCAAATGGAAACAAGTGGAAAAATGTACTCCCCCAGCTATTATTGCTTCTAATTAGATTTCAATGTTTCCGCCGTAAATTGTCAACAAGATGTTTTTCAAATTTTTCCAAGGCAGTTGTTATGGGCATTTACCACGGAATTATATGCATTTTACAATTCAATTCTCTGACTGCTTTCTCTTCCAGTTGATTGAATTTCAAGTGCCTGGCCTGAGGAATCACTACACTGAATATTCCAAACCATTTTTGTATACTAAACAACCATTCTCGTTCTTGCAAAAGCTGGGACATGTGGCTTGATAAATTTATTACTTATTCATTCAGTGCTTCACCAACGATTCCACCAAGTGCTTCTTTGTCGCGCAGTTGGACTCGAGAACTCTGGAAAAATAGTTCCTTGGGAGAGGAGATGGGAATAAATTGTCAGCCCCCCCCCCCCCCCCAGAAGCGTTACACAGAAACTTAATACTAAAATCAAACCATGTAAAAAATATGCTATCTTTTCTTCACTTTTCCTCACCAAGTGCGTCATTGGTATACAATGTGATGAAAAAGTTACGATGGGTATCTCTTTTAGCAGAAAGTTCCTCTCTTACTTTAGATTTAACGGCTGAATTTATGGGAAAGTTGTCACGAAGTGATCTTTTTTCGCGAGGGTGAACGCGAAAATACATAAATGTCGATGGTCATATGTAAGTTTCTATGTGAACGTATTTATATCCTACATATTTGGTACACAAACATTCTTTAAGAATCTCTTTAAGCTCCCCTCCTATATGGAAAATATGTTTTAGAAATATCACGAAAATGTTTCCCAGTTTTTCAATGGGAAGTACTCGAAGGCTTTTAGGATTGGCAAGTTTTCCCCCTTCAAAATCCTTTAATTTCTCATTCAATTTCCTCATTCTCCTTGCTCTTTTGCACAGAGTCAGTGAAATACCGTATATATCATTCATATAGATGATGGAAATGGATAGATAGGGTTGCAGGAAAATATTAGGGGACTAATGATATGGATGGAGAATTGATTTAAAAGCAAGATTATCGAAAACTTGATATTTATGTGATAGGTTAATGTGTGATTTTGCATTCGCGCTTTTGACTCGGAATAAATAATATTCATTGTAAAGTAAACTTCAGACTGAAAGTTTAAACCAGTTCTTAAATATCTCTTTTTCTAATAAACACCTATCTTAAAATTTAACGTTTAAATCTATAAGCAATTGGCCTAATCGGCTGTGTGATAACTTAAATTTTTTTTTAACTAAATTTATCCTGTAGGGAAAATTACGATTTTAAATATTTAACATCTCCATTTAACCTTCTTTTTACCTTTTATAAATTCTTTTACAATATAATTTACGTATACATAATTTGAATTCTAAAAAAATCTTTAATTTGTGAAAGAACAAGAAGAATATCTAGGCAGCTTCTTGGGAATATTTTTCGTTCCATGAATATTTATTTTTGTTTAAAGCAGTTCACAAAATTCACGGGTAAAGGACAATGGGCTGAAATATATGGGATCTGCAGGGGAATTCTGTAATTTTCGTGGCATTGTCACGCGTGAGTTCGAAACCTGACAATGTCATTCGAGCATTTATTGTCATATCATATGAGTTCGAAAATGCAATTCATTGAATTTTTAATGAAATCCCTTTACTTGATGAATTTATGAAAATATAGTACGTCTTGGTTGATCTGTTTAACAAAATTCATTGTCATATGGATTGTCAGAAATCTCAAATATGTGACTTCTGAGAATGCCACGTGAGCTGAAATGCCAATGTCACGGCAACAGAATCGCATTTTCGAAAAAGATCTTCTAAGATTCGAACCCAATTTGTCATATGGCATTGCCAGAGCGTTACAGAATTTCCCTCCTGGTCTCACTTTCGCGAAAAATGGGACTAGATCCATTAAGAATCGTTTAATTAGTCAAAAAGGACTGTCAGTCCCTAATGAACGATAACTTTCCGAAAATTTAAAAATGTGTGACAATTTGACAATGTATTTCCCTAAAACGGCTTTACCGATCTTAATGAAATTCGGGTTAAAGTTAATTCGCGATCTAAGCTTTAAATATATATTTTTAGATCTTAATTCTGTCTGTTCGATCTGGTGGCTCCAATACAAATTAAACCCGCTTTATAAGTCATCGAGCATTAGGGGAAGGCGTGCTACCTTCGGACGACTCAAGCTTCGCACAATTAAATTTTTTTCTCTATGTTCATAATGGATTTCACCCATAGTTCTTTTCTGAAAATTTGGGGAATTAGACTAGCTATTAAAATATAATATTATAATGGGCCAAATTCATTTATAACACATTGAAAAACCATGTTTTGTGCGAAGCATAAATCGTCCGGAGGTAGCGCGCTTTCCCCTATATATTACAATTATATGAAAATTTTTTCGTGTGATGGGAAACCATCGGTATTTTAGAAGTCCTTAGAACTTATCATCTTATTAAAAAAGTAGGTAATAATAATCCAAGTGAAAAAAATCTCCTGATTAACTTTATTAAACCATAAACAAAGTAAAATTATGAGATTTTGACTAACAACTTATGACCATGTCACATATAAGATTAATATTAAGATTAATATTTTCTGAACTGCGAGAATGCCAACAAACGATAGCAAGTGTTTTATCTTGCCTCTCTCTTGTGTTTCGCTCGAAAACTGACCGAATCACAATTGGCACGCATGGAAAATTGCTCAAATTGCCTGTAATACGATTCAGAAAGCAATTAATACGAACAGTAATATCTTACTCATCGTATTATTCCACTAGAGTGTACTCTTTCTAACACACGCGATATTCCATTTGAAATTTTGCATACCATATGCCTCTCTCTCCGACTTTTCTTAATAATAATATTAATCTTATAATGTGACACCACGGTCGGAATGTGACATATTTTGTAACTGTGATGTAATTCAAACTACCCCATACTTGTGTGTTTGTCCCTTGTCCCGTGCTTTATGCGGTCAGAAAACCAAATGATGGGCCAAAAACTGTAACATCAAAATTACAATTTTATTACTCATTTTATAAGAATGCTTCTAAATTGTACGATAACAGGATCAGATTAAGTTGTGTCTAAATTTGATCGACCTACTATTTTTTTTGTATAATTTAGGCCTATCTTAGAACACTTTTTATGGTAGTGACCCACGCGAATCTGCGTTCGTGCGTGCAAGCCAGCCAAAATATCAAATATTTGGGATATTTTCTCTGTCGGATTATTTTGTCCAAGTAATTAAAGGATTAAAGTAATTAAAAATTCATTCCCGACAGCAATTCGGTTAAAAATTGCCCAGGAATAAAGCTTCTAAAATTACTCAATTTGCGTATAATGTATAATACCATGATAAGGAATGGTTTAAGCCTACAGACATACCTAGAAAATTAGTTACCTTTCTATGTTTTTTTTTTTTGCTGGAATTGTAAAAAATATTAGCGGTTAACAGAAGGAAAAGATTTTAATTAGTTTAATTGTATTGTGAAACTAATATATAAATTTATCGACACTATGAATTGCAGAAAAATTATTGTCAGTGGTTTCATAGTTTTGTATCTTGGCTTATTAGTTTACGAATGTTGACGCATAAGTTTCAGTGCATAATATTTGTCTAACAACCTGAGGTGAATTTAGTACCACAAAATTATATACCATGAAGAGTATACGCACGTGGTATGTTTCCTTGGTAGGTTAAACTATTTATGTATACAAAGGATTTATAAACGTATTCGCTTAACAACCTTTGACAGTGTTGCCTTTAGGCAAGATCATCCACAAAGCTTTTCACTGTTGTTTAGAATACTGCTGATACATTGCAAACTGATATTTGACGAATTGCTAAAGAGGCAATATTGTGAGAATTTTCCACTCAGGTTCCCTGTGAGCCTTTTTATTTTAGGCTATGCGAGATCATGATATATAGGTCATGAAAAAAATCTCTAAAATCCTTGCCATGAGAAGCGTGACTTCATTCCAAAGGGATGCTTTGCAAATTTTCCTGAGTTTTCCTGTTCCTGATAAACGTGCCTCTCTGGATCCGGCTGCACACCCCCAATAGATAATATGGAGTCAGTCACAGGCACTCCATCTCAAAATGAACCCGAGGGATATGCTAAGTGTTTCGTCATCGACAGATGATGTAAGGGGTAAGAGATGGTCGTGTGTGTCGAATCTGATGTCAAGTTGCAAAATTGCCGACAACTTCTCCTTGACACTCAGAAGATGTCTTGCTTGGTGAGAGGGAGCGAAGGTACATCCCCAAAATTTTCAGTGTGTCTACTGACTATTTCCAGGGCGGATCAATTCAGTGCTCATGACAGGTGAACTGGAAAACTTTGCTCCTAAGAATTTTTTTTGTCAAGATGAGACCTTCAGATATCTCCAGATATATATTTTTTTCACTCCATGGGAAATACGAGGGAAAAGCCAAAGAATTTTCCCCTCTTACGTAACATTCAAAGCCGAATGGATTTTATCATTTGGATGTTTGCTCTCCATCCCAACTTGTACAAGGCAAGAAAAAAAAAGTGTTTGCCAATTTCAAATCAACGATAACTTTCTTTTTTGTATACATATATAGCACTCTTCATCCTTTTCATGGCTCGTCCAATTCGAAATCATGTAGAAATGTGATTTGGGAAAAGTGGCTGGGAGAGAAATTTGCAGAAGAGGAAAACTTTTTGTCCCTCAACATACATTAAAATCAATTAACACAGCTTCTAGCTGGTATCTCCGGCATTTAATGGGAAGAATGGTGAGTTATATTTAATGAATTGCTACACATTTTGTTGCTTTCACCATTGGTCTTGACGGTATAGTCGACAAGTGTCGTAAGTTTATCAGCAATTGCCATTCATGGATAAACTAAGTTAGTCATTGAGTGCTCAATCACGTCTAACCTGCAAGTATTTAGAATGACTTTTGGGCTTCTGTTAAGTGACCATTCAACTGACTTTAGGTATGTCGAATGGTACAAATTAAAGTGCCTAATCTTTATGTAATTGCTTGGCCAAATTCCAACCAGAACTAATGCTGTAGTTGTGACTACGGTGGTAGCAAAATGAAGCGGTGATTTGTGTTTGTAAAGTCTAATAGCATTCACATACAGTGACGACAGTTAAGATAGGTTCATTCCCGTCTACTGAACAAGTATTTGTTTGAAAAATTGCCAGAATTTCACGCTGTTTATTAACACTAAACCTATCATGACCGGTCAAATTGACCGGTTTAAAAACTTTTTAAAATTAATACATTTTTAAACAGTTGCAATGTCGCTATCCAACTTTAGCAATTTCTTAAAATATACATGTAGATATATTTTTTAGTGTTAACTTTTAATTTAAATTTAATTTTAAATTAAAGTTTTCCAAGAAAACTGTTTTGAATATTCTGCCTACCGTGGTCTGTAATTTGACCGATCGCGCTAGGGAAAACCACCAAAATCGGTCGGTAGGTTTAGTGTGAATAACCAAAAGATTTTACATATTTCTTCTAAAGTAGCTTTCTTTTAAACTTTTGCAAAATGACCAAATATTGGCTTACGGAATTTATCAGAAAATAAATGAAATCGGTAGAACCATATCCAAAATATACCTACACTGAGAGAAATCCGAAAAAGTTAAAAAAATATTCCGGAAATGTTAATTTTACCCTGCAGTATTGATCGCTAATCCGTGTAAATATTACCCTTTTTAGGTCTATTAGGGGTTAAAGGTATCCTTTTTCATGTTAATTTTACCCTTAATAAGGTGTAAAATTAACATTAAAAAATGTTGATATATTTTTACACCTAAAAAGTGTAAAAGTTCTAAGGAAAAAAAGTTAATCGTATCCTCTTTTTTTTCTCAGTGTAGAGCATAGTTTTGGACGTTTTGGAGAAAAATTAAATGAACGAAGATAATTAAAAAAAAGTTTTTTTTAGAGAATAGGAGAGACATAGGGGAAACCGGGATACTACCAAAAACGGAGTAGGACCAAACACTGCGATTCCTTTATCAAATATTAGACTTCACAGGACAAGACATATAGGAATTTATAGGCATTATGTTATGGTTCGGTGCTACCCGATGTTCGGTGGTGACCCAGTTTCCTTTAGGGGTCATGGAAAACCCAAAGTCAGTGTTTTGTACGATTTTGGTTTTTAGATATGAAAATGCAAAGAGAAAACAATATGTATTAGCCAAAATATTTCAAAACCGGTAGTTTATCAATTTAAAGACCTTTTATGTAAACTCAATATTGACCAAATCAGTTAAGAAATAAGCCCTGTAGAGTGATTTAAAATTAGATTTTGAAGAATTCAATTCCTGGAATTTTATGGTCAGAACTTTTTATAGATTAAATATTTGCCTGTAAACTATACCCCAAAAATATCCAAAAGAAATCGATGGAGTCGTTTCAAAATCAGTCGAGAGAATATGTAGGGGAAAGCGCGCTACCTTCGGACGATTTATGCTTTTCACAAATCATTATTTTTTTTTCAAAGTGTTATAAATGAATTTGGTCTGCCTCAAATTTTCAGAAAAGAGCTATGGGTGAAATCCATAAGGAATATAGAGAAAGAATTGAATTGTCCGAAGCTTGAGTCGTCCGAAGGTAGCGCGCTTTCCCTATTTGGATTGTGAGGCGGAGTTGGAGGGATATAATCAAACGTTTCTTGGAAATTTTAACTTGTGGGGGGTCAACAAAATTTCAAGGTTGATATGCCTTACTGTATAATCTCTGAATCTGTTAAGGATCAAATGAATTCAAGCTGATCCCAGAGAATATTTATCCTGTAAAATTTGGCAGTAGAAGATTAGGTAAAGGAAGTTTATGCTAAGGTCTTCTTTTCGATGGTCCTAAGCCCTCAGTGTATGACAGTTTGGGATAAATCTCTACTGTAAAAATTTACAGACTAAATATTCTCTGGGATCAGCCTAGGTCTATTTGGACACTTATACGGGCTTCAGATCTAAAGTTTAGCCATATGGTTTAATTTTTCTATTTTATTATTATTAATCAAAATTTTTTTTGAAAAAATATAACTTAGAAAGTATAGTATGGGCAAATGACCCATTAAATTCGAAAAAAAACCAGTAAAACTGGTTGTTGTTTCTTTTTTTTTTGACAATAATCCGGTGATCGTCGGATGGGAAATTTCAGCCCAGAATAAAAAACTCTTCTTCCCAAAGCTTTCGGTGCCCTACGCACCTTCTTCAGTGGTCGAAAATGTCAGGTTTCTGAGACTTTGTCTTTCTTGGGGGCCAGGGAGATGTCTTCATTGGGTACATGGATTCGGAATCACAACACTTCACGAACAATTCTACAGCGATATTCTACTTTTTACAATAAATTCACTATACAAGTTAAACAAAGTTAAATAAAATTCTTTCTTTGGCTAATGACTCTCTTTTTCTTTTTCTTGGCGCCTTTTTGGTATTCTTTGTGTCTTATTCTGGGCTGAAATTTTCAATCCGACGATCACCGGATTATTGTCAAAAAATTGTTACGTCTGTTCCTTATCCTATAACTATCTTCCGGAAATAAGGTTGTTATTTCTAATTTTTAGATCCTCATGAACTAGGTTAATCTTAGGTCTAATGCCGGTACCACGACCTAGACAGACTTACGGCTTAAGTTTAGTGGAAAACTGATGTGAATGCAGTTTAGTCCCTATATTGATCAATCGTTTGAGATGCGGCGTAGCGTGATCGAGATATAACAAGCGACGATAGGGTTTTTCGGAATGTGACATCCTTTGTAACTGTGATGTAATTCAAACTACCCCACATTTGTGTGTTTGTCCCTGGTGCCCTGCTTCATGCAGAGTAGGGGACTTGATGTCGACAACCCTTCTTGTCATTGACGTAATCCGTTATTGGGCAAGACATGTGTAAATTTTATGCCTCGATACAATTAATAACTAAATTGATTATAATTACGTTAAGTCGCCTCTCGGCTTAAGCCGTAGGTGTGTCTAGAACATTAGGCAAGAGATAATCAAGCTTGTAAATATATTGTGTTCACGCATTTTAGACGTCACTAATTTTGTCACCAAGGAGTAGTCCTATTTTCTTTACCACCACTGTTTACCCTTTTGCTAGAAAATTCCGAGAAGAACTATTACACGTCACGATTACAAAATATTCTTGTGGTTTTAGTCTCTCCTCTTGGGACCGTGAGGAAGAAATATTTGGGGAATGTGTAAGATTATACATATATCTACATATTATATGCTTCGCAAACGTGCCTTGACAACTTTAAAGGAAAATGTATATTTGAAAGCGTCTCTAACCACCCTCCCTGCTATAGCATCAGAATTGTAGGGAGGTGTAATATGGAATAGTTTACCTAGACCTTTGAACCCTCAGTATTTCTCACTAAATTCTACATAACTGTATATGTATACAACTATGTTGTGGAAATTATAGAAACGTTTTCCATCTTGATTTTGCAAATAATGTGAATGTATGTGTTGGGGGGTTAAGTTGAGGATTTTATTCACGTGTCTCCACCTAAAAGGTTGACACGTACTTTATGGGGATAATTGCGGTTAAAGTTTTGTCGGTCTGGGTCTGGTGATGTTAGCACATATGGGTGACTTGGAGGTGTGCAACTTACATGAAAATTAACGTCCAAAAATTTTAAACAACCCCCATTTTTAACCCCCTGCGGAGTGTCAAAAAGTGGTGACAAACGTAAATTTGACCCTTGGAAAGAGATATACAAGATCCATTTCACCCATGGCAATTTCCATTTCTTTTTCCATTCCCCTCCGTTCATGTCTAACTCACCATTTTACTTGCGAAAATGGCTCATAGTCATTTAGTAAAATATCAACACAAAGTACTCCACCGGGAAATTGCCTATCTAAGAGGCAAAACAGAGGAAAATGTTGTGCTGTAAAAAGCCTCGTGATTTTCCAACCTACGGCCAAAAGGGAAGCAAAGTGCCATCACTAAACTTAAGCAGACAACAACTCTCTCCTCCTATCGTCCTCATTATCTTATTTAGGCAAAATAGTGCGTGTGTTGTGTTGTGAATACAAGTGGCCTTTTATCTCTGACTTCATTTCCTCTTTCCCATTGTATTTTTGTTTACCATGTTAAAAGTATCGATTTTTCCGTATATTCAAAATACCAAATTAAAACACAGAGCGTATCCTCCCGGAATTTCAGCAAATATATCGTTGAGTGGTAGAGACACTCAAAATAGCACCCGTAGAAAGGTTGGAATTATTGTTTATTCATATTATTCTTTTAAGTACACTGTTAGAAATTATATTTTTCATTTAAAATTAAATTATGAATTATATGATCTTTCAAAGAGCTCCATCTATTTGGGAAAATTTAGACAAGTACCGTAGATACGGGTGACTTTGGCTCCCTCCTGTTCGTAAGCTTTTCTTTAATTCTAATGTTTAAGAACGGTTCTTACCGATCAGACATGGTGGATCGGATCGCTAAAGATCATTCTTAAGTTCTAGAAGCAAAGAAAAGGTTACGAACAGGGGAGTGTCAAAGTCATCCGAACTTATGGTAGCCAATTTTAAGAATGATGCATATAATATAAAACTGGTCTTATTAAGTGTACAGCTTTCACCACTCAAAAAAAAATCCTTATTCTCTAACGCCCATTTGATGGGTATTACAGAGAAATATTTTTAAAAAACTCTTTTCTCCAAGGCTTTCGACCCTTGGTACGAGTCTTCCTTAGTGAGTATAAAGCTACCGGAAGATCTAAATCCAGAAATATTCCTCCTCAAGATAGATTTCCGTATAAAACTCTTTAAATTGTTAGTATCTTGAAAAGTTCAAATAAAATTTAGAAAAAAATAATTAAATTAGTTTAAAATTTAGAAGTATTAGTTACAGAATCAGAAATCTTGAGATCGACACGGTTTGTATCTTAAATTTCAAGTTTTCAAGACATATGACAGATTCGACATCTTGATCTTGATTTTTTGATTTCAGGAAACCAAAATTTCGATTTTTTCTTGATCTTGATTTTGATCTACCGGAAGATCTGAATCCAGAAATATTTCTCCTCAAGATAGATTAATGTATAAAACTCTTTAAATTGTTAGTATCTTGAAAAGTTCAATTAAAATTAGGAAAAATTAATTATATTAGTTTAAAATTTAGAAATATTAGTTACAGAATCAGAAATCTTGAGATCGACACGGTTTGTATCTTGGATTTCAAGTTTTCAAGACATGATGGATTTGACATCTTGATCTTGATTTCTTGTTTTCAGAAAACCAAAATTTCGATTTTTCTTGATCTCCATTTTGATCTTTGTCTCAGATTTGAGGTCAATATTTAGTAGGAATGGTATCAATACAGGATTTTGACTACAAAAATTTTATGAAATGAAAATTTACATCCTTTTCTTTTTTAGACGTGTTCCACAGATCTTTCTCACTCTTTGTCAGTCTTCTTCTTTTCATAAACGTTATAAGAAATTCGATTCGGATTCAAGTGCAAAGGAATACAACAGATATAGGGGCAATATATGATAGAAAAAACGCAAAAAATATTTTGATTTTTATAAAAATTTTCAAATACTAAATCTGAATAAATCTAAAGGTGTTTTAGACCGGAGGCTGTAAAAGTCAAATTCGATAAGTAAAGACATTTTCAAGTGCGATTAAATCAGTGCGGAAATTTTGGAAAAAGTAAAAGAAAACTGTAAATACCCGTGAATATTTTCTAATAATTATTTTCCAGGTTAAAGGATAGGTTAACATCAGAGAACCTACCGTATCAGCAATTAGGGATGGTTTGGATTTCCTTAGAAAATAATTAATTGAATATAAATTTTTTAGTCGGAGGTACACCACATGTTCCTGATAGTTAATAAAATGGAATTTTGGCTTTGAACAAAAGAGAAAAATGCAATGTTCGAAGGTTTGCGCGTTTTTAATCTAAACATTTCACCCGAATTTGTAAGGATTTAGGACCTTTACTACGAAAAATTTTCAAGTTGATTAGGATCAAATTTAGTTACCAACTGAAACAAAGGAAATAATAAAATTTGACAATTTTTACAGGTAGGGAGTGAGTTAATTTTGATTTATTTGTTTTTATCTAATAATTACACAAAAAAATCAAATTAGTATCAAATTAAATCACTTTTCTCATCTTTAAAATTGATTAGAATGGCACTGGTATAGCTTTACAATTGAGTAAAATTTAATCAATTGAAAGTAAACCTTAGTATTTTTTGAAGGAAAAATCAGATATGATTGTCGGATCCCGGCCAAACCCCGAAAGCTAAAGTCCTGAAGAAAAAGTGTCATAGCTACTTTCATGATTGCACCCGCCCTTGCTGGAGCCAAAAGGAAATTTTCTGTGACTTGAGAAATTATTCTACACATTATCTTTCATATATAATTTCATCCCTTTCAGGATTTTGAACATTCGGGATTCTGGCTTTCGGGATTTTGGCGTTCGGGATTTTGGCTTTCGGAATTTTGGCTGCCTCCGATGATTGTCTTTTTCTGTCAAATGAAAATTGAAATATCAACTAAAATAGGATTTTTATCTGATTCAGTTTTAAAAAGTAAGAGGTAAAGTTTCAAATGATTAAATTATATTTAATTGGAAAGATGTGCTGGTGCCATAGGAAACCATATCAAATTATTCAGCACTCTTACGTAATTACTAAGAAGGGGAAAGTGCCCATGCTTCGTACGGTTTCAAGCTTCGTAATGACTAACTTTTCTATGTTTCACAATAAATATATGACTCATCGCACCCACATTTTAAGAATTACGAAGCTTGGGATTGTACGAAGCACGGGCACTTTTTTAATTTTTTCATGTTCCTTAATAAATCTGAAATATATATTTTAATATAGGTAGTCCTTTGTCTCATATCTCCTGTTAATATCCTGTTAATTTATTAAAAACATAGAAAATAATGAAGTTGTCCGAAGCTTGGATTTTTAGAAGGAACTGCACTACTCCCTTATTCGTTTATAAAAACTTAGAAAATTGACCAAAAAGAGTCAAAACTTCTTAATTTTTCTTTTGCCAAAACATTTGATTAATAAATTCTAAATTTGATTTCCATTAAAATCTTTCCAAATCCGTTGCAATCTAATTTATGTACGAATTTAATAAATTTTGCTAAATTAAAAGCCTAAAGGGTAATTGACTTAAATTCTTTGATTTCTTGCAGTGTAATGAAAAATATGATGGGTGAGTTGAGGAAAGACCAAAAATTTGCGTGAGGAAAGAACAAAGCCATTGGATTTTATGCGTTGTTGTAAAATTTCAAGAAAAGAGCTTCAACCATTTAGGCACACCTTTTCTGCATTCGTCTTAGAAACTTTTCCACCCTTTGTCCCCAAGTCTCTCTGTTTTTTTTTCCTCCCCATGTTGAGGTCCCTGAGCCCCATACATCCTTGTGGCATAAGCCCGGGGGGGTGCAAAAAAGTTGATTCTATGTAGATTGGGCGACGGTGTGCGACCAAGACCCAAGTTTTGGGTGGCAAAAAAAGTAAAAAAGTGTGTTGGAGATGATAACGCATTTGTTATAGAAGGTTTGTGGGGTTGAATTTCTTTTATGAGATTGTCCCTCAGCCCTTTTTTTTCTACCACCACCCTTCCCAGTTCCGCAAAACATTTGACACTGCTTTTGTATCCGTGTAAGTGATGTGTTGAATTCGTAAAAATATAGCAGTTTGTGACTATTTTGATTAGATACAACGTCAACGATACGTGGTTGGGAAGAAAAAAGCTCACAAAATATTCTGATATCCCCAAGATTGTCTCTTTTTCTACTTTTCCAAGTCTTGTGCGAAAAAAAGTAATGTAGGCAAAGTTTCCCCCATGAGAAATGGACAAAACGGCCGCCAGAATTATTTATACATGAGAATAATATCGTTGTGTTGTTTGCAAGTTGCTAAATCATTTGGAAAAATTGATCGGGTGAGCTTTTGCCAGGGCTTTTTGATGCTTACACCCCGTAATGTCGTCAGAGATCGTCCAGTTGTGGACATAAGCCACTGGCTTGGTCAGTCATGTGGTAGGATAATTTTTCCATTCTATTGCCCTCCCAGCCAGACACTCAAACATTCACTCTGCATTAGCTTTAAAGTGGTGTGTATTGAGTAATTTATTAGAATTTCTTCCAGAGTGGTCGTTGAGGGGTTAATAACACTTCAAAAATATGACAATGGTCTTCCTGTTTTGGAAGGGTGACTTGGGACTCAAAATATGCTTTATGTTATTAACGGCATTAAGATTTCAAAATTGTTTGCTGACACCCAGGCTTTTCATTTTGAATTTAATATTACATTCGTAATTCATATCTAAAAGGCCCCATTTGGTTTAATGATACTAACCAAGACCTAGGCTTCTGGACAGTCATTATATTTGTGCATATAACTGGTACGTGGCATAAAATTTTATTATTGCTAGAACTCCACGGAGAAAGCAATATAAGGGAAGGATTTCAGGCTTTTCACAAACACTGGCTTCAAACAATTCGTATTGTTCCCGTATTCCTTAAATGAATATCACTTATTTTTTTCAGGAAATGTGTGACTTAAGACTAGTTTTTTAAATATATAATTAAAGGTTAGATATGATAAATGAATATGGAAATAATATAACAAAGCCAGAGTCTGTGCAAAGTCAGAAAGTATTCCGCTATAGGATGGTGTCACCACTTCTCGCTAGTGATCCACTTTTCGCAATTTATAGTTAAATTGAGGAAAAATCATATAATACGAGTTCTAAAAAGGTTATCAGATAGAAAAAGCAACGATGAATATATATAATTTTTTTTTTAAAAACATTTTTACATTTTTAATAAAAACATATTTTCTTAGGTAGTATATTGTTAAATTAATGGACTAATAGTTTGATATATCTATAGCCAACTTATCTAAGTAACTGTGTATCAAGTTTGAGTTACTTTATAATAAGGGTTCAAAAATTATATAATTAAATTAATTTCAGTTTTTCTTAAAAGTGGCGATAAGTGGTTACTTCCTCCTAAGTCATCCTTAATTTTTATAACTCCTGGAAATTCTATAAGAACTGAATTTGACATTTATTTGCGAAATTGACGTTTTACGAAAAAACATCATTACGTTGTTTGTCATATATCCGTACAACAATTACTATAAATCTATAGGTTACAGGATTAGAGACACTATCTGGCGGTCTGTGATAGACCTCATAAGCCCCATAATAATTTGATCTTTCAATCGATATTAAGTATTAAACAAACTCTGTATAAAGGAATTCCAAAACTGTTATTTTACTGCTCGAACTCAAAGAGAGAGCAGTTATATAATTCGACCACTCAGAATAAGAAACGAATAACTCGCAGTAGGTAAATTTTACAGGAGAATGATTTGAAGCTGATATTTTACATGCAGAGTATAGGATTTTTGAGATTTAAAATCTCTATAACTTTGAAATTAATTATCTTCCAAGTATAATATTCACAGGGAAGGTAGAGGGTATAAATACGTATCCAAAAAGCGAATAAAACGATTTTTGTAAAAATCGAGTTGTTCGACTTATATTCTGACAAGTCGAATTGTGCTTTTTCAATTTGTCACCGTCCTGGAGCTTAATTGGTAAAAAATATCAATCTGCGGTTTTCGATGACCCCTATTAAAAAAAACAATAACTCCAAACGTATTTATTCTTTTCCCTCCAACCTTCCTAGAAAATATTCTAATTCAAAATTGTTTTTAGATTTGGGAATGAATTTAATCAGTAATAAATCGGTATAAAAAGATAATTGACGGGGAGTTCTAATAACGATTAGAAATAGTGACTAGGTCTTTGTATAAGATTTAAAAAATTAACACTTTCTTCTTAATTTTTTCATTAATCTCCATTATTTATATAAAAATTGTAATTATTAAATAATTGTATTTATGAAATTAATAAATTATTTTACAATGTATTAAGGTTTAGACATGTAATAGAAATAAACAATTGTAGAATAGGCCGTAAGCTGTAAAATAGGCTGACGGCTATCTCAAAATGATCTTGAATCAAATATTCTTTTACTTTTTTCTATATATAGGGTAAGTGTACCAAATTCCGGCCAGCTTGCAATTCCGGCCACTTTATTTGTTCCTCAAATTTCCATGAAGTTTTAGTTTTTGCATACTCTAGAGATTATAAAATGCTAAAAATAATAAAAAATATCGCCTCGACGAGCAAGATGATCTGAAAAAGGCATTGGAAGAACTCCGGAAGGGCAAGAAACTACATATGGGAATGAAGGTGGCCGGAGTAGGCCACCAATGCTATATCTACATTTTTATTAATTTTAAAATGTATTAAGTATGATTTTTGAGAAAATAAAGATGATTGACTGTCTACAAGGTTCCAAATAACACTTCTCATGAAAAAGTAATAAAAAGATTCAATTTGTATTAAAAATATTACATTTCAAACTTGAGACTTTGGCGCTTGCATGCAACTATGCCGAAATTTGGCACACTTATACCCCAATATTGTGTTATTAATAGTCTTAATAGTAGATATTTATAGATTTTGTAGTAGTTCAGCAGAAAATATTTAAAAATACAATAAAAATAAATAATTTTGATTGAACAGTCTGAATTTTTGAAAATCCTAGTGATCAAAATTAGAATTTTAACGAACAAATCTATATTCTACTTACCCAATTCAAGGTCTTTTTATAAAATTTGATTTATTTTGATTTATTACTGACCAAATGGATCAAATATCCTTTCTTCACTAAAAAATTGTATGTTTTATATATACTGAATTCAAAATTCTACAGACCGTTTTATAATGATAACGTATTTTTTTATGAAATCTTTGTTTTCATTTTCGAATCAAAGATTTTTTTCCACATTGAATTCAACAAAATACTGATAGAAATATTTATTATTTTATGTAGTCAGTCAGTGAAAAAATTTCAGTTTGTATTTGTTTAAGTCAAGACTGTCAGTGATAGCATAGACAATACTAATTATTTTTATTCAGAGAACTATTTAAATATTAATATTTTTTAAGTTTTCTCTTTTATTTTAATACAATTTCTGTTCTAGATTTTCAGTTTATAAATCTTTCATTATATCTATTTTCTCTATTATTTCACCTAAAATTAAACTTAAAATCTACAGTTCACATACTCAAAAAATACTCAAAAAATCAAAAAACTCTATTTTATTGCAATTTTAAATAATATTGAAAAAAAGTAGTGGAACTTAATTGCACTTAATTTGTCATGAAGTTCAATTAAAGATAAATCTATGCACAGCAACTAAAGTTAATTTAAAATTGTAATTTTATATTTTTACTTTTTTTTAAGATTTAAAAACTAGTCGTAAGTAATGATGAAAAAGTGAAAAAATGTCGCATTTATAAACCGAAAAAGAAAAATCCTGGAGTTCCTAGAATTTTCTTTTACTTATGAAAAGCATTGAGAAAATTCCGAAATTTAAACTTAAGGCCTCTACACATTGGGAGCAATTTTCGTCAAAAATTGCATTTTTGACAGAATTTTGACAGTTCCGCCTACAGCAGTGCAGGAAATTTTCTTCAAAAAATGCGATTTTTGACGAAAATTGCTCCCAATGTGTAGTGACTTTTAGATCCAATTGCAAATTATCCAAAATTAAGGTAAAGTGCCCTCGCTCGACCGGTTGCTCATCTCGAACGGCAGAGTTATTTATTCAATTTATTTATATTTGCTGTAATATTTAGAGTATGATTTAACATTAATAGAACAATTATTACATAAATAATACGAGACAATTTCATAGAAATTGACCATCAAACCGATCAAACATTCAAAAATTGATCCACCGGTCGAGTGAGGGCACTTTACCTTATGCCCTTTGTACTCTTATGAGCTTCTATGGAAATCATAAAAGCTCCAACTATATCATTCTGATTAGTTTTGGGAGAAATTTGGCAAAAAGAACCATCAGGAAACAGTGATATTCTAATTTTAGAATGGGTTAATCCTACGGCTTAATATTCTTCAACAAGTCCTTTAAACAGTGAAGGCACTCAACAAAACAGGATGGTATTAAGTATGTATAGAGCTTCCACTCCCAATATTAGACTTCTTCCCATGAAAGGGATGTTCCGGGATTATAACACTATCCTTAATTCCATTTTGCCCGAGATTTCAACGTTGGTTGAAAATTTCACTAGTGAAATAAATGTGCAAAATGGTAATTTCTCCGAGTTTCTCATGTAATGTAACATAATACGAATTTAACTAGATTTTATCTCATCATGCCGAAATGCATCAAAATTACATCTGTGGGAATTTCAGTTTGGTGGTTGGACTGTTGTGAATTGTCCCCTTGGCTTTGGCCATGGATGAATAGTTTAGTCTCCACATGATAGAAGGCTGTATAATGTGACATGAAAATACCAGGAGAAAATGCTATATAAATTGCCTATGTCCGGGATATATAGTGGGACACAATAATGATGTAGGCGTGAGGCAAAAGCGATAGCTTAATCGGATAATTCACATGAAAATTCTCTTGCCAATGTGTTACAGTAAACCATTTCGCAGCTCTTCGATATATTGTTTTAAAATCCTTGAATCTTTTTACTTTTCTACACTTTTATTCCAACCCTCAAACCCATTCTTTTCGTTTTTCGAACGCAATTCCGTTGGCCTAAATTAAATTTGGCCTCCCAGAGTGCTCTTTACCACTTTCAGTGCTTCTTCAATTGTGTCTGAAGGGTGGTACTTTTCTTTTGGGAATGAGAGGAAAGGATGAGAGTTTTGGCCCTGGAAAGACATAGTGCACAAAAGTACGAAAAGGAGATAGTGGAGCAACTTTTCCACATACACTTGTATGGAAATTTATTGCTTTTATGTTATAGAGAGGGGGTTTCTGGATGGGGTGGGGTGGGAATAGAAATCAATGTGCATTGTGCATATTAAAGTTCAGAAAGGGACTTTTATGTGAAAGTTGAGTATGAGATGTGGTGTATTTGAAGAGATGTAAAAATTGTGAGAAATGTAGCGTTTGGTGGGATTTTTATGGATGATTGCAATAAATTTTCACACTTTGTAGGGTGCTCAAGAGAGTGGCAGCGTATACACGAAAAAAAATTGTGCTCCAGACTTTTAAATATGTCAAGTTATAAATTCATGAAAAGCGATTTCACTGCGAATATCTCTCCTCATTTCTTTGTACCAACCGTGAATGTTCACACTTATTCACCCCTTCTTTCCTGGACAGGAAATGGCACACGGTGAACAGTAATTCTTTTACTGTTGGAATGTGATTTTCGCTATGCTGCCAATTTCAAGGTTTATAGTATTCGTCGTATTCGTGTTTGGCTTTATTTTTAAGTGGCTTTAAAGTGAAGCTTTAAATAGCCTATCCATGTTTTCTGATTCGTATTTTATATATTCACAATATCCGTATTCGTAGTTACAAGAGAAAAAAAATTCAAGGATCAGTTCAAATCGTTTAAATGTTCTGGGAAAAGCTCTTGCAAAAACTATTTTTTTTCTCTTTCTCCTTACATTTTCGGAATCCAATGCTACGGAGTCTAATCACAAACGTGTTTTGGTTTTATCCTTATTGTCTCATTCCTAAGATGATTTTCTTTTTCCAAAAAGGTAAATGATGCTGTTAAGGCATATAATATACCAGGTTATTTTGATTAGAAATTTCCTTCAAACAATAAAAATCTCTAACTTAGAGTTGCTCTTGTTCAAATTGACTTATGTTCGCATTAAAATGGAATCAAAGCCAGAACTACCGAGTAAAGTGTCCTAGATACACTTACGACTTTTTTCGGTAAAGTCGAGAAGGTTTAGTTAGCAGGAAATAATGGGAATTTAGTCAAATAATTATTTTGATTATAATTACGTTAAGTCGTTTGTCTGCTTAAGTCGGAAGTGTAAGATAAAGGATGCAGTCTCTAGTTCATAGAGAGTGCCCGAACTCTTACAAATATCCCTTAAGGGATTTTTTCCGGTAGTACAACCACTCGCTAGATAGTGATTAAGGAGGAAAGGAGGTTAATATGCAGCTCCTGGTAACAGGGATATTCTATAAGGACACCTGCAGTGATCGTCAGTAGAAATTTTGTTTCACTTCAAGAAGAAAAGCAAATTTTCTGTCTTGCCCAGAGATTTCGGTCTGGATGTGGACATTCTTCAGTGGCTACAAAAAGGTTATCATTTATTTTCAGGCTATTCTTATACAAGGTCGATTCTTTTTCCTTTGAAAAATTTTTAACTTTCAATTCATTCGACCAGACTTGACTTTTTTATTTCTTGAAGTTCGTTAGTTAGCAGTAAATAACTTGAGAAGGTTTTAACTAAGTAAGAGATAATTATTGTCTTGCTACTTTTCTTAATTTTATTTTTGCAATTGGACCCTGATGTGACTTGATCGGGCGCATTTCTTGACTACTTTTCTTTGTTTCGTTAACGGTTTTCTTTATCATTTCGCTCTTGAAAATAAATGAAAGCCTTTTTGTAGCCACTGAAAAATTTTGAATTATTGAGAAGTTTGCTAAAAACAACCATTAGGAAACAGTGATATTCTAATTTTAGGATGCGTTTAGGATTTTGGTAGAATATTTCGAGTTTGTTTTTTCGCAATGCTACACTGAGAGAAATCCGAAAAAGTTAAAATAACATTCCGGAAATGTTAATTTTACCCTGCAGTATTGATCCGAAATCGGTGTAAATATTATGCTTTATGGGGTTAAAGTTATCCTTTTTCATGTTATTTTTACCCTTAAAAAGGTGTAAAATTAACATTAAACAATGTTGATATATTTTTACACCTAAAAAGTGTTAAAATGATGAGGAAAAAAAGTTAATCGCACCCCCGTTTTTTCTCAGTGTATTTGTCCGTCCGATCTGTCTGTCCGTTCGGTTGTCGCTAACTGTAGAGTCCAAACGGTTAGAGATAAAGACTTAGGATCTTCGAAGGCCCTCCCATTAGTTCACATAAGAACCGTTAACATACCTCTCATTTTCCCCACCACTCTCTTTTCCCTCCAAAACCATATTTTTTGGGGATTACCTAGGCGGGTATCTCGTCCATTATACGAAAATACCTTTGAATCATTTCTAAATAGCGGGTTTTCAAGGTCAAAAGTTTGAAAGCCTCTAGAGAGTGGATTTTTCAACCGAAGAAATGTTCGTGGGAAAACTCTTGGAATTTATAATAAGACTGAACCAGTTTCGGAAAATCCTATTACTCTTCAGGTACTTTGGGTGATCTTTTCACTGATTTATGATTCGGTTAATGATGCGAAAGATTTTGGTTTTTGAGATATAGCATCGAAGTCACATATTCGATTATTACAGAAAGTATGGGATTCTTTGCTACCCCTTTTTGGAAATGTTGTAAATTTTAGGAAAGAGTATATCTTAAATTTATTAAGATACTAAATTTGAAAGTTTTAACTAAATTTAAATTTATAAATATTTTTTGAAATAAAAAGTTTTTAAAAATGACAAAATTTTACGAATATTTTTTGTGTGTTTACGAACATTTACGAATTAATGTTTGCAAAAGTACAAAAAATGCTCGTCAAGTGATCATGTTACGAACAATGTTTGTGAAAAAGTACAAACTTTTACGAACTTGTTTGTGGGTTATACGATTTATGAACATTTCGTAAGACCCCCATAGGAATTCACAAATATTTACGAATATTTTTACAAAATATTTTTTTCTATGTAGGTCTCGCTTATCTATTATCTAATCAAAAACATCGCAGTGTTTACAACTACTTTGTGTTTCCTACTGCCCTACTTCCCCCCTATTTTTTTTTTAAATTTTGTTAGAAAGAAAATTGTGAAACATAGCAAATAACCCAAATTTTCTAATTTTCTTTGGAAAAAAAAACAATTTTGGTCAGTAAAAATAAATAACTTACAACTTTTTATTTTTCCCTTTTTCAATTAGAGTATCTGTCAAACAATGAAATTTGACTATCATTTAACCTGACCCCTAATTTAAATTCTAAAATAGACCACCCCTTACGGAAAGTGCTTGAGATGAATGTAGAATCTTGCGGGATGACCCGTCCTTTATGTAGATTATAATTCTATGTGTATACATAAAATTGAATATTCCTGATAATTTATGAACCTCAGCACTTTGCGGTGAAATTGCGAAATTATTCAGGGGATTTTGAATGTTGGACAAGAGAGAGTCTCCTCCGCTATACAAAACTGACCGCATTCATAAATTATCCACCATACACATCATCGTCGTCATTATCGTGGCTCCTCCAAAAACCCCAAGCACATCATGCTGGTGATGTGTTTGGGGCAGCATTTCGTCTACACATGTTTCACGCTGCCAAAAGTGGTCTGGTACCCCCGAGAAAGCTGCCCAGTCGTCAGTGTCCATTTCATAGTGCAACCCCCATCTGCAGCCGGTCCTCCACAATTCACCACTGATGTATTGTCACAGCCATTTTCATTCCCTGGTGGTCCTTATTCAGGGAAGAGTGACAGTGACAGAAACGGAAGGCCCATCGCCCTACATCCCATGGATCTCTAGGCTCATCCAAGATTTTTTTTTTAGACTCAGTCAGATTCGGCAGAAAAAATTCCCCATTTTATAACTTCTTGTGGTGTTCCTAAATTTATGAGAAGGGAGTGCAGATACAAGGATGCCTGTTCCGTGCATTGCCACCAACAATGCCGAAACGTGCAAATAAGGCAGGTCACGTTTATCTTGGGCGGAGAGAGATGTCATAAAAAATGTATTTTAATAGAGTTTTCTCCCTCACTAGGCCAATTTCCAATCTGTCCCACCATCCGACAATACCACCCGCCCCCAGTGGAGCACTTTGGAAAATCATTTTTTAAATCATAATTGAGATTTCATTAATTATATTCCACCCATGTCCCCAACTTTTCCGTTGTGCTTTGTCAGAATAACGACGTCACGTACCATATTGTCCTCCCATATTTATTATTTTTGATCTCTTTGCGCTCCAATTCTCGCCCAAGGCTAAATTAAAGTATCAGATGATGGTAAGCTTCTGAAAATTTTATGCAATTTCCTGAAAAAAAAATCCATTAAGATTTTTGTCTACTTTTCAGTTACTAAAACGTCTAAAACAGTGGTTATTACCATTTAAATACCCTGAACTTTAAGTCTAAGTTCAAAAATATTTATCTCCTTTAAGGATTTTATAAACAACATGGAAATGTCTAATGGATTAATGTTAATTAATTTGATTCTCTTTTGTTCTAAAATAAATAGAGGGTGAATATTTTGTTATAATAAATTTCAGTTCTGAATTTTATTGTAGATAACAGTTTGTTTTATATTGAAGTTTCAATAAAGAATTAAAAGGTTATGTTTAATTAAAGTTAGTTTGATTAAATATGTTTAATATATTTCAACGAAATTTATGTTTAGTTTATTGTGTTTTATTCTAATTTGATACTTTGAAATTTGACACTTTCATATTAAAGATTTTATCACAGAACATGAATCAGCTTTAAAAAGTCAATGTGTGGTTTTCAGGCTTAAATATTGAACTCATTTATTGATTATTTCTTAAACTTTGAGATGAATAACATTTAAAATTTATGTTATTTTTTGTAATCAATTTTTTCTTAATCGGATTTAATGACTTATGGCACTGTAATAAGGGAGTACGTCCTAAATTTTCCAGTTCTGTATAAATATTATATATAGACGACTTCGTAGTCAATTTTAAAAGTAAAGCCACAGAAGAAGATTTAAATTTTTAATCAGATCTAAGATGCTGATTAATAAAAATCCAGAAGATACTAAAATTGCTTGTTTTTTAGACTTCGAAATCTTAAGAAATTGGCCTCAATGATAAGTCTGAAATCAGTTTGTTTTAAGAATCAGTTTTTAACAAAACTTGAATTTCTGAAATATAGGGTAAATGTTCTAATTCAAAACCATTTCCAGACGCTTTAACTTTGACAGAAGATTCAACACATTAAGTTCATATTTTTTCTAAATAAAATTACATAAATTTGCTCCTTGACTCTTCAAGAATGTTACGTTTAGTGAATTTTTTAAAGATATAATTTGAAAACTTCTTAAATACAAGTAAAATAAGCGAGCGCAAAATGCTTCTATTGGAAACATATTAATCCAAATGGAGACAAGGAAAAGTTTCTAATTGGAGACAAACAGTGTAAGTAAAACCGCGACAAAAGGCTTTCAAAACCTTGTTGAGTTGCTATTGAGTTCAGGATTTGTTCTTATTTCTGGTCTTTTCTCCTTTCCCATCTAAAACAATAAGAAAATCTCTCCAAAAAAAAAAATCATATTTCCGGGGTTTTCTATTGAAGCATTTGCAGACATCTTCGAATACTGTATCTGACGCAGTTGTATATTCTCTTCAGTTTCTTCCGGTGTTGGTCAGAAGATTGTCTTCTTCTCAAATCAAAGACTAAAATTTTTCTCCAAAGCTTTCAGAGCTTCAGAGGAAGACCCATACCGAGGGTTGAAAGCTTTGGAGAAAAATTTTAGTCTTTGATTTGAGAAGAAGGCAATCCTCTGACGAACATCGGAAGAAACTGAAGAGAACATTTGCAGACACTTCAGAAAAAAACCTTTTTGTTCACGAAATAGGTAATTATTTCATTTGAAAACGTCATGTATCGTTAACAATAAAGATTAGCACTTAATTTAACTAAATTTAGCCAGAAATATGACATAAATGTTAAACAAAACTAATAAACAACAGTCACCTCATTGTGTTTTTCATTGGAAAACATGGTCGATCGATGAAAAATTTGATGGTGAAAAGGTCCAATTTTAATTTTTCAAAGAAATTAACAAATTAAAATTTGTGAACATGAATGGATTTTCGCTTTATTTGGAGCAAAATTAACTAAATAATGAAACTGTGGTTAAAAAATAATATAAATATAATAATTTAGTATTGTATTTAACGTAAAAACAACAACGTTCCCATTTAGAGTAGCGAAAAATTTCCATTTGGAGCAGGTTTTGAATTAGCTTAATTTACCCTAGAGTTCTTTGATAATATAGTGTTTATTCATTTTTCGTGTTTGATAACAACTCCGGGACGGGAGCATGGAGGAAGAATGCACACAGCGGGAAAGGCGCTCCTGGAAGGCCTATAATGGACTTTGGAAGGCCTATAATGGATTATTCCAACACGGGATATGGACATTGTAAAAATGATCACCTTTGGCTAACCCCTTGAGTCGATATCACCTAGAGACTTTTTTCTTTCCTATCCCCCTGTATTCCTTCTAAAATCAGTTTTGTTTTTTTCAATATGGGAGTAAATGGGGCACCTTTGAGTTGGGGTATCTTTGAAATTTGACTTTTTTCTCCAATTTTTAAAAAGAATTGAGCCTTATAACAAGCCCTATAGTATAATTGAGCTTTCACATTGGTTTGTCGAGTTGAATGATATCATAGTGATATCCAATTTCATTTAGAAATTGAAGAAAAGAACCATATTTTAAAGGTAGCCGAAATGATAGGAGCTCTATTTCCCCCTAAAACGTTTCTAATGATTCATTTCAGTATCGGATATGTGTTAAAAGGAGTCTAGGTGAACAATTTGCCCATTTGCCTATGATCGGACAATTCGTTATTCTATATTTTTAAAAATCAAATAAAACCACATAGAAAACATAAACGTTTCTGAAGCTCAGCAAAGTTAATAAAAAATTAAGCTAAAAAATGATTATTCTCAGCACTTTTAGCTGTTCGCTATGCACACTAAATGGTTTATTTCTCAACCTGTTTGCTTAGGATTTGATTTAATAGAACCCAACTTTTAACTCGAATATGTCAGACTTAAATGGTAGTAAATCAATAACCCTTATACTCTGTAATTCACCAACGTGATTCTAAATTTTAATTATTAAAAAAAAAGTTTCAGCTTTAATATTCCACTAGCAGAGCCTTAACAAATTTGTTTTATCAGAAAAGTCGTGAAGCTTTGAGTTAATTTTTAATTCCTTCATCGAAAACGGTAGGGGGAAATGGGATACCTTTGAATGTGGGGCAACTTCGAAATTGGGATTTTTTACATGTTTTTAAATACAATTGAGCCTTATCATGATATAATTTAGCTACACAAACAGATTGAGAAGCTAAATTGTATTATGATATGGCTCAGTTCAATTTAGAAAAAAAATCCCAATTTCAAAGCTGCCCCACATTCAAAGATGTTCCACTTCCCCCTATGTTAAGAAATAATTCTATAATTGTAGCTAGTCCTAAATTAAATATTTTTCTCTTCAGCTCTTTGAAAGGTGTAGGATGTCCTTGAGATTTCATCTCGCTGTATAGCAATGCATAAAGTTTGCAAATAGGGAGACCCAAATTCCTTTCTTGTACAAAGCATCAACCAATACAAATTTACGAATAATCCATTTAAGTCTTTGTAATGAAAAATCCTTGAAAATTATCTATATATATTTTGTATGGATCAAAGGTATATAGATCCACCCTCTATATTGGACTTTGGGCAACTCATTCATTAATTGTTAAAGTTCTGTGATAAATGTTGTACATGGAAAAACATACTCTCAAACCTGTTAAGGTTTATCCCCTTTATATATCTCAATTTTGCCCTAATTAATCCTTATTAAAAATTTCTGTTCTGAGGTGCTCATGGTTAAAAGTACATTTGAAATTTTAATACTTGCTATAGTACTACATAAAATCCACTTTGCTGAAGATACACAATTTTCCCATGGTTAAATTTCCTAATTTTATTTCTTGTTTATCCTGTCTCTGCTGCTGCTGTAGGCAATATCAAAAATTTTTCACTGCTTGACATATATTTACCATTCACTCATCTCTTAAAATTTCTCTATCCATCAGCAACTCTTGCCCAGAATGGCCCCCTACCACCTTTATTCTCTACACCCTTCTTTTATACTTTCACAAGTGCGCTGTTTGTACTTTCAAAACTCCACTTCCGGCCCACGGAGGCTGGCGCAGGAAGTGCGATTAAGGAGGAAACACACTCAACAAGACGCGGTTGTGTAGCAATATTTCATCAATACGCCAAGTTTATTGGCAAATAAATAACGTTCCTTTACACTTCCCACACCTTCCCCTTCTGAAATTTTATATAAATCCACTGCTACATAGGGTTGAAAGCTCCAGGCTCCGGGCCTAATATTACCCTCACGCTTACATAGAGCATATTATATGAAGGATTTGTGTCATGCAAATGACAGCCCAATACTCATCCTCCATCCCTCTTCTACGAGTATTTGAGAGTGACTTTTTTTGTGGTGTGAACCTGAGTCTCAATGAAGGAATTTTAATATATTCATTTCCCAGATAGGTTGAAAAAAAAAACAGGTGCGTAAATTTATATTTATATGAAATTTTGTTTTTCTCAGATTTACCACCAAGGGGTAATTCATAATCAATCATATTGGCTCAGGTTCCCAAAATAAATGTATGGGTTCCCCAGCCAGATTGGCTCGAGTTCCCCGAAATGAGTTACCCCTCGTTTACCACTGGATTTTATTGCTTGAATTTTACAAAAAAGCCATATATCTAATCAATATTATCGGCCTTAAGGTTTGAAAGTATTTGTTATTTGAGGTTTGTGCTTGGTTATAATTCTGTGATATTATTCTTTTGTAAAAATACGTTCCGATACTGGTATGTCTGTCTAGTTAAAGCTAGAAACAAAACGGTTGCAGATAATGATTTTTACTCTTAAGGTAATCTGCTATAATTCAATTTTAATAAAATTAGCATGATTTGTATCATCTTCATATCCCTTTCCGATTTCTCAACCGATTGGGGCAAGTTTATGTTCGGTATTGGAGTCTCGCACCAGTCTGAATTGTTTCAATTTTAATATTTTGTTATTATTTTTAATTCAGTTCAAAATGATATTGAACAAAACAAAAGAAATATCCTGTTCAAATAAAAGCTAATCTATTTGTTTGAACCGACGAACACGATACTTTTCCCATAAGGCCGGACTTCTGAAGAATTTTACTAATAGAAATAAACAAAGTAAAACCACTTCTTAAGTAAAAGCATCTAAGGCCGGCTTCAGACTAGGGGTTTAGCCGAGTTCCAGAATATTTCAAAATCTTAAATTGCGAGCAAATTGCTTTTTGAGAGCCTAATAGGTCATTTGTCCTTAATAATCCAATCCGAAGTTAAATTTTTAAAAAAAATCGTAATTGATAAAAATTAGAGTAGTTAGGTCATAAAGCTAAACCGGATAAACCTTAGGTCTGGAGCCCGTATAAGTCAAAGTTTCGTGAACTCCTCAAAATTGGAGCACTGTGCCACCCATGCTCAGTTTCTGGATATCATTTGGTGATTGTTTCGGTATAGTAAATGCCATAAGGTAAAGTGCCCTCAAGTTGGCCGGTTCCTCAATTCGACCGGTAGAGTTATTTATTCATTTTATTTGCACTAATATTTGGCATAAGATCTAACATTAATAGGTCAATTATTCCATCAATAATATGGATCAGTGACAATTTCGTGTAAATTTGCCATCAAACATTCAAAAATTGACCCAACAGTCGAGTCAAGGAACCGGTCGACTCGAGGGCACTTTACCTTACAAAAATTAATTAAATTATTTAAACTTTTCCTCTAACGATTTTGTAGATTATTTTTTAAAAAACGGCAGAGAGCTATATTTTGTCAAACGATTAAAAATTAAAACAATTGTAAAGCGTAAAGCCTCAAACTCTACAAAAAGGCTTTTGGAAGTCATTTTATCCCCGGATTATCTGGAATCTGTTTATAAGTGTGCTAACTAATTGAAAATATATTTATAGAGTTCAGCACTGAATGGGTAAATGATTTTTTTTTAATTTTTGGTTTTACTATTTTGGGACTGAGACAATTTGTAGATCGGTTTAAAACGGTTTTGAAACCATGCCACAAAGATGAAAACAGGGAATAAACTAATACGGTCAGCGAGTGAATCATGAATGGCAGATTGCCTGGTCGGTATCGAAAACTAACTGTGATCGGTTAATTGCGCCGATCAGTCACCAAGATCGCATAAATCGCGCCTTAAGTTACCATGATCTCGTTGATCAGCATCGAAAGTGAAGCGCGGGTGGCAGACCTGTTTACATTCTGGACCTGGACGAAGTACAGAAAAATAACAGCATTTCTCATACCAGAATCCAAGCATAGTAATTTTTAAAACACATCGTCTAACTCCAGAGTTTGAGAATTTTGCAAAATCTATCGTATACCTAACTGTTTTTTCTTTGTCCATAAATCATGTCCGACAAGCATTTGAACACTGTGAACGAACTATCTCTTCAGAGTAGAAATGTGCGATGCAAATATTAGTTGTTTCAGCAAACTCATTTTCCATTTCATAAAAAAAGGTAATTCTCCAACTATTCTCTGACATTTGCATTGATATTCATTCTGACACATTTTCAAGAGCTTCTCGCCCTGTCCCCATCTCGCAACAACGACGACGTTGGAAAATTGAAATAAATTTAATTTCATCGGATGACTCTCTCACCCAAGGTTTTCACTGCAAATTTCCCAAGCAATATTTCAGTGCTAAAGTATACTTCTTTACCATTTTATGAGCATATAGCGATACAGTGCAAACGTCCACGGAAGAGCGTAAGAAGGAAAAACAGGAAAGGACTTCAAAAACTGAGGGAAGGGAAGGGGAAAAAAAGAAAAGTGAAAAATATGACTGATTCAGCATTTTCACATTTTCCCATGACCATCTACTCTTCAACCGGCAGGCCGGGAATCTTACGGGATGAGGAATGAGATTGAAGACAGACGCTTTGGCAGGCAAAGGAGAATATGTATCCCATTTATGAAACTAACAAACAGAAGCACGTAAAATTGCGCCAAAAAGCTATAAAAAAAATCCTTCGCTTCGGGCACTTTGTCAAGTATTATCATAATAGGGACATGCGTATGTGCATGATATACCTGCCACCAGTATGCCCATTTGACACCCCTCATCCAGTAACAGCCCTTCATCTATCCCTGATGCCCAGAGGGCAGACAATCATCATTTGGTGATGCGACACGACTCGGCACAATCACCCCATTTTGCTCCCGTACCACCCAAATTTGTCCGGTAAAAGCTCATGTTTCACAAGACACGCACGTGAGGTCACGGATATTTTCTGAAATATTCTCTACCGCATCTCCATATTGGACAGAAAGATTTTTTCTTCCCCTGATTTAGCGTAAGCATATAATCCACAAAGGAATAGTCAAAATCATAAATCAGTTGAGTTATATTTAAAGCTTAGCAGAGTAAATTTATTACTAATTTTATTTTTCAGTCTATAACTTAAAAAGAGTTAACAGTCATAGGTCCTTGATACACTTACAACTTGAGTCGAGAGACGACTTAGTGGAAATTATAGAAATATAGTTTAACCATTAATTTCAATATAGGGTAATGTAGTACAAATTGGACAAGTCTTTTTTTCTTGATAAATTTAGTACTTATTTTTATTTGTATACTTTTAATGCTTTAATTTTATAATATGGTTCCTTGTGCTTAAAAACAAATTTTGTATTGTATTTATCAAGAAAAAAGCCATGTCCAATTTTTACCGGCGAATTGTCCAACTTGTAACACTATGTCCAACTTATATCATTTTACTCTAATTACTCTAAGTCGTCTCTCGGCTGATCCTCAAGTCTGTCTAGACCTTTTAAACAATTTTTAAAATCGTTATGAAATGTTTATAATGAAAATCAATATTTAGAGTTTTTATGAGAAGGCTTTTAGGCTTCAAACACGCTCTGCCTTCGAACATTTGATATTTTTTCCACATTTCTTTATTAAGTTTTCTGTAATACCACCTATTAAAATATACTAGAGATAAGTCAGATCAATAACAGAAATACGGAAAAAATATGGATTGAATCCAGAGTATATGCGAAGCCTGAAAGCTGCCCCCTAAGCTTGATATGTTTATTTAAAATATTTAATAAATGTTTTTGTGTTTCGATCTTGTAAAACTGCAATTGTAAATTTGTATTATGTACGAAAATATAAAATTTCCTGATAAAAGTAAGGACAGTATCATGAATTAGCGATTAGTTGTAGCTATGTTTACATTAAATAGTACAAAAAATGGTGAGAACTCACGTTTGTGAAGTTTTCTGCTTCCGTATTTGGTATTGTTACTCAAATAGTTAAAAGTTATCTCAGGTTGTCAGTTACCTAAAGTTGTATTAAAATTAACTACCTAACCTACAATTTTAAGACCATTTTAAAGAAAATAAAAAAAATTGAAGCAGTGGGTTCATTTCTCTCTGAAGTAATTTATAACGTTTTGAGACATTTATAAACCAAGAAGTAATGTACTTACATTTTTTTTAATTCTATAAGGTAAAGTTCCTTGAAGTTAACTGGTATATCAGCTCGCCCGGTGGATTTATTTAACTATTTTTTAAACGTTTTATAGTGAATTTTACTAAATTGAATGAAATAAAGTATCATGAAGTTAATGAGGACCCGGTCGACTACAGGGCAGTTTACTTTAGGAGGGAATTTTATTATTGAAGTGGGACTTATCGCAATTCAAGCTGTGCCAGTATTCTACATCTTGGTTACGAAAGCTCATACTCTGACGGACTATGCCACATGACTTTAAGTAGTTGGTTTACGCACTTTATTTGAGAACACTTGGGCTATATGAAGAGTTTTGCGTATATGGTTTAGTATCCTGTTCGATGTCAAGAGATTTTGACAATCGTATATATCGATTATATAACCGGCATGAATATAATTAATTCTAACCAACATCAAACTAGGTGATACGTGCAAATTCGAACTTAACCTAATCCCTTAACTCTTTAAGGACGAGTAGGACAGCGTTGTCTCTAAAATGAAAATAATAAAATAATAAAATAACACCGGTGTCCCACTCATTCCTTAAGGGTTAGACTTGGTTAAACTGTATATGTGAAAGTGGATTCAACACTCTAACACGTCTTAGGTTAGGAAGATAGAGTTGCTATTCTTTACTATCTCATGAGGCTATAATGGAGTGCAATAATGTGGTATTATGATTCCAAACCAAATTCCAGTTCTTAATTTGGGCGATACTTAAAAAGAAGATTAAAACAAAATGAATCAGAGAATCAAGATATTAGATAAAATCGATCAAAATAAAATTTCGGCGAATTTATTTCGTTTTTAGGGGATCGTCCGTTCGTGGTGCAATTGGTAAGAGCGTTTGGCACTTGGGTGGTATGACCTCTCCCTATACTTGACTGTCACAATTGTGAGTTCGAGTCTCGCCCAGTGAATAATGTACATAATGGCCAAAAACCCAGTACATCAAAATAAATTTTAAAAAATCGTTTTTATATTAAGGATTTTATTTTTGGAATTCGGTAAAACAGATCATCAGATTCGGGTTAATTGTTAGAGTGCTTAATTTGTAATGCAAGATGCAAGTGCTCGGTTTTGCGTCCTTTTCCGGTTAATTGACTAGTAAGTGTGCCAAATCTCGGCATAGCTGCATGTAAGCGCCAAAGTCAATCGTTTGAAATGTAATATTTTTTAATACAAATTAAATTTTTTGCTACTTCTATTTAGGGAGTGTTGCTTGGAACCTTGTAGACAGTTTATCGTCTTCATTTTCTCTAACATCATTCTCAGTACATTTTAAAACGGATAAAAATGTAGACATGTCTTTGGTGGGCTATTTCGGCCACCTTCATTCTCATAGTTCCTTGTCCTTCCTGAATTCTCCCAATGTCTTTTCTCATCATTTCGCGTTGGTCGAAGTAACATTTTTTGTAATTTTTTCGCATTGTATGATCTCTATCTTGAGTATGCAAAAATTTAAAATTTATGGAAATTTGAGGAACAAAAAAAAGTGGCCGAAATTTAGTACACTTACCCTAAACCCGCTATTTTAAATTATTGTACCGCAATATTATTCATATAAAAATAGAATGTGGTATTTTTGTAATTTACCAATTACTTCATCTTGCTTAAAAGCTTTGTACTTTGGGGCTTATCTTGTCAGACAGAAGTGTCTGTCTCCTTTAGCATAAGTGTGACTGTCATTCGTCTCTGGATGAAGTAATCATTGCTTATACATATGTACATATGTGTTGAGAGTGGCAGAGGGCAAAATTGCATTGCACAAAATGATGTCAGTGCACTTGAAGATGTTGCAGAATGTGTCCATTATTCCTTGGTTGGAAATATGTCACTTAAGAGATGTCATATTGCAAGTGAATGCACTTGATTTCCATCTTCGATATCCACCAGGGGATTGGGAATGCAAGAGACAGTCTTGGGAGAGAGATCAATTTGAATTTAGATAGAATGTTGCAAAAGAATATCTTATATTATTTCTCTAATTTATTACTATACATTTTATTTATTTTCTACATCTTGATAATCATGTTTAGGGTATTACGTGTCAATACTGCTTGACTGGGAAAAAAAATCCAAAATGATTTTTTTTTCACCAAACACACAAAAACTCTCAATTGAATTCTCGGAAGCTCTGAAGGAAATCCTTCAATTTGGATTTTCACATCCGCCAAAATAGGACTTTTCGCCCATGTTTTCGGAGTTTGTGAGTGGTTGCTGAAGGTCTCATCGTTGACCTTTCCCTCTGAATACCTATTGACAGATAAGCCCTGGGGGTGGCCAACATGGTTTGGGCAAATCATAAACACACACACACAACCCCCAAATACAACTTGATGGTATAAACAAACTATAGAGAAATTTATGAAGATCCCAGCCTTTCTTGTGACCTCAATGGTGTGACTTTGCGACACAAACATCCTTTTCTTCCACGATGTTAAGGCTTTGGAGAGTAAATCACTAGATTATTGAGGTACTTTATTCCACTGGATAATGTTATTTGTCCTCTGAACATTGATTTTTCTTTCTTTTTGATTTTTTGCACTCTTTCGACTTATATCTGAGACGAAATGATCTCATTTGCAGCCCTAATTGCATCAATTTTCACGCGAAGTCTATGATGAAGGTTAATTCATGAAATTGAAAAGATCCGAAAAGTTTCACCTTCATCTCTTTGAATTTTATACAGACTGTTTCATAATATCTGCTATAAATGTTACGAATATTTAAAGATAAAAATGGTCATAATTTTGTAATTCCCGACAGCGTATACAACGTACAGCGTGTTAGTAAAGACTCATTGAAACAGGTGGAGAAGGTCAAGTATCTCGGGGTGGTAATCACGAGGGTTAGTTATCAAAATAAAACAAAAAAAAATGACTATGAGCAGGGTTTTGCCTTAACATAGCATAAAAATACTTTTTACATTTTACTGTAAAAAATATTTAAAAATGCAAAAAATATCTAAAAATGTAAAAAACATGTAAAAATGTAAAAAATACGTAAAATGTAAGAAAAGGAAAATTAAGCATTTTTGAATCTTTTAAACATTTCCTGTAAGCAATACCCATATTGATATTGATTTCGAGGAATATCAGTAATACATTCTTGGGAAAGCCATGAACAAAATTTGGCACAACTTAAGTTTAAAATGATAATACACGCATAGCTTCAATACGAAAATGTTAAAATTGAAAATAAAGAGCGCACAGTTTCAGCACAAAACGGTTAAAATTGAATATAAAATCCTCACAGCTCTCAAACGAAACGTTTAGCAATTCAGATCATTATTACTCGGATTCTCTGCAGATTTTATTGAAAATCGATATAATATCATAATTTCTGTGTGAATTTTTGCTTAATACGTTAGTCTAATTTTAGTAATAAAGCGCGATGGTTTTTTAGAATATTATCACAGAAACATTCATTACCACAGAAACAGTGTCAGCAAGGAGACATTGATTCTCTTCATGAATATTGTTTTCTGGAATGTGATGTCTTAGACAAGGTATATAGCATAGCCCCCAAAAAATTATCGTTATAGTTTGAGGGGAAAGGTGGAACGATGCTCTGAGATAATATAGAGGGGGGTCCCTGAAGATCGAACGTTGTTATCTCTGACCGTTTGAGCTCCAAAAGAGTACCAATTTGAAAAAATGCAGAATATTGCTCTTTCTTTGTGCGCGAGCAGTAAAATTAAGGAAAAAAATTTATATGATAGAAAGTTCTTCGAGGGTTACAATTCACAAATAATTCATTCTCACGCTTACAATGAATACCCCTGTAACATGAAAAGTAAAAGGAAGGAAAAGAGTTGAAGGAAGTTTTGTGTGAGTGCTGAATGGCAATGTGGTATGAATTGGCAGGATCTTTTCAATTCATTTCGGTGACTGGAATAAAATATCGCGAATTGTGCGAAGTTTCAACCACAAAAATACTCACGAAATGGAGATTTACCATCGTGGTAACTTTTTAATTAATTAATCTCTTTTGGTCGGAGAGCAAGCAAATACCAAATCGAAGAATTCAAATTCAATCCACCATCAATGCATAGTAATACGAATGGAATTGAATATTCGATTGAGAGTTTGAAAATTTCCACAAAAGCCAGATGTGAGAGTGTCATGTTCCTCCTGGAAGGATAGATGGATCATGCAAAAAGGCAGTGAAATTATGGAGATATACAGCTCCTCAGGGATTTTACAAAATACTTGATAGCCTGGGTAAATCGGAATCATATCGATTTCTGTACGGCGAAATGAACGTTGTTGCATTTCCATCATCATCCTAGAAGCTATATCCTGCCCAGCCCAAAAGTATCCCTATTTATCTTTCTGCGTTAGCTGGTTGAGTAACAGCCTCTAGTTTTAGCATATCGGGGGAAGGGGGGCTTTTTTGCCACCAACTCACAGAGAGGAGCTCAAACATCCAATTCTCAATCCTTGTGCCGTGCCCCCCTTTTTCCCGAAAATATCACTGGATGTGTGGGGAAGCATTGGGTGCAACGGGACGACTGAAATGAGTTATGTGCGCAGTGAACCGAACCAAACCAAAATTTAATGGTGATATGCAATTTCCATTTTCGTAATTGCCATACGAAATCACATTCAGAAGGGTTTGCAGGGAGGATTTTACATGTACACACATAACACTTCGCCACTACATGTGAAAAACCATATTTTCCACTCCGTTTCAGTTAACAAAATTCATATTTCTCCAGATTTTTTCTCACGAACCAACGTTCCAAAATTATGACCCAGCACTAGATTGTGGATTTAGATTCTCCTCCCAGGACGATTTTTTTTCATACTACAACCACATGGGGGTAGAAATAAATTTGGGGATATATTTTCGTGGCATGTATCATGTGCAGCTGCAGTTGGAAAGAATAGGGTTTTAATCATCATAGCAAGGATTAGATGGAAACTGCTCAATTTTGAGCTAGACACTTCTGAGAATGGAACTTTATGGATTTCAATTTCGATTTTAATTTCGATTTTAATTACTTTTTATTGCTGAAACTCAAACAGTGAATCCTGTGTACAATACAATTCGCTTTTTCCTTTTCGGCTTCTTACTGACCTAGAGGTCAGGAGGTAAGAGATATTATCTTCCGGTCTTCGGTGACCCCCTTTTACATGTTTTTGAATTTTCTCTGTACTAGCTCTTGCAATATTATTGTGGGAATGAATTTGGAATTTGGAATGATTTCACTGGGAACGTAGTACCCGATCAGTAGAACAAATAATATTATAGAGTTCTGTTCAAGGGAGGAGACGTGATGAAGTTACATAGTACTGAATTAAACCATTTATTAAATTAAAAGAAGAGTTTTCCCTCGATATCCCCCTTTCCCAAATCCTACATTATTTTATATATTATTTTCTGTTTCCTCCGGTGTTCGTCAGAGGATTGTCTTCCTCTCAAAACCAAAAAGACTCAATTTTCTCCAAAGCTTTCGACCCTTTCTGCCCTCGGTATGGGTCTTCCTCAGTGGGCTGAGAATGTTTATTATTTTAGAAAATTTTCTTTTGGATAATTTTAACAGAAACTCCTACTTACTTAATTAAAATCTTTTAAGTGATTTGGAATCGTCTTTCATCCTCTTAACACTACACATAGCCACTAAAAGCTTACTTTCTTTTTTTTTTATTTTTATATTTTCAAAAATATTCTAGTATTGGTTGAAGTGAACATTTCACTATTTTGTACCCATATGATTTGAAAAATCAAAATTTCGACTTTTTCGAAGGAAGTTCATAAAAATAAAAAATAAATTTAATGCATAAAAAAACAGAAATTAAAAGAAAATTAAAAATAAACAAAAAAGTAATTTTAAATATTATTTCTTCAATTTGTGGTTATAAAAACTGTAAAAATAAAAATAATTTAAAACACTTTTCGATGTAGGGGAAAGTGACCATGCTTTGCAATGTCCCAAGCTTTATAATTATTAAATTCTTCCTATGTATTTCCATAAATGTGACTCATCGCACCTATATTTTATAAACTAGAGGAAAGTGTCCTATTTTTAAAATGCTATGTCACATTTATTCAGAAACATAGAAAATATTGCGTTGTAAGAAGACTTTTCGTGTTGTCGTAGTACTTAAGCCTCCTCAGAGCAAAATAGATCTGTGCAAAAAGCTGATATCTTAAAATCTTTGGAAAAAACAAGAAAGAAGTTGTACAGGATTACTATATGGAACACGATAAATAATTAAAAATTTATGTCTACATGAAGGAAAACTAACTTACTATTTTTTAGCCATATCAGTCTTGAATTCTTATACTGAGCGACAATAAAGTCCAAATAATAACAAACAAAACAAAATAAACCACTGAAACTATTGAAGTTTGTACAAAAATGAGTTTTAGCATTTTGAAAATTTTAGGGCCCTTTAATTAGATAGATAGATATTTATTTTTCATCATCAATTGTTTAAAATCGTAATACAAATAAACTCTTGTGTAAGATTTGTTTCATTTGTATAATTTGTATAATGATTTGTATAATTAAATCTAATTATAACCAGATCAGTTGTGATTTAAGCTTTTTAAAATGGTTTAAGTTTTGACTTTTCAAAAACTCAAAATGCGAATTTTTCGGACTAATTTATCTATTTCCGAAATTCCCATTCAAAACCTCCAAAAAACATATTTAAAAATGAAAGAAATCTATAGGGCAGTTTTATTAATGTTGATTAATGTTGTATATATAGGGAACAAGAGAGAAATTTTTGTATATCGATTTGTAAATATACAGGACAACTTGAGGACTATAGATATAATAAATTATTTTAAATTCAATTTGAATCAATAAAGAGACGGGAAATTTATAAAGCAATTCATATCAGAACCGGTGAGTATCGGAGGTACATATAGGGTAGCTCATTAATTAAAGTAGATTTTCCCCAAAGCTTTCGACTAGGAATCGAAACCTTCCTCGGTAGCTGAACGGAAAGCTCCTGTCTTATTCTTTGTTCTGTTATAATAAAAATCCTTACACAGGGGGTAAACAGGTCTGTGACTCACGGTTCATTTTGGGTGCCGATAAGCGCGATCCTGGAGACTAATTGTGCGATCAGCGCGATCTTCGAAGCTGAATGCGTAACCAGCCCTTTCTTGGAGACTGATTGCACGATCAGCGTGATCTTGGAGACTGCGCAATCAGCGCGATCTTAGAGATTAATCGGCGCGATGTGCAGATCTGTCAATCTGCCACTTACAGTTTACTCGCTGGTCATACTTATTCACTTCCTGTCTTGTACAACTTCCTCAAAGGACAAAGAATAAAACAGGGTTTTCTCGTCCTATCTCTGCAGGATGGCTTAAAGTCCTAGCCGAAAGCTTTGGGAAAAATCTACTTTTTCTTGGCTACCGTGGATGTGAGTTACTTTGCATTCCTACATTTCGTAAGCTTTTCTTTAAGTCTAGTACTTAAGGATGATGTTTAAAGTTTTAAACCATCCGTAGAAGCTCTTATGGTCTCTGGACGAAGATAAGGGGTGCAGTAGAAAACACCCGTCGAAGTACCCACACTTACGGTACTCCCGACTCTTCCGACGCTCTCGATGCTCTTGACGTTTACTACCGGATCATATATAAGTAAACAGTACTAATTAGTAGTACTAATACTTCATAGAACTAATTATTAAAAGAAGATCGAGTTTTTCTGTAAGTGATTTGTCAGAGCACTTTTAGTCCTTAAAATTGCGTAATGCTACTTCCAACTTCTTATATTGTAAGCGTAAAGTCAAAACCAAATTTCAGTTCGTATTACTCTACATGTTCTAATTTGTACCATCTCAATGCAGTTCTCATAATTCAACACAGAATTATCAGAATACTCTAAAAGTTGGCTACAAACTTTCAAGTGCTAGGTACAAAGCCAAACTCAACAAACTTCTTCAAATAAGGCAACTACTAAATATTCGCAAAACCAATTCATATATCCATTGAAACTCTAGAATTGATGCCATGGCATTTCAAACTTAGAAATTGAAAATCATAAACCATGAGCTTTATAAGATTCTAACCGTATTTGAAATGAATCGTGACTAATTGATAAAAAAAACCAGAAAGATGCAGTCAGAAGAGTTGCTGTATTGCGCGCTCCAAAGCTATAGTTTCCTGATATTGTTTGATAAAAGCTGTTGATATTCTGGATGGGAACGATGAAAGGAAAATTTCTCGTTGGGCATGTATGAACGGCCAATTTTCCTAATTGCCACAAAACATACATATGTGCCGGGGTAAAGTTCACAGCACACAGTTCATGGTGTGGTGAACGCAATGTTCAAGTGTTTGCCCACACGGAAGGAATACTACATTGGATGCTATAGTCCATTGCAAACCATTTTTAGATTATTGCTATGGGATGAACTCGAAGGATTAAACGTGCTTCACCTTCTACTTGGTGTTTCTCCACAATTGTGAATTGCTTCTTCCTCTCAATATCATGGGAAGTTGTATAGAAGAAGAGAGGCTTTTGCACTAAAGACGTCATGGGCAAAACCATGAGATGCATTTTACAAATGAAACTTGTCTATAAACCCCATCCCTTGCAACTATATAGTTACTACTCGAAGATACAACAACAAAATACGTCCCACCGCATTATACATTTTTCATTAAAAAAAAGTATTAAGGGTTTTGGAAGGAGTGTGGGGATCAGAACAGATATGTATACTCAACATTAATGTATTATGGGTTGAGTTATATGGAAGAGATATAGGAAAAGAATGAGAGGTTTAAAATCCATTTCACTGCAGTTTTCAATTTAAATCCTATCCCCAAGCATCACATACAGTATCTAGGAGATATATCTCAAAAATATCTGTTTCTATCTGTGTGAAAGCAAGTCAGAAAATGCATGAATAAATAGAGCAAAAACCCACAATTCACTGCTTTTTTTAACCATCCTCCCACTTCTGTGATCTATATAAGATGTTTAGCGGATTTATTCTTTTTTCCCGTCAAAATTTTATTTCACGTACAAAGAGAGAAATGGGATTTACGATCTGCAATTCTAGAATTTGTACATTTCAAGTCGCACGCTTAAAAAAATTGTAATGAGAAATTGAATAGATGTTTCAAGAAGTAATGAAAAGACCCCTGAGTATAACCATCGGTTGGGCAACCAATTGTCAAGTGTGTCGTCTCCTTATTACTTGCAAACCAGCTGGACGTTCCTTTAATATTTCTCTTAATGTATTCTTAGATAGTTTATTTATCTATTTAAAGAATTAAAAAAAATGACTATCCAACCATAGGATAGTAAATTTTAAGGATAATCATCATAATTTTTGATTGTCCGATCTAATATCCTGTTTAGAGGAAAGTGCCCATTGCCCATGCTTCGTACGATCTTAAGTTTAGTAATGATTAAATTTTTCCTGTGTTTCTCAATAAAACTAAAAATTACATTTTAAAAATTAGAGGAATTTGCCCAGTTTTTAAAATGTAGGGGAATATTTTGCAGCTTCGTAAAAGTTGTTGTTACCAAATGAATTTCATCTATGACAAACTTGTAAGCCTAGGCCTTTTTTCCTGGGTGCAAGAAGCAAAAATAAAAAATGGGCCAAGAATCTTAAATCTGATGTATACTATTTTATGCATTTTTTTACACTTCAGTTGTCTTTTCGAAAAAAAAACTATTGCAAGTTAAAGAGGGTTTATCAGAGTTAACCCTGATAAGCATGGTAAATATTAATATTTACCGTGAAAATCTTTTGCTCGAAGGGGGTCGTTTTTGTGGGCGGAGGAAAATTCACAAAAAATTACACCTTTGTTGCTCAGGAAAATTTAATTTTGCAGCTTCGTAAAAATATCTTTCAAAACTATTTACAGCCGATTATAAGAATTCCTCACTGTTTTGGATCACACTGATGGATCACATCGGAGATTCCACTGAATAAATTCACAAGAAAATTTGGATATTAAACCATTTTCATGTAAAATGAGGCTTCATCAGATGTTTTTGTTTTACTTCTGTCATATCAAACCTTAAGCCTAAATCTGCTTATGGTAATGATTCTTTCATTGCCCATGCGGTACGTTTTGAGCATTTTTCATCTAATTTGCTCAATTGTTCACTGCTCCTTTTCGGAATGAGTGATTTTCAAAAGATGTTCTGTGAGATGTTAGAGAAAATCCGAGGATTACAACAGGTATGATTATGAGAGAATCAAGCACTTAACCGACTGTCATAATGCAGTGCAAAAATGGTTTTCTAAGTATCGAAAAATATGAGTTAGAAAAATAGCATAAAATTATTTTTTAACGCATCACATCTTCTATAAACGGTAAAAAAGAGTAAATAAATAATATTCTATCTGGGCAAAGATGCGAAAATTTTTGTGTCCGGTGTAATATTTCCGGGGAAAATGAGGCCTACATATGTGGGCAAAATGTTGTACGAAGCTGAGCAAATCAGGACAGCGTCATAAAATCGCCACAAAATTTTCGTTTTCCTGTAGAGAAAAATCTAAGGATATCCTGGAATTTTGTGAAGAGGAATTATGAACCTAATAAGTAAGAGATTTTTTTGATATAGTGCTTATAATTGATTTGGTTCGTACGACAATCAGTAAAAGAATGTGGGACATAATTTTCCGTACGAAGCTGCACAATCTCCCCCTAGGGGAAAGTGCCCACGCTTGATACCATTGGAAGCTTCGTAATGACTAAATTTTCTATGCTTCACAATATATATGTGACTCATCGCTACCATATTTTAAAAACTATGAAAAAGTGTCCAGTTTTTAAAATATATTGCGAAGTCACATTTATTGAGAAAATAGGAAAAATTTAGTCATTACGAAGCTGCCAATGGTATCAAGCATGGGCACTTTCCCCTATTGCGGAGTCACATTTATTCACATATATAGGAAAAATTTAGTCATTACGTGGCAAGGGTACTTTCTCATACACGGTGACTTTTTTACTATCCGCGGCTAATAAATTTTGTATAGAAGGTGGCATATTTTACCATCCTTCACGACAAGAATTTGAACACTTCGTGAAGTCTTTCGAACTTTGTCCTCCGTTAATTTTTTTTCTCTACTACCTGTATCTCTCTTGAGTTTTAGAAACCAATTTATGGTTTGTAACCTCAGCTTTTACACGGAAAATCATCTCAGAGTACACACATGAAAGCACCACAATTTTTTTTCTCTACATTTTGCAAAAGGGCGTGATTCTGTGGAGTTTTCTGCCCTCAGGGAAAGTCCAAACTTTTTACCCCAACTACCAGATGGAAAAGCCTCACAGTAGGTCTAAAAGAGTATTTCACGTTGGATTATAATATTCTCAACGCCATTCACTTTTACTTCACTTTCAATAGAACCCCAAAAAGTTTGGCTTTTTTGTGTTTACACCCCGCACCACCCGGGAATTAATCGGAATTTTATTGGCTAATTCTTCCATGCTGTGTGAAATTTATGTGTTGTTAATTAGCTGAAGCCTCAAAAGTAGAAAATTTGTTTTTCTGTAGAATTTATATGTATAATATATGTACTTTTGAAAATTTTCCCCTGCCACAAATCTTCTTACGAACACCTCAAAGAACCATTAACAATTGTCCAGGTGCTTCTAATAACACCTAATCCATGATGAATTTTTGCTTTCATCACTTCCTTTGTGCTCCAGACTCTCGAAAATTTCACTCCAATGGCTTTTTTTTCGGAGTCTCTTTCGAGTCCAACAAATTCCTCTTTCAACCACAAAGAACTTCATTAAATTCCAATTAATTCTTCTAGTACAGTTAGAAAGTTTTTGACGGGATATATTGCAAATTTTGCCTGTGGTAGGCATTTGATTGAAATTTTCGTAAGAAGTGTATTGGGATTTAATTTGAAATTTTCTAGAACCAAGTCTACATTTTTGATATATAACTTTTATTTATTTAATTGGAGTTGTTGTAGTTGTTCAGAATGGTATTAGGAATGAGGGAAAATGAGAAAATCTAGAAGGATTCTATTCTGATTCTCTGTAATTTATGCATAATTTATGGGAAACACAGGTAAATCTGTATAGGGGTAGTTCGAAATACTGTGATGTTTTTATTAAATAGAAAAATCCATAGAACGAGATCCATATGTATTCAGAGATACTAAAAAAATGCCTAACATAGCTTATGTGGTTCAAAAATAAAATTAGTTTTTACAAAACAGTGAGAATTCTCGAATTCTCATATTTTTTCGATATGTGTTTAAATATAGAAATAAAATTAAAACATAATAAACTAATTTAATAAAATTATTTCTGTGCTTTTTTTTCCAACATGATTACGGTTAATATTAATACACATATTTGTTACAGAAATTTTTTTATTTTTATATTTACTGCTCGAACTTAAAGAAAAAGTAGTCATACAATCCACTTTTTCTTTAATTTGTCGCCGCCCGGTCTCGAGCTCAAATTTTAAGAGATATCGACTTTTGATCTTCAGTGACCCCCCATAAATGAACATTACCCCGAGACGTTTTTTTCCTTTTACAAAACCATATTTTTTTGGTCTGTTTCGAAAACAGCTCCTAGATTTCTTTCTTTTTCGAATACGTTTTGGAGGTAGTCAAGGCGAATTTGTCGTCCTGAAAAACATTTTTCGATATCGAATTTTCGAAGGTCCGAGTTTCTCCCGATTTCTCAACCGATTTGCTTAAATTTGGATTTTTTTTGCAAGATCTTGAAATTTCCAATTCGGCTTTATTGGATTTCATCGATAAAAATTCGGTTAAGTGCTCGTAATTGATGTATCGTTCTCAAATATTTTTCAAAAATAAATTTTTTTTATTTGAAAGCTTGCGACACAGCTAGAGACTAAACGGTAAGAGATATCGACTTCCGGTCTTCGATGATCCCCTATAGGTCAATATTATCTAGGACGGTTGTTTTCCTTTTTCCTCCACAATATTTTTGTCCTCTAAAACCATGTTTATTTGTTTTTTTTTAAATAGCTCCTAGTTGTTTTTTTTTCATTTTCAAATATTTTATGGAGGTAGGTAAGGTGGGTATTTCGTTCATAAACATCTATGACCGGAAAACATTTCAATATCGAATTTTCAAAGGTCAAAATTTAATCACTTTGTGGAGCCTATTTCTCAACCGAATTATCTTAATTAGAATTGTTTTGAAGGTATTTGAAATTTTTAACCGGCAAACATCGATTTCAATAGGGAACGAATCGATAAAGTATCTGCTAAATGATATACCTCTCTCGATTTTACTTTTTTATTGTCCTTATGCTTGTCACACATGCTATACCATTCTAGAATATGCTCTTCTTAAGAAATATTTTGTACGGATTTTTTTTTTATTTATGAATTAATTAAATCGGTAGTAAATCAGTAATCACCCAAAATCCATGCTAAAAGAAGGCAAATCTGGGACGCTTTGCCATCTCTTTTTAAGTCATAAGTGATCAGCAACGACAGCAACGATGGGGCGGTATCGCAAATTAAAACTGTCAATAAGAATCATTCATCTGATCTTCCGATCTCTTCACGAACTTAATCAACTCTCCGATACCCCAACTCGGATCCGTAAACATTGACAGTTGTCAAACATGCGATAAATAAATAAAAATCCCCAACCAATCGTCACCTTCAATCAACGATATCGGATATCGGACAGTTGAGTAGAGCTATGAGTGCTCAAATTTAAGTTCAAGTGCGGTTTTTAAATTATTGTCAATTTATTAAATTATTGTCAGTTGAATGCTTTCAAAATTGATGAACTATCAACTGAAAGATATACTTGATTTGCATATTGTTCAGGAAGTACATTTAAATTTAAATAATTTCTTTTAAAAAAATCAATCAAGCTTTTCTACGCAAAGCCTATATCAAGTAATACAGTCTTTAGCTATACGTTCTTGGAAAATTAATTTAAATTTGAAGTTTTATGCCCCCGACACACCTTTTAGATCGATAAAATTGTATGAAATCGAAATTCGCATTCCATTCTTTCTCAAAAGATTTACACAAGTTTATTCTACTCTTTCGACTCCAGATTGGGCTGAATTAAATTTAATTTGATGTGACGTTCAAAAGAAGAAGAAGAAGAATTCAAAAGAGTAGGATAGACATATGCAAAGATTTTAAGAAAGAAAGGGATATGAATTTTGACATTATGAAATTTTCCTGATCTAAAAGGTGTGCCGGACCCATTAAAAATTACTGGGATCTGTCCCAGTTTCCCCTATTAAGTATTTTCAGTAATTCAACTCGAATTGAGAATGACCACAAATTATCCACGTCAAAGACGAACTTCTCCCGCAGTGCACCACACAAGGTGAATTCCGAGGATAGTTAAGGGATGATCCCTTTTCTGGATTGCTTTTGATGTCAAATGCAAAACACGTTTTTCAATCTTTGTGGTTGAGGGTATTCTCTATTTCATCAGCAGAGTTAATGTTTCATTGAATTTATTACTACACTATTTCTCACGGGTATTCAGGTCTTTTTTTACGTTTTAGCGGAAAAGTTTACCTTTGCAAGTAGTTCTAGGGTTAGCATAAAGGCACTTTGGGCAAATTGGGGTGGAAAAATTAATAAACGGTTGCATCGCACTGGGACTCCAAAGGTCTCATGAGTGAGAGTTAGTAATTTAATTCCCTTTTTTTTTTGTGCTCTACATCAGACAAAACGGCAGATATGTGAAAAGTTTTTTAATCTACAACATTTTTTTTTTTATATTTATTACTCCGCTGAAAGTCACTTGAAAGTTCTTATAGGGCCGTGACTCGTTCGCTAGAGTGCACCCTCCACATGAAAAAGAGCGAGATGGTAAGTAAACATAATTCACTGGTGCTGGGAAAACATATATAAAATTTATTTTCCCAAAGTTGAAAACTAAAAAGGAACGTCCACACCTCCATCGGCAATTCTCATGGATGTTTTGGTGTTGGATAAATGAACTTGTAAATGACACATTCATCCCGAGATGAAAGAATCACAAAGTCACCAGGCACCTTCGCTGCATTAGTTTAAGTTATGAGTGGATTTATTAAAAGTTGTCTGGGTTGCAGCTTGTTTTTATGAGGAGCGGGTTTTTTTTCACTTAGCAGTCTCGCCTCATTGATGAGACTTCATCTTCAAGCTCTCTTCAACATTCCACAAGAGATGAAAGTCAACAACATGCGACAATAACATGCCAACTTCTTGTTGCCCAACTTTAGTTGGAACTTTCATGTTAGATAGAACACAAATAATTCCTATTTAGCTTTGAAGTTTGCATTTGGATGTGTGTATAGCTTAGACTTTTCGGGGATATTATTTACATACCCACATAAATATACTTAACGTGAGGGGGATATGGTTCAAATTCTGAACTATTATTGCAGTGCAAAAATTTCTATGTAACATGGGAGTATTGAGTTACTGATAGTTTTTTCTGATGCTATCAACAAGTTGGTAGCACAACTTATGGTTATTACCCCAGATGTAGCCTCTATCAATCAAATTAATCATTTGGTGTAACATTTTTCTATGTATATTGGTTAATTTGATCAGTATGACATTAGAGAAGTCTTAGGAAGGATTTTACAAGCCATACTTCAAAATTCTTTCAATTTTGATGTCGAATATTTCTAAAGGAATCTGGATTTTAATGTAATACAATTTAGGGATAGACAAAATAGTTGTGGATTTAATATTAAACAATGGTTAGGGGCTATAGCTTTCTTTAGAAATATACAAAAAATATTAATTTTAATGTAGCCAGAGATCAATCTAGCTCCACCTTCCTCTACATAGAGTTTGAAAAAAAAAATTAACCAAGTTATATAAAATATTTGGAAATTGTAGTCATACTTTTGAAATATTTGTTTTCACAATAATAATTAGTTTTGACCGTATTATGGATGTAAGATTTTGTTAGGAAGAGGAATTTCAGTGTTCTTTATTTGTTTCTCTCTTTATTTTCATTTTGCCAAAGTTTCGGTCTCCTGTGGTTGGTACCTTCTTCAGGACATCAAATTTAAGGAAAAGAGTTCAATTCAATTCAATTCAATTTCAATTTCATCAGTGCTTTTGAGTTTGCACTCTGGAAAGCCTAATACAAAAAAAATTAATTACAGAGATGTTGTAGGGGAAACTGGGGCACCACCAAACACGGGGTACCACCAAACACTGCAATTTTTTAATCGGATATTCGACTTCAGAAGATAAGACCTATAGGAATTTATAGGGACTATAGGGATGCTTGTCCACTGAAGGAATGGTCGAGATAGTCCAAGTAGTTTAGAAATAAAAATTAGTGTTTGGTGGTACCCCGTGTTTGGTGGTGCCCCAGTTTCCCCTAATATATTTTTATAAAAATTACTACTTTCGCAATATATTCTTTCCGATGTTCAATCATCTGCCTGTGGAAGATTGAAGAAGGTCCCAACCATAATAAATAATAAATAAAAAGAAAAGACAAAAAACAAACGATCAGTAAAAAATTCTAAATGGGCAGTAAAATATTAAAAATGAGCAGTAAAATATCTAATTATGATCAGTAAAAACTTAAATCTTTACATAAATGGGCCTAATTTACATATTTAACATTTAAAATTGTTCCACATAGAATGAAAAGCCCTTTATTTTCCCTTTGCCAAAATTTGGACGATAATATCACTGTTTCAAAATTTTTAGTTACTGATCAATTTTAACTTTTTACTGCTCATTTATTCAATGCCAAAAGAAAATAAAGAGAGGAACAAGTAAAGCAGACCGAAATTCCACTTCCTGATAACATCTATTTAACTCCTGCACACAGAACAAGTGCTCATAATTTTGGACAATTTGCTTGTAATTTGGGACAGCCATTTCGCCTTAATAAGATGCCCACTATTCTCCGTTTAAGGAACCTGACTTACCAAATCTTCTGCCTGATTATGAGAAGGAGTAAAATCTCATAAGAAGCCCGGAAACTTTCCATTAAAATGAGTTAATTTTACTTCTCCAAGTCCGCGCGGATTCGCGTATTCCCTGGTCTTTCCGGGAGCCTTTTAAGACTTTTGTCACTACATCTCGTTGCTAGAGATGATGCTCCTTTATTTCTCAAATAGTCATCACAAAAGATAAAACTTTAAAAAATTACTACAAAAAAGGTACCTGCCCAAAGTAAAAAGTATCACCTGGCCGGTGAATTTCTGACAAAATTGTTCATCTTCACACGAAAAACGTAAATAACAAGGTCAAATTAACAAATCACTATTAACGTGAATCAACACAATCTTCAATGAATATTTAATAATGTCACACAAAAAAACGAAAAAAATTGTTAGTATTTCATCACAGCTAACTAATACTCAAATAAACATGAAGTTATATTTCTCGTAAGCAATTGCTCACGCTGAATTTCCAACTAAACAATTTTAACTCTAATCATATTCAAAATTTAACAAATTTAGCGTCAAAATTTTCCACAAAGAGCAAATATTTGGATAGAATTTATTATTCATCAAATATTGGAAGAAAATTCCATAAGTTTAATCAGTTTATTTTTAGTGTCCAATTTTACCATCAAAGTGTCCAAAATTATGTGCACTTCTCTAACAGTACAAAATTTCCATTTAAACTGTGAAAGGGAATGTAAAACGGATTTGTTTCAATATGCTTAATTTTGACGAAAATTTTTCTAAATGTAAAGTGACCTGGAGAGTGATATGAATTTTGATCAATTCATTTTCCAAAAATTATTTATCAGTGAGGGTTTTAAGAATAATTTTGAATTTCTTTACACAAATTTATTGACTCTTTATAGATTTGGTGGAGCTTTCAATATTTTTTGAAGAATTTTTCATTCAGGTATTCTTAGCCAAAATTTACAGACCCGAGACCTGGAATAATCCATTATCCAATCTCTGAAGGCCAGAACTTCATTCATTATATGCCATTATACTCAAGAATTTCACGGTCAAATCCAGACTGTTGTCTTAATTGCCTGCATTCTCCTTCTACTCATACTCTCACTGAGGGCATGATTTTCAGATAATGACCGAAGAATGTAGAAATGTTTTAATGAATTTACAATTTTTGTTAAAATCTTTTAAAAGACCTTTTTTTAATTAGGGATTTTACAATAAATTATTGTATGAAGTGTTAAGTATGGGTAACAAAATTCATCGATCATAACCATATTTTTTTTAAAGTAAATTTTGAAGATTACATAAATTGGAACAGATAGTTTGAGGTGTGCAACTATTTTCCAAAATTACACAACAACTATTGCAAAATCATTAGGCTTTCTACTGGTTTCCACAAAGATTCTCCCAACAAGCATTGAATGAATTTAAGAGAAAAAAATGACCATGGTGCCATTCTAAGCTTATGGATTAAATGGTAGAGTACTCGTTCCATGCAGCAAGTGTTCTGGGTTTGAATTCCCTTTAGGTCACCAGGAATTTTTCTAACGCTAAAGGTATTCGAATTCCAGCCAATTGGACTTCACAGTTTTCAATTCCATGGGGCATGAGAGGAACTAAACCATTGCTTTTCTAGTAAAAGTAATAAAATAATTGTCTAAAAATCCAGCTTGAGGGAAGACCTAGTCCATCTGTAGAATATTGCTCCAAAAACTAAAACTTTCTTACATAAAATTTTTAAAATTGGAAATTGAGTGTTGTTTGGTTGCTAAATGTCTTAAACCGTTAAAACTTACTTAAAAAATAATAATTTTCTTTCAATAAATTCTAATTTTGAGTTTTAAACATCGGTGGCACGGTGATTTTGTAAGTTTTAGGTCCAAAGAACCATTTCGTTTTATCTGAAGCACAACAAGATTAGGGGAAGGTTTTGCACCTTCGTAACGTTGCAGGTTCGTAAATGTTGATTTTTTTCCAAGTTACTAAATGAATATCATCCATGGTCATATATTCTAATAGCTAATCCCATATCTCAGATTTCCTGACAAACTTGGGAGCCTAGGCCTTTTTTCCTGGGTTCTAGAAGCAAAAATAAAAAATGGGCCTAAAATCGTAAATCCGATGTGTATTATTTTATGCATTTGTTCACGCTTCAAGAGTGTTTTCGAAGAAAAACAACATTACAAGTTATAGAGCGTTTATCAGGGTTAATATTTACCGTGAAAATCTTTCACTCGAAGGAGGTCGTTTTTGTGGGCGGAGGAAATTTCACAAAGATTGCCTTCTCTGCAGATTTGTAAAAATATCAGTCAAAATTGTGACCACCAACCTCGCCACCAACTCTGAGAATTCCAGACTGTTTTGGGTCACACTGTGCATGTCGCTCTGGATATTTTGACCCATCCAGAGATTCCACTGAACAAGTTGACAAGAAAATTGTGATATTACAACGATTACAACATTTTTCAAGAAAATCTCGAAGAAAAACACGCACTTCCACAGCAAAGTGAGACTTCATCAGATGTTTTTGTTTCGCTTCTGTCAAATCAAACATTAATCCTAAATCTGCTTATGGTAGGTGTGATTCTTTCATTGTCCATACGGTGCGTTTTAAGCATTTTTCATACAATTTGCTTTGTTTTCAAGCGGAGTTTTCCTCATTTAACTTTAAATTTATCACTGGTAATTCTAAGAATCACTGATGTTCAAAAAATTTTCTGTAAGACAGATTCGAAGTATTAGAGAAAATACGAGGATTACAATAGGTGTGATTGCTTCTTTCTGATTTGTGCAGTGATGAAACTAGACTGTTTAAGGTAGATGTGATTCTTTTATTGCCGCTTCGATGTATTTAGAGTATTTTTTATCCAATTTTCCTTGTTTTAAAGTGGAACTTCCCACATTTCATTTTAAATTGGTGGCTGGTTATTTCCGAAATCAGTTACGTCCGAAATATGTTCTGTAAGACTGTTTGGAGGTGTCAGAGAAAATCCGAGGATTACAATAGCTGTGATTATAAGAGAATCACACCTAACCGAGCTCTGAACTGACTGTCAGAATGCAGGGAAAAAAATGGTTTTCCGAGTGTCAAAAAACATGTCTTAGAAAAATAGCTTTAAATTGATTTTTAATGCGTGATACCTCCTACAAATTGTGAAAACAAGTAAATGAAAGTTCCATCTAAGTAGTGATGCCCAAATTTTTGTGTCCGGTGTAATGTTTCCGGGGAAAATGAGGCCTACAGAGGTTGGAAAAAATGGTACGAAGCAGAGTTAAACCGGACACATTCGTAAAAAATGCTACTACATTTTCATTTTCCTGTAGAGGAAAATCCAAGGACTTCCAGGAGTTTTGAGAGGCAGAATTATGAAACCAATAAGTAGGAGAATTTTTTGATATAGTGATATAATTGATTCGGTTTGTGTGGTATTCAGTAAAAAATCATAAATCTTGAACTCCTTTTTTAATACGAACCTGCAAAATCTTCCCCTAATTTGTTTTCGTTACAACATCTCTTGTATCAATTATTTCGTACATAATATTATATATCACATTTAATTTTGAAAAGTATCGATAAATAAGTTTTTTGGAAGACATTGCTCTTAATAATTTGATTGAGCAACAACTCCTGTAGAAGGTGTATTTTTATTATTTATTTATATATAGCTTTTCTAAGAAGTCAATACTACCTTTCTGTGAAATAGAAAATTTAATTAAGAGCATATGTTGCTTCGAAAGAATTTAAGTTTATGTTTATACAATTTAATAAATTCAGTTTATGTTTATACAATTAAAAGTAGTTTTTTTTAAAGAGGCCTCCCTCTGAAATTTAGATTGTCTCACGAGTCAAAAGACCATCGACTGAATCTTTATACCTCTGAAAATGAAATAAAAGCTTTGAAGTCTTTTGCATGTGAAATGTTATTGTATTTTTAAAAGCAACATCAAATGTCAGAAATATCAATTTCAGTGCTATTAAAAAAAAACTCAAAAGCAAATTCTAAAGAAATTTGGAAAGAAAAATAATACTTCAAAATTGATACAATTTATTTTGGAGAAAAGAAAATTTCATGAAGAATCTATTGTGAAAATAATTTAATTTTATGAAAATTCAGAAATCTTATGAGATTTCTTTTATAAATTCACATTAACGAAAAGGACGACAATTCTAATTGCAAGTTCTCAAAATTGAAATTAAATAATTACATTTTCTTCGAGATTATTTTCAACTGATGGTGAAGACACTTCATTAAAACAGCATAACTCTACAGTGTTTGTCCCCAATTATTTAATCTTATAAAACAAATTCCTCCTGCTCTTTAGGAAGTTCCCTCCGTTGTGGTTTTCATTCAGATTTAAAGCCCAGTAAAAGCTTTGCGGGAAAATATTTTAAGTTATCCATTGTGTGATTCGAAAGTAATTATTTTAATGAGAAATCCTGGGGCAGGGATGCAGTTGAGTCATTCCTATAGTCCGGATGACGGTATTATTTCAATGTGGATGATTTCTGAGGACGGAAGTTCTGACGGTGTATGGGTGTCAATGAGGAAAAGTGCAGTAGAAGCCACCTTCTTGGCAGAAATGGTGTCGGTGGAGTTTATTTTATGGGAAATAGAGAGTGTTGCGATAAAATTCCACTTCACTCTTGCCTCCTGTATGTGTTGGCGGTGAACTAAACTATATAATACGCCGCAGTTATATATAATGTTAGTTTAGCCTGGTGGAAAACTGTGGGATAAATTCTGGGCTGGATGGTGAATCTTGGATGTTGAGATGGATGGTCTATAAATCTGCGGGTGTCTTCTGCTCATGGAAAAGCATTAGAAAATCGAGTTCAAAGCACAGGAGTTCCCACTGAGTTCATTAAGGGGTGTCGCTCCTACCGAAGATGCACATAAAAGTTAATTAAAGGCACCTTCACCCAACGTCAAAAGCATCAATGGACAGCTTTTGCACCAGCCACGTAATTGAAATTGTTCTCACTGCTGGTACTTTGGAGAATGATTCACATAAATATTTTTAATCGGTTTATTTATTGAATTTAATGATTTTCCTTATCGTTTCATTATCAAAATTAATTGCCCGCCAATCCCTCGTCTTTAGCTTTTATTTGATTTCTTTGTACAGGAGCACGAGAAAGTTTTCGGAGTGCAAAAGTTTTAGAGCATCCTTTCAGCATGTTTATGGCCATTCCATTATGAGCGAGAGTACTCCCAGCAAGTTCTACAAATGTCCCTTTGAAAGTTTTTATGAATGACTGACAATTTCGAAGGCATGCTTCTGACATTTCTTGTTGCACACCTTAGATGCTAAATATTCAATTCTCAATAAATAGGGTAGTGGTACCCCCTTAAGTCATCAAGCTACAAAAGCAGATATTACAAATGGAACAGATTTTCAGACCGGGTAGAATAGTTTAATTAATGCTTCAAATTGGATTTTTTTTTTTTAAATAATTTGATATGGAAATACTGAATTCTCCCTTAATTAACAGGGAAGACTGGGGCAAAAAGTAACAAAACGGATATTTTATTTTTTACAAGCTACCCGAGTGCCCCAGAAATTTCTAATTAGCGCAGTTTTATAGGAAATTTACCGCTCTACAACTTTGTGAAAGGAAGTATATTTATAGATCCATTTTTTAAATTCTGTTGTGACAATTCTTAAAAATGCTGGGGCAAATAGCTAATAGTTTTTCCGCAAGTTTAAAAAAAATACCTACACTGAGAAAAAAATGGGGGTGCGATTAACTTTTTTTCCTCATAATTTTAATACATTTTAGGTGTAAAAATATATCAACATTTTTTAATGTTAATTTTACACCTTTTTAGGGGCGAAATTAACATGAAAAAGGGTAACTTTAACCCATAATACACTTAAAAGGGTAATATTTACACCGATTTCGGATCAATACTGCAGGGTAAAATTAACATTTCCGGAATGTTATTTTGACTTTTTATGATTTCTCGCAGTGTAGATGACATATTTTCATAGGAAATTTATTCCTCTAGGGTGGAGTCTACACTTATGGATGTTATACACTTATGGACAGCGTGCAAAAATCTTAAATTCTTACGCAAAACAGATTTCGAAAAGTTATAAAATTATTAGTTTATGATGTAATTACCAATTTTTTTGACTTTTCGAAATCTGTTTAATGTAATAACTTAAGATTTTTGTGTTGTCCATAAGTGTAGACTCCACCCTACGCCTTTGTAAAACAGCGTTTTCTCTATCGGAACGAGAAAAGCACTTTTCTAGCTATTTTATAAAACAAAACACCCAAGGAACTGCAAATCGTTTGACCAATGCAAACAACAAGCGCCGACACATGGCAATGATGTTTGCTTTCGCCGTGAGACATTAGAAATTGCTTCGGCTTTTGTCACATTTTGCTCCAGACCTTTTGCTACTTTTTTCCCCAAGTGATCGTTTTTAATTAAAGGATTTCTGGATAAAAGAATATTTGTAAAACTTTCAAATAAATAGCGGCTTCGCACTCAAAGAATCAAAATTATTTAGGAAATATTCACCAGTGAAAAATAGGGCTAAAAATTTCGATATTCTTTATTTTCTAAATTCCTTGTTCGAATTCTAAGTAATTTACGACATTGAAGAAGGTCTATGGAGGCTATCTATGGAAAAAAATTTAAGTCGCTACTTTTTTTATTTTGGAAGATATTGAACATTGAAATTTTCCATTTGTGACTTTTTGCCCCAGTCTCAAGACTTTGCCTTATTTGATAGTCAGAAAATTATATATACAGACCATTTTTACCAAACTACTGCTCCATCTTACGTTTTAATAAACTATTTTAAAAATCATTAACTTCTGTTGGTCATACCTTCGAAGGGGGCGTGACTTAAAATTATTTTCAGGCTGTGCTTATTCATTAAGTCAAAGACAATCTCTCTGCAAAAAAAAAATAATTCAAAATATTGCTAATGTGCTTCCAGTGCTAGGATTTTTGTAACTGTTTCGCATTGCGAATCCTAATATTTTTTAGTACTTGACAGTCGTCACGAGTCTGCAACTTGTTATTCATATTTTAATGAAATCTCAGTCTGATTTAAAGTTATAAAATGATAAAATATGAAAAACTCTGTTCTTGTCAGTCAAAGAGAAAAGCAATTCCATTTTCCTTTGGTGGAATATGGAGGAGAAAAAAAATAATACAAGGTCCTCTTAATTTTAATGAAAGTCATTTCGTAACATATAACAAGTGCCTCATTCGTTTCCTCATTCGCAGAAAGCGAATGAATTGGCAGATCCAACCTCAATTGTCGTAATTGCTTTTCTTCACAACTTCTTCAGAGTTTCCTCTATGTGGCCTCTTTTTTTCCGTTCTAGAGAGTATCTTCCAAGAAATCCTGCGGCCAAGAGAAAATTGTGATCTCATGGTCGATGTTACTGGTGTTGTGGGTACTTCTGTATCTAATCTATTCGTGTTCTATTGCAAAAATAAACTTCTCAGATGGTTATAATCGACATAATATTTTTGTGTATAAAGTTGGGTGGCTTTCTGCTTTTTTTTCTTCTATGTAACTTCTTTTGCTAGGCTGTGAGAAGGGTGGTCTTAGGTGATAAGGGAAGGACGAATATTTTTGGGGATGATTAAGTTTTCTTACCAGAGACTTTCGGCGAAGGACATCGTGCAGGAGAAGAATGAAATGAGGCAAAACCAAAGTTCTAGTCTCTTGAGACATCCATATTCTCTTCTGTAATACACTCAAGAGGGGCGACTTGGGTCATGATTTGATATTATGAAGAGAGGGTGTATATTATTATAACTTTTATTGTATATTTTGCCCTTTTTTTCGCTTTCAGTTTTTTTCTGACGAGAATTTGTGAAATGAAATATCATCGAGTTTCACTGGATGGTTCTGGCTCTTGTTGTGATTGTGTTTAATTTTAAAGGATTATCTTTATTTCGACAGCAATCTCATTTGGTCTAATTAGTCTCATGTTTATATGAAATATTTCAAATTGGGTAACATTTAGGAATTTGGTTTCTATCAAATTTACATCGTGCTTGTAATTTTATTTGAATTTGCATGTATTCGGATTTAGAGGAGCATGGGGTAGTTACACGAAGAGGTAGTTTTCATTTTTACATTTTGGTCCAATTTCTTTTAAAGAAATGGGCTTAAAGCTCTGTGGTACCATACCCAAGGAAGTTGATAATAACTGTAAAATTCAACGATATTAAGTGAAAATTTATTCTTCAATATGTTTTAGATTTTGCCTAGTGGGATATATACGAATATATACAACCTGAGAAAGAGCTTTTCCACGGCTTTGATATTAAGGTTGATCACTAACGCTAAGGCGGTGGTGGCCGCTAAAAACTACACGAAATCTCATTAACGCATTCAGTCAATGTACTTGAAATACTTGAGATAGAATGTTCATATATTGCAATTATATTCTTAATAAATAATAGATGTTTTTCTTTTTGAAAAGAAATTTTTTATCTATTATGAGGGCGCGAGGAGCCGTGGTCAAATACACGTCTTAACGGTCACTGAATTTAAATTTTGTACACCAATTCATTATAAACATTATTAGATTTAGATAGAGTAACTATCCAAGAAAACAAATTTTCAAGCAGAATTCAAATCAGGAAAGAGCATGGAGGTCAATTTTAACAAATTCGACGGGATGTTGTATTTTCCGTCCACCATTTTGAGTAAAAATTTTGCATGACTTTCTGCGAAGCGAAAAAATAAACACAAAATGTATTTCTATCTTTTGTCGGGCTATTTTTCCAAGTAATTGAAGGACTAAAGTAACTAAAAATCCATTCCCGACAGAAATTCGAATATCAATTGCCCAGAAATAAATCATCTAAAATCACTCAATTTGCGTATGATGTATAATACCATGGTAAGGAATGGGTTAAAACGAAAGTGTACTTCGAAAGCATTGTTGATGAATAAATTTACCGATCTATCTTAATTTAAATCGATCCTAATAACAGTTTTTTAAGTCAAGAAATGGAAACTATTCTCAATTTGTCTGTGCAGCTAAATTATATCACGATAAGGCTCAATTTTATTTAAAAATAGGTGAAAATTTCCACTTTCAAGGGTGCCTCACTTTCCTCTAAGTATTTCCAGAACGATTCGTTGAACATTAATCAATTATCTATTTTAGGGATTATCATAATTATCAGTTTTCAGAAGGGTTATCTCAAACTAAATATACAAATCGATTCGGTCTGATCTTTGAGAATATTTAGCTTGTAAAATTTGTCATTAAGGATTCGGGAAAAGAAATTTATGGAAAAGACCTCTAAGTTCGCAAAAGCTTGTACTTTTTCGCAAATTCTGTTTGCAACATGATCACTTGACGAGCATTTTTTGTTTTTTTTTACAAACATTTCTTTGTACATTTTTATTTGTTTGACAAAAACTTACGAACAAATGACAAATTGCACGAGCATTTCTTGTGTGTTTACAAACATTTACAAACAAATATTTATAAATGAACAAAAAATGGTCGTCAAGTGATTATATTACGAACAATGTTTCTGAAAAAATACGAACTTTTACAACATTTTTAATGGGCTATACGGTTTACGAGCACTTTGTAAGTCCCCAATAGGAATTCACAAACATTTACCAACAATTTTACGAAATTTTTTTTCTCTGTAGGCTCTCAGTGTATGTGAATCAGGGGGTGAATAAGTATAGTCAGCGAGTGTACCGTGAGTGGCAGATCGTGCGATCAGTCAATAAGATCGCACTGATCGCGCGATCAGTCAACAAGATCGCGCTGATCGTACTCAAAGTGTACCGTGAGTGGCAGACTTATTAACCCCCTGATGCGAGCTTCGAACATACTTTTACTTCCAAATTTTACAGGCTAAAGATTCCTGAGGAGCAGCCATAATCTATTTGCGCCCTAAAATTCACTAATGCGTGCTTATTAAGGTTTGGATATGTTTGCCATCTGTTTGTAAAAGAGACCTGAAATTCAATTCCAAAATCATGCCAGAAACTGCCCTACCGTCTCCTATTAAATTTCAATATAGAACAACTTTCATTACATGAATAGTTCATTGTTGTTCCTATTATTCCAAATATTTTCTAGACAATTCGTTAGGAAATTATTACAATTAATTTTAAAGTGAATTATCAATGATATGTTGTGAAATTTGATCCTAGTCGTTGTAACTGAATAAGTAGATATGCTAAGTACACTTTTGGATGCTATTCAATGGAATGCTTAGAAATGGAGATGATTTAATAAATTTGAAATTTGCCCTGAAAACTTATTGGAAGTTTTTATTCCTTTGCATTAAGTCATACTTTAAATATTATACGTGGTTAGATAATGATTCAGATATATTAGTAAATTGAAGTCTCGTGAACATAATTTATTCCCTGACTATTACCATCAGCCGGTGAGTTACGTGTTCAACAAACAACATAATTGTATTAAATGCAGAGGAACTTAAACATTATATTTGTACGTGAAACTTAGTCAAGGAGCATAGTGCATGAGAGATATCAGCTTGAAGCCCCTATGTTCAACCCTAGTTGTTTTCCCTGGAAAATTTTGAAAGGAAAAAGCAGAGGTATGGTAGAATATGGTGGGAGTAAAATTAAGTCGAAAGTCTTCCGTTTTTTAAATGACTTTTCTCACTCCCGAAAAAAAAAGAGAAAGCATTCTGAAAGTTGGTGGCAGCATAAAAAGCTTCTTCAATTCTTTGTTATAATGCACTCATACTGCCTTCAACATCAATTCAAAGCCATGAATCACGACATTTTCACTGACTTTTAATACAAAGTCACCACGTTGATTTTCTGTATAGCACCCCAAAAAGAATATTCATGCTTTGAAAACCACTAATGTGCTCTTTTTATTCCTTATGTATCTTATTCAGTTATTTCTTTATCTCTGTTTTTTTTCTCTGCATATGCATATGTTTTGAGAAACTTTTTTCTCACAATTCAAGAGCAAGATCATAAAGAAGAAACTTTCTGTGTGACTTACCAACAGGACTTTCCTCATTCCAGAAGGAATCATCCAGAGTGTAGTCAGCTTCTGCAAAAAATGGAAACATAAAAAAATTATCAGAATTATGAATGTTTCATTTATTCTGCGCTTTGTGTATGTTTTTTTTAATCTTGTACTGCACTTCATTAAAATATTCATGCGAAAGTTTCTTTTTTTTTCGTCATCAGCATTAGCATCTGAACACGAAATTTTCACATTTGGGAATATAATAATGTTTAAATAATATTCTATAACAAACTTTTTTTTCGCGTTGTGTACAAGAATATGGCTTTATCCGCTTTATCAGTAATCTTCCTGGAGAAAAGTTACCTTTTGTGGATTTTGTTTTATTTTTAAAGTGAATTTAATTTAATTAAAACCAATTTAAAAAAAAATGTGCGAAAAATAAAACAATTTGAATAAATCTTTTAAGTTTCAAAACGTTTAACTATTGCACAGATGTTAATAATAAAAAAAATAAAATTATGCATAAAAATGAATGGAAGAAATAAATTAATATAATATTTTAGAATATGTGGAATTTGTACATATTTTTTGATAATTTAATTTCGGCAACTCGTAGGGGAATGTGTTTTTGCCTTTGATTGCGCATGTCAATGAATGTATTTAATTTTTTTACTTATTTTTCAAAGTATAGAAAATCTGTCAACTAGATATTTATTCCGTTTATTATAGTTCAAAATAAGGGAATCAGAATACTGTAAAATATCCTACACTGAGAAAAAAAGAGGGTGCGATTAACATTTTTTCCTCATAACTTTAACACTTTTTAGGTGTAAAAATATATCAACATTTTTTAATGTTAATTTAACACCTTTTCAAGGATAAAATTGACATGAAAAAGGGTTAATTTAACCCCTTATACACTTAAAAAGGGTAATATTTACACCGATTTCGGATCAATAATGCAGGGTAAAATTAACATTTCCGGAATGTTACTTTAACTCTTTCGGATTTCTCTCAGTGTTTGCTTATCAATATTTAGCCTAGCATTTTTGAGAATTTCCGAGAATTTTTGAGAAGACTTAGAATATTTTTGTAAAGACACATGTTGGCAAATAAATTACATACAATTACATACATATTTCTCAAATGGTATAGTTTCTTTTGAAGTGGTCGAATATTATCCTTAGCGAAGTTATAGTGCTTTAAATTTTCTATAATAAAGTGTAAATGGAAATCTCTTTAATTTTTAGCAAGCTCGTTCGAAATATCCTTTTTGTCAGATTTCGAAATACGTTCCACTTCTTTTGAGCAATTTTACTTTCAGTATTTTATCGAAGAAATTGTTTGGCAGCTAACTGAATTTCTGATTTCTCCTGATGTTTTTTATTTATAATAAATTGAGGGGTAGGCTTATCAATTATAAAGTAAGTAAATTCAATAAAATTGTTAAATGGTTTTTAATATATTTAAGATAACATTTTTGTGAATGCGGTACTATTCAATTTTTCAATTCAATTCAAAGTTTTGCATGGAAAACATGGAAAAATTTTAAACTTATAAAATGATGTGTATATTGCACTTCGATGTACCAGATACAAATCTCATTTACAGCAGGAACGTGCAATAGAATTATTATAACTTGACTGTTGTAGGTGGTTGTAGGAGCAGTCAAGTTTTCAATAGTACTCATGTACAAAAAACTTCTAAATAAAATTTAATATACTTTTTTGCCCTTCTTACTCCAGTATTCCCTCAAAAGTACCCAATCTTCAATGTATGCACTGTGAAGGAATTTCTCCCGATCGAATTTCGAAGACTTTATAATAGCAAATTCTTAGAAGTATGAAATTTTTTATAAAAAATTCTAACTGGGAACTACTAAATTTCATCTCTCTATATTGAGTCAATTTAATGTTTCCTCAAAAGTACTTTACTTTTTGCTATTTACATCATCTACGATGGTTGGTAACGTTGGTAATATTGCAATTTCACACATAGTGAGCTAACAGAAAGATGAATATAAGATTGATAATTTGTATTAGACACTGTATGAATATTTTAAATATAGTAAAGAGAGGTAATCCCGATGCTTTTCATAGAGTGCGACTTTAACGCTTGTTTTTGAACTGTTGAAATATTTTTCCCCATTCCAAATCAATAGAATTATTCATTGTTTCATATAGAGTCATTATAGAAAAGAAATTTTTGCAATAATATTGAAGAGAATTAATAAAATCACGATAATATTAATATATGCGCAAGAACCTTACTGCGTTGCTTTTTTCTAACTCCGTTGAAATCGATCAAACTCGGATGCTCATTTTAAGGAAAAGTTTAATGCATAAAAATGAGAAGATATTATTTCAAAAAAAAAAAAAATTCATATAATAAACTTTCAAAGTGTGGAGTTTGAGTTTTTGCCTTTTCCTCGACGACATCGATAATCATAAGTTGGCGGCAGACGAAATATTTTAAAGTAGAAATTGAGTTTAATTTGAAAACTGATTAATTCTGATTTTTTTACCAAACAGTGTAGGGTTCACATATCACATGTTATCTCTTGTGCAAATACAAAATTTAAAAAAAAAGGACTGACAGAAAATCTCTGGTGGTGTGAAGAGGGTTTAAAATTCAACAAACTGATTTTGCATGTTGCAAATTGAATTTCTGCCAAACAAGGATTATGTGTAGCAATTAAATGCGGTGAAAAACGATTTATTAACGACTCAGTGCATTTAATCATGTTGATTAGTGTATGATTGCCAGATATGTACAAATCGGGCGAGTAGAAAACTAGTTGCTGTGTCAATTAAAAATTCCTTTTGGTTGAATTTTAAACACATTTTCAGTTTCGTGCTGAATGAGAATTTAATTTAACTCCTGCCACCCCCCATATCCCATTCTCCTAATTGCATCCAACACACCCAACATGTTATATCAACGTCAAAATACGTTGTAGAGAGTCAAGGGGGTGGTGGCAAATTTATTTGGTGTAATTTCAAACACGAAGACATGACCATCATCGTTTAGTTTGGAAAAGAGTGTAAACAGTTTAATATTGAAAGTCTCATCCATACTCACCTGCAATCATTCAATTTAGCCCCATGGCCCCCCCTCTTTGGATGCCTTCAAAGTTGATGTACAACAAACAATGTCAGATTTCCTTCACGGAAAATTTGCCCACTTTGTGGGGAGTTTAAATTTAACCCTATATTGAAAATTGAGTTTATATTGGGAAAATTCTATATACTCGCCCCATTTCGTCATGGGGTTTCTGAAATGGAAATACCACAGTGCTGCTAATTTTCAATTTCACCTCCTCTTTCTCAAATGGCGTTTCAAATTACTCATTTTCCATACTTTTTACCTTCCTATTCCCATTTGCATATTCCACTGTCTTTCTCTTTGGACATTAATTGGGTTTGGGAGATCAGAGTTAAACGGTAAAAGACATAATTGCAAAATAACCGCGAAATAATTCACTAATCGAATGGATTTCAGTTGCAGTAAAGCAAATTTGCTTTAAAAATTAGATAGAAGAATCATTAGCTGGGAAAATTGGCAGCATCACTAATTTCTTTTATAAATACGCTGATTACCAGAATAAAACTTTAGGTATCTGCACTGATTCTAACGTGCTGATTATCAATAATTTATTGGCAAAATTAAAATAGATTAACTAATGTGGACTATGGGTAGTTTTTGTGGTTTTTGTATTATTTGAGGTCTAGAATTACATTTTGAAAAGTACACGAGATCTCGGGATTATGCATATTTCCGGGTCCGAGAAAAAGTGCGCGAAACGGCTTTATTCATATAGAAATTTTACATTCTTCCAGGGGACTTTCTTTTGAATAATATGCAAAATATTGTTGGCGCTAATTTCTTGGGCTATTTTTTAGTGCCAATTGTTCATAAGTGCATTTCTAATTTATTGCCTCTAAAAAATGCATACATTTGTGGGTATATCAACATTTTTTCACAAATAAGCTCCAAGTGATAGGCAAAAATGCATAGATGTGTTTGCATCATTCCGAAATGAATAATCTCGGGACCCCCTGTAAAGTATTACAGACCCAGCTTTACTAAGTACTCGAGCTCAAGAAGCTTACTGTGAATTACATTTTCGCATTCGGGTGCATACCGGTTTGAAAATTCAAAGTGACGAATTTACCGGTCATAGGTATACAAGGATGAAATGTTCACCTGGGTTACCTCCAAAATTACATTCGAAAATGAAAGAAATCGATGAGCTGTTTTCGAGAAAATCTAAAATAACATGGTTTTGGAGGGGAGGAGATCAGGACGAAAGTCGATATTTCTTATCGTCTAGTTTACAGATCGAAGAATATATTCAACCAATAAATAAAAACATTCGAACAAAATATGTATAATTTATGAGTGCTTTAACGATTCATTATTATCGACTAATACCTATGCAACCGGGTTGAAAGTTGCAAGACATTTTAATAATATCCAAATTCAAGTAAATCGATAAAACAATAGATCCTTTAGCTAGGTTAAATTTCATCTTCAAAAAATCAAAATGACGAATTTACCGATCATAGGTATGTATAGACGAAATGTTCACTTGAGCTACTTCCAAAATTGAATCCGAAAATGAAAGAAATCGATAGAGCTGTATTCGAATAAGTCTAAAATAACATAGTTTTGGAGGCAAGGAGATCAAGACAAAAGTCGATATTTTTTACCGCCTATCTTCCAGATTAAAAAATATATCCAAACAAATTATATAGGTATGTATAATTTATGAGTGCTTTAACAATTCATTATTATCGACTAATACCAATGCAACCAGGCTGAAAGTTTCAAGTCCTTTCCATAACATCCAAATTCAAGCATAAATCGGTAGAAAAATAGGTCCTCTGGCTAGGTTGCATTTGATCTTAAAAAAACCAAAATGGCGAATTTTCCGGTGGTAGGTGTGCGTGCATGGACGAAATGTTCACCTAGAGCTACTACGGACATATCCAAAAATTAAAGAAATCGTTGAAATTGTTTACGAGAAAACCAAAAAAACGTTGCTTTTGGAAAGAAAGGAAAGACTGGGGGAAAAGGAGTAAAAAACATCACTAGATAATGTTTTCTTCAGAGGAGGTCACCGAAGATCGGAAGTTGATATGTCTTACGGTTTTCTCTCTAGCTCTAGGTTAAGTTCAAAAAAGCTGATTTCAATTTATTGCAATTAAATTTTAGGATATTGCATGATCGAATATGAAATGCATTTTTAATTGAAATAAATTTATAATCCTGATTCTCTTTTTAATTAATATCTTGTTTTGACACTGTGATTTAGTTGAAGACTTTATAATGCAGTATTTTTTTACGTAAGAAAGATCATGTTTTAACCAAATGAATCAAATAATAATTATTAGTTAGGGTAAGGGCTCATAATTTTGGACAGGGTGCTTATAAGCATCAATGTTCAGAAGGGTTGTTTGGAAACTTGGCAAACTGTTTATAGTCTTTGTTTTTATTAAAATTAGTTTTAATACGTTCAAAAATGATTTGATTAGAAATATTTAGGTTGAATTCATTATTCATATTGGAATAAAAATCCATAATCTTAATCAACTTATTTTTAGTGTCCAATTTTACCCTCAAAGTGTCCAAATTTAGAAACTGTCCAAAATTATGTGATCTTACCCTATGGCTTGCTCATAGAGCTATTAAAATTATTTTTGTTTCTTATATATATAAAATAATAGTATTACAACACTATGTTCAATTAACAGTTATATCACGATTGAACTGCAACTTTCGGTTGATTTTAAATTCAGAACATGTGATAATGTCATTTTCGGTGAACCAAAATCATGTTCTTCATCCAATTAGTGATGACAATAATGCGTTAAATGAAAATATTCAATCCACCAGATGGTGTGGGAATTCATTGACAAAATGAGATGATTTGACAAGACGAACTATTAAGTTAAACATTGTCGTTACTGGAGATAAGACGTGTTAGTGGTGAAAACTTCATGTGTCATATAATGTTTATGCAGTGTGACTGATCCTATCGAAAGCGTCAGACTTGCTCATACTGGAAAATCCTCCATTCACACGTCAATCTGTACTAGAGTGTGACTATATTGAATAATTCATCTCCCAGCAAAATTTTGCCATATATAGCACAAAATATATATTTGCAAAGTTTGGGGCATCTTACAGGGCCGAAAATTTAAATTTCAAAAGCATATTCTGGTCATTTTCGTCTATATAGTATGTGGGAAGGTCTGCTGGCACATACCCTCATCCATGCTATCTGGAGGTGTAGGCAGAAATTTGTGGTGAGATAACGAGTAAAAACTTTCAGCATCCTCATCATACCCATTTCTATATGTTTCATGGGGACTATACAATGTTTTCGTCATCATAAGCCTCTGTATTTTCGAAAACGGATAGCCGAAAAAATTTGGAAACGTATGTGAATGAAGAGCACTTCAAAACATGCATTTATCCTTTTCAAACACTACTATAAGTTCGTATATGTCACCTTGGATACTTATTCATAAAATGTGCTTAATAAATGCCTGCTCATGGAATCAAAAAAAAATTGGAAATTATAAATTACTTTTTGAACCAAGTGAGTTCTTGACTATCCGTTCTGTAGGGGAAATCGCGCTACTTTCGGACGACTCAAGCTTCGGACAATTCAATTTTTTTTCTATGTTCCTTATGGATTTCACTTATAGGTCATTTCTGAAAATTTGAGGCATTGGACTAGCTAATAATATAATAATATAATATTACAATGTGCCACATTCATTTATAACACATTGAATAAAATGATTTGTGCGAAGCATAAATCGTCCAAACGTAACGTGCTTTCCCGTATTCTACATTCTAATCAAATAGCTTATCCGGTCAGTGAAATGTCAAACTGTTATACCTAAGCTGATCTATGGAGAATGTTAATTAAGCAAGATTTATGATAGGGAACAACAAATTCCAGACTACGGATTCCTAATATTCACATCGGGTCAACCATCATAGCTCTGATAACTCGATCGTTACGGAAGGCTACATGCAACTGGCTTCACGGAATCTTGAAGCCAATATAGGTTATTTTCAATCAATAAAAAATAGTCCAGCTCTCAAACTGAGGCATAGGATCCTACCAACCCATCAACCATCATGTAACCGTTTGAATCGCTGGTCATTAGCAAATAAAATTGCAACGTCATAACCTGGTATGATAGAACGATTTTGAAAGAATTTCTGTCTTATGGAATGTATGGATGGTTTGAGAGGACAATTTTAATAAGGATTTTTAGCCTCGCACGGGAGGGAAGTCAATTTAGGAGCCTACATAGCAATGAGTTATAAGAGTGTTACGAAGAGGTAGATTTCAGAAAGCAATCAGTCTCAATAGGCTTCAGAGAGCTGATCGCCTAGTACGCAAGGATAAACATAACACGACCTTAGTAGTTCCTATTCATAGAGAAGTTGAAAGAACTCCAGTTTCCTAGAGCTATATAACTTAAGAATAGTGCAGTTTTACAAGCTCTAATGGCGACGACTCATGGCTGGTCAGATCAAGATCAGACCAGTAACTTATACGGGCTTCAGACCTAAGACTTAGCCATATGGTTTAACTGCTCTAATTTATCAATCACGATTTTATGAAAAAATTAACTTAGGATTGGATTATTACAGATAAGTGACCTATTAGATTCTCAAAAAGCAATAAAATTGCTCTCTATTCAGGATATTGAGATCTTTAGGAACTGGGCTAAACCTCTAGTCTGAAGACCGCCTTAGCCCAGTTCTAGAAGGTCTAGATTTTGTAAAGACAAGGAAATTGCAGTGATTTTTCAATTGGGTACTAGAAAATTAAATAGTTTTCCAACCCTTAGATGTGATCAGATGAAAAAGGTATGGCACCACTTTTGCATTGAGAATAGACGGAGGATCACAACTAGGACCTAGGTTACATACAGAGTAGACTCAATTTTGAAACTTGCCTATTGATATGAATTTTAGTTTATACGTAAAATGCGATCATAAGGGATTAACGAGGCTAATTCAGGGTTACAAGCATTCCTGATGATTGGTACCTTCTGCTTTTGAATTGTTTGAGGAACAGGGACCGTCAAAGGAGTCTTTTGATTATGATACACAGCATAAGGTAGGGTAAAATCAGGTAATTTGGAACCTTTTACAATTTGGGACATTCGAGATTTTCTAATTGTTTCAGGTGAGCAAAGAAAAAACAAAGACCGCGAAATAGAAGAAAAAGACGATTAAAAAAAGACACAGCTTTACTTACTTTTGATTCTCTAAAACAGTGAGAAAATCTCAAATGTCCCAAATTGTAAATGGTTCCAAATTACCTCATTTTACCCTACATATCATTTAGCATCAGAATTAATTCCACGTCAAATAACGTCTTATACGTAAATGCTTACGACGTACAAGTAAGAGTGTTTTCATGAACGAACCCTGAGTACGTCAAGGTCCAGGCGATTCCTTGTAGTCCTTAGAAAAACTCAAAATCATAAGTATTATTTTAAAAGTCTGCATTTTCCCGAAATAGCCCTGTAATGTGCCCATGTTTTTGTCTCCAACGAATTGAATTATAGAACCAGAAACAGGGAAAATCGGGCGACACAAAGCCAGAACCACTTCAATTTGTATGTTTACCAACGAGTAGTTGTTCCCATCTCCCGAGAACCGAGGCTTGTTGGAGAGGATCTCTACCCAGTATTTATTTAAAAGTCTAAATTAAATTTGATGAAATGAATTATTCAGGAAGAATCCTACGCCCATTCTCCAGTGTGTGTATCCGGGTCGGTGCACAAATGTTCCGCTGTCGAAAGTCTCGATGATGGTTTGAGGTTGGGTAAATGAATACAAAGTGAATTTATGGATGGGCAAAGACAATTTATAATTGTCACTTCCGCCATAAACTTTCACCCTGTCATACCCATTCCCCACTCAATGTCACACCTCCCAAAAACTACGGAGGATAAACTAATTCTAAATCCACCCCACAGAATTTCTCAGTGAAACTCATCCAAAACTGTTAGCAATTTACGCCCAAGTACTCAATCAAACGCATTTGTTCTCATCCAACTTCAGTTTGAAATAAAATATGTAAATACCATTTGCCTTCCAATTTCATCATTCAATTGCCACCTAACCACCTCTCCTACCCCCGTCCGTCGTCTATATAATATTGAATTTTATCCCCTTATCGTTTCTTAATTTTCACACCGAGGAACGTTGCTGCAGTGAAATTGGCACGAAGCATCGACAAATGATGTAATGCTGATGCTTCAGGGTGATTGTGCCATCGATGGGAATGTCTTCTTGACTTTAAATAGGCTGTTGGATTGAAAATCGAGAAATTGCGGTTTATTGGTAATTCAAGTGTGAATGGATTTCACAAAATTTCCATCTGAAAAAAGTGTATCAAAATTTAAACTTGCGTTACAGATATCCCATGAACTAGATAACACGAAAAAAAGTTTTAGAGGATCTTATGTATGTTAATACAACTTTAAATCTGAAGTGTAATGCTTATAACAATTAAAAAGTCCATTTTTACATTTTATAATTTAAAAAAATGCAACTAGGGGTCTTTTAGCTCTTTTGTCTCTTTTGGGACTCTAGTACCCAAAGAAGCATATGAATTTTCTATGAAAAACAATGTTTTTTAATTATTCAGAACTGATATAAATCCAATTCGTGTGGATGATTACAAACTATAAGGATGTCCAAATGTAACATATTTTTTGTAGGACCTCAATTAATTCCTGAGCTTAAATATTTTTGATTAAAAATTGTGAAATTGGCTTGCAGCGTATGTTGCGGTCCGGAAAGAGTTAGAATGCTATTAGAATGCAAAATGAATTTTTTTTTATTATTTTACTGACTTTACTGTTGTCAAGTGCTTCTACATAATCGACTTTTCTTTTGAGTTGATTTATGTCACGACTATGGTGGTTTTTTGAACAGCGAGGATTGAGGAAAACAGTCGAGACGGGAACCAACACAAAGACAAGTAGATAATGCAGAAGCACTTGAGAGCAATAAAGTGCTAAAAAACATGTTCATTTTTAATTGGAATACCACCGTTGGTGACACTTTTGTACAGTAGACTCTCTCAAATTCGGGAATTTGTTACCGAAATGTCATCCGAATTAGAGAAAAAGTCGGGCGACAAACTTTTTGAAGTGCAACTATTTATTGCAAATGCCATAAAAATCCCTTAATAATGCAAAATTATATCATAACTAAGGGAAAATAATGCGAATTTAAGCATATTTTCTTTATTCGATAACCAAGATCAAATTTGAAAAATGTCAAAAAACTTTTATTCAAATTTAACTGCTGTCCCAATTAAAAAGTACCCCGATCTTAAAAGAGCCAAATTAACGAGAGTCTACTATGAATAATAATAAGTCCTCTTGCTTATTATTATTAATCGTGTCGAGGCATAAAATTTACACATGTCTTGCCCAAAAACGGGCCACGTCAAGGGCAAGCGGACTTGCCGACATCAAATCTCCTACTCCACATGGGGCAGGGGACAATGGACAAACACTCAAGTGGGGGGTGGTTTGGATCACCCCACAGTCACAAAGGACGTCACATTCCGAGAAGCCCCATCGCCGCCTGTTGTCTCTCGATCGCGCTACGCCGCTCCTCAAACGATTGAGAGACTTCCACGTCGTCCAGTTTTGGTCACCACCAGGAGGAAGGCCTTCCCTTAGTTCGACAAAATCTGGTGGAAAGACTTCCTTCCACAGATTAAGTCTGGCCTCCTCTGGAGAATTGTCAAGTGGTTTGACAAAGTGGCAAAAGCTCTTGCGAGACTTCAGCCTTGCTCTTGGTTTTTGGTGACCGTAGAGAAGATGCTTCGGATCAGAGAGAACCTTAGACATCTCTCTGCTGGAGATAATTTGTCTCCTCACCCGTGGTGGAGCTATTCCTGCTAAAGGATAAAGTTTCTCTACTGGCGTGCCCTTTAGGCACCCTGTTACTATACGGGCGGTGTCGTTGAGAGCAATGTCTACTTGTTTGGCGTGCGCAGATCTCTCCCATACTTCAGCTGCGTACTCTGTTACGGAGAAAGATAGGGCAAGTGCAGAGGTACGCATCAGTTTCGGCTGAGCTCCCCATTGAGCGTTAACAAGTTTTCGCAGTAAGTTATTTCTTGTTTTTACCTTGTTTTTAACATTACTGCAGTGGGTTTTGTATGTGAGAGTTCTATCGAGAGTCACACCAAGGTACTTTGGCGTGAAATTGTGCTTCAGAGAATCTCCTTCCCATCTTACATTCAAGCGAGTTTTGGCCCACTTGTGACGCAGATGGAAACAACTTACCTCTGTTTTTGAAGGGTTTGGTTTCAGTTGATTCTCCTTGTAGAATTTGGAAAATTCTACAAGGCAGGTCTCTAGCTGGCACTCCACGTCTTGAAACGTGCTCGCCTTAACAGCTAGAGCCAAGTCATCCGCGTACAAGAAGGCCTTAGATGGAGATGGCAGTGGCTGATCATTTGTGTAGATATTGAACAGTGTAGGAGCCAGAACACTACCAAGCGGTAGGCCATTTTTTTGCAGTCTCCATCTGCTTTTCTGACCACGAAACTCAACAAAGAATCTGCGGTTCTCTAAGAGAACCCCAATCATCCTTGTGAGGCCGTAGTCATTTGTGAGATTGTAGATTTTGGAAAGGAGAGTCCTGTGATTTACTGTGTCAAAGGCTGCCGAGAGGTCGACGAAGGCAACACCTGTGATTTTGCCTTCCTCGAAGCCATCCTCAATAAATTGAGTCAGGTTCAAAACTTGACCAGAGCTAGATTTCCCAGAGCGGTATCCAGCTTGCTCTCTGATCAGTTTTTCCTCTACGGCAGGTGCAAGCCTTTGCAGCAGCATACTTTCAAACAGTTTGAAAAGGTGACATAAGAGAGAGATAGGACGATAGCTCCCCGGATCATTGATGTCCTTTCCGGGCTTCGGGATTGCCACCACATGGGCTTTTCGCCACTCCCTCGGAATTTTGCGATGACACAAACAATGATTAAAAAGCCTGAGGATCCAGTCAACAGTGACTGGTCCAAAGTTCTTTATTTGTTCGGCGAACAGGCCGTCAATACCTGCCGCTTTCCTGACTTTCATCGCATTAATCACCGAGTTGAGCTCGTCTACACGAAATGGTGCAGACAGGCGATCTACCCCTGCAGAGGCATCCTGAATGATTTTCGGCTTAGAGGCAGCTTTGCCAACCTTGCCATTCAGGAGCAATTGACTTGCGATCTGGTTGGCAGTGACCTGTGGAAGAGTCTTGTCGGCAGTGGGGTCGTTGCCAAGGTGTCTCATTAACCTCCAGGCCTGATGGCTACTGTGAGTGAGGTTGAGACCCTCAACAGTTGACACCCACCGCTTCCGACGGCTCTCCGCAACAGCGTCGGACAATGCATTTCCAAGCTCAATTGTAGCGTCACCAAATGGATCTGCTTCAAAGGCCTGGAAGTAATCCGACATCAAATTAGATATCTCGGAAGGCAAACCAGGGATGTAGCTAGTGCGACATCCCCTTGGAATGCACTTCCTCGAAATCTTTTTCACTGCTTCCACAAAACGCTCGTAATTCTCCGGTTTTGGATCAATGTCCCTCATATCCCTCATCCCTTGCTAAACCTATCTAGCTTATTCAAAATTTTTAAGAAAAATCAATTTAATGTACTTTTTTTTGGAAATATTTCTGTAATCGTTTTCTGTAAACGTATTTCGACGACGACAAGATGGATAAGACGAAAATCGTTTTTTTTTTTTTTGAGAATGATACGGTATAACTCCGATCGTATCAATTTATCAACCCCTAAAAATTCTACACAACGTAAATTTGTAAATTTTCACACCGTAAAATATGTAAATTTTCAGGTTTAATGTCAAAGCTTAAATCTATTTTAGTTTAAGAAGTACCTGAGATAATGTTTAACGAGTGAAACAGTAACTACAACAAATTACAACTTAGAATATTGCATATAAGAATATTATAAATAAAAATCAAGTGCGTTGGCTCTATAGGAGACATTGAAGACGTATTTTCTCGGGATCTAAAAGTAGTTCCAGGAGGGAGTGGGGCACCTTTGAATTGGGGCACTTTTATAAAGCTTTTTTCTGTAATTTTAAATGAAACTGAACCCTACCATGACTTAATTTAGCTACACGAACCAATTTTGAAGCTGAATTTAATTACAATAAAACTCAGTTGCATTTTAAAATAGGAGAAAAATAGCCTATTCTTAGGATGCCAATTCAAAGGTGCCCCACTGACCCCTAAGTGAAAATTTTATGGAGTAAAAGATCAAATGATTCAGTAAATTATTTGACTTATGCATACATTAAAATGTCTTATGCACAACGATAACCAAAGATCCTTCCAGAGCCGGTAATACTTAAAAATTCATAATTTTTGATCATGGATTTAGGGGAATCACTTCAGCAAAGCTGAACTAATATTTACTTTGATAAATAGTTTTATTTTAAAAACCACGTTGAAATTTTCATAATGTATGGCACAGTTGAAAACAATTGAGAAGAATAATAATTGATATGAACCACAAATATATACATTTTTAAATTAACTTAATGTTTCCTATTGTAAATATTTTAGATATTGATATTTAATTAATTTTATACCGCTAAATACACCGACAATTAGTATGAGGTTAATCATATATCAACGAGAAAAATATTTATTATTAAATATAATTCGTTTCTCCGGAACAATACAACCATAAATTCCAACATTTCTACACCATACTTGTTGGCGAAATTGCTATTGAAAACGACCAAAAAAGTCATTATAATTTCAGCTGAATGCGACCAATTTGGTTTTCCTAAATGAACCTAATCATTTTAAATGAAAGTCTATTTTGCACTGAAATTTTATTTACGGATAAATCATACAGGAAAAGGATATACAGTTCATTACATGTGGTATGCAAATTGAGAAATTTATAATTGTACTTTGATTAAAGACTTTGCTAAAAATATGATAAACTTCTGAGAAAGGTCTTTTAGAAAAAGTAGAATGGAATAAAAGGTTCTGTGAAAAGCTCATTTGATTTTTATACAAAACGCATCGTACAAAATGTTATGTCCTGTCACTCACATTTATTCATGAGTTCCATTATAAGTTTCATTCACGGATGCATTTCAAAAACTTTAATGACATGCATATTTCCTGATATTCATGAATTCCAAAAATTTCCTGTCATTTATTTTTTCACACCACGCTAGAAATTTATTATGCTATGGATGAAATATTCATTGATTGAGTGGATATTTCTGTCAATAAAAATACTTTAAAGAGAATACTTGTTATTTGACAGCTTTGAGGTGTTGATATTAATTACTAAACCTACAATAAATAGTTAATTTTGACAAGGAAGAGATTTTTATTGATTAATATTGATAATGGCAATGGGTATGAAACATACAATTAAACTTAAATCATTTTGTATTAGATCTCTTTTATTTATTACTCTTTCTAGAATTAAGGATTAGAGAAAATGTAAATGCTTAGCAAAATGCTTAATCTACAATGCCAACATTTCATTTGATAATCTTTTTTATATTTTTCCTGCAAGGAGTTGGTAATTGACTTTCTGAATAGGTTTCTTCTGGAATTTTACACAATTTATCTTTAGCACTTTCCGATTAATACATTAGATATTTATTAAGCAATTAGTACTTCATTTAATGCAATGCAAATGCATTAAGTCATAGAGCAACTATGTACCAAATGTTTAAAAAGAAACAATTCGAGTAGTATCTTATCTTGTGTTAGCTAGGCTGTGTTAAACTGAAGTCGGTACGGTAGTTTTAGATTTTCAAAAATTATTTTATTATTTTGTCGATAATTTATTTAATTATTTCATACTTCGAGCACATTGTCATCTTTACAATTTTATAAATAATACTTGGGACTTGGGACCCTCTTGAGGAGTAGGTAAGATACTAACCTACCTATTTAAATTTATTTAAATTTAGTTAATAGTCAAATGCAAAATGCTCACATTTGTTTTTCTGTATTTCTTAAAGTTTGCAAAAAATATTTGTTATATATTATGTTATACGTATTAAATATCCGAAAGGTAGATTGAAGCCTTTCCTCTGGTATCTTCAATATTTTCACTGTATTCTATTATTTGTATCAATTTATATCTTGCGAAGCTGAATGGCTTCATTTTGATTGAAAAATATTTTCAATTTAAAATGAAAACAAACAATTTTATCTATGCAGTAAAACATATTGAAATTTCGGAGTTAATTTTAGCTAGTCGTGTACTTTCAGTTGAAATTTTGAACGATAAATCATTATAAAATTCAACTTTCAGTTGGAAATTGAACTAATAAGATAGTGTGAATCTCATTTTTAAAATTTAAACATAAACATCCTTCTTATCTAATTGGAATCTTACAAATTCCACTGTATTATTGGTTTTATTGCATTTTCAACTGAAAGCTTTAGTTTCAGATTGATTACTATCATTTGAAATTTCAACTAGTTGCATTCAACCTTTACAATTCAATTGAGAAATTTCGACTTACTTTTCACAGAACATCACATTCACTAATAGTCTGTTCTCCCGCTTGAGGACACTGTTTTTCCACGTGAGAGGCGCTGTTCTCAAGTTTATTGCTCGAACTCAAAGAGGAATCAATATGTATGTACTTCTGGACTTTGGAGAGCCCCATAAAATAATTATCTCGAGATGTCTTTTCGCCTACACATCTCTCGCTTTCTGGCTTATTTCGAAAACGGCACGAACAATTTATTTTATTCTCGGAAGTAACACAGGTAAACATTTCGTTAAGACATAGCTACCATAGGTATATTCGAAGAAGTTTTCGACATCGAATTTTCGAAAGTTAAAAGGCAATAACTCTAGGGAAGTTTTTTTTTTGTAACAGATACGGTTAAATTTGGATTTTCGATAATAAATCGACAAGGTACTCATAATTGATATTTTTTCTTTATTTATTCGAGAGATTGTTGGCAGGATAGAGGTCAAACGATAAGAGATATAGACTTCAAGTCAAGGGGTCAAGAAATCGACAGATCGGAATGTTAACAAATAACGGTAAATCGGCTCGATTTTAGAGAAAATCAACTTTAAAAGAATTTAAAGATTAGTTCGCTCTTATGAAAGCATTTGTTTAAACTCGTGTAACATCATAAATTTCATACAGACAGCTAGTACATTTTAATGTATCGTAGCGTAAACACTAATCTTTCCGCGGAAATTCTGCAGAATTGGCAGACGGCCACGAGATCGGCTCAAATTGTGCAGATTGGCACAATTTTTACAAAAGATTGGCAGATCGGAAGATCGGCACTCGAATCAATCGTGAGCGGCACAGTTATCTACCCCTTGCTTCAAGTCTACGGTGACTCCCTTACTCGATTATAATGTCGAGACGTATTCTTTTCTTTTCTCTATATATCCTTTCCTATTTAAACCATGTTTTCTGGTTTATTTCGGAAATGGCTTCATATTGATTTTTAATTTTCTTTCTTCAGTATACTAGTTCACAATCCTTTGACCTGATTAATAAATCATTCAAAACAGCGCCCAAGATAATTCCAGGGGTAATATATTTAAATTTCTCATATAAATTCCTTAGGAATCAGTTAAGAATTGTCTAAAATTCCAAGACCTTTCAAATGAGCCCAATTATGATACCATTTGGTTAAGAAATACGGTCTCTAGCGAATTTTAAATCTTAGACTTTGAAAAACCGGTTAATTAGAAATGATTCAACGGCATTTTCGTATATGGATGAGATATTCTCCTATCTTAATCTCTAAAAATATAATGCTTTTGTTGGGAAAAGGGGGAAACTGTTTGACATCTAAACGAGGTAACGGCCGCACAGACGGACAGACAGCGTGACGTCACATCTCATAAATCATCTGAAAGTCGAATTTTTAGGGGTTGAAATAATAGAGGGATTTATATATACTCCTCTCTTTTTGGAATTCGAGCAGTAAAATACTCAAAAGCGTAGTACGGGCTTCAGACCTAAGGCTTAGCCATAAGGCTTAACTTCTCTGATTTCTTCTCAATCGAAATTTTTTGGAGAATTTTGACTTATAAATGAACTACCTACTAAGGGGAATTAATCTATTTGAATCAGCAGAACAGGATAAAAATTTAGGATTTTGGAACTTCGGAAACTAGGCTAAATCTCGAGTCTGAAGACCTCTAGTCTAGGCTAAATCTCTAGTCTTTGTTTTCCTTTTGTCTTTGTAAAATCTGAAAAGTGAGGAAATCTCAAAATTTCGATTTAGGATTAGTTTCAAACTACCCCATTTTACCCTGTATATCTATTTATTTCACAAGCTTTTGTTCTAAAATTCCGGTTAGGTTAAATCAAATATTTAGGAAAATATTCTATACTCTTTGTTTTCAAAAGGAAAATTGACTAAGGAATGAAAAAATCTTAAGTCAACATTTCATGTTTTGCTGTACAGTGTATTGCATAAGAATGGGTGCAGTAGAGCACATTATGTTCTGAGTCCATAACTTAAAGAAATTGGCTCTATTTCCGTTAATTTATCTTCTTGCTTGTGAGATATTTTGTGTAGCACCGGAATTACAAACCCGGTGAGCAAACACTGATCTAATACTGAGATATACTTGGATGAAGACCGGCAAAACTCTTGTTTACAGATAAATTTGCTGTTGTCCGGAAATTTGTGTATGACGAGAGTATGCTTCTGAATTTTGTGATTACCTTGTCTTGTATTTGGTATTCAGCATGTGTCTCTGTATGTGAGTTTTGCCAAATAGAATTTTCCCGTGGACATGAAAAAAGTTTTCATCAGCAGATGCTGCTGGGAAGGAGAAATGTCAATTATGTTGTTGGCAAAAAAAAAAGAAAATTAAAATGAAATATCATGGTTGTTTGTTTCGTTCGCTAGGTCCATTGGGGAGGTTTTGTTTCCCGATTGCCAACGAATGCCACTGACAGGACAGACAAGACAGCTACACCACTCGATCGGGCTTTAATGGCAAAACTTTTACACTCTTGCTGGCGACGAGTGTACCAGAAGCCGTACAGACGAGACGCAAAATCAGGAGGACCCTCCTCTGGAAAATGCAGAGAGAAAGTGACAGTGACAGTGAGACCGCGAATACATAGTCCAAAGCGGAGAATAATTTCCTTCGGAATGATAAAGGATGGGCTCATGTTTGACACCCCCCCAGCTTCGAGGATTGTTTTACGAGTTAGAAGTAGGGGGATGATTTAATACATTGCCGGATTATAAATCATTTCTCATTTAAAGTTTAATTCGCTGTGGAATTATTATTTACAATTTCAGCGCGTCCCAATTAAACGGCAATGTGACACTTTTGGGACATGGAGACGTCTTTGCGACGACCTCGTCATAAAGTTTCATGGAGATTTCGCCTATCGGGGCTATTTGCTGTCGTGCCATTCACCCAGATGCTGTAAAAAATTCACGCAAAATTTATCAAGATTGCTCACACAACGGTACAGAGTGGAGCATTTAATAAGATAAGGGATGAATGATTAAATATAAAGTTATGTTTACGAAGTTTTGGGGAAAAATGAGAAAAAAAAACAAGAACTGTTGTGCACGTGATATTTCTTCGGCTTTGAGAACAATATTTGAATATATAGTTGCAATTTTATAGGCTACGTGTAATCCCTGATGGAGCTCACAACTTCCTCGACTACTCAACTTCTTATAATTTCCATGAGCTACAAGGGTGCCTTATGAGTAACCTTTAACATCTCGTTAGGAATGGAGGTTTGGTTGTATCTTAAGAATGAAGAATTAGGATTGGTGGGTTCGGACGTTGACTGGGTTAAGAATTGTCAAATGGGTCGTACGTTCTACGCGTCTAACAAGAAAATCAATGTGTTATTATTAGCTGAGATTCTTCACAATCTCAGCATCTGTAGTCCGAGGTGAAATGTGACGTTGTCAGATCGGGATCAAAATGTATATGTACAGATACAGGCTGGCCGGCCGATTCTACATAGTACAAACGCTTCTGGCGAGAGAGCGGAAAGAGATATCAACAAACGGTGTTCGGCAAAGCTTGAATATCGGGTAGACGACATCAGATGTCGATATCAGATCCATACCCGACCTCTCTTTCGTCATTTTGGAACACCCCCTCAATTTTGTTTTCTCAATACCTCAGCCTCTATTGTATGAACCGGTCTCAAATTTTGATATATCATAGCAGGATCTAAAAACTTTCCAGTGAGAATAGAACATAAGTCACTCGGCTCTCCTGACTCGAGCTACAAGGAGTAAAAATTGAACTTTAAAATGGCCATATCTCCGGTTCTATGTCGGAATTTGAAAATTTTTGTGGTTTTGGACAGCACTTTTGGAAAGCCCATTTTCATTCGACCTAATTGAAGGTTCGATTAATCGAAAGATCGATTTTCGAAAATTCGATGTTGTACATCTAAGATCTTTCCTTTTCAATTTTGATGAAATTTTAGTATGTTGTAGCTGAGCTGATGAGATTTCCAACGGTAGGTCACACTTTGCCCTCCCTCTACCCTGACCCGAGCTATAAATGAAAATAACCTGATCGGACCACATTTTCGGTATTTGTGAAGCGATTTTAGTGACATTCTAGTATATTGTATCTAAGATTGAGATCTTTCTTACGATAGGTCGCATTTGTCCCTACCCTACCCCACTGTACCCCGACCCTATTCTCATTATACCCAAATTTACTGAACTCTATCTCTAATGTTTATTAACCGATTTCAATGAACTTTTTTTCTTTCGTTGGTCTTCTGTACTTAAACTATAAGCTCAGATAACCTTATGGTAGCTGAGATTCTTTACAGACAACCTTGGGTGCTTGCAAGTTGGAATTCTTAAAAATTCGACTATGAGTTGAATTTTATCATGAATCAAAATTCAGTTGCCTTTCTTTCTCAAAAGATTTGTATAAGTCTATCCCACTTTCTCGGTCTCAAAACTGGACTGAACTAAATTTAATTTAGTGTGATGTTAAAAAGAAGAAGAAGAAGAGTGTGAAAAAGTAGGATAGACATTTGCAGAGCCTTTTTAAAGGAATTTTCTTGATCAAAAGGTGTGCCGAAGCCCTAAAGAATCGCGTCGAGCCAATTTTATCCGTATCTGCCGCCGAAAACAGTCTACAGACACGGTCCTTTATGCATTTTCCACTCCTTTTAGATCAGGAAAATTTCTAATGTCAAAACTCACATCCCTTCATATCTTAAAAACTTTGCTTATGCCTGTCCTACTATGTTGCACTCTTCTTGTTCTTTTGAACATCAACACATCAAATTCAGACATAATGCAAATCGTTTAAGAAAGAAAGAGATTTGAATTTAGATTTCATGAAATTTTTCCTGATTTAAAAAGTGTGCCAGAGCTATTACCCACACAATTCCACTCAAAATCGAATTTTCAAGCATTCTGAATTGCAAGCACTCCGAGATCGCCTGTAAGAAATCTCAACTATCATAAGCTCATCTGGGCTTATCACTGTTTTTCACTGATCTCACTGATTTCACTGATCACTGGGGGATCAGTGGCGCAATAGGCAAGACCGTTGGCTCTTGGGCGGATCGATTCCCCGGCTCGACTTACTGTTGTGATTTCGAGTCCCGCCCGGTACAAAGATCTGAATGTCTAATTTAGACAATTTTCATATGTTAATAACGTAATATAATGAACCGTCTACGCCCAACAACTCCGGGAGCATGGAAGAAACATCCACGCAGCGGGGAAGGCGCTCCTGGGCGGTCTATATTGGACTTAGCAGTTTCTTCCAACACGGGATATGGACAAATGTAAAAATGATTACCTTTATAATGAATATATCTCGATACGATTAATAATAACTGATTTTTAAAACTATCCTTATTATTACTTTTTATTTTAACGCCATCTAGTGCTTAAATAAAGTAACTGTCAATAATCCAGTATAGTAGTATCATAGACTTTGTCTAGAGTCCAAATCTAGAGTAATATCAACTTCATTGTCATTGCATGAAAGTTTTGTTCAATTTTCTTTCACCAACAGCAACGACAATTGCCCTATCTAAATTTCCCATTTGCCCAATGTTCTGCAACAATTTTAACTCAACCAACAAACATGTAACCTTGAGTGAACTCTTTGGGAAAATGAATAAAAAACTTCTAAAATGTTTGTGATGTAAAATTTGAAATTCAAAAGGATAATAATCTCGGAGTTTTTTTCTTATGAAAGATGATACAAAATTTTCAGAGTTGAGATGAAATGCAGTAAAAATGAAATTATTTAATTTTCTCAATTAGTAATAAATGAGTGTTATCTGTTGAAAAACAAGACGCTGTATTACACTAGGTGGTAAATGTGGAGCTTTTGATGATGTGGATGAAGCTTTATGATCTAATGCAGAGCTTGCAGAGTCAGGAAATGAAATTGGGCATGAGATTTCCTTCAAATGCTAAATTGGCGTGATTTATTTCATTTCCCCTCCTGTTGATTGTTAATCTGATTGTGGATTTATATTGTTCAATTTTATTGTAATCCAGATGAAAAAGTTTTCTTCTCAAATATTTTCTTCAATGTTCTTTTAATGGAGATTATGGAGCAATTTTCGGTATACCTTGTAGCAAAGTTAATGGTGACCAACGCCCACTAAATGGTGGTGATATAAATCGCAATTGAGACCCAAAATACACTTATGTATGTTTCGTTATAGTGCAATAAAGTAAATTGAAACGACAGCTAATGTCGACTTTTCTCACCTCAAACACGATGAAGAATAAATTTGTGCTATAAATTTTCAAAATTGCGCCAGAAATGGCCTCAAAATGCAACAGCCGAATCCATTCCTCTGGAGAAATTGGGACGTTGGATAAACAGAAAATAGTTTGGGGCAGGGTGTGAATGGTCACAAGGGAGCAGTTGTGCTATATAGCACTTGAGCCTTTCGGAACGGAATTCATTCAAAGGATTAGTGTGTGACATACGGAGATAAACGATGGTTTGGTACCAAAATTTTCTCTACAACCCTTCACTCCATTTCGTTTGCTCACTTTACACTTGAATCCCTAAGTGTAATCACACACTATCCACAATGTCATTTCGTATTTACTCTGTATTTCGTTCTTACCACATAATCGATTTATTTCCCCCATTTCGTCCCCAGTGTGCATCAGAACATATTTGGCAGAACAAGCCCAGTTATGAACATCAAACTGTTATATGGTCATTCTTCGAACAAATCAAACACTTAACTGGGTGAAGTAATAAAAGTGTTGTGCGCAAAAGACCGTCACACAATTTTCTAATTCCATTTAAACACCAAAACGGACATTTATTCATTAATTTCTTTTTCGTTGTTTTGAGATCCTTTGCCAGAATCAATGCAAACATTTTATGAACTTTGACCGAAAAGCTTTGATGCTTCAATAGCAAAGCTTCAGATTCTACTGCGAAAAACAAAAAGTCGCAAAAATAAATTGGAAAAAGTGTTAGGGTATAAGTTTCTCCAATTTTTGATAGATTTTACAATTCAAAAATTAATACCTGAAACAAAGTATAAAGTGAGTACACTGAGAGAAATCCGAAAAAGTTAAAATAACAATCCAGAAATGTTAATTTTACTCTGCAGTATTGATCCGAAATCGGTGTAAATATTACTCTTTTTAGGTGTATTAGAAGTTAAAGTAACCCTTTTTCATGTTATTTTTACACTTAGAAAGGTGTAAAATTGACATTAAAAATGTTGATATATTTTTATCAACGTCAAAGTTATGAGGAAAAAACTTAATCGAACCTCTGTTTTTTTCTCAGTGTAGTAATGAGGAAACCAACTTGAAAAAGTTGGATTTAATGAAATAATAGAAGTTACAGTTCAAAATCCATATTTTCCTATATCTGTATCTCAGGAAGTTCCTTTCTTATCTCATTCCATCTATTGCTTCTAAAACAATAATTTCTAGTTAATGGAGAAAGAGATTTTACCAATTTCTTTCAATTTTGGTTAGGTATGTCTTAGAGGATGACCGTGTATTTTTTTTCCATAGAAAAACTGTGAATTTTTTGGTGAGTACTAATTGATTAGGAAGCAGTAAAAGCATTTAAAGCGATTAAAACACATTTAGGAATATTGATTCGATCAATTTTCGAGGAGATAGAATTGTTGTTCCAAGGAGATTCAAAAATCAGTTCATTAAACTATTTCATGCTGGACACGAAGGGACTGTAAGGTTAAAGTCCTTGTTGAGAGGAATTTGCTGGCGGCCTAGAATAAATTGTTTGGAGAATTCTTATCCAATAATAGGATTCAGCATACCGCTACTCCTCCGTATCACTCTGAATCGAATGGTCTTAGGGAAAGGACGATTCAGACGGCAAAATCCAGTTTGAAAAAAATCATGAGATGCGAAAAGTTAATTAAATTGACTCCAGTGTTAAGAGTGTGTCATTTTCTTTTCAGGTATAATCGCACACCCTTGACTCAGGCAGATCAGCCTCCCGTCTTCCGTGAAGATGTTATTGAATTTTGATCCGCGTACAGCGTTTACTAACAGGGAAACAAATTTGGGTCGACTTATGGGGGGGTCCTAAAATAAAACATTGTGTCTCACAAGCTCGCTCGTGTCTCTGGAGTGTTGTGTGATAGTTATTTTTTATTTAGAAAACTTATATAGTGAAATATTCAAAAGATTTTTGCGAGGTGGTTCCCGTCAAAAAAAAAACTGCAAACATGTCGGGCACCTTGCTCATTAATAGTCGGACGGAAAAAAATCTTCCCAACCGATTCAACCGATTATTCCTATTGGGGTCACGGGCCCATGACATTCAATTTAGCAGCCCGCGTTTGACGATTCTCCACCATTTCAGGAAGAAGTTCGGGTCCGATCTAAAGACGCTCCGAGGCAATATTCTGAATTTGGTTCAGCCACCTTCTCCTAGATCTTCCTCGAGGTTGACGCCTCCTCACAATGGGTTACATAGCTTTTCTGGAGAATCTTTTCGGTTAGAAAGAATAATTCTCTAAAAAAAAATCCTGGATTTGCGGCGGCTTAGAAAAAAGGTTTCCCGATTTCGGATTAAGTAAATCATTCCAAATTCAAACTGGATATCTTTTTCAAATAAATATTTGTGTAAGTTCTCAACAAGAATTGTGGTAAAAATGTAATATTATCAATATCGTTGTAATCTGTTTTTGCTATATATATTAATTCAAATATTAATATTGAGATATTACTATTATCTCGAAAATTTTATATTTCCGAAAACAATACATGCTTGCTTGTCCCTATCTCTCCCATATAGGTAATCGCTTGGGTAATTGTCATTCCTTGCAGATTTTGAAAAAATAAAAATATGTATTGAGAACGCCTAAATTCCGATGTTGGATTTTACAATTCAGTTAGATGATTTTCTTTCTGCAATTCCCCATAAGAAGTTTTACCATTAATTCTTGCAGACATAAAATAAATAAGACGACAATAGTTGAGACAATTCATTATTTTTTGAGATATAAAAAATAATTTTATTATTCTTTATTTCCATTTTGAACGTGGTCAATTGAGGTGTAGTCTATAAATAATAAATGAGTGTTATTGGAAAGTATACCTTATTGGTCTTTATTATTAGCAGTAAATGCAAGATGCTTATTACTATATGAACATACCAAACAGCTTGCTGGTAATGTATGCTTAGTTTCCAGTTGTGACCATTTTGGATAAAGCCACTATAATTTAATTATGCGGCAGATTAGCAAACAGTTGATAATTGTTGCATTTGGTTTCAGAATCCAAACGCTTTGCCAGAATATTGGTAAACACGGTAAAGCGTAGGAATTCTAAAGCCAACCACAACTCCACGTAAAATTGTCAAAAATACCACATTGGATTTATGGGTTTTCCATTAGTGTAGCTATAATTACATTGGGGTATGTTGTACCATAGTCCCCGTGTGTTTTGTTAATTAACCATGCAGAAAAGCCAACAAAAGGGATCTTCTGAGAGAGAATCTATAATTTGGTTCCTATACAATGTTCCTTCTTTTGTAATCTGATACGTCTTTGATGAAGCCATGACAAAGTAGGAGCGCGCGTGGTGTACATCCTCAGTTCCTTGGTGTACTTCTATTGGCTCTTTTATTTATGATCGACGAATAGCGCTATGCTTCCTACACGACTAGCATAATTTATATACTGTGTGGGGATTTGTGAATTATAGTGGCGAAGGTCCTTAAAAAGAGATAATAAACATTTTTATTTTATTGCAGTCGCTCGCCAAACAGTTGTTAGTGTTTGTCAATCGTTTATATTGTGTTACTTAGTATTACAGCATTTTGGGGGAGTGACATGCATGTTATAGACAATTGCAGAGTCTCTGTATACATAAAAAAAACTTTTCTGAGCTTTACGACATTCATATCCAAGAGAAAATGATGACTGACTGACCGTCATACCAGAAGCTCGCTCCATTTTATTTGATCAACATGACGCTAAATATAAAAATCACATATATAGAATGGATTTAACTTTATGTCCCTTCTTTCTCCCTCATCCAAATTGCGTTCTATTTATTGCGGGTGTGTACGCGCAAGTATACGAGTATGGACACATAAATTATGTGGGCTGGAATACGATGTTCTACCCGCAAGAGAGTTGTATTAACAGCAATGTGGTGTACTTTTCTGATAAAAAGCTAGATTCATTTGGCATTTGGTAAATGTATTCAGAACACATTCACAAAACATTCCCAGAATGTAACCAAAATTAAGATATAACTTACTGAAATCGCTAGATAATATGCAAATTATTTATTCAAAACAGTATGTAGAGTTAAAATTAAAGCGTCCTATACAGATTCAGGTTTTTATGAATTTATGTTGAATTCCCCTACATTCAGATGTAGGCGGATTAAGCTTTGAAGATACAGCAGAGACGAATCACCTTTAAGTCGCTGGCTATTCGAAAGTTTGTCACTGATATGGTTCAGATGAGTGATGATGCGGATTGCCATTTTGAACATTTCACATAAAGAAAATCAAATTTCGAAAGTCATAGCTAATTACCTCGAAAAAATCATACTAACTTCTTCTGAATTGCGCTAAGAAGTCTTTTTTTTAATTTTCTGTTTGAATTTCGAAGTGTTTCGAGTATTTACTTTCGCTCTTTCCTCTTTATTTTGAAAAAAAACTGAACAATATCTTCATAGAGCATGTTTATTCGAAAATTATTTTGATTTTTCGAACATTAACATCCGTTAGTTTTACTGAGAGCCTATCAAACCGAAAAAATTTCAAAAAAAAAAAGACCAGCCAAACTTGGAGTTTTATCAAGAAAAAGGCATTCAAATATCGGTTTCGGAAGCCAAAGAAAAGATAGTTTAACTCCTCATTTTGGCCGCATGGTGACTGAAATCCTATTCGAATTTCGAAATGTTAAATGTGAATTCGAAATTAATCATAACGTTGTTTTGAGAAAAATCAGACCAAACAGGATTGTATTGACATCTACTTTTGTTTTTCTTTCGTTTTAGGTTTGATATGTCGGACTTACTCAGATTCATAAAACCATGATAGCTTCTTACTGTAGCATTTTATAAATTTTGTAAAACCTTAACCGAGACAGTTTTGAGAATCAAAATCCGTGTGCAAGTGCATCTATTCTATAAGAATACAGTCCATTGCTTAATTGGCAGATAAACAATATTATACTCTAAAGTAAGTTCTCATCAATTTAATGTTTTTTTTTATTTACCAAAATAAACGTTATACTGTACACCGTTTTTTTTATTGAAAACAAATAGCCTGTTCATAAATATTAGGCCTTACATTTTTCGAAGATCGAAGATACTTCAAATAAGCACAAAACATGTCCAAATTTATTGTGAAAAAAGTTGATAAAAATGATTAGTTAATGTTGACAATATTCACAAATAATAGCAGCTGAATAGCCGGACTTCCAACGGGCATTTAGGTGAGATCTATCTGATATACAGTCAAGTTCCTCAAATTTGAACTCCTCAAGTTTGAACGACGGTTGAGTAAAATTTGAGGCTATGTGAAGAAAGTTTTGCATAGAGTCTGAATTAGAACTATTTTTCTCTGATGTTTCCTCAACATTATCGTATTATATTAACTTCCGTAAAAAATTCCATTTCTCTAACAAAAAATTACATTGATATATTCTCTAAAATTAGCTTTCTTAAATTTGGGAAAGTGCATTTCACATGAATTCCGTTACTTTTTTGAAAATATTTTTCAAATTTGAGGAGTGAGAAATGTCAACTATACCCCCCAAATGTTCAAAATTGAGGAACTATACTGTACTTTAGAATAGGTACAGTATAAAGCTCAATCAGAGAGAAGTCTCGAATCAGCAAGGTGTCTACTGAATGTAAGGACTCAAGTTTTTCGTTCTTCGGAGTTTTGATCTCTCAGGATTAAATATATTCGGGTATTTAGCGGCCCAGATTTTGTCTTTCGGGATTTCGACCGGAACCATGCACAATAATATATTGGAAAATCTTATTGTGTTATCACACTTGCACATTAAAATTTTAATATGATTTACATTAATTGTCGCTGGTGAGAGTCCAAATGTGTAATTTGTGTGTTTGAATCATTTTATATTTCAAATTTGATCTATTTGTTGATAAAAAGGTAGACTTGGCCCGCAAAATTTGATATAATTTGATTTATAGCATTAATGCGAAAAATTAATGCGATTTTCTCTTTAATTTTTTAATGTGAAAAATATTTATGCTTTAGGTAAATTTAAACTTATTTTTGCAGGCCAAGTCCACTTCTTTATCAATAAATAGAAAAACCCTAAATATTAAGTGACTCAAAGACACAAATAACATATTTGGACGCTCACAAGCGACAATTAATGTAAATAACATTACAATTTTAATGTGCAAGTGTGATAACGCCGTTAGAAAACTGTAAAAGTTTTACTAAAGATCCAAAGACCTATTTCAGAAACTACCCCAAATGTAGTACAATCTCTCTACATTATTTATTTCAAGTTATTATTTTTTATATATTCGTAATTATTTTCCATAAAAAGTAATTAATATATTTTTTATGTCAAAAGCTTTTTTTTTAATTACCAATTTAGGCATTGTGTATATATGTTATAATCCAGAAGTAACCATAATTCTAAAAATAGCCTTACTTTCAGCTTCAAATTCAATCCGGATAATTGAATTTTATGAGACTTTTACCACTGAAAATTGCTGAAATATCACGTCATGCATAGCTTTTTGATGTCGCTCAGTGTTGGAGTATATGATGGCGAAATCTTAATAAATTTAGCCACTACCACCCATTTCCCTTCATGGGTGGAAAATGGTGAATGTGTAATCAGCCGAACGTCCTCTCTTGTGCTGCCAATCAGCGTTGTGAAATGTTGTTTATAACTCAATTACCCAGCTAACTTTCGATTTGTTGATCATTGAAATGAGGGGTGGTACTATGCTATGTGCTGTGGGAGTTTGTGCTTTTGGTACAAGCTTTCGCACTACTCAATAATTTTGCGACGAGGAAGATTAGAAAGTGCAGAGATGTGTTGCAAAGTAATGCACATTATGATTGATTTGACTCGATATTGAATTTTCGTTGCATCGTGATGGGAGAATTTGCAACGGAAATACATAAGGATGGCAGAGATGTTGAAAATTTCGTAAAGGATATTTTTAAAGATAGAAAAGTGGAATTTCTTGCCTTTGGTAAAATACCATCTTGTGAAACATTGATTTTTCAACATCAAACTCAAAAGATTCTTTCAATTTACCCCACAATTCAATGACCTCCTTTTCGAGTCTGACATACAACAGTCACTTGAAAGTTAAGAGAGACATGTCTGAATTTGAGGGTTGTTTCTGGAGTGAAATTGTCCCGAAAGCAACGATGCTGAATAAAGCAATTTTTGCATCTAATGACTCAATTTATTTCTCACATTTTCAATCATCCCCATTTCTCTGTGTGAAACACCGAATTGGATTTTGTGAAACCGATTTTCTTCTGTCTCTGATAGAATTTTACAATCCAAAATGACACGGTTTAATCAATTTCATTAATGGAATAAATTTATTTGATGAAATTTGGATCAATCTTTAAGGAAAATCTATAAATTCACTACCACAATTTGAATGATAATAAATTTTATTTCACAGAAAATTTTCATCTCATGTGCAGATCACTCTAGACTTATTCCTAAAAGCGCTCTTTAAGAAAATTATTGTACCATGGAAAAGTTTTACGTTTAAAGCAGTATGTTATGTGAATTGTTATTGCATATCATATTTCAGACAGTTTATTTGCTCTGGAAGAAATTCGCAGGCATGGAAACAACAAGAGAGGACAAAAAGTCATCCAATTGTCACTTAACATCACTTAATAATTCATCCACTTGGCACATGCTTATAGTACTTGTGATTCTATAAAATATGTAACAATTGCCACAAAATGCTACCATTAAATGAAAGAGCCCAATTCAGTCTTTGCAGATAAAAATTCCATTTGGAATAAATTCGCATTAAGCATGAAAAACCGTGCTTATTCTGGTTGTATCACAAAAAAATCATATGTTAACAATCCACTTTTAGCATTCCAATAGTTGAAAGTTACACTTTTTTTGATTATGGCCATCCCTTCAATATGTTTGAATCCAAAAGCACATCCAATTTTACATTTTTTTTTTTTTTTTGGAACACTCACCCATTCAATTAACATAATTGATATAGCATGTTGTAGTGCCTGATTTAAATTGCTATGTAAATGGAAAATTCTATTGATTGGGATTTTTTCCCACATTTTTTGTGCCTTTTCTTCTATTGTAGCTTTCTTCAGAATCTGTAGAAAACATTCTGTGGGCGTGTTTGAAAGAGAAATAGATCTGCCTATTCAATTTTCATTATTTCCTATGGTATTATTAAAGGATTATGAAGATTTACTGGAGACATTTTATTACAGGAAATTTTAAATCTATTTACTTTTTTATTTTGTCTTTTTAATTATATTTAAAGACGAATTGTATTATGAATATAAATATGATATTCAATTCTTAAAATTATATAATAAATTAATTCTTTTAACGTGGATAAAATTTTAATACTATTTCTATCATTTTTGCTCGAGAAAATATTTAATGAGAGTGAAATAATTTAATGTGAATTAAATAATTTTTATAAATAATCGGGCAATCTTTCACTAGTGATGTAGACATGGTTCGCACACAATGAATCTTCAAACTATGCGAATTGACTCTTTAGTTGCAAAAAGCTAGTGAGCCCAAACAGAACTAGATTTTGATTCTCCAATAGTGTCCCGGATAAAAGGTAAATGGAACTCTATTTGCACAAAAAGTCGTTGATGTTCGAAGAATTCAAATTCAATTTCGAATTTTCATACTAAATTTTCGAACAAGATGGGGAATATTTATCAAATATCACACTAAAAAGCTGGTAAAAGAGTTACTCAGTGATTATGGAGCGATTAAATACTGAGGCAGGAACAGTAAACGTCGTTGTTCTGTTTTTTTTTTCCTTACAACTGTGACGACCGTCACATTTTCACACTTGAGCACTTCGAAATTCGAACTTGTTTAAAACCAGAAAATTCAATAGGAAATGAGCAATAGAAAGGGTGTATATGATTGTACAGATTGTACTATTTGGTTTTTGCAGGTTTTGGGAATATGCTTTTGAACTTGGTAACAGACGTATAAGTACAAAAAATGTATTTGCCGGGAATTAGTTCGTTAGAAACAATCGCAATTCGAATATAAGAAAAATATAAAAAAAAAACAGTCTAAAGCATGATGAATCTAAAAGATTCTAACGTTTAAGGCAAGCAATGTTTTTCAAAATTTAATTAGATGAGGGATGAGAAATTGAAGAAGGTGTAAAAAAAGAAAAGATAAAGAAACAAGAAAGAAGGACAATAAATATTTTTGATGCTTGAAATAAGATACAATTCATTCATATTTTCACATCCGTCTAAATTTATTTCCTACCGTTTTTAGGAGAGGTGTTTAATTTCATTTACAGAGAGCAATATAATAAAAATTTAATTTTTTCAACCTCCAAATTTTCCACCTTCCGGCTCCCGGAGACCACTTTTCTTGATAATAAATTATATCGAGCTATTCATCTTTATGATCCGTCTGTCCGTCCGGTCATAGCCAGCTCTAGAGGCCAAGCGTTTAGGTATAAGGACTTGAACCTTCAGAAGACTTGGGACCCCATAAGTCGATCCCAAGACTATTAACTATCCCCTCATTTTACCCTTCCCTTTCCTATCAATATCAGGTTTTTTTTTGGATTACTCGAAAAAGTATAAAGCTCATGCATTTTCTCATTTTTGGATTTGTTTTAGAGATTGCCTAGGCGGATATTTTGTCAACCCACAAATGTATCGCTGAATTATTCCTAATAACGGTTTTTAAGATCAAAGAGTATATTTTTCTTAACCAAATGGGGTCATATAGGGGAAACTACTCTCCCTTGGAACGTTCATGCCTTCCAATAATGTTAATCTTCTTTTATTTGTCCTAAGAAACTTACACATGTCTATTAAATGTAGTTAGCTTCAATTTATTGATGTAAATGTGTTATTCATGTAAATGTATGTAAATAATTATGTGTAAGTCCCTTAGAAAAAATTAAAGAAATTCACCATATTCGAAGGCATGAATGTTTGAAGGTTACCTTCCCCTATGGGCTCGTTGGAAAGGTCTTGGAATGTCTGATAAGCCTAAACTATTTCCAATTAATTTTATGAACCGATAAGGCTGATAAATATTTTTGTTCTAAAAGTAATTTTATTACTCATTTATTTTAAAATATGCTGTGAAATATTTTGAGTGCTTCAAATTGATTATGAACCGGTTAATCGGTAAATCATGCAAAAGTACTTTTGACAAGGTGAATCGATTTTATGAGTTCAAGCCTTTCGCAAAACATGATACATTTTACCAATTCATTACTATTTTATAATTAACATTATTATAAAGATTTTATTTATGTTTCATTTTATTTTGTGATAAAAATTTTATAAGTGTTCAAAAAATATCTTGATCGAAACTTTTTCTTTATTACACAGATATTTTTAAAAATTAGATTGTAAAGAATCTCAGCTAACCACAAACTTGTTCAGTGATTAGCTTTATCAATTTTATCTCCTATTTTAGAAATTCCAACTCCTTATTAATCACTATGTATAATTTTCTGACTTAATAAATTAGAACTACGTTGAGAAATTTGAATATGTAAATTCGTTGTAAAATAAATCAATTATTTATTTTTAACAATTTTTATGCTAGATTTTGCATCAATAAAATTCCCGTGCATTTGGTAGAACTAGAATGAAAATTGCATTGTTCTGCAAAAGGTGAAGAAATGTGTTGAATCTAACCCGGCACGCAATACTTAAATCATCATTAAGGTGAAAGAGCACATTGTAGGTGAGGTTAGGATCATTACACCGTGTTAGTGAATAAAATGGTAACTCGTGTCGCATATATGTGAGTTTTCCGTCTCAATTTCTGTGGGCGATGATGGTTAAGAATGGCAAGCCCGGTAAGGTGACTAAATTGTTGAAATGTGCTCCATCCAAGTGGGGGAGACGAGTCATTAATTCTTTATTGCTACACACGGAGGGTGTACAATTTTTGGTTTAGTGACAGAACCGAGATGATGTCGACGTACGGAAATTGTCGCCTACAGGCGTTAAAATGAAGACCGACGTTGTCAATATTAAATTTGTATTTCGTGAAAATTTCATGTTGCTCTTCCCACACAAAGATACCATTCTTCTTTCTCATCCGATTTTCCTCCAACACTCAAATAAAATACTCTTCAACACAGAATTTTTTTGGGGATACTTGTTGTTGTTTTTTTTTTTTAACAAGACTAGGGAATTGTGTAGATAATTTCAGTGTTTCTGAATGTGAAAAACACAGAATATGTAAATAAATGATATTTTTGCTTCAAACTTGCTGGTGGATATTCCCTAGAAATTAAACGAATATGTAGATGTCTTGTTTACGAGTTTGGAAGAGCTCGTTAAATTAAGCATAAAATCTTGACCAGATTTGATATAGAAAAAAACTATGTTTTCTAATATAGGATTTACATTTTTTATTGCCAAATTCCTCAGTGAGAGAGAGAGATGTGCAATAAATCGATTTTGTTAAAACCCATACGATTCGTCCGTTAAATTTTGAGGTCAATCGGTGAGAGATAGAGGCTCTGGAGTTTTTGAGGAATTCCTATTAAGTTGTTCATCACATAATTAAAATAAACCTTTTATCCCATTAGTTACCAAAAATAAACATTCCGTGTTTTGAAAATTATCTACTCCGATTTTTTGCGATTATGGAAAACACTCTTGAATTATCCCTAATAACAGATTGATAAGGTCGACAGGTAGTTGCTATGAAGAGCGTATTTTCAAACCGGTACAGGTATAGGGGAAAGAGCGCTACGTTCGGACGACTTAAGTTTCAAACAACTCAATTTGATTTGACCCAAGGCTCTTTTCTGGACATTTAAAGCATCGGACTAGTTATTAAAATAAAATATTATAATGGGTCTAATGCCTCAAAAACATATTGAAAAGAATAAATTGCTTAAGTCGCCCGAAGGTAGGGCGCATTCTCCTACTTTCATTGTTTGGAGTAACCTCTGCTATATTCTTAATAAATCTGAACTATTTTCAATCGGTAATGAACCAGCCTTTAACTGAAAATATTTTTCTCCCTGAATGTTTCAGTGTTTTTCTTGTAAATTTTAAGCAAATTTTATTGTGTGGCTACACTGAGAGAAATCCGAAAAAATTAAAATAACATTCCGGAAATGTTAATTTTACCCTACAGTATTGATCCAAAATCGGTGTAAATTTTACCCTTTTTAGGTGTATTGAGGGTTAAAGTTACCTTTTTTCATTTTAATTTTATCATTAAAAAGGTGTAAAATTAACATTAAAAATTGTTGATATATTTTTACACCTAAAAAGCGTTAAAGTTATGAGGAAAAAAAGTTAATCGCACCCTCTTTTTTTCTCAGTCAGTGTATGAATTGATTTAATTCAATTGTAAACCCTAAACTTTACGCAATGCTCGAACATGTAACCTTATGTACTTTTTGTCATTGAATTGTTTTTTTATTAGGGGGTCCATCTGGAAGATGATTGTCCCGACTTGTGTTTTGCTTAAGTATTCCAAACTCATCTGAAGATTTGTCTGTTATATGCCCAAAGACATATTTCGTGGAAGCTCAGAAGCTACAAAAAAAATTTAAAAAAAGTATATAGGGTAAAAGGAACACCTATTGACACTTTAAGAACTCGTGTCATTACCTATTGACACCCTACTCTGTACCATTTGGAATACGAAATTTGAATACTTATCCTTATCAAAAAACGCTAAATTACTTGATTTTATAAGATACATTAAATTAATTTTGACAAAAGTGCCAATAGGGGTTCCCTGTCGAAGAGGTGTTCATTCGACCTTAATACAGAAAATCTATATTGATTGCTTGACTTTATTTTTATTTTTATGAATAAATTTACTTCTAAATTCTTAAAATGATATTTAATATTTTCTATTGAATATTTTTCTGCAATTAATTTGTATTCAGTTATTTAATTTGAGAGCAAAAGTTCTTCAGAAAACATTTTTCAAATATGCTTTGCACTTAAAAAAAACTTATAGTTTCTAATTAAGTTTATTGACAATTGAAAGAAAAGCGTAGAATTTGCACTGTAAAATAAAAAAAAAATAGATTTATGGCTCAAACTTCACAGGAGGAAAAGAATTTAATTTAATTCATCTATTTCTCTCTGAAAATTTTCACTTCATACGACTTAGAGAACCAAATTTTTAATATATCTATCTCCACAAAACAAACGATTTCTGGAAAAATGACTTCACTCTGTCTATTCGTCCGGTTTGTCCATACGTCCTTTAGTTTGTCTGTGCAGAACTAGAGGCTCTATAAGAGTGAATTAGATCAGTAGAGATATCTCTTCGAAGGACCTGAAAATATTGTATGATATTTGTTTTTTTCGGGATAAGGGCAGAATCACATTGACAGTCAAATTCTCACCGTTTTTCCTTAGTTTACGTATTTCCATTGCAATTCTTACGCAAATTCTCAATTACCGTAGCATATGATTTGCAATGAAAATGCTTGAATTAAGGAAAAACTGTGAGGCTTTGACAATGATGGTGAGAATTTGACTGTCAATGTGATTCTGCCCTAATCTCTAAAAGTGTACATTTCTTTAATACAAAACTACCCCTTAATTATAGCTAAAAATAGTTCTTCTTGAATTTCAAGAATTCAAGTAGCTCTAGAGTTCGTATTTCTCAACCTATTAGGTTAAATTTAAAGAATGTCATCATATATCAAGGAAAATAATTGTAATAAATTGGACCAGACGGATAAGACGGATAATGGAATTATAGAAAATGGGGTACACAAGGGGGTCTTCTAGGCCTAGTTGTCCAACGTAAATCGGCAACCTCAAAATCTACAAAAATTTACAATCAACATGAAATTTAATAATATTATTTTTAAAGGTTGCTTAGGTGGATTTTTCGCCCATACGAAAGTACCGTAAAAAAGGATCCCGCTCAAAATCCCGGAAGCCAAAATCTCGAATTCTTAAAAGTGTAATAGGTACTCCCACGATTGTACCCGCGCTTGCAGGAGGCAAAGGGAAATCTTCTGCGTCTTGGGAAATTATTCTAAACATTATCCTCCCATATAATTTCATCCCTTTCAGGATTTTAATCATTCGGGATTTTGGCTTTCGAGATTTTGGCGTTCGGGATTTTGGCTTTCGGGATTCTGGCTTTCGGGATTTTGGCTGCCACCGGTAAAATTATTCCTAATAATAACTTAAAGGTTTTTTTAATCTCAAAGATTAAAAAGGCTGTAAAGAACGTATTCCTCAACCAACTGGTTTATGCTTGGGCTTGTTGTAAAGGTCTTGGAAATTCTGACAAACCTGAACTGGTTCCAATCGGTTATACCGATAAGTAATTCTTATTCGAAATTCTGGAGAGGTTTTGGGGGATTTTTTGAATTATTAATTAATCGATGCTAATCTCTTATGAAATGGTAAACGGTAAAAGATACGAAAGTACTTTTGAGGTATAGCATCTAATTCACGAGTTCGAGAATTTAATAATGCCTGGGACATTTTGCCGCTGCTTTTTTTCTTTATTAATAGTTCAAATAGTTTTTATTAAAAGAAAATTTAAAATTTAAAAAATGTGAAGTGAAAAGTGAAATATTCATATGATGACGTATTTGTGGTAGTGCAAGCTTTTTCCTACGTTGATATTTTGTGTTAAAAAGAAGAAGTGAAAAAAGAAGAAAGCATTTTCATCTTCGAAAGAAAATGTAATTAGTTTTATTGAATTATAGGGGAAAATCTGTGAAGTGTTCATTCATTTGGCTTTCCCTGCTTCTTTCCTTGCTCATTCTTCTTTATAGAAAATTCTTCTATTTATTTATACATATATATATTTTTTAATGTATACTGTGCACATTTTGTGTCAAGGGTGAATGGATATTCTGTCAAGAGTTCAACATAAATCAATATGATCTTTTTTTCTGCTTCACTGTACACTATTTCTTCTTCACTTGGAAAATTAAGGGAATTGTAATTTTTCAATCATGTCTATATTTGCGTAAATACTGAATATATCTCGACTTTCATTACATTCCAAGATTTAGGGATGACTGAAGATATGGAATTTGTGATGCCTGTCAAAATAATTTTCGTCACGTTATATCAATTGTAACAGGTAGACTTCTATTTTAGGAAATTCTGTGAAATGGTATAACAAAATTTTTTGTGTAGAATTTTTGGAAGAAATCCTTCACTAACTTTATCTATTTTATTTTGTCATTATTCAGTCAAAAATTTAACATTATATTCATGTTTTTAACAAATCAATAAGCATTCGGTATTAGAGGATTTTGATGTAGAGGATAAACGTTGAGAAAGAGAGACTTGGGACTTTCGAGGAATCCACCAAAAATAAGTTTTGAGATGGGAAGCTATAAATTAACTTATATTTATACTGCACGATTAATTCTAAACGCTGAAAATTATTCTTTTAGTTATTCAGAAGCGATTGCAAAGTGTATCTTTTATTTGATCTTACAAGCCTTGGTTAGGTTCGATTTTTATATATACGTCTATATCTACTATCCCTTTTCTATGACGGTTTTACTTTAATTTTATCTGTTTTAGCATTAAAAGCAGATTTTTTCTGCAACGGCTTATACAACCTGTGAAGGAGGATTTCCGCCGTTTGCCTCTGGAGGTTGGTCACCAATGCTAAGACGGCGGTGGACGCAATAGAGGGAAATAAGTCACTGTTCCTGTAATGTTGTTGCGCTTTTAAAGCATTTGTCGATGAATAAAATATCTATCTATATATTTAAACGTATGAAGGATGGGTACACTCCCAGCGAGCACACTTAGCTGAAAAAGTTAGGGGTTTCAGCATATTTTTGCTAAATCGATCAGCAAAAATGTGCTGACTGGTCAGCAGTTGCCGAACAAAATGTATTATCCAAATATGGAAATGGCACTGTCTCGCGAATTTTCGTTTAGGATTAGGAGAATTTTGCTAAAAATACGAATAATTTCAGCTAAATTGAAATTGATTAGCATTTGGTGCTCCTTGGGCTTTTAAGCTGTTGAAATGCTATAGAAAATTTCTTCTTTTTATTTTTCAAAATTCAATTCTTTAATATTACACTGTTAAAATTTTGAGCGGGTTTTAAGACAATTTACTAACCGGTTCCAAAAAATGCAAAACCCTAAAAATTTAATGACGAAATTAATGACATTTCACAAATTAAAATTCCCTCAATAATACTTCCAATTTTTTTTCTGACTCAATTATTTATCAATAACATAAAACATATCTTTTCCAATATAACTGATACCAATTGAGAGCCATATATACATGAAAACGAAATTGATATGGCATATGAAATTTGAAATACAGAGTGAAAATTAATCTTGGTAATGTTGTTCATGAATCAGAATTTTATATCATTTACTCTGAAACCGTCAATTTTCATTCTAATGAATGAAATCAACAAATAAAATACTACTTCATTGTATTCTGAAAATTATATAACATTTATTTTGCTGATCAACAGAATTCCAGCAATTTTAGGCTATATACAATTTAATAGTAGCAACATTCTAGATTATTAGACCATTTATTTTGTGGTTAAATTAGATTTGAAGGCATAAATTTGAAGTCTGTGGTAAGGAGTGACAGCCCATGCAGTATTCAATTTGGAATTGGCTATTAAATATCAATTGGTGATATCGTGATGAATGCCAAAAATTAAAATAGGGAGATCTATTTATAGATATATCGATAAAATTACAGATTTAATTTCCACATATTTTAGAATTTATACAAATCAATTCTACAGTCCAATCACCAATCTGTCCATTCAGAAAATTTTAACAAATATCGCAATCATTACATGTGATATTAGTTTTGAACAAGGTTTTTCTTTTATAAATAAATTAAATAGCTATGAAATATATCATTTTGACATTTTTCAAAGGTGATTACGGCGTAATTAATTGTACAGTATAAACTTTTATCGTTCTCATCATATTCTGCATTTCAATCAAAATTGATGTGGATGTCTGTTATTTTTCCCCGCATATTATCATTTTACATAAAAAACTAAAATGGAATTTTGAGATTGAATTTCTAACAATATCACAATTAAATGTACAAATTTATTGAATAAATTTCAACGCACATATTTGTGGGTGATATTTGCTGAATATAAAACTCATTGAACTCGTTAAATTTACAATGAATTTTGAGAATATTTAACCAAGCCACTTACTATTCAAATACGCAAATTTTTATCTGCATATTTGATACGATAGAATTATCTATCACAGTAGAGAATCCAGTACGAATTTTCTAAAATTTAATTTTCTGAATCAAATTACTTTTTAAACCTAACTAGAATGGTACGGCATAGCTATGGAATTCTCTAAAACGCACCATGAAAACCACGCTATAAATTAATTAAATAAATTTACAATTTAAAAATAGTGTGAAAAAGTCTTGAAAAAAGTCATAGCTTTACAAAATACTCGAAATCATTATTTTTAATAATATACCTTTAATTTTAACGCATAATTTATCTATCTAGGTCAAAACGTATTAAAATTATTATCAAAAATTATTTTAAAGTTCCTTATTGGTTCAGTTCTTGAGGAAAAGAATAGTTTTTTCAACTGGGCAAATTTTTTTCAAGTATACCGGTTCACAACTGGTTTAAACCGATTTATGTATAAATCACTCAAAATATTTCCCAAAATACCCTCCTATTAATACTTATAATTCAATTTCAAATAAAAATTATTTAGTGGTCCATATCTGATTTAATACCGATTCATAACAGATTGAAACCGGTTCAGTTCTGTCAGAAAATCCAAGACCTTTCCAATAAGCCCAAATATGATATCATTATGAAAAAGGATTCTGAGTTTGGACAATTCTTATGTAGAGTGCAAGCTGTAAATAAGCAATTTTAGTGTTTTTTTTTCAAAATCTAATAAATCATTTGCCTTTAAATATCTATTTTTAAATTGAAGTTTTCTCGAAATATTAAATGAAAAGAAATTATAAAAATAAGTCATATGGCTATACTTTAGTCCTGAAGCCTGTATTAGCTTGGAATCAATTTAAATCCATAGGGGAAAGCGCGCTACCTTCGGACGATTCAAGCTTCGAACAATTCATTTTTTTCAATATGTTTTTAATGAATTTTCTCCATTATGATATTATATTTTAATTGCTAGTTCAATGCCTCAAATTTCCAGAAAAGAGCCACGGTTTAAAGCCATCAAGTACAAAGAAAAAAAACTTGACTTGTCCGAAACATGAGTCGTGCGAAGGTAGCGCGCTTTCCCTTCTTCACTTCGAAATATGTAGAATTTTTTTTTTTGAATTTCATTCAATTTTTCAACAGGTTGCAACTGAATTAGAATTATTCTATACTTATTCATGAATTCAAGACCTTTCTAATGAACTCAAAAATGTCTCAGTCGCTTTACAAATACGCTTTCTGAAGTTCCTTTTATTCTTCAAGGGAATTAACGTTAATATCCAAAATATATCCTGTATGAGAATTCAGATTTTTCTGGGAACTGACAATGCTATAAGACATATTTAGGGGAACCTAAGAACTTCAAGTCATTATTTCAAACCATGTGGCACTTAGGCCTGTTAATTAATGGACAAATAGAATTCCGTAATTTTCATAAATTGTCTAATTTGCAAAGATAAGGTCAAAAAATTCGAGATATTATTATTGTTTCCTCCATGAGGTTGAAGCAACAAAAGGATAAGTCATAAATGGCAAATTACTTTCAATTGCACCACTATACCGCAGCAATCATAGTTAATAACGTAGCACTTTAATGTCATGGCACGATAAGGCTATACCGGTGCAAGTTCATTGAAATACGATCATAAATCCGTCACGCCATAATGTTTACTGGGTCGTGATTCGTTGGAGAGGTGCAATGTGTTTCTCTATATCAATACAATAAAATAGTGAGATTTCGAATCGGATTCCGTAGTGGATGACAGTATTGGACTACATTTTTTCAGAAATTCTCTATCGGATTTTTAGTGTCGACAAACAAAATTAAATTTCAAACAATCAGCTTTGTGTTAGATCAACGACACATTTTTTGATTTTTTTTTGCAATTCACAATGGAAAAGTCGGATTTCGTAGGGGAGAGTCGGTTTCATCACACAGAGGTATTTTTTTTTTTAATATTGAGTGACTTTTTCCGCATGTTCTTCTATGTATTTTAATTGTGTAGAATGTAAGTTCTTTTTAAAAAGAAGGATAATAATAAAATCAATTTTCAAAAAAAATCATTTATTAAAGTTGCGTAAAAAATATGGCTAAATATTTTGATTGCAAATATTTTTGAGAAATAGTTCATTCGAAAGCCGGGTTAATCATATTACATCCGATTTTACAAGTTTTTTTTTAAACTTTACGGAATAAATGAATGAATATTTTTGAATGCATAGGTTTTAGCATAGCTTATAGAAAACTTTCAGTCTAAGCTTGATTGCAGGGCTCGGATTTCGCAAAGCATTTCTCACTTTATAGACATAAGGATCTCTTCAGAGAGTCACCCAAGTATATCGAAAAGTTGTCTTAGAACATTTTTTGAAATTTTGTAACAAATCTTAAAAATAAATTAATAAAATTATGAAATTTTATAATGTTGTCTCTTGGCTAAATAATAAAGTTGGCTGCTTCTAAAAGGGGCGTGACTTAAAATTACTTTTCAGAAAAATTGACACAGAAGGATGATTGAAATTCTCCCACAACTCAAGATTTCAAGAGATGATTTGCGTTGCAATATAAAACAAACTAATATAAAACAAATCAGCAACCTAACTTTTGTGAATAAGATTTTTGAATAATCACACAAACTATTTGGGTTTTTTGAAAAATTTTTGATATATCATTTATTTAAATTTAACTGTCTAATGCATCCTCGCAGTCTCTTATATACCTTTTCGCAAAATAGCACATTCATCAAGTTCTCAAAGTGAAAGCCGCACCCTTGACATAGGAAGAAACAAAGGGAAAATTTTTCAGGAGTATGGTGACGGATGTCAGTTGAGAGACTTCCGCTATATCCAGCTATATCCGTCAACTTAGTGTTGGGTCTGTCAAGTTTGCATGGTGAGTTTGTAGACTTTAGGAAGGGTTTGTAAGGGTATATAAATGTAAAAAAAAATGTGTACAACCTACATGTTTCCAATGCGGTTTATTTGGTTGAAAGAGCATGGGATTGGATTTTCCACACTGGTACGCTAATTTGCATTTTGTGAGCTCAGCCATGGTTGCCGCTAAATCTCTGTGATAGCTGATGGTCGTCATGTCTTTTTTGCCATACCCGTACCAAGTCTATCACAGCTCCCTATCAAATTTTGTTGGCATTTCTGTAAATTTAAATAAATTTCTACAAATTTATTTTATAGGCCCATCTTAAGGAGATTACATTTGGTCTAATGAAAAAGAATTGTTTCTCACCCAGTATTTTATCCACTCACATTTTGTATCATTCAGAAAACGAATAGGCAACACCCCTCCCTGCCTACATATACCCTGGCCTCTGAGTACCCCAACCAAAAAGCCAGTATCATTGGGGAAGTGTACTAAAAACATTATTTCGATGGTGAAAGAGGCATTTATCACGCGTCCTGACACTTGTGCGGAAATATTTTATGATTACTTGATTACCTCGCCATCCAGATATTGCACCCTTCCCCCTATCAGGAAGTCTACATGTTCCCTATATACAGCCTTAGACTTGTGCAATCCGCCCAACCGCCCATTTGTTGTGTGTATCTTTTCAAGAGAAAGAAGATGATGATCTCGATGTTCTGTGAGTTGGAAAATCACTCTGTCTTGTCCTTCAAGGGACTCGACAACATGATTTCCGAAGAAATTTTCAGCACGGATTTTACCTCCAGGGGGCTATAAACTCCCATAAACGGAAAGGTGCTTATGGTTCCCATTTGTTCTAGCAGAATTCTTTGAAGTAAACTATTTCTCATTGAGTGATGTGAAACTTAAGATTAAGATATAAAACGAAGATATAAGTTGCGGCTATTAATGCTTAAGGTTCCTCTTTTTATTATTTATTGTTTTTATTCAATATTTGAAAAAAAAAATTATAGATTGAAGATTTTGATATCTATTTTGATGAATGTATTTAAAATTTTTCATCGATTCTTTAATATAGTATATTGGTCATAATAAGACTTGGCTTAAGACCTAGAATAGGGGGATAGGTAAGCGGGGAAAACAAAATTAGAAGTTACTTAAGTTTCGGCGATTAATTATAAGTAGCGCTTAATCTAATTCATATTCTTTCAAATTTCCATATCTTTCAAGAGAGTACAAGGCTTCAAATGTTTACCACGGATAATTATATTATGAACATGAACTTTCCTAAATGTTCAAAGTTTTAGAAGAAACGACCAAGGATAATAGGAAACGAGAATAAGAAAGTTTTATATCAACTTTTTGAAATGTTTTCCTGTCAAGAAATATCAATTTTACTAACTTTTTTCTTTACAAAACTTTATGTATTGAATATTTTTTACAGAATATTTACAGTTCCCTATAAGTGAACCTGGCAACCGTTTCAGTTTTGTCTTAGATTCTTCTTAAATAGACATTTTTTTATAAGGTAATTAATAGGTATACTGACTTTTGCTTGACCTATTTAGTCTCCAGTTCGCCTTTTGTGGTTGTTCTTAAGTCAACGAGGAATTGTAATTTGTAATATTTTAAGCCATTAGGAGTTCTGTTAGCAATTTGTTTAGAAACTACGGTTGACTCAGAGTCGAAAAGGATTTGTATAAAGATTACATCTTCGTAAAAAAAAGATATGCTTCATTGATATCAAGGGTTAAGTTAATGCGACACTTTACGTATATTAACCTTCAAAGAAATAAATTTCGAATAAATTTTGAATCTCTGATTTTTAAGTAATATAGGGTGGAGTCATCATTTATGGATCTTATACACTTAAGGACAGCGTGCAAAAGTTTTAAGTCCATATTTAAAAAACTCTAGAAAAATTTTAAAATTTTTAGTTTATGATGTGATTAACAATTTTGCGAGTTTTCAAAATTTGTTTTATGTAAGAACTTAAAATTTTTGCAACCTGTTTATAAAGCGGTCTTCACACTAGGGGTTTAGTCCAGTTCCCAAAGGTTTCAAAATTTTATATAGCAACCAATTTTATTAGGTTTTTGGAATCTAATTGAACATTTTTCCTTAATAATCCAATAGGTCTTAAGTCCTTAGGTCTGAAGCCCGTATTAGGTGTAAAACCCGTATAAGTGTATAACGTCGATAAGTGGTGGCTTGACCCTATATCAATTATTAAAGTCGAGACGAAAAATAAGAAAATAGCACACATCAGAAATCGGTAAAAAATCTTGTATTATGGTTTTAGCCGAGTCAAAATATCTGACGAATATTAAAAAGTAGTAGCACGCCTTTTCTGCGGTTTCATAAATCGGCAAAAATTTTCGTATAAACTTTATTTTTCAAAGTGAAAAGCTATAGATTTGGCAAAATTTGGATTTGCAGCGAAAATATTTAAATTTCTGATAAGTCTGAACAGATTCCAATCAGTTACGAAGCAGTATGGAAATTATATTCATCTGCGAAGTTTAATTATTATTTCTATTACGCTTTAATTGACCATGGGCAATTTTGGACTAATTCAAAAGGTCTTGAATTCTCCAACGGTTCTCTACCGGTTTGAAATATTTATAGACCGGTGATTAATCCATTCAAAACGATTATTATAATATTATTATTAATCGTATCGAACTACATTATTTGTAATACAATGTAATCTTTGCAACGTGCTCGTATTGGAAGAATCTGTTGATCGTAGATCGCCTTCCTCGCAGTGTGGATACTTCTTCTACTATATTCCCGGAGTTGTTAGGCGGAGGCGGTGCATTATTACAGTAGACTCTCTCTCAATCGGAAATATGGGGCAAAATGTCATCCGGTTTAGCGATAGAATTGAACATCAAAGCCTTTGTAAATTCCACAAAAAGCGCTCAAATATAAAGAATCACGATAAAATAGGAAGAACTACAGCGAATTTGAGCAAATTAGCTTCATAATTAAGCGTGAAAATTGTCAACAAAATTTGTCGCCCAATTGAAAAAGAGCCGATTGAGTGAGAGTCTACTGTATTAAATTTTAACCGACAATTAACTATTTTTAGGAATGCAAATGTTTTACACTAAAGCTATTTTGGACCATTATTTTTAGATTAATAACCCTTCAGACAAAACCGGTTTTGAATCATTAATATTAAAAAAAAATTGAAAAAATCTTTGTGGAAATTTTGAATTCGTGTTCGTTGATTTGGATCATACAACAACTGAATCAATTGATTTTAAAAACAAAACATTTAAAAAGGTCTTCAGATCAGAGGCATAGACTAGTTCCCAAAGTGTTTGATTTTTCAAACAATAGAGCATAATAGATATTTTTTAATTTGATTTATTAATTATCTCCACAGTAATTCTAATTATCCGATAAATTTTTGTGGTTTAAAATTAAAATTTTTATTTAAGCCACATGTACTAGGTCCTTCATTAAGTTTTTATGCTTTTTTTAATTATTAAAATTAGAAAAATTTCAGGTAAAATACAAAAAATAGTTTGTTAAAAGTATTAGCTCTCACTAGCTAGATATTTTATCATCTCTAAGGAAACTCTTTTGGACCCAAAATCTGAATTTTTCACTTCTTCTACATTGACTAAGTACAGCTCAGATGCTTTGATGGCCCCATTCACTATCAATCGGAATACATTCTGGACTTTCTGGTCAAGACAAGGGTCAAGGCAATATAGCGGGAGTGGTAACACCTTTCTATTCCCCGTTTTCGTTGTTATCCTGTGCCATAAAAGCGCAATAGCATATCACAACAGTTACAAGATCGAGCATTGCGCCTAGGTAGAACTCTTTGTAACCATTTTTTTTAGATTAAAACTACAATGACGTTTATAACAATTTATGGAGAACACTTTTAAGATATTGTTTTTAAAAAACTCTGGTAGCATTTGGTACCAAATGAACATGGTGTCTTGAGTAAGCCGCAGCAAAATCTGTACAGGTGGAAGAGTGATAAGAGTGTAACCTACACCTGTTCCCATATTGCAAGTTCACTAATGAATTTCCTCTCGAACACCTAAACTGCACTTTTACGGGGATTCACTGTTATACTCATTTAAGACTTTTCTGTTATCTAAGCGAACCACAAAACACTTGAGGTTTGTTTGGTAGTTTACTTCCATTTTCCCCCTTTATCTTATATAGTCCAGACTGCTGAAAAGTAATATCAAATACCACACAGAACGTGATTCTGTCTCAGAGGGAGTTTTGTAAAAATCTTGACGTCCCAGAGAGAAAGTTAGAAAAAAAGCTACACAACCGCATCCATTGCCTTAATTGCTGCAATTTTAAATTAGTTATTTTCCCTTCTCTTCTGTTCTCTTTGCAAATTGTATCCCATTTTCAATTACAGCAAAAATCTCGATGATTGTGCTATTTTGCATGCCATTTCCCCTTCGCCCCTAACCCAGATGGAAAAAAAGTCAGAGATCATCACACAATGTTATAAGGGTTTTGGGGTGAAAAGAAAGTTACCTCCCTCTGCTACTTGAAAAGTGAAGAAAATATACAAGCAAGTGCCGTACAATATGCTTTCTTCGAGAAAAGTCAAGATTTATCGCAAAGAAGAAGAGTGGCGCCAGGAAATCGGTCAGTGTTTTCTTCTTGGTAAGTGGCAAAAAGATGTTCTCTCTCTCGTAGAAGCAATTTTGTAAAATGAAAAAATAAGAAGGATAAAACCCTAAAATGTATCTTGTATCACCCCAACATACACACAATAATAGTGGAGTTAAAGAATAAGCTTTTAGCAGATAAAATAGCAGCTATTAGTGATAAAATAAATTTAAATGAAATTGTTTTGGGAGAAAAATAGAAAATTAAACTTCCCAAAAACTGCTCGCCCCACATATCCCAATTAAAACTCCATTCGACCATTAAATAAACTTTTAGCCCAGCGCCGATGGAATTGTTTGGGATGTATGGCTCACAAAATCAAATAGTTAAACCGCACAAATAAAATTAACCCAACTATGGCTGGTGCCCCAAAACTGGCCAATGTGGAAAGTTTGAATGAAAAGTTTCAAATTCAGAGACAGGGAGAGGTTGAGGTAGGAAAAAATGTTGTGATAAAAAAGCTTTGCATAAAATATAAAATTTTATTATATATCCACAAAGTGGGTTTTCCTACATTTTAAGCCTTTTAGTCCATACGTTTCTATTTATATTTTGAAAGGTATTAAACAGATATAATATACGCAATATTGGCTTTTATCTAACAAAGTCTGCTAATTTACCTGTACTCAGAATTCAATTTTATAAACTGAGCCTTTTTAGGCTTGAAAAATATGAAAAATGGAAAAATGCAATTTTGTAGCATTTATGCGCAAATAAATTGAATTCTTCTCTTAAACGAACTGTGAAAGGCAATTTATTCAATAAACAATTGTTTAAAATTGAAAAATTTGAGCCTTCTTCAGATAAAAGTTTTATGACTCTTTCAGATTAGGTAGGATGCATTGCAGCTATTCCTGTTTAGCTCTAGTTAGAGCTGTATAGTCACTAATATTGGACTACAAAGAATTATTTCCAAATAAACTTCTTATTTGTTATGATTATACTTTTCCTTTCCTTTGCATTCAGTCATTAAAACAATTTTAATCATCGACATTACATATTACATATTGAAAAAAAATTAAATAAAAAGAATCAAACGAATTCAAAGACCGATGCTATTTTATTGAATTAGTTAATGATAGTATGATCTTAACACTTCGCTTCATTATCACTTTTTAGTGTAAATATTTCTTTCTTTTTTTTTTTTAAATATTATTAATTGTGTCTAACCACAAAAATTAGACGATTAGTAGATATTAAGAAAAATGGATCGGCTTTGAAATTTGGCTTTTTTGGCTCTTTAATTATTTATTATTAATTATTAATTATTTTAATTATATCAAAATATGGTCCAGTTTCATTTAAAAATAGAACAAAAAGGTCTAATTTTGAATCAGCCCCAATTCAAAGATAACCCAATTACCCCTATTCCACATTTTGTTATTTATTTAGACCTTTAAAATTACCTGGACTAAAAAAGAATTGTACATGTGTTGCGAATTAAAATTGTTTAAAATGTACAGAAAATAGTATTCTAGGAATACTTATTATTTTCCAAACTTCACAAAACCTAAAAAAAACTGTTTTTCGAAAATTAGAACTTGTTAAGATGCAAATTTATAGGTAAAAAAATTAAAATAGTTTAATAATTTTTTTAAGAGAACCACTACGAAAAATATTAGGCTTCGTCATACCGGACCTTTATTATCGAGAAATATACATTTTCAATATTGACTGTCATTAAGAAGGTACAGTCAAGTATGCTAATTCGGGCGCTTCGCTATCTGGATCGTTTATGACTAATCCACTTAAAATAATATTCTTATTTTTATTTCTGTAATATAGTCACTACAGTAACATAATATAACTATTCAAGTTTGAGAAAAAGCAAAAATAATACTCCCTCCGTTCCGAAATAAGTCGTACGTTTGGCGAAAAATTAGGGATTAAGGAATGGTTTCAGAGAATGTTTTTGTTATTTGCAATTATCTTGTGTATGAACTATCCTCCATGTTCAGGGATAATATGGGGATCCTATCACGATGGTAAGTTGAGGAATCTATATGTTGAAGTTGTCCATTTTTCGCGTTTTTTTTTTTTCAAAGAGCTCCGGTTGATAGTTAATTACTACAAGATGGACTGTGATTAACATTACAGGCAAGAATTTGTTCTAAATTTTTAGTATGCACAAGTAGAATTCAACAGTTATTATTGATATGACATTTTTTATATCTCAAATTTTGCAGAATGAACAATAAAAAGAACATCCTTTTTTATGTATTCGAATATCTGGATGTAAAATGCTGAGAGATAGGGACTTGGGACCTTCAGCGGACCCCCCATAAGTTGACCCTAGGACCATTTATATGTTTCTCTAAAACATATCCAGAATTGAAAAAAAATCGCAAGACGTGTTTTCGAGCAATCCTAAAAACATGATTTTGGAGGGGAAGGGGTGGGGTGGGGTGGGGGTAAAATACAGGACATATTAATGGTCCCAGGGTCAACTTATGGGGGGGGGCGAAGGTCCCAAGTCTATCTCTCACCATTCATCACCTATTTTAGATTGAAAATAAAACGCCAAAAATAAGACATTTTTAAGACATTCGTTCCTCAACTTACCATCAAGACTGGACTGGACCCCAATTTTAGTGCTGAACATTTGGTTTTCCTTTTGAAAGACTTTGAGATTTCCAACGCGTATGTATCGAACTTAATCGGTATTGAATTGGCAAAGTGTCCGTAAATTTACCATTCTTCAATTTACTTTTTATTTGTTCGTGTGCTTGTTATTCAAAGGAATATTTTTCGGAATGGTTTTTTTTTTAATTCGTGAATCAATTTAATCGGTAGTAAAGCTGTATGCATCCTAAAACCATGCAAAAAGATAATTTATAGAAGGGTCTTTCTTGTGAGTTCGAGCACTCCGTAAAGCTGAGATGCTTTGTATTTCTTTTTTTTTTTATTTCAAATGTATGTTTCGATATGAAATATTGATTTAAACCAAACTACAAAAAATTTAATTTATTTTCGAAGAACTTCAACTAGAAAAGGAGTATTTATTTCAATCGGTCCGCAAAAGTTTTTTTTTTACTTTTTTTCCCGCTAATCCGACAATGTTGAAAAAACGAAATAACTCGACGATCCTTTGCTTTCGTCCCTGTACTTCGAAGATACTTGGAATTACCTTTGCAAAATTTTTATGGTATATTTTTTAGATAGTTTGTCTATCGATTTAGTCAAAAACAGGTCAATTGTTAGTATCTTGTAATTTACCGGTGGCAGCCAAAATCCCGAATATTCAAAATCCTGAAAGGGATTAAATTATATGGAGGAAAATGTTTAGAATAATTTCCCAATACACAGAAGATTTCCCTTTGCCTCCAGAAAGCGCGAGTCCGATCGTGGGAGTAGCTATGACATTTTTAAGAATTCGGGATTTTGGCTTTCGGGATTTTGGCGTTCGGGATTTTGACGTTCGGGATTTCGGCTTTCGGGATTTTGGCTTTCGGGATTTTGATAGGGATCCGTAATTTACACCAAAATTATAGGGCTGTACGAGAACCAGACTATTACTACACTTTGATCTTAGCCATTAGGCCGAGAAGCGATACTAGGACCAGACTGTCAAGTAGGTTTTGGATGATGATCATTTCTGCAATTGGAGATTTTGGAAACGTTTAAAACACTTATTCTCTGACACACAACAGCTCTATTTCCAATAGTGACTTCGAACATCGATTTTAAAAACCAAAGTAAAGTCATATTACCTATTTGATAATTCTGCAAGGCGGAACAAATGATTTCCTGTTAGTATTTTGATTTATTGTAAAGAGTCTCTATACTTTATGTTATAGTGAGGAAATTCAAAGCCATGAGATTCACAAAATTCCTGTATAATTGTATTTCGCCTCATAAACAGTAAATAACTAACATCATGTTAGTTGGAAAAATTCACTTTAATATTCGTAAAATTATTTGAATATTTTAGATTTTAAACTACGAACCTCAATAGATTGTAACTGAATGGGGACTCAAAATCGAAATCTCAGCTATAAAGTCTTATATGGAAACGGAAAGCTGTTCATGCAGCTGAAGTTTTCTTTTCAAAGCTCATTTACTTAACGTTCATGAACTATATTTCTGCTAACTAATCCCAGATAGTTTCTTGTGGGCATTAACTATTTGAAAACGTACTGTACACTTCCTGCTTCGAAATTCATGCATACATACGTGAACTGCTTCATCATCCCCTACATGTTAATGGTTAAATCTAAAACAAAAATTCTAAAGCAGCAGCAATATTTCGGAGTATACAGAACTCGTTCAACCCTTTATTGTGCTAAACTCCTTTTTAATTAAAATAAAAGTGCTCAATGAATGAACGCACAAACGAGGGTTAATTGCGGAAAATTTCAAAATTTATACCGTCTCTCTTGGATTTTATCCCCATCCATCCGGGGTCCAGTTGCAATATAAAATTTTATCTGTGAATTATTCAGTGCGAACGGTCTGACCAACCAGCCATAAATTGACTCCCTAAACTATTCATTGAATTTTCGGGGGGGATACAAAAGAGGTTGGTCTCCTATCTCCATCCTAAGCCCCATATCGATAGTATATTTGGGAATCGAGAGGTAGAGAAAAAAAAAGTATAGAGGTAAACTCTTCCTAAATCAATCTCGCATTGCAAACAATCATGAATTTATAATTTCCTCCATATAGGGATTCGTCGAATCGTGGAAGTACTCAATATTATATTGGCTCTGAAGCAAATTTGGATGATTCTCCCATCAATGTCATGTCATTTGCCACACTCTGTATTCGTTCACAATAAATTGCAAAATCTGTTTTGGACTGTTAATCAATATCAAAAACGCGTGTGGTTTTTTTTTATTTGCCCCTCTATCTCCGACCTTATATTAAATTTTTCTGCCTGAATATTTTGGCGTGATTTAGCAGAAAGAATACTCCACCAACCTTTCAATCTCCTCCAACGGAGATTAGTGCGGTTTTTTATTCTGTTTGCTTCAACCACAGGCAAAACACCTTTCCATTTAATAATTCCCCATTAATCAGATTTTCCAGCACAAGAAAGGTGAATCCTTGACGCTATCGATGCTGTGAGTGTCATTTATTCTTAAGGTGCTCGAAAGGCGGAAAATTAGATGAGGAAATATTTTCTCAAGCAGCTACTCATACTTTTTTTCCTCCGCCCCCCCTCCCTTACTGTCTAAAGTTTTGGAATTTTATAGAATGGTAATGACGTCGCACGTTGATGATGATGACGAATGCGATATTTCAAAAATTTAACAATTTATTGGACTTCGTCGAGTCATGGTCATATTGAAAAGGGAGTTATGGATTTTTTTAGCGGATGTTGAAAGGCTAAATGGTTTAAATCCACTCTTCAATACCCCATCGAGCAGTTTTTCCTTGCCCTAAAAAAAGTTTTTTTTCCCGCGTTTCCTCCCTTGACGCATATTTGTACATTTTCCATAAGAAACCGTCTAAAATTTAGATTTTGGGGCTTCTCAAATTGCCTAAAATTTCAAAATAGCTACAACATTTTTCTTACAGCAACAATTGATTCCTCTTTTGGGCAAATTTACCACCAAAATAGGAGCCCAAAGTCGTTAAAGGAAGGGTTATCATACGAAATAATAATAAATCAAGAAGAGCTATTGTACTTTCACTTCTTTGTCCCACAAAAGGTAAAAATAGAAAGGAAAATCTTAGAGGATTCTGTATTTGCATTCATTTGCAATTTATCTCAAATAACTTTATTGTTGTCTACCAAAAAAGATATACTGTCGATGAGATATTCCGGGAAATGTTTTCTCATTGAAATTGTTAGCGGTAAAAGTTTACATCTATTTTCTCTTCAGAGATAAGTGTCTTTTGCATTAAATCTTAGAAACTTCTTCTGACACCAGAGTTCAACTGGATTCTAAAATATCTATTCTGAACAATTTAAACATAAAATTTAGCTGGGTTTCTATTCATAAGGTGTGCTTAATAATTATTGCTTTCTTTGTGATAGTATTATTGTTTGAAATTTTATTAATTTTTTTTAATGTTCTTGCACTCACTACCGTACACAGTATATTTATTTATATGATAACAATCCCTTCTATACATTTAATAGTAATTATATGTGAGAAATTTTGAACAGTTTAATACGAATTAATAAAATTTTAGTATATGTATTTTGCCTCTGCAAAATTGGAAATAGAAACCATTAAAATTAAATTAGAGGGAAGTGGAGCACTTTTGAAATGGGACAGCTTTGAAATTAGATTATTTTCTTTTATTTTAAATAGAATTGAGTCTTATCATAAATAACTTAGATTCGCAATTGGTTTATTCAGCTAAATTACGTCATGATAAGGTCCAGCTTCATTTAAAAATAGGAGAAAAAAGCCTAATTCCAAAGCTGCCCCTCTAAAAAGGGGCCCACTTTCCCCTATTGCTCGAATTTTTCAATTTTTTACCCTCGAAATTTCCTCTTTCTACTTCTTCAACCGTTTATCAATTTTATAACAGCTACAGACTAAACGATTAGATATATGAGAGATAGCGAATTTAGGTTTTCGAACAACCCCCTATAAGGCGACACTATTATTATTAACTACAACTTTAATTAACTCCCAATCCTTCCTTTGCTTTACAATCAACGTTTTTTGAGCTGTCTCAAAATCGGGTCCCGGTCAAAATACCGAAAGCCAAAACCCCGAACGCCAACATCCCGAAAAGGCCAAAATCCCGACAGCCAATATCCCGAATTTTCAAAATCCTGAAAGGGATGAAATTATATGGAGGAAAATGTTTAGAATAATTTCCTAAGACACAGAAGATTTCCCTTTGCCTCTAGCAAGTACGGGTACAATCGTGTTAGTAGCTATGACACTTTTAAGAATTCGGGATTTTGACCGGTACCCGAAAAAACGATATAGTTCCAAACTTTAAAATCCTCGACTTTTCTTCTATAGGGGAAAGTGCCCATACTTTTCACGGTCCCAAGCTTTACGATGACTTAATTTTTGCTATGTTTCTGAATAAATATGACTCCGCAATACATTTTATAAAACAAGACATTTTCCCCTAGTTTTTAAAATATAGAAGAGGTGAGTCACATTTATTGAAAAACATACAAAAAATTTAGTCATAGTAAAGTTTGGGACCGTGTAAAGCATGGGCACTTTCCCCTAGAGGGTAAGAAAAGAGAGAACGCAATTTCATATGATTTATCGTATACGGTGATTACCAATTTAAGCCGATTCATAAATCAGTACAAAGATTGCCCAGAAGTTCAGAACCGATTGGTATCAGTTCAGACTTGTCTAAAATTCCAAGACCTTTCCAACGATTTCAAAATAAAACCATTCGATTGAGAAATGTGCTCTCTAGAGCTATTTTCAACTTCAACTTTTAGGAATGTATCAATGGTATTTTCATATAGGCACGAAATATCCGCCCGGGTAATCTCTAGAATCTAGAAGAACATATTTTAAATAGAAATTTAGAAACCCGTTTTTTAAAAGAAAATTTCCCCTATTATTGTAGGCAAAAACGTTTTTTTTTTTAAAGGCAATTTTTGACAAAAATTGCCTCTGGTGTGCAGGTAGACTCCATAAAAGAAAAGGCTTTGGATGACCTTTTTATTAAATTTTATTTTATTAATTCTTTTTGTTAAATAAACTTAACTTTCTTTCATAATGTTAATGTTATAGATTAAAGAGGTGGAATTTTAAAAGGAATCCCACAAAATTTATAGAAAATTTAACAAATTTTCTTTCCTTTCAGTAGAATGGAGTCATGACTTATTTTATTTTATTATTTTTTTTGTTAAAATAACTTTATGCTCTTAATGGACACTAGACAGCTTGAGTTGATAGTTTTGTGATTTTTCGGAATGTGTGATTGGTAAAAGTTTAAGATTTTTGCACACCGTCTTTAAATGTATAATATCCATAAACGATAACTACACAATAGGAACCACGAAGCTATTTTTTAATGCATCATCTTAATCTAAGGATTATTTATCTTAAGGAATAATAAATGGGTTAGGGATTAAGGAAAAATAAGACCAGGTATCCTTGGAGATTTTAACAAAACCAATTGGACAGAATGCTTATTAAAATACAAAATATCGTTTATACGATATTTCAAACCACTTGAATTAACCCGAACTACAATAAAGTACACAATCAGTGCTAATTAGCTAATAAGTGCAGTTTTAAGGCGGATATAGTTAATCAGTGTGTCTAAATCTACTTGCGAATGCTTGAGTGCGTTTGGTAATAAATTTTACCAAGTCAGCAGGATTGACGTCTATAAATCTGCCAGTGTTGTCACTCGTGTCTGAGTACAATTACTAAGAACTTTTCCTCTTCTCCTTCCAATGGATCCCAGGACAGCGTTAAGCCTCTCAATTATTCTTCATGCTATCTAACACGGGAATATTTATTTGTGAAGGGCACATGAATAATTAAGTATTTTCCAGAGGCGTGGATTTATCAGTTACAGAATGATCAACCATCCTCAATAGTCCCTTTACTTTGACAATCAGTATAAATTGTGGTTAGTACTTTATAAACAGCATCGATTTTGGCAAATAAGTAGCAAAATATTTACAATAGAAGTACAATACCTAAAAAAAACGTATGAAATATGAGGAATAAAACTAACAATAGGAACATCAACATAAAAAATATTTACAAAATTCAGTATTCATGGGAGGACAATAATTGACAGTTTTTCTCCTGGTATATCGTATCAATTTCCTCTGCAAAATCTCTTGTATATAGATCAATATCTCACAAGAAGAATAAAAGGTAAATGACGATTTTTTCTCCTCAAGGAGATGGAGACTAACAAAATATCGGATGGAAATTGGACTTTTTCTCATGCCACAGGCTACAAAAGAGAAAATTTTCCACATGACATTCAATTTATACGGAACACCAAAAACTGATTTCATAGAATTTATGACCAATTTTTCCGGACTTGAAGCCCAAAGTTTATTGAATAAATATCAATAGATAAATATTTTGAGAACTACATCCATGGCATATTCCATTCATTTTGTCTACCAAGATCCTTAGAAAAAAATTCTCCATATAGGGAAGGCTTATACCAGCAGTAGATGGAAAATGTGGGACGAATTAATATTTTGATTAAATTTATATATGCGGATTGGTATCAAAATACGCTTTTCTCAGAATTTTTTGTGAAGCTTAGGCCAATAATGGCAGCATGAAAACGAATAAGAGCATAAATGCTTAATCATTTCGCCAAAATCACATGAAAATTTTTCATTTGAAAGAAGTTAAATGTAAGTGGTAAGAAATGTCAACAGAACAATGAATATCATATATTTAATATACAAAAATGTAAATATGCTGAACAATTATGATTTTTGAGAAATATTTAATAATGCTGCTGGCTAAGAGGCCAAACGAAAATTTAAAGAAGAATCTTAAAATTTATTTATGATTCACGTAGGTTTTTAAAGATATTTTCTCTTAAATTTTTAGGGAATTTTCGCTAAAATAGGTATTTCATATTTTTGGAAAATGACAAAACCAACAAATGAGGCATTTAGAGTGATCGGAGCGCTATGTCTTAGATGAACAAAATTGTAATCCTAAGTGGTGCCTATCGTCTGGTATCAATGTATTTTTAATATTTTGTTTAGTTTATTTATCACAATTTTTTACAACTTCATTATAAGGTCTTTTTTAATAACTTCTAGAAGAACTCCAATTTTACACCTTGAAAGAGTAGGGGGAGGCTTTGATGTTTCGCACATACGCTACCATCGGACACTTCGAATTTCTCCGGTATTACTTTATAACTTTCACTGATGGCTATATATTTTAGTAGCTAGTCTTAAATCACACCTTTCCTGAAAAAATTGGGAGTCTAATCCTTTTCCCCTAGTTTTAGGAAACAAAAATTAAAAACAGGTCCAAAACTGTAATTTTGCTGTGCAATATTTCATACGATTGTGCAGAATTAATATCACTTTTCTGAAAAACTACTATCACAGAGGGTAGAAGGGTTATTAGGAATCAGATTTAAGTAAAAATCTTTTAGGCTGAACAGGCACTTTTTGTGGGTGGAACAAAATTCACAAACTTGACTCAGATTCATCGATCGCACATAGAAGACATGGCTTCTCTCACATTTTCCAAGAAACTTCATTTTAGATGCGATCCCTCATATTCACATCTATTGTAATCTACCGATTTGATCCACCACTAAAAAGGAAAACTTAAAAATCGTAAAGTTGATAAACAAGAAGTAATTTGACTCAAATAGGTTGCAGTTGAGTAATTATTAAGCAATTTTGGATTTCTTTGATATAAAAATATTTTTCAAGCTTGCACAAACTGAATGTGCAATGAAAGAATCACATCTGCAATAAGCTCATACAGTTTACAACTGCTTTTTGACAATCTTTGACATAACCTCACTATTGTGTTGTTTTGCATGACAAAGAAAAGAAATTGTCCGTAAGAAGATGTTTTGTGAAAATTTTAGCTTGTTCACCTGCTGAAGCTCAATATCTGTGCTAAATCCCGATTCCTGCAGCTGCAGGAACAGAGAAATCTTCAATGATGCGCATTCAAACGTTTTTGTGCATATCCGGCTCCGTGGAGGAATGGTGGAATCTTGTGTGGTATTCTCGCTTGCTGAGTTTTAGTCAATTTTTAGCTTTAAAAACTTATTGATTCGTGTAAATTTGGTGATATTTGGACTTTTCAAGAAAGTATTCATCAGATTTAACCGTTTCCGGAGTGAAATTCTCGTAGAATCAAGCAAAAAAATGGTTTTTAATGTCAATAAAACATCTCTCAGAAAAGTTCCAAAAAAGTGATATTAAAATGTTTTATTCCTTATAAAAATGGTTTAATCAAGTAGATTAGAGTTCCCTTTAAACAATGATGTGCAACTTTTAGTGTCCGGTGCAAAATTTACGGTGAAAATGGGGTGTTCAATGATGGCGTGAATCGTGTGCGATAATAGAAACTTGATTCATCTATCGGACAAATCGCCATTAAATTTTCATTTTCCTCTGGAGGAAAATCTAAGGATTTCCTGGGATTTTGTTTGGTGGGATTATGAACCTTATAAGTAAGACATTTTTTTGGCATAGTTGGAGAATCCATACGGTTTGCATGGTAGTCAGAAAAACTCACTGAACTTGAACATCATTTTTGTGTGCGAAAGTTCAAAGCCTCCCCCTAGTTTTACAAAATTTTTTGTAATTATCAAAATTGAGACACAATTAATGACCTTTCCAACGGACCCACACTTTTCAAGTTCTGTTGACCAGAACCTGAGATATAAAGGATAATATTACGAAAAGCAGAAAATATAAAAGTAGGGGAGACTGGGGCCGATTTTGTCAATTCTAAAATTTTAAAATTCGATATCTTCCAAGAAAAAAGAGACCAAGGCTTCAAATTTTTATCATAGATTACTTTCATGAACCTCAATAAATAAACGTCAAAAGTTTTAAGGAATTCCAGCAAGAAATATAGAAAACAAAAAATATTGAAATTTAGAGCCCTGTTTTTAAAATATTTGCCCTTCAGAAGATATCAATTTTCATTAACTTACTTTCCGAAATTGATGCATTAGTGTGTATTTGCTGTATAATTTGGATATCCTGAACACGAATCTGTTTTTCGTTTATAAATTGTATAAACTGATTTTTCTCCAGAATTAGTTTTATTAAAAATGAACACTCGGGGTAAAATTTGTCAGAACGCATGGGACAGTAATTGACAAAAAAAAAACGAATAATTCCGACATTTCACATGGCGAAAAGACACATCCAGTCACTGGTTCTGATTAAACTGCAGATGACTTCTGAGGCAGCACAATTGCAACAGGAACGGATTAAATGATTTTTGGAACAATTCTAAACATTAGAAATGTGTTTTAATGCTTGAATTTTTCTGAAGATCCATAAACATAAAACACTATCCTTCACCTTTCTCCCTATATTTTGCTATGTGACATTTATTCGGAAAACTTCGTTTAGTTCAACTCGCCCAATTCGCCCTTCTACCATTTCTAAATTCTAAGCCGGCGAAGAGAATTTTCTTGCCAAAAATAGCTTTTGGAAAATAATTTGAAAAACACATTTCTGGTTTAAATATTAAAAAGTGGTCTGCATAAAGTTAGAAAGGAATAAATTTTCTATCAAAATATCTCAATTGAATATTTCTTTGATTCTCGAGAACCCGTAACAAAACGAAAGAAAATGACAAAAAATGCCCAACGTCTGACAAAACTTACCCCAGCTGTTTTAAGAATTTTCACAAAGTTATCTTTCGGAAAATGGCTCGGAAAGCGCATTTCTTTTTGAGTTAGAGGAATATAACTACAGCAAAGTTGTAGAATGGTAAATTTTCTATAAGAATACACTAAATAAAAATCATTCAGATTCACTGATAACTTGTAAAAAAATAAAATATCCGTTTTGGAAAATTTTTCCCCAGTCTCCCCTATTAATTAAAAAAAATGGACACGTGATTGAGCAAGACTAAAACCATATTCTTAATCAGGGGACTCGACTGTATCGAAAACCAAAAGTTTCCTAAAAATCTTGACTAGGAAATTAGATCAGTGGAGAGCAAGAACTGTTTGAAGCTGAATAAATGTTAAAATAATTTTGTCCAGGTAGCGTTTTGACCATTGACGTACAAGTTTTATTTGAGGTTTGCTCGGTTTTAAATGTTTCTTTCTCACCTCTGAATTAGATAAATTGAGCCATATAGTAAGTCTGAGGTACGAATTAGAGTAAGAACCATTCAATCCCATGCTCCGTTTGATGCCACCTTTAATAAATTAATATTTTTCTATAATTTGTTTCTATATTTGAGCAGTGCGTCCTAAAATCTTTATTAAAAGTTTAGAAATATTGAAAAGATATAAAAATTTATAAGTAGTAACATCATATAGGGCACAATCATCGAATGATTCCTCAGCCCTATTGTTCTGAGACTAAACAATATTAAGTTAGATGGTTTTCCAATCGTTTGTTTTTTATTTTTTAAAACAACAAAAAAGAAATTCTAAGTTCAAGTATTGCCAAAAGATTCTGCAATGCTGGGATGCTTTGGTAACCGCATTTCGGAGATTAAAAAAAGATTTGGAACTTTCTCGGAATTTAAAAATGATTTGTATTTACTAGTAATTTTCCATTTGGATTCAAAAAACATTTTCATGAAAACCTTTTTTAATCTCTTTTTTTTTCTTCAAATTTGACGTAAAAACTTTTATATTCATCAAACAAATTCCATAGCTGAAAAGCAACTGAACGAAATATCGTTTAGTAAATCAAAATATCAGCACAGAGCTTTTCATCAAAATGGCTAAAAGGTACAAAATGTCTCGAATAAATTAAAGTATAGCCTAGGGATTTATCGGAAAATTTTGATATTGCGTAATCGAAAAATTGAAAAATTTATTGTAATGCATATCAAAGGATGAGACATTGAAATTTTCAAGTGAACAAAGTGAAATACCCAAAAACGATTAACTTTTAAATATTCAAATTTTTATATTGCATTCCACAACTTTGTTTTACAAGAATGCCTGGTGTAGAATGATAACTTTTCGATACTATCGAATCGATTGATAAATCTATATCTGTTGGTTTAAATGAATGACGACTTTTTACGTATTTTGGATGTGAATGTGATAGTTGATAGATATCTATATTAGCTATACGAAGTGCAGCTATCGTTTAAATGTTTCAGAATCGAGAGTCAATAGGAGGAAGTGGGGTTAATTTGAGCTGTAGGGCTACATTGATATATCGCTCCTTGGAAATTACAAGGGGCCAACTCACTTTTTGGCGATTTTGAGGTTTTAATGCACTCAAACAGAGAATTTAATAAAATTTCAGATGATATGAGTCAATAAATTTCGTTATTAGAAAAGTTTTTCAAAATTTTACTCTTTATGATTGCTTGCGCGGTTTTGTTTGAAGTCAAGGGGCACAAAATAGATTTGTCGTTCAAATTTTTGTAAAACAGGGAACTAACTCAAGCTAGTTGATCCCTTGTCATTCTAATTTCATGAAAATTTGCGCATCATTTAGAATGACAAAGAGCTAACTCATAAAAAAATATATTTTGAAAGATAAAAATACGTATGTTTCGATGTTTATAATAATGCTCATACAAATAGAAAAGAATTCAATTATTCTTATTAACATACTTAATTGAGATAATTATTTATACAAAGTTGAATCTTTCATGCTGTCTCCTGAAAAATGGCTCAGATTGAGTTAGCCCCTTGTAATTTCCAAGGAGCGATATGGTTTTTTCGGCTATTTCTAAATGAAGCTGGTCCTTTCAATCTTTTTTTTTTTAGATTGACAAATGTTTTGGCTACAGTGACAACAATTTAAGTAGGGACAGTGACCCTGAATCTCTTATAGGCGACGAAAATTACATTTGTCATATAGATATATTTTTATAATTATAACAGAAGATGAATTCACTAAAATAGAATGATTTAAGCGTAAAAGTTTTTTTTTTTCAAAATTGTTATTTTTCTATATAAGGTAAAGTACCCTTTATTCGACCGGTTCCTCTATTCGACCGGTAGATTTATTTATTCAATTTAATTATATTTGCTATAATATTTTGTGTATGATCTAACATTAATAGGTCAATTATTCTTTAAATAATACGAATCAGTGATAAATTCATAGAAATTGATGAAATTCACCATCAAATATTCAAAAATTGACCCACCGGTCGAATAGAGGAACCCGGTCGAGTAAGGGTACTTTACCTTATAGGAATTTTTCTAAACATATTATCATCACTTACGCACAACTTAAGTAGGGACAGTGAAAATTTTGATAAAAAATTAGGAATGTAAACTAGAAAACTCAAAATTTGAAGATTAATAAGCAGTTATAAGAGGTTCAGAGTCACTGTCCCTACTTAGATTGTTGTCACTGTATATCCAAATTACATAATGTTAAAACCTAATTTCCTTTAGAAATATGCGAAAAAGCGTATAACACTGTAACTCCACAGTTCAAAGTCGCCCCACCTTCCCCTACTATTGCAAATAAGTGATTTTGTCACCCCTGCCAATTTTTTCTTCAAAATATTTGCGTTAAATCTTGAGATAAACTTTCATACGACCTTGTCTCGATCGGAAGCATTTCTCTGTACAAGATTTGTAACACGAATGCCATGCAGGAAACCTTGTCTTCAATATCCTACACACAATTATTGTTCTGTTTGATTGGTTAGCCACATTTTCATGCATAGCGATACATGTATCTGAATAAATTAATAACTAATATCATCTCAACTAACATCCCTATCGTCTCCGAGAATGTTGATTTTGTGTGTTGAGAGGAATGAATTCGCATGAATTGCGAAGTGAATAATGAGCCTGCCTCCAAGGAGCACTTTAGCCCTTATCTCTTTGTTTAGTTGTGGCTTTTTGCCAGTATTTCCAGTGATACTATTTTCGAAAGCATTGTTGCTATTTATCGAATGTTTCAGATGTATGAGGACTGAGTATTTCCCAGCGCCTTTCACAAGTTAGTATAGAACTTGATGTATATTTTATTGTCGCATATACTTTCTTTCTCCCATTTCATCCTTTGCCCCTGGAGCAGCCACCTAACCTCCCTAAAAAATATATACATATTTATGATGTGTGAGAAGGGAGCAGTTTTGATATGTACCACAACATCATATATATTACCAAGAATGAGCGAATGGGGTTCGTGGGAGTTTAGAATTCTGTCACAGTGTGAAATAGCTTATTGACTGTCTCAAAAGAAGCATTTTGGGGGGAGGGGTGGATGGTGAAGAAATGTGAACCCATGGTACAAAATGAAAGTCGGTGCGGTAAAACAATGGGTTGGAAAGACAAGTACTACTCCTCTCTCTTGTGCACTACCCGTAGATCCAGTATAGACTTTCTTTATGTGAATCCTCTTCCGCCCATTATATTTTAGACTCAATACAATGTGTATTGTAATAGATAAATAAAATGGTGAAGTGGTACAAGAATACCACTTACAGTATGAGGATATTCTCTGTATCTTTCGAAAAAGGGCTCAGATTAATGATTTTCCTACGAGATGGCTCAGACAGTTACTCCCTAACACCGGGTTTCTTGCATCTCATATGAAAATTCGTTGGTATTTCTCACATTCATCCGATTTGATGTTTTCCGTACTACCAGTTTAGAGATTATATCCCATTCCAATTAACAAATTGATGTTTGAAAATCAGAAAACACCATGGTCATATCGATATGTGATCAATACCGAAATATTCATGCCTCTGGAATTTGAAAAAGAGAGGAACTTTCCAGGTAAAGCCTTAAAATAACGTGTCTTTTCAATTTAGTCACGAAACTGATGCATCTGGCTTTCAGTTATATGGACAAAGAGATAATCCTGTGCACAAAAGTACTAGAATAACATTTCAACACTTTTAGAAATCTAGAAAAAAATCAAGTATATCACTGCTAAATTACACTAAAAGCTTTTAGCAATATTAAAACTGATTCTGTCAGGATACTTTTAAATTATTTTTTCATCAGAGCTTTAATAAAATAATTATAGCACTTCGCTGGGATTAAAAATAGGTGAAAAATACTCTTTTTAAATCTCTCTATATGCGACGATACTGGATATTACTGAGATCGTCCTTATTTTTTTTTAAACCCTAAGAGTTGAAGCCTAGCCTCTTCTATCTTTTCCGTTTTTTTTTTTAAACACCTGTTATATCAGTTTTAATTACAAGTTAATTAATAATCGTTGTTATGCAATACATTAAGGTCTTTAAGAATTATACTTTCTTGTTTTTGTTCCAATCAAAGATATAAAGAGATATAGGGTAAAGTGGTACAAGTTGGACAATGGTATAAGTTGGACAGGGCTTTTTTCTTGATAAATTTAGTACTTCATTTTTATTTGTATATTTTTAATGCTTTAGTTTTATAATGTGGTTCCTTGTCCTTAAAAACAAATTTTGTACTGTAGGGTAGAGTAAGGACTTTTCGCCACCTTAAGGATTGACACCCTTATAATTCTTACACTTTTTGTCGAAATAAAATGAAATTTTGTGCACAAGTGCTTTGAAGCATTGTCTATCTATTGAACCAGGAGACTTTCCGGGAACTTTTGAATATCTGGTTGAAAAAGTACATTTCCTGCAACAATGCATGTTTCAGTACTTTTCGCCACCTTGTAAACACTTTTTCGCCATTCTGTAAGCACTTTTTCGCCACTTGTTTTTAATTGATTTTTAAGAAACAGCTGCTTTCGAAAACTCCCAAAAGTACACGGCACAGCACTTTTCTTATTTAACACCTATATTAGACAATTATTAGAGTATTTCGAATGATTTTTTGCGCATTTTTTGTTTGCGACAAAAATCAATTGACAATTACGTCTGTTTCAACTAAATTCCGCGAGGAGCGCCACTTGTAAAATGCTTGGAAAAATGAGTGGCGAAAAGTACTTACACAACCGAAAAAAGTAAGCCCTATTTCACCACATCCGTATTTCTTTATTTTTTGGAAAACATTTTTAAAAAATTATATTAGAACAAAGCTTAGTTAATAACGGATTGACTTTCAGTGAAAAAATATCGAATACTGTACTGAAAAAACATAAAATAATGCAAGACAATTTGTCTGAGCGTTGACAAGTTTATTAAGAACTTCATATTTTTTTGTTGACTGTTCACCTTGTCGACAATTTCTTTAATTAATTTGCAAATAATTTAGTCGATGGAGCATCTGATATGGTTTTCTGATTCATTTGGTTAGAGGTCACGAAATAACACTCATTTCGTAGTTCCACGAACTCATAATTCTCTTTAAAATGTAATTTTAATTTAGGTGGCGAAAAAGGGCTTACTGGCGAAAAAGTACTGACTCTACCCTATTTATCAAAAAAATCCCTGTTCAACTTGTAACACTATGTTCAACTTGTATCACTTTTCCCTATTAACGCATTTTAGATACATTTTCTCCTTCAGTTCTTCAGAGTTTAAGGCAAGACGGAGAGAGATAGCGACTTGCGGTATTGTATAGGCTTTCAGCCATTACATAGGCCCTGTTGGCTTTCAGCAGCCGTGCGAAGACTTCAATTTGAGATGTTGTTTTCGGCTGTGATTTTTGACTCAAGGTAGATGAAGTAATTAACAAGTAGTCTATCAAGAGTTTTCTGATCTAGAACCTTAAGCATCAAGACTAAGCTACTACTGAATATAACTAGGCTAGAATGGCGACGGGTCCTGAGTCAGGCCAAGAACAGCAATTGGTTGTAGCACCGCTTAAGTAAGTAAGTAGGTATTACATAGGTTTCATACTGGAGATTTAGTCTACGTTTCGAAGTTTTGGGACTTTAAATACAAGAATTTTTAGTTTTTTTTTTAAACTAATTTTTTTTTAGTCCTAAATATTCAATATTAAGTCCTAATTTTCTAAGAAGTCTTGCCTGATAGACCTTTAGAGAAGTTAAGCCATATAGGCTAAAAGCCTTAGGTCTGTGAACTGCATTAGGGCAAGCCCTCTATAAGGTGACATAAGACTCTACAAGACGACATATTCGTCTTCACAATGTCATAGCGAATAAAATTGTGAAAATCAAGAGAGGTGAGTTTTCCCATCTATTTCCTGCTGCATTCCATCGGACCGAAATTCTTCTCGGACGTTTTCTTATTCACTGGGTTACGAATTTATCTAACGGATTCAGGTTTTCAACTCATCTATTTAATATTAATAAGTATTCTTGAATTAAATAGAAAAACTTTTCTTTTACAAAGTTTTTTTATTTAATTCAATTAATTTTATTATTGCATATCAGAGAAAGTGTTATCTTTTTAGCTTCTATCCTTGGCTTAATTTCTGAACTTTTTCATTTATGTTTCTTGCTCCAATAACACTAAGTTAACCCTCTCGAACAATTCAAGTCGAATTTGAAAAAAAATCAAGCTTTGCATATAATTTTTAATTACGCCTCAAGACATTTTAATTTAGAATTGAAAATAATTCCTTTGCTTTATTAACATATTCGAGAAAAGATGAGTAATACCTTTATTTTTAATATTAATTTATGAATGAGGGTATATAGGAGTTGTATATGCTTTAGAGACCCTGATTAAGATATTTTAGATACAATCTGTAATATACTTTAGACAAACCGTCCTCTCGGTCTGATACCTAGATCTGAAGTTACGAAAGCATTCTTACTTAAAGTTTGTTTGTTCGAACCTTATAAGCTTACCTGAATGTTAATAATATTTGTGTGTAAATTAGGGTTGTCCCCTGTCCCCTCTGAAACAATATTCTCAGGTCATGTATATTTCAGACCATGTTTATCCCATAAGTTATCAGGAAAATCTTCATTATTTTCTTTATGGTAGCGAACATACATGGCCCAGGAATTGGGTAATCAAGTGAATCATCATCTCAATTGAATCCAACTCTGGACTCTCTTAGCTCTTGGGCTCGATATTTGTCTCTATGTTGCCACATATGTATGTGAATGGAATATTGGAAACATTTCCGTTGGCAAATTGATGTGTATCTTTTCTAAAGGGAAAAGGGGATACTATGTGGAACCGAGACAGTGTACTCCCCCACACGTCCTTCATTCACATACTCAACTGGGACTTTGTGATGTCTCAACCATGTTGAGAGAAAATGTCAGATGCTGTGGGTAAAGTGGGTGAAGTGCGGCAATATGTTAAGACATAGAGGATGCTGAATTAAATTCAATTTGAAAGTTAAGATGGTGCGGGTAGCTTTGTAATTTATTTTTCGCATTGACTAATGCATTCTCCCACCATTGAATACCTTTCTGACATATCGAACAAGAGGAGGTGTTTTCTGGCATGGTTATCGTCTGGGGGTACAAGAAACAATCCTCTAACCAATTTTTCCAACCACACTCTCCCCCAATGCTGGAAATGCAATCTAACACAAAAAGATAGTCTCTTTGTCCAAAACCTTTGTAGTTTTACAGGTTTTTATACTTCTATTCCTTCTAACTTGAGTTCTCTGTCTCATGTGGTGCTTTTGATCAACAAGTTATCCAATTGTTGACACCAAAAGCTAGATTGACAACTTTTGTTCAAGAAACTTTGAAAACTCCTACTGCTATTGCCTAATCCGGAGAAATAAAGATGTTGTTTTTTGGAACTATAAGACCAATGCTATTTATAGTTGTTGTTTTCAACTCAAACGAAAAAGGTTAGGGAGATTGAGATTCGAAAAACATTTAAGATGGAGGCATATCCTACGTCATATCTTATGTGGAAATTTTCAAATAAAGCGTGTTTACGATAAGATTGTTCCAAATTATTTGATATTTTTATGACAGATGTCACTAGCTCCGCAATTTCGTAGTACGTAAAGATTGTAACACGTGTTTTTACCTTTCTTTTGGTGAAACTCCTATCAAATTCTGTTCATTTTTCACTGATATACGAAATAATAATGGAAAAGAGAAGGAAACTGATCGTGTATACGTATCTAAAAAATCCTGGAATCAATTACGCGGACCTTGGAAAACTCACAAATACCTCACGCCAGATCGTCCGGAAGGTGATTCTTCGATTCCTCAACAGTAAAACCACTGCCCAGAAACTTGGATGTGGGAAAAATCGGGATATTGGAGATCTAGATTTGGAGAAAAACGTGATCATGCGCTAAAAGAACAATCTTTTCACATCTGTGAGGGATATGGCTAAAAAAACTTAAATATTCTCCCAGTCTTGAGCACAAAATCAAACAGAGGAATGGACTAAAGACTTTTAAGGCCCAAGCAGCCCCTCATCGCACGGATGCACAAAGTAAGTCAAATTAAACACGAGCTCGAAGGCTACACGATAAGATAATGTCTGGCTTTAGTGGGTGCATCTTGATGGAAGATGAATCATACGTAAAAGGAGACTTCAAACATTTACCAGGACAGCAATATTACACCGCAAAGTCTCGCACAGAACGTAAGAAAAAGTACAGGTAGGGGAAAGTCGTCTGCCTTTAAATGCAGCAGCCTTCAAATGTTGCGATTTTTTCTTTGTTCTCAAAAGCATAAATTATATTCTATTAACTATTAGTTAGCTATCCATCATCCTCACAAATCATCAAAAAATGGAGAGCCTAGCTCCTATTTCCTAGATGCTAGATCAAAAAAAATGAAAATGAGCTCTAAACTGTAATTTTGATGTTCCACAAATCATGTGATTTTTCATAGTAAAAATCATTTTACAAATAAATCTTCCATTGTGACACATAGAAGGTTAATCAGGCTTAATATTTCTGTTAATACATTTTGGTTCAGATGACACAATTTTTGTGTCCTATCTTTCCATACATCAAAACATGTGAAATCGAACTCCTACTTTTCTCTGACGAACGTCATACAAATACTTATAACCTGCTATCTTGCTCTGGCCGGGATGTTTCAAGTTGACAATTTTCAACTTCAATGGCTTTTTCTTCCAAATTTTCATGTGCAAAACAGTGCTTCAGAAAAATGTAAAGAAAAGTTATTGTTTAATGTCTTTTGACTGCAGTGATGATTTTAGTGAGTGCGTTAGGCTTCAATCTAATCATTTATAGCCCATTTAGTTTTATTGATTCAATATTCTCAGTGAAAAAAAAACATTTAAAGGCAGCTGCCTCGCGTTTGAAGGCAGACTATGCCAGCTGCCTTCATACAAATCGACATCACTTTTTTAATTTCCTCAGAAGGAAAAACTGAGGACTTGCGAGTGCTAAATATACGCCGAATGAGCAAGAGAATTTTTTGGTGTAGTATACAATAAAATCCATTTTGTGGATTCTTCAGAAAAAAATTTTAAATTTGGAACTTCATTTTTCGTTTGAAGGCAGACGACTTTCCCCTACAAAAATTATGAAAAGTTTCCCAAAAATACTTGGTTTGGATGGCGATCTGCTCATGTGGACGTCAGAGCAAGGCGTTATTCATGCAGGACAACATGAACTCGTCAATTTACATCACGGAGTGCCTCCAAAAACGCTTGTTGCCTCTGTACATATGCCATAACATACCCCCGATCTTCTGGCCAGATTTGGCGTCGTGCCATTACTCAAAAGCAACCAAAGAATGATACGAGGAGAACGACGTTCGTTATGTACCCAAGATGAATCCGCCAAACACTCCAAATCTCCGTCCAGTTGAAGCATATTGGGCTATTATCAAATACGATCTGCAGAACAAGGCTAAGCGCGTCGAGAACATCGAGGACTTCAAGAAGAAATGGAATGAAACAACCAAAAACCGCGGTCATGATCTTGTACACTGAGAGAAAAAGAGAGTGCTATTAACATTTTTTCCTCATGAGTTTAACACTTTTTAGGTGTAAAAATATATCAACATTTTTTAATGTTAATCTTACACCTTTTTAAGGGTAAAATCAACATGAAAAAGGATAACTTTAACCCCCAATACACCTAAAAAGGGTAATATTTACACCGATTTCGGATCAATACTGCAGGGTAAAATTAACATTTCCGGAATGTTATTTTAACTTTTTCGGATTTCTCTCAGTGATACTGATCTTGATGGGACGACTCAAGAAGAAGATTCGAGATTTCGCCAATCAAATACTTGAATAAAAAAACTAATATATCTAATAAATCTACAATGAATTAAAGTTTCAAAAAATATTTTTCTTTTTTCTAATATTATGTAGACTTCATTTTTAAAGCTTTATTCTTGGGTGCAATCTTATCGTGGACACGCTTTAATTAAACACTGAAGTATATTGATGTAAGAAATTATTTGTGCACTTTAAAATAATTTTATAATAATAACTGAACATTTTAACGAAAGTACCATAGGTGCCAGATCGTCCATAAGCTATACCATCGGCCTACACCTAAAGTTCAGATTATTTCTTATAGATTCCCAGTTATTCTTATTAGTGTAATATTAAGGTACTTACAGAAGAGAGAACTATGTTAACTTTTCTTTTATGACAATTTCACATGACGCTATCACATTGCAGAATCATAAAACCCAGATAATCTAACACCTTATACAAACCTATCCTCCTTTAAATCGCAACGAGATATTCTAAGGTCACTGCACTTGTATAGAAAATGGGTAATGTGAATTGGAATGGCAATAGAACGAAGCCACATGACAAGAATTCATGTTCAATCAATGAGAATACCTTTAGTATCTTTTCACTTGAGGGACTTTGAATGTATTTTTGAAAAGGGCTTAATGCAAAATAAAAATTCATAGTCATATGACAACAGCACAATAATACAAATCATACTTATTGTGCAGATGAAATGGTTTCTTGTATGTCTTGAAGCAGAAATGGTGAAAGGATCAGCGCGCGTGAGAAGAGTCAATTGAAAAGATCGTCGTCAGAGTCCTTGGAAAAAATTTTTCTGAACCCTTGCTTTAGCTTCGGGGTATCTCGGAATCAAAGGGCAAAGAGCAACAGTGACATGTTCTTCATGTTAGAATCCGAGGGAGCATCTTGTAATCTATTTATGGGGAATTGCGATTGAAAATCGCGCATATTTCTATATGCGCTGATGCTTCTAGGACATTTATTATATTTTATTGCTTCATCTCTTCTATTGTACAAAAAATATATATATTTGAGGGTTGAGAGCTTTTTGAATATTGAACAGATATTTTTGTATTGTACCAAGGTACATTGAAGTTATGCTTACAATTCTCACACAGTATTTAATTTTAGTTAAGGGAAGAGCACCAGCGATCGGCAGTGTCCCTCTGGTCGTCAAAGTTTATTGTCATATTATTGCACCAAATAAGATGAACTTTTAAAATTATTAGCCACTTTTTACCTTTTAATTCTTACAAGAATTTAGTGCATTTGTGTAGATTTAATTTATAAAACCAATTTTCCGTGAGATTCCTGATTAAATTCGTGACGATCCGAGGTACAGAGTACACAGTAGCAATTACATCTATTTTTTTATTAATTTATTGTAAAATTTCAAAGTTCAAACGCACAGATATAGTTAAATGGATCACTAATATACGGATTAGCATACACAAAAATACCAAATAGTATTTTGAGGCTAATATTTTCGACTAAATATCGAGCATGTCTCTTAAAATTCCGATCCAGGGTACTTTTCCCTTATCTCTTTCAGAAAATGAATATAGTTGATATAATGATCAATATACAAGGTGCGATTATGAAAGAATCACTATAATACTGGAGGTTAAATATTATTTTTCTTGTCTTGGAATTCATTCTTTAAAGACTTTATGCCCTAGAAGACAGACTTACGGCTTAAGCCGAAAAAATGTTTAGTGAGAAACTGATGGTAATGTAGTCTAATCATTAATTCGATTTATAATTAAGTTAAGTCATTTCTTGGCTTAAGCTGAGAGAGTATCCTGTACTATATACACAAATAAGAATTTTTCATAAAACAAAAAATATCTATTATGGGAGGGCGAATCTTAACGGTCACCGAATTTAAATTTTTTACATAAATTCATGATAAACATCATGTATTTATATAGTGTAACTGTCTAGGAAACGAATTCACCAAAAAGAATACAAATAGGAAAAGACAAAGAAGGAAAATATTATGAAAACGGACGTGATGTCAAACATTTCGCGAGAAACTTCGAGCATACTTTGAGTAATTTTCCCCGTTGCAGGACAAGTGTAACAAAATTATTTGTAATGACCAGCGCACAATAACTTTTGTTTGTAAACATGTTTTCAAAATTTCCCATGAGAATGAGCGAGATGACTAGATTTATATCTCACTCACTCTCATTGAAATGTCAAAAACATGTTTACAAAACAAAAGTTATTGTGCGCTGGGCATAACTCTGTCGGGATATTTTTCTCGCTTTATTGCTAAACTAAAACTTCCTCAAAATATTTTTCCAGCACAGATTTGGATATCAATTGCGCTGAATTAAATTATCTAAAATCGTTTGGTTTGTGAATAATTTGCGGTAAATGTCAATAGGTTAATAAATTTGCTTTTAGTTAATTGGAATACAGATGAACGTTGTAGTAAGTTTATAGCTTTCTGGATGGGGTTTGTAGTTTTCCAGATCAACTATAATCTGGAATGAAGTTTTCTAAGCGTACGACCAATTCCACAGTTGATAACCCAGTCTAGTTTTGAATGAACTTATTCCAATCTTTGTTAGTTATATGACACACTGACCCCGTAGGTAAATCATTTGAAGTCTTTCGTGAACTAATTCACTCACTTTCGTCGGCAACATTTCCTTCATGTTCAGTTCTGAATTTATGCATTACATATAACCCAGAATAACAAGAAGTGAATGGAATTATTTATGTTATAAGAAATGAGTAGAATTAATATTTTCTGCTTAATTTTCCACACACACGCCCCAACAATTGGATTGTTAGGGGATGAAAATTAACATTAGTCATAAATAAAGTTGTGAGATGAAAGCTAATCCCATTTTTCTAATTTTCAGAATAAAGTTTTGTCTTTTCGACAAAGCACTCCTAAATGTCATGCAGTAAAATCTAATTAGTTTTAAAAGAATTTTAACAGAAATAATGAAATTCTCAATGTTTGATGAGTTTTCTGCATTAATCAAATTTTTGAAAATAATACTTGGAAGACATTAAAATTAACGAATGTTAGCAATAAAATAAATTAAGGGTACAATACATTAAATTAATGCTGTGGGTGTAAATGTTTGGATGGGTTAGTGTGTCAATTCGATTCGTCCAATAAAATGAATGGGGGAGACATCACAATGCAGATCCTGAGGATGTGGCACAAAAGGGAAGACACTGAAGGATGGCACAAGATGATGAAGAGAGATCCTTCCATTATTTGCAAAATACCATCCTTCGGGGGATGATTAAAAGGGAGGGTGACAATGACTGAGATGTCATGGTATATCTTCCACCGCAATGTCTAAAGGGGTAATTTTACATTAAAATCATGCGGATGAATGTCGTCTTTTCACCATGATTTTCCAAAAGATTGGGGTAGGGGGATTCTTCCCTTTTTGCGATTGTTTAGCTTGTCTGACTCAAGACATCATGTGTAACCCCTCCAAGACGTGAAATGACCTATTTATGGAATTTAATTTTCAACGTCATCTCCAAAACACGTCACACACTTCTAATGCATACTATGGAGACATCACCATGAGGTAATAGATAACATTATTCCCCATCATGTAATCTCATTGACTTAACGCAATTCACCATTATTATTTTTCCTATAAACTCGCACATCTTCTCAGCACATCATACAAAATGCTTATGGTTTGAGAATTTTTTAATAACAAGATTTTTATGGATGATGCACCACGTACAAGGACTCATTTTGCATCAAGTGCCAATAAATAGCACATGATGTTGTAAGGCAATAAAAGAGCAGCAAAGGCATGAGGCAATACACGAAGCATAAAGGCTTTAGCAAGATTTTTATTTTATTATAATATTTCGAAATATTTAGAAAATTGCGTTCCAACAACACAATTGAAAACGTTTTATTTATTATTGGTATTAAAATAGATTTTCGTGTGGATGAAATTATTTTTACAAGCTGCAAATATTATATTTCTTAAAAACAATCAATTTATTAACGAAGTTTTTCTCTCTTGAAATCTGTCTTATTGGAGAGAAATCATAGACATTCACATGCAGCATAACGTTTCCCACGATTTTTCTGCCAAAAAAATGAATATTCACTTTAATAATATACTTAAGTATGTATAGGTATGTATTGTGCAATAGGTAGTTAATTAATAGTTTTCCATGGTCTATCTTGGTAAACCGATTTTAGAACGACCGATACTTATCAATTATGTATAAACCTAGAGGTCAATTTGTTTAGATATTTATCTCAGGACTTCGGTGACCCCCATATATTTATATTTCAGTTTTAATTCACAATTCTAAGTAGGGGAGACCGGGGCAGGTTTAGTATTTCATAGTTTGCCTGCGAAGGAATATTGAGGAAACCACTGTTTATTCTAAATATACACTTCCCTTTCTATTCAGTGAAATATTTATCAGCCTCATACAAACATTTCTTGTACAAATTATACTCAATGAAAAATTGCATTTAGTGGCTAAATCTACCCCGCTCTCCCCTAAAGGTATTTAGCATTTTAACCGGTTTATAGATAAATTCGCTACGCTTCAATTTCCAGTTGAAGTCAGTTCAGGCTTGTGAATAATTCCAATACCTTTCTAAAAAAAAATTAAACTTCACGAAATTGAATGAGTCCTTTCATTTTTGTCAAATTTGATCATGTTGAAGCAAATCTGTGCACTCAAATCGCATCAAATGCGCCAAAATGCTTCATTATGCCAAAAATTCCTCACTGTGTAAGCATCACAACAGATTTAAAAAAAATTATGGCAGAAAATAACTATAGAAATTAAATAATAAAATCATTTGAGATATTTCTTATCCGTTCATAACAGCATTGTACAACTGATCAATATTAAATTAAATATGAACAGTTGTCATACTTAAAACTTTAAAAGTAGTAAAATTTTCATTCAACATTCAACAAAAAGAAAACGAAAAGTTTTTCACTTTAACTTGAACCATCTCAGTTGATAATTATTTAGAATAAACCATATTAAATTTTTAGGATTTCTAATTAAATAAGATTGATTTTTATGACGCTGCTAGGTCTTTTAAATTTGGTAAAAATGAACCGAATAGAATTTTACCGCTCTTACTCTTTCAACCCGAAATTAGATATTTATAATCGTCTCGGTTTGTCGATTTCTTTTTAAATTAAAATTTTAATTATTTTCAATTTCAATTTTAATTTGAAAGACAGACATAACTAAATAAAATTTCAGTTTGAAAGAGTAAGAGATAATATTTCAATGGATCTAATTTGACTGAATTGAAAATTAGCGGAGTGGTTTACTGACCGAACTTGATTTCATATACCTCCACCATTAATTTCAGATCAAGAAAAAATTCGTCAAATCGACATTTACATTCCGTTCCTTTGCAAATATTATGAATATACTCAATTTATATTATTAAGACAACATTTATAATATAGTCCTATGTAAGTACTCTGTATTTTTGGGCATGAATAAAATTCAAAATTAAATTCAAATTCAAATACGTCTATTCCACTCTTTCACACATTTTTTCTTCTTTTGAACTTCACAGCAAATTCAATTCCGTTTAATTTAAATTGAATGTTAAAGAGTGGGGCAAACTTAATTTAAATATTTGAAAATGAAAGGTATGTGAATTTTGGTTTCATAAAATTTTACAGGTCAAGAAGGTGTGCCGAAACCTGTATAAAAATTAATAAATGGCACCAGCACGCCTTTTAGGTCAGGAAATTTCCATGAAATCAAAATTCGCATCACCGTATTTCTCACACATTTTGCATATAACTCATTCTTTTGCGCACAAAATGAGATTGAACTAAATTTAAATTTTTCTGATGTTTAAATGAAGAAAAAGAGTCCGAAAGAGTGGGACAGGATATGCGAAACAATGGAGAAAGAAAGATGTGTGAATTTCGATTACATAAATTTTCCTGATATAAAAGGCGTGCCGGAGCGGAACCATAACAAATCGAAATCAGATATAATTGTCTCTTTCTGTCAAATAAAAATAGAAATTGACAAAAATTTGCAATTTTACTGTTCACTTGTGTTTTGTCGATTTATAACTATAGGGGGAGGTGGGGCTATATCGGGCTGTGGGATTACATTAATATTCAATTTTTTCGCATATTTCCGAAGGATACTGGATCTTAACGTAATGTAATTTAGATAGACAAAATAATTGTGAATCTAAATAAAATAGATGTAAAGATCAGCTGCCTTTAGAAATATGCGAAAAACTCGTATATCAATGTAACCCCTAATATAGTCCCACCTCCCCCTACAGACTTTTAGCGCATTATAGCACAACTTTTAGCTTGGTATGATTTCATGAAATCAAAATTTTCGTTCAGTTCTTTCCCAAAATATTTGCACAAATCTATCCCTCTATTTCGGTCTTAAAATTCGACTGAACTACATTTAATTTAGTGTGAAGTTCAAAAGGAGAAGGGTGCGAAAGCATAATATATACATATACAAAGCTTTTAAGAAAAAAAAGAATAAGAATTTTAACTTTATGAAATTTTTCTGATCTAAAAGGTGTGCCAGATCCATAAAAATCCATTTTAAAGATTTATTCGTGTACATTTTCATGTATGAGCTGGGCACTTTATATAATTTTATTAAAAAAAAGAAAAATAAAAAGAAAGATAGTGCAACCTTTGTGTGAGAATGAGAACCAAATTTTTATCTCCTTATTTATGCACTCTGAGCATAATTGCTTAAACAGAAACCAGTTGTTTGCTTTTAAAGATATAGCAAATAAATTATACCCTGTGGTGTACTCCTCGTAACTAAAAACTATTTTCAAATAATATTTAACGGGTAATGAGTACAACTGGTTTTAGCTATATGTAAACGAGAAAAAAATAGGCTTAAATTATTACAAGAGAACAGATTTTCATGTGTTTCCCCAGAATGCTTCTTGAGGAAAGAAAGAAAAAAGTTCTAAGTTTCCAAATAAAAAAATCCCCTCAGAGGAGAACAAAATATTTTTAAAAGAAACATTTTATCGACTCTTCTTTTCAAGTCATTCCGATGGAGATTGAGAACTGCTTTTCCCGCCCTCATCCTCAGCCGCTCCCCTTTTATGGAAAACAGATAGCTTTATACGTACTTTGTTCACTTCTTTTTACAACTTTGGGAACAAGTGTAAAATATTTATAGTATTTACAAAAATATTGGTAAAGCTCCCTTTAATACAGTATTTCTGGTGAAATTGTCGAAGAAAGTCGCCTTCATAAAATAGCAAAAGAAAAATGTTTGCGTAACACGATATCCCTCTTTGTGGATTTTGTAATCAAAACTTTCTAATGAATGAATTGGTAAAGTAATATCGCAGAAAAAGAAGGTGGGATAACATCCCATGTTACAAGAAATTTAAAGTTAGTATTGAAGAATTTTGTCTATTTTATCATTTGACAATTTTATGGTATTTTAAATATGCGAGAAACATTAAAAAAATCAGTTAAACAATAGAAACACAATTTAAAGAAACCAAATTTTAATAATGAAGTAGATTTTCCGAAATTAACATTTTGAAATTAAATATTACAGATTTATAAATTATCAAACCCATAGCAGATATTGAAATACATTTCGTTTAATCGCTCAAAATAATGCAAATGCATGATTATTTGTTATCAGGGTATTTCCGGATTTCAGTCTAAATTAATAATTAAATTTTTTGACTGATGCATGAATCTGTTTTAAAATAATTTATTAGCTTAAGCCATATAAGCAGTAATGGCGATGTACAAATGATAAATAGCCGATTATTTTTGACAGCCGTGATAGCCGTTCTTTTTGCGCAATATATTTATTAAATTGATCAGACAAACAAATATAGCGTTAGTACAAAAGTTCTTGATAAGTAAATTCGTAAGTCAGAAAATTTTTACAATATTGATTTAATTTAATCTTCAAGTCGTTAATTAAAAACTTTATTATTATTTAAAATCCTAGAGCTTTTAAATTTCTTCCTTCTCGAGTTTTTTACATAAATTTGTTTACGTTGGTAACGAGATTTTAACTTGGATTCTTTACAATTTTATTTTGTTAGAGTAAACCCTAATATGTTAACCAGGAGAAAATCTTGAAAGTCAGCGACCATTAAAAATTAAATTTGGGAGTTTTGTGAAATATTCTTAAGATTTTTCTGTCTGATAAATAAAAAAAATGTACTAATAAATAGAAAAAAATGTACACAAATAATTTTGCCACGCTCAACTGGTAAACACAGATATTTTGTAAAATATGTTTATTACCCTAGATCGAAGGAAATTGAAGGAATTTGCAATTATCTTAAATTAGTGTGTATAAATGGTACAAAGTACAAATACATTAGTTAATAATACGTTTTATGGGACAGTTTCAACATTTTGATTGAATTTGACGGAATTGATTTTACAGATGATATTTTTCAATTAATTTTTAAAAATCGGTTCTGAAAATATGTTCTTTTTTATTCACAAAGCTATTACAGCATTTTTTTTAATTTTCAGTTCAATTTTGAAATATCTTTGGTGTATTGAGATATCTCGATTATTAATATTTCATTTTATAGTTTTTTAATGTTATGTTGGTACACAGGAAAAAATGATTTTCTGATTTACAAAAAATGGTTGTTGAGAAAAAATTAGAAATGGAAAGACATTTTATTAAAAAAAACAAATAAAAAAAACAATTAGGGGAGAGTGGTCTGCCTTTGAATGCGGCAGCCTTTGAATGTTTAAATTTTTCTCTTATTCTCAAAGCAAAAATTCTATTTTGTGAACTATAATTAATACTATTAACTATTTTCTATTAACTTCGATTAACAAAATGGTATTTATTCTTTGGGAAATAACAGAAAAATTGAAGCATTCAAAGGCTGCCGCATTCAAAAACAGGCAACTTTCCCCTATCCAAATTTTTTATAACTTTTTAAAATGTCTAACAGAATCTGTCCTAATACATAAAATTTTTCAAATGCAGTAAACTATATTTTTCTTTTGATAAATAAAGCGTATATTACTTTAACTAATTCTATAACCTTTTAACCCTTTAAGAACGAATGGGACATCAGTGTTCCAAAAAGAAAAACCATTTTTCTGACTATTTAGAGATCAAAATAAGTTTCTATAGTAAAAAAAAATTGGAGCACCGGTGTCCTACTCGTCCTTAAAGAGTTAAGGACTATTGGGTCATCGGTGACCCAAAAACAAAATTTCTTCAACGGATATTTAAAGTTTCGTTTTGCCAAAAAAAGTGACGTTTTCGAATCCCTGTTTTCAATCCGATCGTCCATAAAAGGTTAACTATTTAGGTAAGGTATTAAGTATGTGGGACATTTGTAATTTAAAACTAGATACAATAATTTTTGGTGATCTTCCGGAGCCGTACAAAATTTTTCTAGGCTTGCAGACTAATTTTTTAGGAAACTTAAAATTAAATGAAAATTTTCGTTCTAGATATCTTGGTCTCCGTTTAGTTGCCTTAGTTTACCTATTTTACAGTCCTGATAAAAAGCGTTGTTCAAAAATATTCATTGATGGAACATTAAACGAAAAGAATTAACTACAAAATAAATTTAACAGAAATAAAAAAAAAATCATATGAAATATAGGGCTCTGAATTTTCGGTTTTGAGTTGAGAATAAAATAGAATTTCACGGAATTTAATTTAATCAAATGTAAGTTGTACATTTACGATGGCATTAACAAGTAGGACGGCCAATAAAAAAAAACTGAACAAATACCCAAAATTAATTTTCACTGTTAAAATTGATAAAAAAAATACTTCAAAAGTGCAAATCGTTTTTTTTTTTGTAAGGGCATATTGACCCGATTAACAAATATTCATTTCATGTTCAGAGTATTTGGAAAGCAAATAAAACTGTTGCCTTTTTTTAATTTAATTTTTAAGGGTGAGATAATAGTATACATAAATTATCTTTAATAATAAGTGTGGTGTCATAGTAAACAGGTATAAAGGTAGGAGTTGTAAGAATAGGTAGGTATCTTAGAATTGATAAGTGCCAGGAGAATCTTTGTACACTTTTCCTGCTGTAATGAATTCTGATAGCTGTATAACTTACCTCCAGCAGGTGCTACAATTGTAAAGAGATGGGCCAAGATGAGGGCCCTCACTGGGGCCGATGCTGGCCAGTACATGGCTGCTAGAGACTTTGACGACACTGCACAGGTGACACTCTCATTGCCATTTGTTCCTCTTCAGTGAGTGTTGAATTTTTATGAATCAGCCCCAAAGATTAAGAAAAATCTATCCTTCTTTCGAGATTTCTTTCTCTAACACCACACCTAAATACCCATTAAACTCTCATCCAATATCATTTCCTGCGCCACAAATTTTCACGCGAAAAATTCAGTGCTAGATGTCCTATCGTCTTCGTGCTGCCACTTGACAACTTTTATCACCTCATTATGTCTTACCTGGAAAGAAAGTGGCAAAAAAAGGAATTGTGAATAAATAGAAAATAATTTTACAGGCAAATTATCGATTTTATATATTTCCATATAAAATTTTCCCCATAATGCTGAAATGTTCCACTTTTGCTTCGATTAATAAGGGGGAGTGTAAGTGACGATTGACTTTCCAACAAAGAATCTAATTAAATATGGAGATGTAAGGAGAAAATGTATTTAGGAAGTAATATTGGGTGAATAAGGGGGTGGAAGGGGACTGGGACTTCCAATCAACTTTATAAGATGTCAATTAGAAAGTCTATAGAAGTTGTGAAATCAAAATTCTAAATTGTAAGAATTTTCATTAGCATTTTATTAGAAAATTCGTTCATTGCCTTTTATAGTCCTTCCTTTTTTCCACTCCACATGAAGTATCACAAAAAAATATCTCGTTAATATTCCTTTTAGGGTTTTTCACAGAGTCCAAGTGAAATATACATGATATTTACTGGACGACAAAAAAATAGAATCCCTTTGATGGAATATTGTGTATACACTACGTGCTTTTTTAATATTGCTCTATTGACTGGGTATATGTTTACAAAATGCTGTGAATATTCAACTCGTTTGCCCATGCATTAAAAACACTGTCCATTTTGCAAACTAAAAAGCATAAAATAGGCACTTTGATGATTTCATGGTGGAAATATCAATGGAAATATAGTCAAAGTCATTGAATACCTTTTATCATGATCTATATTGCATTTTCTTAAAAACACTCTCCTCTACCATACAGTAAAAAATGCTACAGGAAGGATTTTTCAGACGAAACTAATAGTTGTAGTAAAAGTTCTATTGTGAAAATTATGTTGAAAAGAACAATTAAGGGGCTTCTTGGAAATTACAATTTATTAATTTCACCCATAATATTTTCTCCAAGACTTGTCCAGCTTATACTGCACGGTATAAATTTCTCTTCTGGAACATTAATTTTACGAATTAAAAAAAGGACAAAGTGTATTTTACTAGGTATTCACACTGTAGCAGAATAATTAAAATTTGCAGAAAATCCCATCTAAGACTTTAAACTGAATTTTAAGAGCCATCAATCCAACTTTGTATTTGATCGTTTCTAACCAGTTGCATTCGAAGAGAAAATTTGCTAATTTGTTCTTCTTGATTTAATAGAACTTTGAATAGTCATAGGGTATAGCTTGCAGTAAATAAACTTCTAGTAAATTTTACAGAATTTACAGGAATAAGTAGGGAAAAATGATCCATTTGGATCCATTAGATTTCGAAAAACCACGAATTTGTTTTTTTTAGGCTTTCGAAATATTCTGAAACTATCCTAAACTTTCAGTTTGAAACCCGTATTAGGGGGAGTTGGGGCTACTTTAAGCTGTGGGGCTAGATTGTTATACGACTTTTTCGCCTATTTCTAAATTAAGCTGGGCCTTACAACTATTTTATTTAGATCCACAATTATTTTGTCTATCCAAATTGCATTATGTTAAAACCCATTTTCCATTAGAAATATACGAAAAAATCGTATAACAATCTAGCCCCACAGCTCAAAGTAGCCCCACCTCCCCCTACCATTGTATAGTTTTCTGCTGAAATATTTCTCTTATTTTCGCATATTAAAGAAGTAGGAAAAGGCTTTCAGGCTTTGCACTCTCTAGCATCGAACACTTCCTATTTAGCCAATTTGACCTAATTTTTTCATGAAATGTGTGACTTAAGACTACGGCATTGAAATTATTGCCGTAGATAGATCAGATTCATTGAAGGAATATGGGAAAAATCAAATGTTCGAAGATAGAATGTGTGCGAAGCCTGAAAACCAGCCCCTACGGAAATAAAAAAAATCAGGTGAAAACTAAACGAAGATAACACGGATTTGAAACTGGAAGTTTAAGACAGTTTCCGAATGGTCCGAAATACTAAAAGTAGAAATCAAATTTAGTGGTTTTTCGAAATTTAATGGGTCATTTCCTCATACTTATTTAATCCTAAACTAACTAAGTGATATCGTATTATGGGGAATGTAGGCATGGTTCGCATACTGTGAACCTTCAAACTTTGCAAACTGTGAGCATACTAATGCTAAACTGGATCATTGCAAACAAAGAGAAAATTCGGTTAGTTTGATGGTCCCCAGTATGCGAACCATACCTACATTCCCCTATATGACGTAAATAAATCATTTTTTAAGCTTTAGTCTAAGGCTTATCTAAGGCTTAGATGTTACCAGAATGTAGAGTGGATTTTTATAATTTTAATAGAACAGATTATATAAAGGACTGATGCTCGCGAAATTCAAAACCTCATGTATTTCCGGTTCTCTTTCACAGAATTTGAAGATTATTAATTTACTCCTATAATATTCAAACTCGGTCTTAAAAAATAATACAGCTTTGTTCTTCATAAAACTAACAGTAGAACGTTTTGCTGTGAGTTTACTACATTACGTTTTCAACTTCAATTTCAAGTAGAATTTTTGGCATTCCGTTTTAGCTCATATCAAGAATCTCACGTACATGAAGCTGATCAAGGCTTATGGGAACTGCTTGTAATTTGGGACAGTTTGTAATTTTGGACACTTTGATGGTAAAATTGGACACTGCAAATAAATTGATTAAAATTATCAAAATTTCTATAAATATCTAATGAATATTGTAAGATAACACAAAATATGTTGAATTTTAAGTATATATTGAATTAAAATTGCGCTAATGACACTTCAAAACAAATTTAAACACAGCAAATTTTCCTTTGCCTTAAAGGACGAAACTAAGAACTTCCAAAAACAGAAAACCCATTGCCCTAAACGACGAAACTAAAAACTTCAAAAAACGCCGCTACAATTTCATTATTTTCTTTAATAAAATATACTTATTTAAAATATAAGAAAGACAAGATTTCCAAAGACAAAGTTTCCGGAAAACAAAGATTACCGATGACAAGAATTCCAAAGACAAACTGGGAAAAACAAAAGTGTGAAAAACATATTGGAAAAAAAAACAAAGATTCCGCAAACCGTCAGACGTAAGTTCAAAAATTTACAATTTTGTCGGAGATTCATCAATGAGGTGATATTTTTATCTTTGGATAGGTGTTTTTGCTTTCAAAATTTTGTAAATTTTTAGTTTTGTGATGACTAGGTTGTAAAAGTGCGCGAAGAAACAAGGGAGCATCATATCTACGAAAGATGCTGTGCAAAAAGCCTTATCCATTTAACTCTTTCGCGTCATTAGGGTCATATATGACCCGGGGAAAAAACAATTTTTTTTGACTATTAACATTAATTGAAATCTATCGGTTTGTGCACGACATCATAATAGAAGGATGTAAGATTCTTGGCTAATTTTCTCAAGACTCCAGATATTCAGGAAAAGAAAATATTTGAGATCAAAAATCACTAATTTCGAACTTTGTGAAATGACTTTTCTTTTTCAAAATTTTTTATATTAATTTATTTTTTTCAGCAAAAAGTTCTTTAGAAACACAAAATAGAATATCCAAAGATTGTATATTGCATATTTTGATATAATAAACTACTCTCAATTTTCCAGAAAAGCGTGTAGAATTTTCCGGGTCATATATGACCCTATGGTCCCCAAGGGTAACAGTGTTTTCGTCCCAAATCTATAGCGAAATGTAGTTGGGACATTGTTTTTCTTCGCGAAATGCAGGTGGGACATCTTGCTCCTGGACATTTCATCTTATATCTGATGAATTATAACATATTTTGCAATATTTTAGAGTATTCTGCAAGCGTTTCATATTGTGCAATTGTATTGTGTGTGAATAAATAATGTGGATAAGTTTATTTTTGCCAAATACCACTCAAAATATTGTGACAGTGACTGTTCAAGGGATTTCCAGGAAGATTCCTTGAACACCAGGAGTACAGTGTTCATCAAAGCAATCCAGTTTGCCATGGTTTTGGCCAAATTAACAACTTTAAGCAAAAAAACTCTTAGAAAGCCCGTGATATAGATTTTGAAAATGGTAAATACACTTCCCTTGAGGACAACAGGGTCATATATGACCCAGGGTTTTTCCGAGTTTTCACGCAATGGAAAATTTTTTTCCTCTCTGAATTATTATATTTGATCATAAAGCATTAGGAAAAACTCAATTTTACATGAATTCATCTGCTGAATAAAAGTGGGACGCGAAAGAGTTAAGGACGAGTGTGACACTGGTCCCAAAAATCAAAAACCATTTTTTATGATTTTAAAGGACATGCTAACTTTCTATAAACTATAACTTTCTATAAAAAATTCCACCAATTATGACACCGGTATCCCACTCGACCTTAAAGGATTAAAATAGTCCCGGAAATACCAGGGAATGCGTGAATCCGCGTGTACTTGAAGTGCCAAAGTCAACTCTATTTAATGACTGATATGGAAAGTTTCCAAGCTATTTGTGACATTCTAGGGTTCCCTCTCATAAACAGGAAGCGGCCTTGGTAAGACAGGTTCTTGAACTGGAGAACAATGTTCATCCTACTGAGGCGGATTAGCTGTCCAAAACTACAAACAAGTTGTCCAAAATTACAGTCAAATTCATGTTTACGTTTTTAATCTTTTTGATACGTATTAAGATGAGTTTTAGAAAGATATTTAAATGATACTATTTAATGCTTGTCAAGGTTCCAAACAACACATCTTAAAATGGTGTAAATATAACATTAAACTTGATTTTATATTGAAAATATGCACTATTCCTCTATTACCAATTTTAATCATATAAGAACCTTGGAGTCCGAGCTTAAATCTTTGGAATAAATCTACCTTTTTGTTAGCTATTCCACCTCTCCGAGGGTCATCGGTTTTCATAATGATTACATTATTCGTCAGCATTTACTTAGCAAAAACAGATTTTAATGTTCTTATTGCTTTAGAACATTATGGAAAATCTAGAAAAAACTTCTCATATTTAAAGCTTGAATTCTAATTATATTTAGGTAGAAGAATCTTAAAACGGGAGAGCTGTCAAAAGAATTATGGTTAGAACTAATCCATTCTCTATAATTACATGTAGGATAATCAAAAGGGGGAAAAATACAGACATTCAGCGAAGATATGTTGTGAAAGTGTTACGTTAGCTGCTTTCTAATTTGCTTTAGAGAGAAACCATGATTATTAAACTTGAATTTGCCAACCAGATTCACAAGACCTTATATTACCAGTAACACGGGCTGTCGTGGGGGCAAACCCATCATTACATATTTGTGTTCTCTAAACACACATTTTGTGCCTCCACCCTCAAACCCCACAATGTGCCAAAGCCATTGTCACAGGAGTGCAAATATAGAGCCCATCAGGCGCCACCTTTGAAAACGCACAATACATAACCTTTGTCTTGTGTGACATTTATGAGGAGACAGGCAGATATATCTGACAGCATAAAATTCACCACAAAGCTTTTCATTATCTCAATGCTCCTCCACCAACCATAAGGAGTCTGCAGACACAAGCACATGCGAAGTGAAATTACTTTCCGTTTCCGCTTGTTGGATGGAAAATTATTTTCAAAGCATCCAACATTCCACACTGTCTAACGTGCTCTTCAACAATTGCGAGACAGCAACACTTTATTATTAAAATAGGAACTAAAATAAAATACTCATATTCTAGCTGAGAATGCTGAAATACTACTTTATAACATAGTACAAAGCATAAAAGGAGCACAATTCGCTTGAATGGCTATCAAAATACTTATCCTAAGACAGAGATCACGATTTGGATCACAAAGCTATTTGAACTTACATTTTGATATGTTAAATCGTAAATTGTACCAGATTTATATGCATCCTTGTTAATGCCAAGTAAAATTTATTTATACGATTGATTCAACACTTGTCTTCCGATATCAATTTTGATACGTAGAAATTAATCATCTGTTATGGAAAGGGTTATGATTCCTCTCGTTCAGTAATAACCTTCCTTATTTGGGAGCTCTCTTCGGTTTAGACAGGGGCCTCTCGAAATTTTATTTTTGCAAAAGGTTTGTCATAGAAGAACTGAAGACAATTGGCAAGTTTTTTCCTAAAGAAAATTAACTTATCAGTCTGATATATTTCAAAATCGTGTATTAAAAGCTATTTAATAATACATATTTCATAATGTTCGCCAAAATAATACAAGAACTACGAGCAAATTTGTTTAAGTCGCGGTGTAATATCTTCAAAAATTTTACAAGGAAAAGTAAAAAATAGCTTCACTTTTTATTATACTTGATGGACCTCTGGTTTAGATTTTTCTGTACCGATTCGAAAGCATATAAGAGAGAAGTTACGTATAAACCCGTTGGAAGTTCGAACTTTAAACTGTCTAGTTACACAAGAGCGAGCAAGTTCACGAAAAGAACATTTTTTTTTAATGAAATTGCAATTCAAACGTTCTACCATCCTGAAATTTGATAAAACTACACAAAAATTCATTTTTGCAGCAAATGTTTACACACTATTGTTGAAATTGTTGATGATTGAAGTATGAAGAATACCGAAATTCGAAATAGCAGAACAGTCAGCGCTAAAGCGGCGAGTACGTAAACTTGAACTTTAGGCTTCCTGTAGATTTTCTAATAGGCTTGACTTGGCTTTGGAGCGGCTTTGTGGATATTACGGCAGAAGTTGTAATCCAAGTCCAAGTGCAGTGTAACAATTACCGGCTGTACGTGTTTTACCCTGCCATATTCGACACCTGATGAAGAGTACATCCATCTTCGAAACGTCGGTCGTAAACCTATGTCTCACAATGTCGGTCGTAAAGAATAAAATTGTGAAAGTCAAGAAAAGTTCAGTGCTTCAGTATTCAGAGAAGGAAAACGGTAAAATATGTTGAATTGTATTATTCTGCAGTAGTCAAATAAAGAGAAACTTATAGCTTGGTGGCCAACGTGACGCTTTATTGGCCATAACTTCCATTCTAATTGTCAGAAGTTCATCTTTAACAGCGAATATGAAAGGCATCTTGACATGCTATTGTTTTAAAGGCATTGCAGCTTTGAGTGGTATTCATAAAGGACATTAAAACTGGAAAATCAATTTATGATAGTCCTAATTTCGACTATCAGGATATTTCCGTTTTTTATTTCCATCCAAATCTGTAAGTTTGTTATAGCTGGGGTTGATACCTCTTTCTTTGTATAGATATCTATGGTACCACATATACATGTATGTATACTTTGTATAAGTGTCCTTTCCTCCCAGCTATTACCTGGGCGTTGGACTCAAGCCGTATTATCTTGATTAAGTGAATTTTAACTTAACCGGATTAAGCCTTTGTAAATTAAACGATTTCGCAGAAACGTTGCTTGTTGTGTACATTTTCATTAACCAAATTACCTAATACCGGTTTCAGACCTAAGGCTTAGCTATATGGCTTAATTGCTCTAATTTATTATTAATAACGATTTTTTGAAAAAAATTAACTTAGGATTGGATTATTAAAGATAAATGACCTATCGGGCTCTTAAAAGCAATAAAATTGCTCGCTATTTAGGACTTTGAGACCTTCGGGAACTGGGCTAAACCTCTAGTCTGAAGCCCGTATAAAATAGACAAAATCGTAATATTTTTGTTATCCATAATTTTATTTAAGTAGTCTAAACGGGAGGAGGGGGAAGGGGTGGGTAATATAACCTCTTAAACCCCAATGGGAAGTCATGAACCTGAGTTTTACGAACAAGGAATCTGTTCCTTCTAGAGAAGGTTAGGCGAAGGTCCAACAACCCCTCCCCGTAAAAGCAAGATTGTTAGGAAAACTCGCAAGGAGCTTTCGAGTCGAAAAGACTGGAGGAAGTTAGTATGGGAGAGGTCCAGCCCCTTAAAGGGACGTTGCAGCCACCTAAGTAAATAAGTAATAAGCTTATTAATTTGAGCTTACCCTTGGATTGAAATTTATTTTGAATTTTTAATACAGAGCAAATTAATATAAAAACGAATTTAATTAAAGTGTCCATAAAGATTTTAAATTTTTATTTTTTTAACGAAAATTATCACGTACCAAGTAAAGATATTCAAGTACGTAGTGTACTTCGTTAACCCTTTAAGGATGATTGGAACACCGCTGTCCCATAAAGAAAATAATTTTCCTGACTACCTAAAGTTATTTTTTTCTTATGTTTGTACGTACTTGCAAAGTAGAAGGTTGAAGGAATCTAAGATATTTTTTGCAAATCTTCACCTATTTTATAGTAAATTTTTAAGCTGAAATATGACGAATTTTTAAATTCTCACGTTGAAAATTAATTTTAATTATTTTTTATACTTCCAGTTTTTTTTTAAGCAAAACCGTTCTGGAAAAGGAAACTACAATACTCAAATACAATTTCGTTAGAGTGAAAATTATCAGTCATTGGTATCGTCAGAAAAATTACTTAAATATTTGGGCTATTTTTGTCCCTAATGTTCATAGAGACAAAAAATACACCAAATCACACTCTGTTTGCTTTTCGAAGGTTAGATGTAAGACGTTTTATAAGTTTTGTTTATCGGTTTCATTTTTATTGCTAATTTTCGGTTAGCCAAAACTGTCTCGTCGTTAAAGGGTTAAGGGTAATTAGATAAATATAGTTTTACAATGCGGTTCGATGCGTTCAATTTTTCATTCATCCTATTCAACTTCATCAGATCATGTAGCATGGATTTATGGTACTGGTTTCCCTACTTGATGCTCTATCACAACATAAAATGTCTGTTGTTGTATGAAAGCAAAATATAGAAAATCATCCGAACGATAAGACAGCCTTATTCTTGCAGAAGAGGCAAACAATCGATAAATTTCAATTTGATGTGTATTATAATTGTGATTAAACATAATTAAAAGATTTTGCTGTGTGCTCTGTGAGTTCTTAGTTGAGTTCGCTTAATAGATTATAAGCATATATACTACAAATATACTACGTCATGTATACAATTACGTGCAAGTACTATTGAGTATATTAATAGATCCAATTATTATCATTAAATTTAGATAATTAGTTTACTTGTATTGTATATAACTCTAAAATTGCATTCAGCTTAATATCTCACTTATGTAGTCGAACATAGAATTTCATGTTGCTTCCAGATGTTCAAAATTGATTGCTCAAAAGGGGTCATTATTAAATGAAAGAGCAGTATCATTTTGCTAATGAATTTTCCTGATTATACTATCAATTTTCAATTCACTTTAATAAATTCAGAAGAATTTATATGATTGAGTGCAGACAAAGTTTTAAGCTTCCTAAATCATGGTACTGTATGCTGTAAACTTCTTCAACTATCGCATTAAAATTTTGAATTGAAAATTTCTAGAGGACAATAAAGGTGTTGAATTAAGTTTGAAAGAAAGATTTTAAAGTTTTGGGTACAACTTTGAACATGTTTCGTACTTCATTTGAAGAATTCTTAAATTCGATGTGAATTCCGTGAGAAATCTTCTGGTGAATTTGAATGGAAATTCAATTGATGTGATGAGAGGATCTAAATAGATGATGCATGGTTGAATTGAGTAGGGCTGTCAAACTTCGTAGAAATTAAGACTGAGAAGAATGAAACTTTGTAAGCTTATTAGTTTTCCAATAATTACTAAGTATCTCAACTAAAATCTTAACTAAATTCAGCTGACTCATTCTTGGTAGGAAAGCGAATGGAAGAGTTATTGTAGACGTCTACAGTCGAGTAGTAATGTATATTATGGAATTTTTTCTCAAATTTTCCGTGTGTCCTTGCCCAGTACCAAGCATTATAAAGACTAAATTTTTCCTATGTTTCTGAATAAATATAACTTAGCAATATATATTTTAAAAACAAGACACATAGCCCTATAGTTTTTAAAATACGGGTGCAATGGGTCACATTCATTGAAAAAATGGGAAAAATTTGGTCATTATGAAGTTTGGGACCGTGCAAAGCACGAGAACTTTCCCCTAACTCAATCATTTTTAAAGAGTTAAAGAAAATACTTCAACTGTTTGATAATTCCCCATCCTGCCCAAGAAACAATTTTTTCATAATATAGTCTTGTAGAAAGCCTTAGGTAAGGCACTATAGAACCAAAAATCTTTTTATTTGCTTATAACGCTCTTGGTTCCATCACTGAGATTACTATAAGTAAAGTGGCGCACTGTTAAGGATCTTAAGAGCGTCTATAGGAATTTCAACAGAAAATTCTCACTTTAAGTTTTTTAAAAGTGCACTAAAATACTTTTTTAACACTTGGTTCTGTAGGGCAGCTATTTTGCTTCTTGGGTGCTCCCTTCAGAATTCTTAGTTATTAGTAAAAAAAACTATAAAACTATAAAAATTTTATTTAGAGTATTTAGCAAAAACAAAAGTATTTTCAGCAATCCTGAAGCAAATTTTGTATCATATACCATATTAATAGTCCTTGAGACGTATTAATTGGAAATTAATGAAGCATATTGAGAGTATAACAATACGATAAATTAGACATTCTGCCTCAGGTGAATATAATTATACACATGCGATGAGTACACATTGAGAGTAATTGTTTATAAATAGTAAATATTTAATAAATTAAATATATGTCATGATTTCTTTGGTTCATTCCGTCGTCTTTACCCAAAGGAGAAGATGAATATTGTTAACAAAACCCTTTTCTTGGAAAATGTCAGAGCAAAAGCCATGACTGGCAGACAATAGGATGCTTTACTCCATCCACCAGTCTTTATAATTTATCAACATTAACACAAGTTGCCCCTTGTGAAAAGCCCCAATATTTGAGTGTACTTAATATAGTAAGATATTAGTAAGCTTTTGCTTAATAGACAAATAAATAATGAGCTGGAATTTCTCTTAATTTTTTTCTTGCTCCCTTTTCAAAAGTTGTTTTTCACGACTTTCTTGAATATTTAATTTTAATAGGATGGCTAGGGTGTGATGCATTGTTGGCTTTAGTGCAAAAGTTGGATGTTCTTGAGGATGGTTAGTGAATTGAGAAGCTCAATATTGCACAGAACATAAATTATTCTGCAGAATATTTTTCTGAAGAGAAAACCACTGGTCGGTGTTGGATAAAGTTTTATTTACCATTTTCGAAAGTTTTTCTACCGTTGATATATTCTTTTTTTTTGTTTTTTTTTTCATCCTGGGTATTTTCTGAAGCTTATCAAAATTTTACAAGTTCAGCACCAAGAAAAACGAGGTTTCTCCAGTCAGTTGAACAGAGACTGAATCGTCCCCAGGGCTTTTTTCTGAATACTTCACGAAATAGAAATAGCTTGCACAAGTTTGTATTGCGATAAAATAGGTGAATAAAATATAGGTAAACTGTTACACTGTTATATGTTATGGGAGAAAATATAAGTGTTATATTTAAGTTAAACACTTTCTGGTGAAGATCATCATCGAATGTGGGCTCGGGGAATTATTTTCTCAATACTCTAAGCCATTTTTCGCTCTACCCCCAAAAGACGAGGAAAAAAAGGTGGAAAAATTTGTGAGTATTTCCTTCCATCTCTTGGGTGCCCACTTGAAGAGGAAGGAAGAAAAAAAAATTGTACCATGTTTGGACTGAAAGAAATTATATACATCCACGCTCATTCTCGATATAGAATCATTCAATAAGAATTGAAGTGAGAGAGCATTTGGAAGCTCCTGGAAGAAGTAAAAAAAAGTGTGTATACATAAGAATATAAGAAGAAAAACATGGAAGGTAGAATGGAATGTATTTGAAAAGGCTGTATTATAATTTGATCATCTCTAAAGGGAGCCTAAATCGTTTTTCGGGAGCAACTTGAAAAGGTTTGTGTATTATGAAATTTAAAAAGGGCACTCACTTTCGTAACAAGATATAATTCAATAAATACGACAAAGATTTTCTCATTTTCCTCCTATTTCTTATCATGTGACTAGCATTGGGTGTAAAGAAGTAAAATATCATTTTACCTTTCGACGAAATATACTTTGGAAATTTCTATTTATGTAGTATTATACCTTTGAATCAAAACCGTATTGTTTGAAGTTCGAAAATTGCAAACTGCAGAGTAATTGAGTTTCAGACACTCTCTTGGCTGTCAGGTCAATCAATTAACACTTGTGAGAGGCACTTGAAATTTCTCTTAATCACAGCTTAAATATCTTTTCGGCATGTTGTTCTAAGCATTAGATGTATCAAGTCAATTTATAAATAGATCTACGCAGAGTAATTTTTCACTGACATAACCAAATCGCAGTGTAATATTTATCTTGAAAAATATACAAATAAACTCGGTAATGCTCAATAAAACTAGTGAATTATTTCACAATCTATTTTTACTATCGAAGCATCATACTCATAAAATTTCGCAATAGTTCTTGAGCTATTGAACTTGAATTGTTATGCTATAATTTTTCCATTTATATTTTTTTTTGTAAGACGAATAGACTATAAAAGAGAGCGCCTGTGCCATGAGAAGTCTGGATATAAATCTATATCAATAAATCACACATTTTTAATACTCAGACGAATAACAATATTTACAAAAGTTTAAATTAGAAATACTGCCATATAAAACTTTGTTATTAAGGGCTTGTGTATAATAAAAATTAAAGAAAACTGCATTTTCTCAATAAGCTTATAAAATTACCTTATTTAAACTATATATATTTTCTGAAATTTCTCTTAAACATTTTAAGAATTTCTGCCGTTCAGATCTGATTTTCGGAAACCTTTTGAGAAAAAGAGATGGAAAAACGTCTCATTGAATGCACGAACTCACAAGATAGTGCTCTCTGTGAATTATTTTTTCACACCGTCTCTTGGTGTTTACTGGTTTACTAGCGATTAGATTAATTCATAAATTGTAAAAGCATTTGAAAAACGAAAACTTGTAGGGGAATGTTGGCATGATTCAAACAGAGTGAACCTTCAAACAACGCAAATTTTCTCTTTGTTTGCAAAGAGCTAGTTCGTCATTTCTTAGCCATAAGATAGATCATTATTAAGCTCATGAAACGTGATGAGAAATGGTAGGTCAGCTGTTTGCAAAAAAAGAGAAAATTCACATCGTTTGAAGGTTCACTCTGTGCGAACCATGCCTACATTCCCTAAATAAATGTATATTTTAGAATGTTTTGATATGAGTTACAAGCATAGGTGAAAGTGCTCTTCCTTCGAACATTCATGCCTTCGAATAATGTGAAGTTTTTGTTTTTCGTAAGAGATTTACGCTAAATTATTACGGAATTATTAACAAATGATGATAAGACAATTAATATTTAAAAGAAATATGTAAGGCTCTTAGGAAAACTAAAAGAAAATTCACATTATTCAAAGGCAAGAACGTTCATAGGGAGAATACTTTCCCCTAATGACAAATAAATAATGTAAATACGAGAGGGTAACGATTTACGGATATTTAATCGATTTATTACTTATTTTAGGACTTTTAAAAGAAATCCAAATTTAAACGAATCGGTAGAAAAATAAATCTTCTAGAGTGGTTAAACTTTGACCTTAAAAAACTCGAGATGGCGAATTTTTCAGGTCATAGGTATGTTTGGACGAAATATTTATCTGGACTACCTCCAAAACATATCCAAAAATAAAAGAAATCGTAGGTGTCGTTTTTGGAATAAACTAAAAAAAAACATGGGGAAATGAAAGTCATGATAAAGATCTTTGGGTTATCTTATAACCGAAGACCGAAAGTTCGTATCTCTTATACGGGCTTCAGACCTAGGCTTAGCTATATGGCTTAACTGCTCTAATTCCTTATCAATCACGAATTTTTGGAAAGATTTAACTTAGGATTGAATTATTAAATATAATTAACCTATAGGGCTCTCAAAAAACAATAAAATTACTCGCTGTATAGGATTTGAAGACCTTCGGGAACTGGGCTAAACCTTTGGTCTGAAGACTGCTTTATCGTTGGGTCTTTAGTTGGGTAACAAGTTTACAAGCAGAAAGAAAAGAATATTTAACTCTCTATCAGGTAAGTCATTCTATAAATCGCATTTACTGCGATAATATTGCTTATTCGAAGTTTATATCTATCTCATTTTGACCTTTCGTCGACCCATCTTCAGTTTTGTGTTACAGGACAGAGAAAGAACAACAAAATTTCGTTTGCAATATTTTTCGTTTTCAAGTGCTTTAAAGTACGGTGAAAGAAACATCTATCGACACTTTAATAATTCGTGTCAGGACCTATTGATACCCTACTTTGTATCATTTAGAATACGAAATTTAAACACCTATCCTTATCGAAAAACATAAGAATAATGAAAAAAACGCCATATTACTTACATTCAAATACATTCAAATACTTCAAGTGGTAGAGTACTCGCTCTATGATGCTAGTGTCCCGGTTTCGAAACCCTTTTAGGTCACCAGGAATTTTTCTGGCGTTAAAGGTGTTTGGATTGCATCCAGTTAGCTTCACTGCACTTGATTCCACGGGGCATGGGACTGACAACCCCATCCCTGTATAAGAAAAATATAATAATGGATGTCCCAAACTCCCCTTGTGGGAAGGCCTAGTTACTCTATGAAACGTTGTTCCACCATTATTATTAGTATTATTTATAAAATCATTTAACTACCAATTTTCTATAAAGAAAATACTTTAAATTAAGTAAATTAAATTAATTAAATTGCGGGTTCTTTATACCGATTCATTACCGATTGTGACCGATGCAGGCGATCTGGAAATTTCAAGACGATAAAACATTAAACCTTACGACATTATAAAAACTTTGTTATACAAATTTTCTTGCTATTTATTTATAAATATAAAAAAATATAAGTAATTTGCTAGTTTATTCATTAAGCAGCTGTATTTCAACAATTTTGAATGGAAATAAAAGTTTTTTTTTGTACTATTCACAAGCAATCTTCTTTTTAATGCTTTTTTTATAGCGTTTTTTGTTTTACTTCTATTACACAATTAGTTATTTGATTTATCTTCTCTGTGATTTTTCAAGACATTCTATAAAACACAAAAAAATATTACCGTTCCTGTCATATACTGACATTAACCCGTTAATGTCATTAAAATATAAGATGGTTCAGTTATTGAATTTATTTGAATGGACAGTAAACTCCAATTTTGGTCATCATTAAGTCAATTCGCATTTGTTGGTTGAACGCATCTGAAATGCAAATCAATCCAAACCGATTACAACTTATTGAGGAATGTATGGGATGGTGGGGCAGTTGCATGCATAACTTTCGAAAATATTAAATTTTTGGACAATTAATTAATGTCATGAGGTACTACCGCCTTTATCCATCAAGTTACACTAGCTGAATTTAGATTTAGTTAGTTGAATACTGTTTATAGATATTACGCAAATGAGTTTTGGAAAAACTGTCAACTGTGTTGCGTGAAAGTGCCCTACACACTCCCTACTTCTTAAAAAAAAATAGAAGGAAAATGTAAAAGTTATTGGTTTTGCGGAGGAAATATCTATTCAGACGACTTCTTTAATTCAAAAAGAAAGAGTTTAAATTAAATTGTCAGATTGATTTAAATTATTTTATTCGATTGTGTCACTTAAGGTGGTTTAACATTACGACAATTTCTTCAACATTACATATTGATGGTAAACATTCGTGTAATTTTCGTCACTTAATTTTTTTTAATTTTTTGAAATTACAGAAAATTGCATTAGCTAAAACTAAAATGAAATTTGGTTTCCATTTTAATATGAACAAAATACAGAAATCCACATTAATGGTGATGAAAATCTCACTAAAATTCTGGTGAGTCATTGAAAGCTCAGGAAAACTCAGGAAAGTTCCCTTTTATAAGAAAGCTTTTGGGCAAAATGACTCAGTGAAAATGTGTGGGGTTATGTGAGAAATTTTTGGGGTCATTCACCAGGCTTGCCAATCATTCACAGTGATACATCTGTTCCTCTTTGTTTCCCAGATCCACTCGAAGAGTAAGGGATCGTCTATCGCTCCCTCGACCGAATATAAATTGTAGCCATAGTGGATGAAATGAAATATGATGGCTGGCCAGAGCTTAGTTTGATATCTACATAAAACACACGCACAACTTCCAACAATCATCTGACAAAAGCTCTCTGAAAATTTCCCTCATGGTCAGAAAAACTCGCCACCACAATTAATATCACTCTGTCTATCAACGAAATGTGTGAGAAAATTCATGGGCAATTGCGAAAGTTAAGACATGTAATTGAATAAATTGGTTTGGGAATGGTTCCAAAAGAATTGAAGGGTTGGTTAACTTTCAAAGGGTCAGACGAAATCATCATAGTTCCAAAGGGCAGTTGCCGAAATAGACGAGAACATTTCATTAAGCTATATTGATTTTAGTAATTTAAATTCTACGAAATGTAAGCTCGACGACAGATAAAGTTCTAATGAAATGCTGAACATTCAGTGAAATTTCTTTGGGGCTTTAAAGAGAAGACTGTAAAATATTTTTGAATATACCAAAAATAATAACTTTATCTGTATTAGCACTTTATTTTAATTTCGTAGGGATTTTTCGCAACCGTAGTTGATCCCAATTTCAATTTATTATATTACCTGTTACAGTCATGAATACCTATGAATGCTAGTAACTGTGTATCGTTAAAAATATATACAATTGATTTTGAAAGGATTCATGTTCATAACTGGCCCTTTTAATGGCATTGTATAAATGAGTAGTAAAAAGTTAAAATTGAGCAGTAACAAAAAAATTAAAGCATAGATATTATCGTCCAAATTTTGGCAAAGGGAAAATAAAGGGCTTTTCATTCTATCTGCACCAATTTTAAATGTTAAATATATAAATTAGACCAATTTTTGTAATGATTTAAGTTTTTTACTGACCATAATTAGATTTTTTACTGCTTGTTTTTAATTTCTTACTGCCCCTTTTTGAATTTTTGTAAGAGGGATGATCATATTTTTTCTGATTGTATTAAATAATAATAATAATAAAAAGAGTCTTTAAAATATCCCTTTCAAAATGAAATATATTATGTAAAGAAGAGTTCCTGAAATTTCTTTTAAAATTAAATTTTTCAAATGCGATATCTCAATAAAGACAACAGGGATTTATAAATAAGAAGTAGTATTTCGAGGTAATTTAACTTCTGGTAACTCGGCACCATTTGAAAAAATATTGTTTTATGGATAAACCAGTAACTAAGATAATATTTTCGAAAAGGTACTTAAAAGAAAAAATTGTAGGGAAAACCTTGTGGTAAACTGTAACGCCAGCGACTATGGGGTAGCACCGAACAGTGATTTTTATTTTTAAATTATTTGGACTATGAAGACCTTTTTTCAGTGTACAAGTACAGTAGCGTCTTCCAAATTCGAACGCTTGGAGGGCATTTTTGACATTTCTCACCTCCAAAATTCGAACACACATTTAAAAAGGAAGTGTTAGGATTATTATCTAAAAAAAACTTTAAAATAAATGGATATTAAACTTTTGAACTGTTATAGAACACAACTCTCAGACGAAACTAAACAAAGTTAAACTTTTATGTTTTATGAATAGCTTTAATCAGGAACTCTATGTATCTTTATACGTGAAATAAACTTCAGGAGGTCAAAGTCACGCACGGAGGACAAAGTCACCCGCATCTACAGAATTTACTAAATTTTAGGATTCCAAATAATAAGATCCACAAGAGATATTCACAAATAGAATTTATGCACTGTAAAGGAAGTTTTTCAAGTTTCGCACATACTCGGATTTCAAACACTACACATTTTTCTCATATTCTTTTAATTAATCGAATTTTATGGCAATATATTTCAATAATTACCAAAGAAGCAAAACAGCTACTTTATAGAACCAAGTATTAGACAAGCCTTTTAGTGCAATTTTAAAAGACATAAAACAGTGGCAGCCAAAATCCCGAAAGCCAAAATCCTGAAAAGGCCAAAATCCCGAACGCCAAAATCCCGAAAGCCAAAATCCCGAAAGATAAAATTCCGAATGTTCAAAATCCTGAAAATGATGAAATTATATGGAGGAAAATGTTTCTAGAATAATTTCCCAAGACGCAGAAGATTTCCCTTTGCCTCCAGCAAGCGCGGCTACAATCGTGGGAGTAGCTATGATACTTTTAAGAATTCGGGATTTTGGTTTTCGGGATTTTGGCCGATTTGGAATTTTGGCTTTCGGGATTTTGGTACATTCGGGATTTTGGCTTTCGGAATTTTGGCGTTCGAGATTTTGGCTTTCGGGATTTTGGCGTTCGGGATTTTGACCGGGACCCGACTTAAAGTGAGAATTTTTTGTTGAAGTTCTTATAGAATATCTTAAGATCCTCAAGAGTGCGCCACTTTACTTATAGTAATCTCAGTGATGGAACCAAGAGCATTATGCCGAAAATAGACACAGGCTGATCCTGGAGAATACTCAGCTCAGCTCGAAATATTTAACGGTAAAGGATCAGCCCAAACTATCATACACTGAGGATTTTGGATAAAGGATTATCGTTTAAAGCGTAAATTTCTAATAAATCTCCACATTTTATTTATTTATTTATTTTTATTTATTTTATTTATTAAAGAAACCATACAATAGACTTCTAATTCCCTCACGTACAGTTACAAACAAGAACAAAAAGAGAAAAAAAAAAAAACAAAAGAGAAAGAAAAGTTACAACAAGAATAGAAGAGATAAAAAAAAATCTTAGACTTCCCGACCCAAGTAAAAAGACCGCAGAGAGAGTTCAGACGTTCTGGAAGCAGGTGGAATCGAGTTATAAATGTAAATCCCGTGCACAAAAAGAGTTCGTTGAAAACTGGCACTTCGCGATCTTGGCACCATGAAACACCGACACCTGGCAGATGCCCCCCAACTTAGCAGACAGAAGAGGTAGGACGGAGTCGAGGTCAGAGAAAGGCGTAGGATAAAGAGCATAGCTCTAAATTCAAGATACTGAGGCAGGTCACACCCCACAACAGACCGAGATACAGGGGAGACATGGTCACCCCGCTTCAGATTGTAAATAAATCGTAGGCAGTCATTGTAGGAGACTTTAAGCTTACGAATAGACTCAGCATCAGATTGAAAAAATAACTCACAGCCATAAGTGAAATGCGGCATAATGAGAGACCGGACAAGCAAAAGCCGAGTGTCGGTAGGAATAAGATCCCTATGCCGCCGCAGGGAGTACAAAGAAAAGCCAACTCTATGGCATACTTGAGACACGTGATCCGACCAAGTCAGATCCCCATTTATGATCACACCCAGGTCCCTGACCGATTGGCTATATGGAATGGGAGTGCCTCCAATACTCAATACTGGCAGCGGAATCCCAATGTCTCTCTTCGAAATAACAATGGCCTGGGATTTGCCAGGGTTAAGTGCCAAGCCATTCTCTGCAGACCAAGCCCAAATTCTATCAAGCTCAGAATTCAGACGAAGAAAAACAGAATGAGGAGTAGAAAATTTGCCGTAGTCATATATTTGTAAATCATCTGCATAAAGGTGGTAATGAGAAGAAACAAGAACTTCAGGCAAGTCATTAATAAAGATTGAGAATAGTAAAGGTCCTAGAATCGAACCTTGACCAATACCTCGAGCAAGAGTCTTAATAGAGGAGGTTTGCCCATTGAACTTAACTCTCTGCTTACGCTCATGAAAGTATGAACATACCAAAGAGATGGCAGATGAGCAAAATCCGTAATGGTTTGACAACTTCCATAACAATCGACCATGAGGTAAGCTGTCGAATGCTTTGCTGAAGTCCAAAAGAACTAGGACTGCAAACTGTGAGTTGTCCAAGGCCTGAGAAAGCTTTGAGAAGGCTCAAAGACTTCTTAAGTGCAATATCAATGGATTTTTCGTACAGAAAGATGCATTCTGACCGTCTGACCTTCCAATTACTCCAATCTTAATGCATTTTAAGACTTTGCGACATTGCGTACCATTACTCTCCACGTTTTTTCACCCAATTGACATTTCGAAAAGCACCCAAAAACACCCAAAGTGAAGCTTTTTATTTTCAGCACTAGCGCTGATGTCATCTAATCCCCGTAATTTAACTAGACCTCACGAATTTAGAAGATCAGCCTGATCCTCCTAGGCTGATCTCTGAGTGTATCGACACCAATCCTCATTTTTCGGGCTGATCCCTAATGCCCTAGACACACTTACGACTTAATCCGAGAGACGACTTAGTGAAAAATGATGGAAATGAAGTCTAACCATTATTTCAAATATAATTACGCTAAGCCATCTCTCGGCTAATCCTCAGGTCTGTCAAGGCCCTAAGTCGATCCTTGTGTCTATTTTGGGCTTTATAAGCAAATAAAAAAAATTTGGTTCCATAATGCCTTACTTAGGGAATTCTACAAGACTATATTGAGAAAAAAATGTTCCTTGGGTATTCTAAAGTCACACATTTTCTGGAAAAAATATGTCAAATTCATTAAAGGAATGTGGGAAAATTTGAAGTATTTGAAGCTTCAGAGTCATCCTCTAAATACCATCCGTTTAATATAATTTACTTTTGCTTCTTTTATAAAATTCAATACACATAATTTCACTTAACTTTTCGGTTTTAGAGTTTAGTTTGAATTTGAAAGCCCTGAGGATTTTTGCCCGAATTTCGCCACAAATACACCAAAAACACTTTGTTTAACGAAACACAACACTCGTGTTATTTGATGAAAATTCACAGAGAACTTTCTCAACAACTCCCCCCTCAGAACTGAGGTTAAGAATTCCCAGTGAGACATGTACTGTATTTAAGTGCTTCTTGTTTTGCTATTTCGTAAATTTGAAGGAATTTTCGTATGAGATTTATTGTAAGAGTCAACGATAAAGTGCGGCCCATTAATAAATTTGCTCGTTTAACCTTATAAGGGTGGGTGTATATCAGCCCAGGGGTAGTTGCTGGTGCGTCGGTAAATCTGTAATCGAGCATTTTGGAAGACGATCAGTTGGAATTCCTGAAATTTTGGAAATTCCTCTTGTTCTCCTCGTGCTAATAGTTGAGAATTGAGGCAGGAATGGCAAGTGAAAAAAAATGTTCATGGGGATGGTAGAGCAAATAGGTGGGTATTTTTAGATGGTGGGGCATGTTAGGACGGAAGGAAATCTAATCTAGCGTTTATTTATTTTTACGGATATACATTAAATTATAATGAAGTCGAGAATATGGAGACGACGCCCTTCGTTCAACGACTTGGTTATTTTTCTCAATTGGGGATGTTTTCTTCTGGGTATGAGAGAGATGCCTGAGGAAGTGGAAGAAAAATACCAAAGGGTGGGCTTTTTTTGGTGGAAATTTCTAGGTTGAATTTTTTTTTTTTACAAAGTCAGCTCTCCCTCTGTGCCCTTTTTTCTCACAGTAGTGTGTTGAGAAGACGATTTGAGGAGTTGTGCCAAAGCTTGAGCATAAATTGATGGTGATTGTAATGAATTGGGGTGTATAGATGGGGAGGGGATTGCTGGTGTTGCCGATGAAAAATGCTGAATTATTTTTTATGCCAATTTTTCTCCATTTGATATCCCTTTTCGCCCCCTATTTTGCCACCCTTGGAATTTTTTGGGGTGCACTTATGTGTGTCTTTTAAATTATATCTTCTCGGTGAATATAGAGAGTTTGGTTGCAAAAAGGGAAATTCCAAAAATTACTCAAGCCTATGTAATTTTTATATATTGGCATGTCTCATCCATCCCCCCTGCCCAAATCATCAAGGGAATCCCTTTGAACCATCCAATGGAATTCTTCTGTAAAACATACACCAATAATGAAGATAACTTACGCTTGATTACAATTTCGACGTGTGTATCCAAGAGAAATTTCAAGATAAATTAACTCGGTAATTTCATACAGAAAACCTTCCAAATATCCTCTCTCACTGTTTTATATAGCTCAATTCAATCACTCTTTAGCTATCTTATATCACTTATACCACTAACACTGGATAATCAGGTATTAATCTAACACCTATACCTAAATCCCGATTCGTAAATCACCACAAAAATGATTTTTGGACAGTCACTATGTAAATCTATGTTGGTTAACACTGAAACAACACAGAATGGGATTGTTTTCTATCATCCGAACTCTCTTTCTCTCTCTTTCTCTGCACGACACCAAAAATAATTCGTTGTTATTAATAGGAGTGCGAGATGGATGTTATTGAAAGAAAATGAATTCATGTGTTAATGTTTGCACATAAGCATCACTCAAAACCACACTGTTCTTTTGCTTGAAAAATTCTAAAGAGACCCATGGAGAACGAAAGTGACAAGAATTGGACACTAATGATGCTGTATTTAATGTTCTTTTTTTTTGGTGGATCGTCTCTATCTTAGTTCCTAAAAAAAACCTCTGACACTGCGAGATGCTAAGCGCGCGAAGGCTCAAATCAAACTGGGTGGTTTGACGTGAGGACGAGGGCTCTATCTTCTGCCACGTGTCGCGCCCAACTGCACTTTTCCCGATGCCAACACATCCCCAAAACGCCCGAGAGACGCGCCTAAGCATCGGCTCCCGGACCCGAATCCCATCCGAATACTGCCACAGCATGCGCAGACCCCCCTTTTCGGACATCTACTTTTCCCAGGGCTGTGCTCAAATGGTATAGGTTATACCCAAACAGTTCCGGTATATACCAGAGAAGACAAATCCAGGGGAACCCGTACCGGAGAGAGCCGGCTAGAGAGAGAATTTGAGGGGAGAAATGTGTGCCAGAGACTCACCCAAAGCTTTGACGAATGCGAGCTTTTTCCATCTGACAAGTTATTTTACAGCATCCCATCCATTTCACATCAGCCACCCCAACACACCACATCAGCACACAGGTGAAAAGTTTCACCAGCACTGCATTTTTCGCTAAAGCCCCGCTAAAAGAGCTTCTAGGGATTTATCTTGCACCCGCACTTGGGATATGGCATCATTGCAAGGTCCCTATATAACGTACATACAAGCAATAAAAAAAAAACTACACCAAATGGAATTTTAATTAGATGCATTTTCCGCTATAATTTCCGATGATGGACTTCCGTTGTCACTAAAAATATCATTATGATTTAGTACTGGATTGAGGGTCTCTATAGGGAATTTGCAATATATGATTTATGCAATATATGATATAAGCGCTTCACTTAAATCTTTTAAGAGATTGCTTTATGCCAATATTTCATACGCATGGCAAAATTTAGAGAATTTCATAGTTGATATCACAGCCAGATAACAAATAGCACTGCAGTATATTTCCACAGAGCTGAGAAATATTTCAAATGATGCAACATCCAGATGCAATTAAATGTTTAATAACACAAAAAATTGAACGAATTGCATACTCTCTGATTAAAATTTTGTTATAGAACATATTCCACATCTCAAGCCAATCAGGGAACGAGATCTTGCTGAAACATTTTATGGGATCAAAAATTTAATTATGTGTGACTAATTCTCTATTATTATAAACAAATAACGAAATAATGAATTTTTTTTAAATTTTTTATGATGATATACAAAAATCACTGAAAAAGCTAAGATCTAAGAGAAAGTGGGGAATTTTTAAAATTGGGGCAGCTTTAAAATTACAGGGGAGGTCCTGAATGTTTGAGACGTAGTGTATCATTTTTGATTATTTAAACAATTGTGGAAAAAACACTAGTTGAATTTTTTCAATGAAGTCTATAGGATAAGGGCTCATAATTTTGGACAGTCTGCTTATAAGCATCGATGTTCCAAGTTTGAAGTGCGATATTTTCAATACTAATAGATTTTTTTGTTACTCTCTTTTCAGACGGATTGTTCAGAAACTTGACAAATTTTTAATCGACTTTTTTTTACTAAAATTAGTTTAAATACGTTTAAAAATGAATTTATATGTAGATATGAATTTGACTCTTATTTTGGACAATTTGGTTGTATATTTGGACAGCTGATTTGCTTTAAAAGGATGCCCATTGTTCTTCATTTCTAGAACTAATCACCAATTTCAAGAACCAATGATCATCTAAGAGAACCGTAGAATGTCACAAGAAGCCCGGAAACTTTTCATATCATTCATTGTAGTTAGTTGACTTCGGTAATCCAAGTACTCGCGCGCTCATTCCCTGGCCTTTTTCCGGAAGCCTTTTAAGGCGTTTCTCACTACATCTCGTGCGTAGAGAAGATGCTCCTTTGTTTCTCCTGGCATTTATACAACCTAGTCATCACAAAAGCTAAAACTTCGCGAAATTTCGAGAAAAAAAAACATCTGTCCAAAATAAGGATTATAACCTCACTGATGAACATCTTAGCAAATTTCTCATTTTCATACGAAAAATCTAATTCACAAGGCAAATTTCACTTCTGGTCAAATGTATAAATCCCTATTAACGTGAATCAATAAAATATTCAATAAATATTCAATAATATCACTGAAAAACAGCGAAGAAATATTGTTAGTACTTCACCACAGCTAAATAAGACTGAAGTAAACACGATATCTTCACTTTTTATTAAGCTTGATGGGCCCATGGTCAGAGATAACAATGTGCTTGACTTCGAGGATTCCCTTTTCATATTCTTTCTAAGTCGATCAGCTGACCGGTCAGCAGTTCTTGAACAAAAAGTGATAACCAAATATATGGAAATGGTACTACCTTGCGAGTTTTGTTTTAAGGTTAGTAGAATTCAGCTGAAAATACATGCTTGCAACAGTAGAGGGTTACGGAAGTTGTCGGAAAACTAACAATCTCTCAGAGAAACACATCAACTATCTCCTGAGCTTTCGGCAGGGTTTTTGGTCATCCCCAGGGTTTTTGGTCAGTATTGCAACAAGGCATGAAAAGGAACGGGGGCACTACTTTACACTTTACACTGTCCTTTTACAATTTTTCTGAACTTTTGGCACAATTTTGATATAATTTCTTTCTTCTTGGATTCTGCCGTTTTGGATTCCAAGAAGAAAGAAATTATATCAAAATTGTGCCAAAAGTCGAGAAAAATTGTTATAGGAAAGTATAGTGCCCCCTTGCCTTTCATGACCTGTTGCAATACTGACCAAAAACTCCGAACGAGTCTCAGAGGAAAAGTTTGTAAGACTTGACCACTGATGAAGGCTTGGAGACCGAACCGAAAGCTCTGGAGATAGTTGATGTGTTTCCCTGAGAGATTGTTAGTTTCCCGACAACTTCCGGAACCCCCTACTGTTGATAACATTTCACGTCGGTTTATTCCCACATATGCTTTCAGCTGAATTGAAATCGGTTACCATTTCATCCTCCCTCGTTCATCTGCATTTTATGTCATTAGCTTGACTTCTTTTTCCCCTTCAAAACATTTTTTTTTTAAATCTTATTTGTTGTTTTGAGCCTACATTTTGTCTTTTTACTACATTACTATAGGACATTAAAGTAAAATGAAATAAGTAAAATAGTAGGTGAGATTGTTAAGAATCTCACCTAATACACAATATATATGTAAATAAAATTCGTGAAATCGAGCATACCTCAAAGCAGGGAATGCTTTGTCACATAATTAAAAACACGCAAATATTGTCACATAAATTCCAATTACCCAATAAAAATAGCAAATCTTATTGATTCAAATCAACTAAATTTGAAAAAAAAAGTACACAAATCAATAAATGTAGAAATACCAAAAGGCACTCTAATTGAATATGCTTTAAATCATGAGATAATTTACATGATAAAATAGAGTTCTTACATACATAATCTATATTGAAATGTACGGGCAGACTAAAACATTTGAAATTGCGAGTCCCCTCAAAAGCTCCTAAACAAACACAATGCGTGACTCTGCATATTATATGTGGTTTTTCCTCCTAGTTCTCACCATAAATTCAATAAATTTTCAGCTTAAGTTACTTTTTCAATGCATCGTCTCCTTTTTCTATAGCTCAAACTTTATATATAAAATATTTTCATCTCTATGATATACGTATTATTGTATAAATAGACTTTCGAACGGAAAAACACGAGAAAACCTCATATTGCGCTGAATCTCTGGTTACCTTTGAAATATGTCTATTTTAAGTGGAACGTACTTTCATATATTTTTCCATATTAGCTGTGATTCATTTATTATCACAGATATTACGACTCATTTGGTCAGTAGGGGAATTTTGTAATGATATGACAATGTCACAACAAATTTTGGTAGTAAATTTGGGAGCAAAATAATATTAAAGGCCTCATTTTCGAATAATTTTCCCGAATTTACTTAATAAAAATTCTAGATCTATCATATGACAATGCCATACGATTACAAAATTCCTTTACAGGTCTGATTAATCTCATATACACAGTGTGGACGTTTTCAGCACCCTTGATTCCGAAATGATAAGCCGTTAAAACTACCTGAGCCATCTCTCTAGCTATAAGTTATGCCACTAGTATTAACAAAAGATGAAAGTAAACGAGACAAATCAGCAAACTAATAACAATTTGTCTAATCAGTGAATTAGCAAAAACGAAAGTTTCCAGTAAAACTCTGAAAATGGAGATACAGTGGTGGCCAAAATAATAGTACTACTTTGTAAAGATTATTTTTGTTATAATTTTTGTATCTTTTCCCAACTTATTGCCATAATTTTGATGTAGAAATCTTCAAAGATTAACATCGTAGAATAAAAGTGTTTTTTTTTCGCTAGAGGTCTCTATATTGCGCAGAATACATAAATACTGAAATTCAATTCGCACAATAAAACGGAAAAATTGTCATTTATATTTTCGAAATATAGCTTTAGTTTCACTTATTCGATTTATAGGTTACATTCATTTATATATATGAAAGTGGTCCTATTACGTTGTTAAAACAGAATTTCACTATTGACATATTCTGTGAAAAATATAAACCTCTTGCGACCTAAACAATATGTATTCGACGTAACGTAATTATTTGAACATTTCTACATCAAAATTATTTGAACAAATTGAAATAAAAAAATACAAAAGAAAAAATAATGATTTTTGCAGGGGTGGTCCTATTATTTTGACCACCACTGTATTTTGAAGTATATTTAATAAATTTTAAAATTATAAAAAATTTTTTAAAAAATCATAATTATATTTAATTAAAAAATATTATTTGCAGTATTACTGATTACAATAAGATAAAGTGGCGTCATACGACAGCGTTTCCTCGACTTGCTCCGATGGGTCAATATTTGAATGCTTGATGGTCAATTTCTATGAAATTGTCACTGATTCGTATTATTTATGGAATAATTGACCTATTAATGTTAGATCATACGCTAAATATTATAGCAAATGTAAATACATTGAAAATATAACTATACCGGTCGAGTGAGGGCACTTTATACTACAAAAAAGGCAATATGTTCAAAATCAAAGTCCTAATGTCCTAGACACACTTACGACTTAAGCAGAGAGACGGCTTTAACGTAATTGTAATCAAAATAATGATTTGACTAAATTACCATCAATTTCACAATAACTAACCCGTTTCTCGGCTTAAGCCGAAGGGAGAGGTGGATTAGTCAGAAACTGATGGAAAGATAATCTGATAATTATACGGTCTTCAGACCTAAGGCTTAGCCATCTGGCTTAACTCCTCCAATTCCCTATCAGGCACAATTTCTTAGGAAATTGTTGTATAGAATTAGATATTAAGGGCAAATGATCCATTAGATTTTGAAAAATCAATACAATTACTTGTCTTTTAGAGTTTTGATACCTTCTGACACTGGGCTAAACCTCCAGTCTGAAGCCTGCATTAGATGAAGAAATTGGTCACTATTGGATTGTGGTTCAAAAGTCAATCCGTGTTAGCTAAGATTATTTACAATCTCAACTTTTGTGATCCGAGGTGAAATCCGACTTCGTTAGATCAGGCTCAAATTTTAAGTCTACATGTTTAAGTCTACGTGCACGTTTTGACACGTTTTGAATCGATTTTCGTGAACGTCCTGTCCGAAGTACAAACGCTTCTTGAGAGAGAACGGAGAGAGATATCTACAAGCGGTTTTCGGCAAAAGCTAAATGCCGATAGACGGCTAGAAGTTGATGATATCACACTTGTCAATTCGTTTTTAACATTAATTTCATCTGTTATATATTTCACAGAAGCATATCAACCAATAAAATAAAAAAAATGCAATTTTAAAGGCTAGGCATGTTATGCGCCTCAGATGTTATTTAGAATCACATATCATGGCGTATTAGTCTTGGCCGTTAGGACAAAAGAAAATTTTCTGTGTTTCAAAAAATTATCCGTTTAGTCATTTAAGGTTAAGAGAAATTTTTGGAAATTGTAAAATAGGGATTTTGCCAGGAGATGTCAAACTTCACTTAAGGTATACTATGAAAAAAGATTATTTTTATTAAGGTTTTGATACGCTTTAATAAAATTGTATGAAAAATGAAATGTACAATATGAATTGACAAAATACGAAAATTTCCAAAATATGAAGTTTCTCAAATCTGGTAATAAGCATGAAATATGCGGAGATTCAAATTAAAAAAATAAAATTCGGAATACAAAATGATGATCTGAAGAATTTTAAAGTCGATTATCTCGAAAACTAGAGTGAGATATACAATGTAATAAAAACTTAACATATTTCTTCATTTTGCGTAATAAAACAATAAATCTAGTGTATTATTTTGCTTGTTGTACACCTTATTAATTCAAAAAAAAAAACAGCATTATGTGACCTAGATAAGATAAGATTTTGCCAGGGGTCAGTTCTCCATTTCGGATATTCCGATGCATCCAGGCCACCAATTGGGCCCCTTATGCTTCCCCACTCCTATTCTATCTTATCCCCCGATACGGGTAGCCGCTCTATATCACAGCTCTGTGAGCAGTCAGTGCCGTTACTATGTCACAGCATCCCTTCTCGGTGTGTGTTTGGGATCAGTGACAGCGAATATTTGTATCGATTGAAGTACCACTTTCACATCGAAACTCGTTCTGGTACCAGCCTCTATTGTTTAGGCGGTTCACTTTTTTGTCAATATGCACCATTGACATTACTATTCATTCATTCACTGGACGAATTCAAAGCCGATATGGCATGAGAAATCTTTTTCTGCTGCTGCTCAGCTTTGAACCCCAGACCTCGCAGTCATAGAGCTACTACTCTATCCACTGACCCACTCGAGGCCCATTATGTGACCTAAATACGCTGTGCTTTAATTACTGAAACAAGTCCATTATTCAGTTCTATAAAGTTTGCATACAAACTTAATTTTCAATTAATCACAGTTTCTTGTTAGTTAATACAGGATTACCACAATCTTCTTTCTCATTTCTATTTATTGTCCTTCTTTAGCATTAATCATTCATTCAATGTGAAAACTAAATTATTATCTTTTGAAACGACTTTAATTAACACCTTTGGAATTTGAATAGTTTTTCAATCAACGCATGTAGCATTAATTTATATAAGTTTGCCTCAAATTTGCGATTTGCGGGCTTAATCTATACAGACACACAATGAGTATGCGGAATGCATCTATAAACAATTCATCAAGCACCCTGTTTATGCCACTGTAATCACATCATAATTATTATTTGAATTGATTTTGAGGATGTATGGCAGGTATGGGGGTTGTTCATCTTCCACCTTCGAAGGTGTAACAATGATGCCGGCGATATTGTCGATAGTTCTATTCCACTGGGTGTTGTTTGTGCTCCCATTTAGATATTCCGCTAACGATGTTGTGATATAATTAAATAGGATATGTAATTTTCTAACTGAATTATATTTTCGTGAAATTATTTAATGTTAAAGGTTCTTACTTAAAAGCTAAGTTTTAGAGGACAAATGTAAAACTATTTTATAATTTTTATGTGAAATAGAATATAAATTATGCAAAAATTTCCTATATTTTTATACTTAAAGCAGATGAGACTCTTCCGAACTTTCTTGGGTGAGGAATCCTGTTGTTTAAGTTACTTCTCCATGTGGCAAAGGCAAAATGTAGGGGAGAGTTAGGCAAATTCAAACATGCGTGATTTTCAAAAATACAAAATTTTGCTAAAGGGTAAAATTGGAAAAGCGGACGCTTAAGAAGGAGCTCAAGTTTATTTGGATTTGTGTTATGAAGCCATTTTTCCATAGTCCGATTTTCGGTGTGTCCGACTTCCAGCACTGTCCGACTTTTAGCAAATTACATTAATGAATTAACACCTTTCAATGAGAAATGAATAAAACATTTAATTTCTCAATTTCATGTCTTTTGATATATCTTAAAAACGAAAAAGGCCTTGAATCATTTTTATCTAAATGAGAGCTTCAATGCAAATGATTCAAAGGCTTCAGTAGTAGAGTAAATTTGCCAAATTTCGGTCAGCTTCATGTTTCGGCCACTGTGAGTGCAACTTCGGCCAAGCAACTAAATTAATTAAAATTATGGATTTAATCTTCGAATAGTCATTTGATTGTTCGCTTTAAATATTTATTCTTTTTAAAATATATTAACACCAAAATCACATTTTAAAAGTGGACGTTTCAGAACGATCTTAGGTTTATTTGCATTTGTGTTATGAAGCCATTTTTCCTTAGTCCGACTTTCGGTGTACCGACTTCCAGTACTGTCCGATTTTTACCGAATTATTGTAATAAATTAATGGTCTTTAATGAGAAATGTTTTACATTTTCAAATAACTAATAGCTCAGAAAAACTAAGAGGACTAGGTTCAACCTTTCCCACACAAAGACCACTTTTCTTAACAAATCTTAACGTTTTATGTCATTTCTGAAAAATTATGTCACGCTGTTTATCCGTCTTCACGTCAAGCCATTACAATGCCTAGAAGCCAAACGGCTAGAGATATAGACTTGGGACCTTCAGAGTCCCCCGTGCAAGTCCACCCTGAGACCATTAACATATCTCTCGTTTTTCTTCATCCTGTCCCCTTCCCATCGAAAACCATGTTTTCTGGGATTGCTCGAAAACGCGTCGTTTGTATATGTTTTAGAGATACCCAGGCAGACATTTTGTCCTTATACGAAAATACCGAAAATACCGTTGAATCTTTCCTAATACCGGTCAGGAATTACTACAGTCAGTTATGAATTGATTTATAACCGATAGGTAATTTAAAAAAAAAAACTTAAGAAGAAATTCCTCAGAGCAGGACAAACTCTGCGAAATCTTTGAACTCGTGAATACTGCTCTTTTCTTCATGAATCGAACGAATAAAGAATTTAAAAAAAAATAAAATTGGTAAATAATGTGAAAGTATTTTAGAGGCATAACATTTAAGTCACGAATTTAAGTAGGGGAGACTGGGGCAAAAAGTCACAAAACGGATGTTTTATTTTTTTTACAAGCTGGTCGAGCGCTTCAAAAATTTCTAATTAAGTGCAGTTTTATAGAAAATTTACCGCTCTACAACTTTGTGAAAGTAATATTCCTCTATTCTGTAAGGAGATAAGTTTATCGAGCCGATTTCAAAAATGTAATTTTGTGACCATTCTCAAAAATGCTGGGGCAAATAATATCAGACATGGGGTATTATCATATTTTTATTCGCTTCATTACGGGCTTCCATAAATTTGAAAAAATGCCGAGAGGACATATTTTCATAGAAAATTTATTCATCTACACCTTTGTAAAACACCGTTTTCTCTGCGAGAAAAAAGAAGAAAACGAGGAAAGTGCTTTTCAAGCTATTTTAGAAAAAAAAACACACACAAAAGACTGCAAATCGTTTGACCAATGCAAACAACAAGCGGCGAGACATTGTAATGACGTTTCTTTTCGCCGTGAGACATCAGAAATTGCCTCCTTTTTGTTACTTTTCGCTCTATACCTTTTGCTACTTTTTACCCCAAGTATCCATTTTTAATAAAAGGATTTCTGGAGAAAAGAACCTTTGTGAAATTATAAAATATATAGCGGATTCGTATTTAAAAAATTCAAATTATTTGGAAAATATTCCCCAGTGCATGAATTTTGGAAAATAAGTAAGTAATAATTGTTATCTTCTGCAAGGAAAATATTTCAAAAATAGGGCTAAAAGTTTCGATATTTTTTATTTTCTAAATTCCTTGTTCGAATTCTAAGAAACTTACGACATTGAAAAAGGTTTATAGAGGCTATCTTATAGAAAAAAATTTGAGCCGCTATCTCTTTTACCTTGGAAGATATTGAATTTTGAATTTTTCGATTTGTGACTTTTTGCCCCAGTCTCCCCTACTATGCAAAGCTTGGGACGCTTTGCGACCCCTTGTAGTTAACAAAATCATCAAAACACTCAATATATTACTAATATGTAAGACTTGGTTATACGCCAGAGTTTGTCACAGTTTTGGTGCATTTTCAAGACAGCTTACAACATTACCTAATTAAATTATTAAAATAATTTGAAATATATTAATGATATAAAAGAGAAGAATAATTATTGGATTAAATGATAGAAAAATTATCATTCTAGATTTTCCCAAAATAAAGCAGAAATAATAGAATAAAACTTCAGATAAAGTATTCGATTAATCATAAGGAAGCCGAGTGGGTTCGGTTCAAGTTTTCAGGGACCTGAAGAAATTTTCAAAACTCATTTGACAAACTTTTAAGAACTGTATTCATGCTAACTAAATTTACCTAGTTTATTCTGTCCTCTCGAAATTTATAATCTATCACTTCAATTGGCAGATACAAATCACAAACTAAGTAAGAAAAAATATCTTAATTCTATTAGTAAAGATATGTATCTACATACATATATATACGATTTTAGCTAGAGCCATGATTTCAGTCAGTAGACTATTTCTCTAATTTAAAATTGTATCTGCATGATCAAATCGAATCGCACGAAGAACTATTTCTGTGACGTAATGTATGTAATCTTTTCTGTTAAGCACTCTCGAATTTCCCCGGGAAATCCCTTTGATGGTGAAAATGAACACCGAAACGCAAATATGTGTGAGGAAAAGTCGTCAGCATTGGAATAAATATCCTCTTTCATTTAGTACACCTTTACATTTGGCACATGTACCGTGTATATGAATTAATTTACTCATGTATTACTAATTGTTTATTACTACATCCTTCGCGCTGTATATGGAAATTCTACAAGGCGAAATTGCGTGATCATTCTTGTGATTAAGTAATTATCGACGACATAATTAGGTAGAAAATTTATTCATGTGATTTTGTTTTTCTTTCTCATACCGTTTTACGTTTTACTTTCGCTTTTGTTTTTGAGAAATAATTATTGTTGTTCTAAATGATTGTTTTTTTCTTGTATTTAATATTTGAGTTACTAATTAATAAATTATATTAAATTCAATAATAATATCGAGGATTTATGTATCATATCTTATGGTCTAATAATCTACGCTTAGTGTGTAACCTGTTAATAACCAAAGACAATAAAGGTGTACTTATCATCGTTGCACAAACAAAAGACTGACCAAAGAAGAGTCATCGTGGTATTGCAATGATAATGTTCAATGTACGTATACCATCACTATGCATGCCAATAGTAACCATAACACAATAATTCCTCATCAATTATAATCCAACTTGCGGTTTCTCCGATTGTATTAAATGATTGTCACACATCAAAATGTAAGTTGGTGAAGGATGGACATATAACGTCACAAAATATTAAATTCTCTGACATTTAAATCCGGAAGTCAGCATCGCAAACATCTCTCCATGGTGTTTCCCTTAGCAATATTGCAGAATAAATTATATACAATGTAATCTCATTTCTGACGTTGCCATACTTGCCAAATTTATGTTTATTTATCCGAGAAAAATAAGATTTTTTTTTGTTTTTTAAGAGAAAAATCCGGTATTTATTTGTTTATCCAACAAGATATGAAATGAACCGGAATTATTTTTTTTTCAGTAAAAATTCACGGAAATGCACAGTGCTACAGTGAATTTTTCAATAGTAAATAGAATCGCCCTCTGAGGCGTTCTTATTTTTCACCTGGGCAAAATTGGTGAGGAAAATAGTAAAAGAAAGGTGCCAACGAAGAATTCACATATTTACACTATCTATATGGGAGTTTATGAAGCAACTGACGGTACAGACAAATAAAATGTTCTCTCCCCAGGAAACTAGACATACTCCCCATTGAATGTTCTAGAAAAATGTGCACAAGGGAATCCTCCAGTATTTTGCGCCAAACTCACTTCTCTCTTCTCTATTATATACACCAGACTTTTCCCAATTGAACTCTGACGATCCTCACCTGGCCATAGAAAAATATCCAGTTTATGTACATGGCAACATTTGCACATACTCTTTCATATTTGGACAAATATTTACACCCCTATTTCACAAGGATGTTTTCAGTTGCGATAAATTCTGAAATAGGCAAAATCTTTATCAACATTTTCGATATTAGCACTTTCAGTCCTCCGTAATAATCGGTAAAATCCAAAGAGATTCGATTGATAGCAAATGGAGCAAATATTTCTTAATTTTGACTTGCGCTTTCTTACTTTGCAAGTTTCAAAAACGTAAAAAAAAATAAAAATAAACAAGCTCTATTCTGTTTGATGTGCTTATGCTGATGCTTCAACTCTTCAACTTGTGAAATGACCCGAACCGTATCAAAACATGAATAAAATAGAAAAAAATTTATCTCACTGTTTATATCGTATTTGGATTCTACAATTATTGGCTAAATCTGATTAAAAATTAGATATGTCCTTGATGTTGAATGCTTTAGAAATTAATATCGAAACGATTAGAGATTATATGGAGCTTTCACGGACCCTTTTATCAATATTGACCTTTGCACAATCACTATGTATTTTGTGATATGATTGGCGTAATAACTTTAAAAAAAGACTTTTACAGTGGTTTTCAGTGAAAAGGTATCACCCCAAAAGGACTTGACTTGGCATAGATTACTGTGCCATTAAGCTGCAATGGTTCAACCAGTGGCCTATATTCCTGAATTAATTAGAAGTATAACGGGCCTTTTGGATTCCCTTACAACGCTGAAGTATCAGACCACCCAAAGGAAATACACATCGAAACTAGAAGCCCTCAGGAAGATCTAAAACGTTATTTTTCCCTTTTCAGGTGACAACTTTGCACTGATCTTCACCCGAAGAGTTTTTGTTAACATGAACTGCATTTTTATCTATTTCTTCCTATCATTTTAAAAATATGCTTTTGGTATCGTTTGGATAAGAATGATTATCTAGATGAGGGCTTCAATGCAAATGATTCAAAAAGCTTCAGAGATGATTATTAGGGTAAATGTGCCAAATTTCGACCACTTTGAGTATAACTTCGGCCAAGCAACTAAATTATTAAAATAATCGACATAATCTTCTAATAGTTAATTGTTTTTTCCTTTTAAAAGTATCTGATTTTGTTTTTTTTTTGTTTCTTTTCCTTCTCACTATTTCCTCTTTTTTGTCTAGATCTTAGAGGGATGATCGTATTTTTGTGATTAAATAAATAATAATAATAATAATAATAATGCAAATATAATAAAATAAAATTTTAGACTCATTCCGTATAACGTTTTGAAATTTTCTATCTGTTGTTTAATACAAGGTGGTCACAAACAAAGCGGCCGAAATTATACTTAAAGTGGCCGGAATATTAACCACAGCAATTTCTATATTATTATTCATTTTTCAATATTTTAGGAATTTATTTGAAGAAAGAAAAGCTGATAAATTACTTTTCAAAGTTAAAAACAACAATACTGAAAAATAAATAACAAGAAAATTCAATACGTATTAAAGGTATTACATTTCAAACTTAGGACTTCGCTGCTTACTTACAACTATGCCGAAACTTTAACACTTGCACTTTAACAATTATTTCTAATATAATTAAGCTAAGCCGTCTCTCGGCTAATCCTCATGTCTGTCAAGGACCTTACCCTAGCTGTTTTTTTTATTTAAAAGTAAGTGGTGTAATGTCCCTATGCAAACTTGGTTAAGTTTTTAAATTATTTATAAATCAATTATGTTACGGATAATAATACTGAGAAAAAAAAGGGGTGCGATTAACTTTTTTTCCTCAGAACTTTAACACTTTTTAGGTGTAAAAATATATCAACATTTTTAATGTTAATTTTACACCTTTTTAAGGGTAAAATTAACATGAAAAAGGGTAACTTTAACCCTTAATACATCTAAAATGCATAATATTTACACCGATTTCGTATCAATACTGCAGGGCAATCCGGAATGTTACTTTTTCGGATTTCTCACAGTGAAGGAACTCAGATTAGAGGTTTAGTCCATTTCCCCATAGTATCGAAGCCCTAAATGATAATTCTAATAACTTACAAAACATAATGAATAAATATACTTTGACTTTCAATGAAATGTCAAAAATTTTCGAAAATTCATGCCTGATAAAAAATTTCGCCAATTAAATAAATTTATCCAGTGTCAGAGATTCAGACCTAGAGTAATACTCCTGCGTGATATATTTCTTTAAAATTTCTATATTTGTTTTTTTTTCATAATTTATAACAGTTTGACATTTTGGCTTGTCTTGGTCTTATAGTGGCAAAGACTAACATTACATTAATTTCTTCAATTGTTCTATTGTATTGCAATTACTATTTGATTTATGTGACATCTCGCGGCTGTGATCTTTGAAAATTGGCACAGAATTGCACTTAAGAATTTGCAGTGTATTATTGAATTAAGAAATTTGGCACTGGATGGTTTTATGGACGGATTTTTTTCTGTTCCAACCAACCAAATGCCCTACGAATTAAATTTAGTGCTCGTCTAGGTCACATAGTTGAAGTGAAAAAGGAGTACATGAGATCCCGAAATGGTGTATTCATAGAGATGTCGTATAAATTTTTGTGACTCTCTGTCACATGGTATTCCTCCGCCTTGGAATCCACACCCTAAAACAGTTTTAGAGTAGGAGGTTAAGTATATACTAGCACTATATCAAAATTGTGTATGTTGTGTCTTTGAGATGTATCCCAAATGATTTCTGCAGTTCTGGTTAAATTCATCCCCCATCCCAGTCAGCGTGCCATCCTCAACATCCACTCCAATACATTCACAATTTTCCATACAATAGGAACACGGTATCCCAGCTAGATCCAGAACGTTGCTATGGGAAACATAGGCGAGTGACGTCATCACTTTGATAGGCTTTAAGGGTAGTGGGTAAGTTGAGAGAGAAAGAGAGAGAGAGGATGAAATGGTAGCATGAGAATGAGAGCATGGGGGCCATGGGTGTTTGAACTACATAAACATGGGGTGTGCATGAGGCAAAATAGGAGAAGAAGTATCCTTCTGTTGCTCCCTCACTTCGATGATGACGGCGCGAATGCTATTATGGAGCCGAAAATGGCACAGATGTAATCAACAATCGTCTGCAATATGTGTTACAACTCCCAGGATTGGATTCGCACTCTGCGCGACTGTTGTCTGAGTAAAAAAACTTCAGTGATTCCAAGTAGATTTCCAAATAGGGGCTACTCGCACAAGATTGATGTTTCTGTTTCATTTCAAAAATTTACAATAAATTATTGATAACATTGACAATCTCCTTATCTTGAATTTAGATAAACATTTAATAAATGCCGACATTCCGACCGAATAATTTAATCTGGTATGGGAAAGTGGGGCAGCTTTGAAATTGTGATTTTTCATCAACTTTTAAATAAAATTGAGGCTTATCCTGATATAGTTTAACTGCACCAATAGATAGATAAGCTTTAAATCAGATTATGATATGGCTTAGTTCCACTTAAACATAGGAGAAGAATCCCAATTTCAAAGGTGCCCCACTTCCCCCTACAGAAAATCTATATATTTGGTTGGTTGGACAATATAAAATTGCCAGGCACTTAATAACGTGGATTTCGTTTGTTAAATACGTTAAATATTGAAGCGTTACGAAATATTAGTATCCTTGCATCAGATAGTAATGACGATTGGGATTGAGTTATCGAAGAATGGATCTCATTTTCTGATCTTTTCCTTCTCGAACTACAGTTTGAGTCAATTGAACTGCAACTAAATTTAGATTGCTATAACTTTGAAATCGTTCGGGACAGAATGCTCAAATTTTGCATAAAGCTAGTTCTTTTTATTGGTTACAAGCCCACAAAAGCATTTATGAAATGGCACTCAAACATGATGGCGGTATTCCTCTATATTTGACCGGACAGGTTTCAATGATTATCTTTAGGTCCCTTCAAAACTTGAATAGACCTAAATCTTTTGAGTCTATGGTGAAACTATGGTAAATCCAAGGGGTTACTCAAGATCGAAAATTTCTGTCCATATTCCGTTTATTCCATGTGATCCCAGTGTGATTCTAGTGATTCCAAGTGTGTGATTCTCTTAAAAATTCAATTCAGAATTCTGTGATTCTCAATTATTCCATTCTGTGATTCTGTTTCTCCCAGATATCTTCGAATTTATCGATTTTCGGATGTTATTAAATACGATCAATTTCATTTGTTTTTGGAGCAAATTAAATTTCTCTTTCTGTCACAGTTCTTCGCTCCCAAAATCCAAACATAAATACATATATTGTAGGTCTAAAATACAACTTTTTAAGAGAAGAAAGTTTAAGAAGTTTGAAGGTTGATATTCAATATTGAGCTATATTTAAATATTTTATTGTAATTAGTAATATCTTCAATTTTTAAAGTTTATCGCGGAAAAATCCAGTGACGAATATTGGCGGTAGCAAAGAGGCAATATTGACGGGGCCCCTAAAACATGAAAGTATATAAAACTTTAAATAATATAAAAACATTTCTTTATTTTAATTTATTTATCTTATTTTATTAATTTTAATTTATTATTAAAAACACTATTTTAGGTTTTTGACTTAGGTCATTTTCTCACAAGACAATTCTAGGTTTTGAAATGTTTGTTGTTAAATTTTCCAAGCCTTTCAAAAAACTCAAAATCATTTAATTTGGGCTAAAAATCAGTTAGATATAAAAATCGATAAAATATACAAAAGGCCTTGCCCGACATCTAATTTTAAAGATTTTCAGAATAGGATTTTTAGAGAATCTCGAAGAAATTTTCGAATAAAAGTAAGAGCTATAATGTCGCCATGGGACAGGTTTTAGGAAATATCTTGCTTGAAAGATTTTCACATCAGGTTTCAAAATAATCAAAATAGGGTTAGAGTTCAATTTTTGAAAGAAAGTATTTGAGATTAAAAAATACCATTTTTTCAGTCCACTTTTGATCAACATTTCCCGCGATTTTCTTCAAGGGAAGGCCATTTTGGTGGTTTTATTAAACTCTCAGCTTACGAAATTCGATGAAAAAATTGAATATAAATTAAATTCTTGATTTTAAACACGTAAAAAATACTTTTTTTTATCAGAATTTCCACTTGATTTTTTTGTAAGTGTTTTTTTTTGAATAATTTGATAGCATCAAAAGACGTCACAAACCTCGTCGAAATCTTCCTAAGAGAGTTAAGAAAAATCGGAAGGTGTTTTTAATTTCTTTTCCTTGAATCAAAAAAAATTATTATTTATTTTAGGAAATCTAATTAAATCTGATTATGTGCTGTCAGAACCGATTAAAATCATCGAAATTGATTGATACAAGGGATATTATCCATTTCAAAGGTGGTTTTTTTCAAAATTTAAAATTGATTCTCAAAAATATTGGCTATATTTGACTATTCTCGTTTACGTCAATAAATTTCATTTTCAAATTAAAAAAAAAACACAGCACTTTCAAAAGTTGCAGTTCAATTGACTCACTCTGTAATGATTGAGCATTTTAAAGCATAACGTTTAGTTCGGAAATCTCAATAGTTCCAAGTTCTCCTTTCTGTTTAGCATCCTTGGAAAGGAGTTCTTATTATCAAAGAATAACATGGGTTTGTTATGATTCTGCGATTGAATCAGGTAACAGGGAATACCGTATTCAGATGAACCATGAGCTGGAAGTCCTCTATAAAGACCCTGATAAATGACGCCATCAGTGAACCCCAAAGTCGCTAACTGGGACACATCCATCGTATACTTTACGTTTACGATTTTCAAATAATAACCGTTATAATTATTGTATAAGAGTGAACTACTACAGTATCTCCTGCGAGCGCTGCGAGTAACCCCTTATTTAAAGTATCAGTCAATTGAGATTTGAGATTTCAGTTATTGGTTGAGAATGGATTTTTAGTTTAACCACTATTGATGAGACAAAATTTCTAGTACGGTATATTTTTCTGTGATCTGGTACACGTGGATATCCCCCAGATATTTTGAAACTGTGTAGGAGTCCTGCTGAGAAATTCAATTTCAATGAAAAATATAGACTAACTAACATTTCTGAGTGGCAGCATATTGTTTTGTCAGTTTGGAAAATCAAACAGCAATTGCCATTGTACTAGCTCTCACGCACACGAAATCTAACAGTTACACTAGCCTTGAAAAGGGCTCAGGATTTAGCATGGTCTGCACTAGGGCAATTGAATGTAAAATTATATGACTGAGCAAAGAGTATAGCCTGTTGGTGGCATACGATGGTACAGGGTGAATGGGAGAGGGTGGAATGACAGGTACAATGAAGATGCATTATGGGTAGAAAGGTAGAACAGGGTGAAATAAATAAGTGTTTGACCTAGTGGACCCATAGATTAATTAGATTTTGACCGCGGTAATGGAACACATATCCGTCTTTTCGCAATTCCGGAACAGCTCATCAGAGTGCTTACAGGTATATAGAAATAAATAAAATGCTACACTCTGGTGCCTCAGAATTCTTCATATATAGGTCACTAAATTTGTATCTAAAATAGACTGGATATAGGCAATTAATGCTACACATTTAGTACCGCTATAAATTATACTGCAGTTTGATTTGAATTACCTTTAAAGAAACTTAATATTTTAGGGAGCATACGACAAGTCTAGTAATTATACAAGATTTGCTGATGAAGGCGAAGATATGCCATTTTCCTTTTTCCAACACATCAAAATAGTGCCTAAAAATCTTGAGAATGGTTTTTTTTGTATAAGACCAGTACTGTAATAAATTATAACAGTACGAATGGCATTACATTTTCTTTTCAACTTAGAATTTTGCATTTTTATGGCCATAAGTACAATGAATAGAGCTCGAAAATTACAAATTGTGATGAAATTTGTCAGAATAATTTAATTTTCTCTCACAGAATCATTGCCCTAAATTCAACGGCATATTCCCATAAACATCTTTGGCTTAGTGTGCAGAAAGTATAATCCAGTGTGAGAAACCACAAAACTGCTTTAATTCAATTCCGTTCGGAAACTATGTCTCAAGTTATGTTTTATGAATGTCCGAAATATCTCGTAAAATGATTTTAGGGTGTTATGGTCTCATCCTGCAGCATCTAGCCCCATGTTTCCAGAAGAGCAGCTTGGTCTATATCATCTCTTACCCATCCTCATGCTCGACTTTGTGGCGTGTTGTTCATTTTATGATTAGGAAGATGTGGTAAGCATCTATAAAACTGAATTTACGCTGCATTTTATATATAGCACCGTAGCCACCTGCCCACCACACTGACTGAGAGCTCTCTCGGACCCAGCTTTAAGGGTTGATTTGGGTTTGAGAAAAAGTTATCCAGAATATGGGAGAGGACACTGAAGGTGTTTTCGGTTGAGAGAAAATTGGGGGATTCAGGTGATTTTATATCTACAGCACAACAGACAAGTTATAACGTCTAACGTACATAAAATGAATGCATGAGGAATGAAATGGGTAATTGGAAAATCTGGTTAAGTTTTGCGATGAGTGTAGCATGTCAAATTTGATTTTCCACCCAGCTTTTCGACTCGGTACGTGTTACATGGGAGTTTCATTCAAATTATATTGACATTGTGTGATTTTAGGGGTAGCAATTGCAATTGTCGCACAATCCACAACATATTGCTTTTCACCTGGGCAGATCCTAAAAGGAGATGGAACCTATGGAATACTCAAGAATTTCATTTTCTACTGAGTTCTTGAGTAAAGTGCGTGAAAACGCTTCAGATTTGCAGATATAGTCTGTTGAGATAAATTACCTGAAGCGGAATCGAGAAGAGAAATCTCACTCACGATTCAGGCACTTTGTGCTGTGTGACATGAAATTCGTTTCAATTTTATATACAAATCCAACATTTTATGAGCTCATTCTATGATGCGAAAATCACCCAATTCATAATGTGTGATTTGTAAGTCATGAAAACGCATTGAACCTTCATCAAACAAATGGGTGTGTAGAGGAATGTGAGCCAAAGAAAAAATCAAGAGGCGGTCAACGACTTTTCTAACTGTTATACTATTGTGTTATGCTATTAAATATTATGTAGATCATTAAAAACTTGATTTAATAGAATTAATGCCCAACGCACAATAACTTTTGTTTAGTAAACATGTTTTTGACAATTCAATGAGAGTGAGTGAGATCTAGATCTAGTCATCTCGCTCATTCTCATGAGAAATTTTAAAAACATGTTTACAAACAAGAGTTATTGTACGCTGGTCATAAGGGTATAATAAGAAAATAATATGAAACCCTGCAACACGTAAGTCTCTTAGGAAAAATCAAAGAAAATCACACTATTCGATGGCATGAACGTTTGAAGAGAAGTGTACCTTCCCCTAAGGGATATTCCCGATCAAATGTGATTCTTTTTGAATAAATTTATATTTTCCACGAAGACAGCGAAAATCCCCAACGCCAAAATACCGAAAGCCACAATCCCGAACACCAAAATCCCGAAAGGGCCAAAATCCTGAAAGCCAAAATCCCGATGTTCAAAATCCTGAAAAGGATGAAATTATATGGAGTACAATGTGTAGAACAATTTCCCAAGCCACAGAAAATTTCCCTTTGCCTCCAGTAATCTCAGGTTCAATCGTGTGAGTAGCTATGACATTTTTAAGAATACGGGATCTCGGCCCATTCGGGATTTTGGCTTTCGGAATTTTGTCGTTCGGGATTTTAGTTTTCGAGATTTTGGCTTTCAGGATTTTGGCTTTCGGAATTTTAACCGGAACCCGTTTTATAGCGTATTTTAACGTACACAATAATTGGTCAGTTTGAATTTTTACTGACTTTTATAATTTTGCTAAGGGAAGAGCACCAGCGATCAGCAGTGTTCCTCGGATCGTCAACTTATTACCATATTTTTAAACAAATTCAAATGAACTTTTAAAAATTATTAGCAACTTTTTACCATTTAACTCTCATAAGAATGCAGTGCATTAGCCCAGATTTAATTTATAAAATCAATTTTCCGTGAGATTCATGACTAAATTCGTGACGATCCGAGGTACAGAGTACATAGTCGCAATTACATCTACTTTTTATTGATTTGTAAAAATTTAAAACTCCAATGCACAGATATAACTAGTTAAATCGATCACTAGTATCTTGATTATACACAAAAATACCAAGTAATATTTTGTGGCTTAGGGGAATGTAGGCATGGTTCGCACAGAGTGAACCTTCAAACGATGCGAATTTTCTCTTTGTTTGCAAAGAGCTGGCTTACCACTTCTCATCTCGTCTCATGAACTTAATAAAATTATCTATCTTATGGCTAAGAAATGACGAACTAGCTCTTTGCAAACAAAGAGAAAATTCGCGTTGTTTGAAGGTTCACTCTGTGCGAACCATGTAAACATTCCCCTAGATTTGCAACTAAATATCGAGGATGTCTCTTAACATTCCGATCCGGGGTGCTCTTCCCTTACCTAAATTAATTTATTTATTAACAATGATTGAAGACTTTATTAGCAATAGTAGCATAATAAGTATCATTATAATACTATGCATTATTTGAGGGTTTTTCAATTTTTTATGAAATCTGTGGTTTGGCTCTTTTGGTTAACACTTTAGCAAGGGCAACAGGATCAATTATCAGTCTCTTATTGTGAGCCAAATGAAGACTTATGAAAGTCTGAAATGGAGTTTGATAGAGCTTCAGGATTAAGAACTTCAGTAGTAGAGAGAAACCATGTTCTACTCCAAAATAGACTGTTCAAGATTCCTAAAATTTACTGCTTTTTCAAACTTCTTTTCAAGGGTTAAAAATTCGAAATCCGGTTAAGGTTTTCTGGATATCAATGTTTTGCACAAATCCGAGTAAAATTTTTATTTAGGATGATATACTTTTGTAGTAGGACTCTTAATCCTGGAAGAGTTGGAAGGAGAAAGCCCGTCCTGACGAAGACTTTTCTAAGCCAACGGTTATCAGTCACTGTTCAGTTGTGGTGGTGACTCTAAGGGGTGTTATAACCGATAACTTCAGAAGGTACTATATTGCAGATAGATGGAGTTATGAGCGCCCAATAGATAATCCCGAAGACGATTTACGAATCGGTTCGGACGCTTACGAATGGGAAAATTTTGAAAAAAAAACACGTAGGAACGTATTAATGGAGTTGATCAATGAATTATGGAACAGGAATATAATCTATGTTAATTTGATTTTTCTCGCAGCAAAGTGAAGGATATCAATTCACGACATTTCGAAATTCGAAAATATAATTACACAATCGGAATGGCTAGTCTTTGGCTTTTTAAACCAATCTTCAAGAATTCTCATCTAAAAATTGAGAGCGTATTCAGGTAGTTTGAAAGAGCTTATTTTAATAAAAAAAATAATGATAAATTTTGGACAGTTTTTAGACTAAAACCGCCGCTTGCAATACCACGGGCTCTCATCTCTGGAATTGATGTGTAGATAAAAAAAACGTGGAACTTTGAAGTTTTATTTGATACACCTGCTCACCCATCAAGTTGTGCCAAATGAAACGATCAATTGAGCCTTCTTGGTATGTGAGGAGGCAGAAAGAAAGCTCTTACATCCATCCATCTCTCACCTTCTGCAGGTGTTTTCATGGCACTTTTCCTCACTATTTCACTGAGGAGGAATTGTACATGCCATGAGGATAATATTCCCAAATCCATTTGAAGAAATTGACGACTTTCACGCACGCTAAGCATTTGTCAGTAAACAGTCAACTTTGGGGATTTTGCAGCAACAAAAGGAAGGGACTTCTTTGTGGATTCCAAAAGCAGCAGATGAAAATTCGAAAGGAGAAAATTTTTCCGCCAAAGAGCCTCAGGGTATCTGTCAAATGGAAAATTGTCCCTCTGAGAATTTTCAATATTCGAACAATTAGGCAGCACCCTAGAATTAAGTAACTTGGCTTCTGGTATACAGAATTTTCGGGATGAAATAATTCAATTGTATAGACAAAAATATTCGCATAACTTCAACTTTTCACTCTCAAACTTTGAAGTATTTTCCATTTCAGTGTCAGATTTAATCAATATATTTTCATTCTTTTCCTCTCTCTCTCCCTTCTTGCTTAAAAGGTCTCAACATTTTAAACTCTTTACTTCTTCTTGGAGTTTTCTTAGAATGCACAAAAATACCAACAAAGTGTATTCTAAAGTTGATACTGGGGAGGATGTAGCATGAGATGCACGATAAATTCGATTTATAGACAATTCAGTAAAGATTTCGTGAGAAAGAATGTAGGCTAACAGTGAATGTGGATGTATCAACTTTTTAATGGAAAAACTTTCAAAGTTAATATGTAGTACATCAATTGGGTTGTTATAGCGTTTATTTCTTGAGTTAAATGTAACGTAGAAAATTTCCTGGTCACAGGGTATATACCGCCTTTGGTGTCTACTAAAATGTTCCCTTTCAATACAAATTATTACACAGAAAACTCAAAACGTCACTCTATCTTACTGCTCGAATTCAAAGAGATAGCAGTTATATAATTGACATAATTGACCTTTTCTCAACTTGTAACACGGTTAGAGGCCTAACAATAAGAGATATCAACTTCCGGTGTTTGACGACCCCCCCCATAAGTCAACATTATCTAGGACAGTCTTTTGTCTTTTCCCCACGCCCATCCTTCCCCCCCAAAACCATGTTTTTCTGGTTTATTTGGAAAACGGATCATACGATAGTGTGCATATTTCGTCCTTGAGCACCTGTTCGAAAATCATTTCGATATCGAATTTTCGAAGGTCAAAGTTTAACCACTTTGGAGGGTCTATTTTTCAATCGATTTGCTTAAATTTGTTTTTTTTAAAGATCTTGAAATATCTAACCCGACTACATAGGACTTAATCGGTCGTGAATCAGTGTAATAGGGGGAGGTGGGGCTACTTTGAGCAGTGCGGCTACATTGTTATGCGACTTTTTGTCTATTTGGAAATAAAGCTGGTCCTTACAATAATTTTATTTAGATCCACAATTATTTTGTCTATCCAAATTACCTCATGTTAAAATCCAGTTTCCATTAGAAATATACGAGAAAATCGTATAACAATGTAGCTCCACAGCTCAAAGTAGCCCTACCTCCCCCTACCCGTAAAGGATTTATCTTTCTCGGATTTATTTTTTTTATTTGTTCGAGAGCTTGTTACTCGTTCTAAAATATTCTAAAACCTACTTTTCATTAGAAATTTCTTAAACATTTTGGAATGACATTTTAAATTTATCATAATTTTCAACCGTTTATCCCTATTGGGGTTGTGGGCCCATGACATCCAAATTAGCAGCCCATGCTTTTCGATCATTCGATCCTCCGCCACTTCAGGTAGAAGATGTTGGGGTTCGATCCCAAGGCGTTCCGAGGCAAAATTCTGAATTTGATTCAGCCACCTTGTCCTAGGTTTGCCTCGAGGTCGCCGTCTCCTCACAATGGCTTGTATACACGCCCCTGGCAAGTTGCCTGAAATTTGAAGCCACTTTCTCATACTTCGATTTAAATTTATATGGGATTCTTTTTGCACTCGCGACCGTTACACTAAATTACAAAAAAGTGAGAATTTTTTCCGTATTATAAAATACCTTTCCGTATGGAGAAATAAATTTACCAAATTTTTGTTTAAATAATTTTTTTCCTCGGAGCACTGTGAGCTGAGTCCGAGATAAATTTAGGAATTGGCTTCAAATAACTCCATATAAAAAAAATAACTTGCAACATGCTTGCTTGTATAGTTTTTCTGGGGATTTTTTTAAATTTATCAATCAATTTAATTTGTAGTAAAGCGGTATGTAGTACCCACAAAGATGAGAAAAATTAATACACTGATAGCTCTTTCTCGTAAGTTCGAGCATTTCGCAAAGCTGGACACTTTACCATCTCTTTTTAAGTTTAACCCTTTAAGGACGAATGGGTCACCCGTGACCCAAAAATGAAATTTTTCCTACAGTCTTCTAACGCTGTATTTTGCTCTAAAAAGTTAGGAAAATGATTTTTTCTGTCCCTCGATTTTTGACCTTCTCGTCCTCAAAGGGTTAAGTGCGAGTTTAACTCATTTTTTTTAACAGGTAAAATTAAGTTTTATGACTTCAATTGAATATACTCTGAGTAATCTTGTTCATCGTAAAGTAATCTATTTCTAAAGGAAGGGTCTGTGGTATAATTGATAATTGATAACAGTCCGGTGAAAATGATTGAAGCGTCTGCAGGGACATACTTCTCATAAATTGTAAACCGAATAAAATTTTGTAAACTGAATGTGCAAAATAGCAATAAAAGCTTGAAAACAAATAAATATTACTTAAAGTTCTTAAGGAAATTTTCCGACAATCAAGTTGTTTTTTTTTAACGTTTTAATATCGTCAGTTAAATCAGCAATACTTTTGCGATTTTAAGATATATACATATTTAGAATCGGCGTAATTTTGTTTATTAAACGCATTTGAGAAACAGAAACTTTTATATGCCCATTAAATTTTTTTTCAACAGAAATTATCGTAAGTGCTCTTAATTAAGAATTCTCAATAAAACGTTCACAAACTTTTCCAATTATCCAAAGACAGTGCGAATAATGCCACATCAAATCATTTCTATTAACTATTTGTGAGAAAAAAGTGTGAAAAAATCCTTGCTCATTTGTCATTAATTCAAAACAAAACAAGCGACGCGGCTCGCAAAATTTATTCAATAAAATTTATTAAATAAAAGCTTTTAGGAACAGGGTTATAAGAGTTTAATTGATTAATTTCGTCAAATAAAGGCGCTTTTTTTCACTAGAGTCATTGAAATTTTATATAATGCATTTTTGAAATTTGGCGTAATTTCCAAGATCTCTATATACATTAGAAGTTACGGCTTTATAAACGATGGAAGTTACGATAAAATCTTATTGTGTTTCTTCTAACATATATCTCAATATCTCAGCTTTTAAATTATTTTATAAAGTTTTTCTCGAGTTAACTTACAGTTTATTATTGCCACTTTTATTATTTTGACTCAAAAGTATCGTATTCGGAGCTCATTATTAAGAAAAATAAAACAGAACTGGAAATTTCGTCTCCTGAAAAGTTGTTAAAAGTAAATGCTGATTTAACTAACGATATGCTGAAAAAAGTATATAAAATTTTCTGATTTAAGTCTTCATGGTAAAAATAACCACCCTCCTTGTAATACCCTAGACTAGATAGCGTATTTACCAAGCGAATGAGGTTATGCTTGAACTAGTTAGAAAGGTCTTAGAATGTCCTGTAAAACTGAACTGGTTCCAATCGGTTTTAAACCGGAAATGAACCGGTTCATAGCCGAAACTAATTTTTATCCGAAAATCAACTCTACTTTTAAAACAATTTTGGAGGATCTTTTAAATGATTCATGAATCGGTTCCAATCGGTTGAGAAACGGTAAATGGCAAATGACGCGAAATACTTTCGAGATATAACATCTAAGTCACGAGTTCGAGCATTTCGCAATGCATTGCCACCCATTTTGCTCTTTAAAACTATTTTACAATCTTATTTTAATTAAAATATCTCTTCTTAAAATACTTCTCTTTTTTCTTTTTTTCCCAGCTAAATGACTCTCTTGAATTTATATTTTTATGCTAATATTTCACAGCTTTTTTAAATAAAAATATGCTTAAATTACAACAATAAATACTAAAAAACGATTGTGAGGAGCTTACCGCCATCTGAAGCTTTTATGCTTTTTTTTAAACTAGTTGTATTATATTTATTTCACAAATTGTCCATAATTCTGAACACGAAGACAGATTTAAAATATCGCTTTTAGTTTTACAGATTTTCACGAAATAAAACATAAATATCCACTGCACGATTTATTTGACAACCAATTTTTCGCAAGAATTTGGAACTTTTGAACATTATAAAAATGTGTGAAAAAAGAATATAAAAAATGCAATGTAATTTTATATCCACAGAATGCAGCTTAACCCTTTAAGGACGATTGGAACACCGGTGTCCCATAAAGAAAATAATTTTTCCTGACTACCTAAAGTTGTTTTTTCCTTAAGTTTGTCCGTAATTGCAAAGTAGAAAGTTGAAGGAATCTGGGATATTTCTTGCAAGTCTCCAGCTATTTGTTATATAGTAAATTTTTAAGCTAAAAAATTATGAATTTTTAAATTCTGATAATGAAAATTATTTTTAATTATTTTTTATAGGGTAAGTGCTCATAATTTTGGACAGTTTCTAAATTTGGACACTTTGAGGGTAAAATTGGACACTAAAAATAAATTGATTAAAATGATGGATTTTTATTCCAATATTTGATGAAAAATGAATTCTATCTAAATATTTGTTCTTTTTGGAAGATTTTGACACTAAATACGTTAAATTTTGAATATGATTTGAGTTGAAATTGCTTTGTTGAAAATTCAGTGTGAGCAATTGCTTACGAGAAATATGACAGAACTTCGTGGCTTACTTCAGTCTTATTTAGTTTTGGTGAAGTACTAACAAAGTTTGTTCGCTGTTTTTGAGTGATATTATTGAATATTCATTGAATATTGTGTTGATTCACGTTACTGATGATTTGTACATTTGACCTGAAGTGAGATTTGCCTTGTGAATTATATTTTTCGTGTGAAAAATGGGAAATTTTTTAAGACATTCACCAGTGAGGTGATGATTCTTATTTTGGACAGGTGTTTTTCTCATGAAATTTCGTGAAGTTTTAGCTTTTGTGATGACTAGGTTGGACAAATGCCTGGAGAAACAAAGGAGCATCATCTCTACGAAAGAGATGTAGCGAGAAATGTCCTGAAAGGCTCCCGGAAAGGTCAGGGAATGAGCGAATCCGCACGTACTTGGAGTATCGAAGTCAACTCACTTTAATGAATGATATGGAAAGTTTCCGGGCTTCTGTGACATTGTACGTTTCCCTTACATGAACAGGAAGAGGACTTGGTAAGATTGGTTCATGAAATGAAGAACAATGGGCATCCTATTGAGGCGGATTAGCTGTCCAAATTTACAGCCAAGTTGGACAAATTAATAAACAAGTTGTCCAAAATAAGAGCCAAAGTCACCTCTACATATCAATTCATTTTTAAACGTATTAAAACTAATTTTAATAAAAATAAGTCGATAAATAGCTTGCTAAGTTTCTAAACAACCCTTCTGAAAAGAGAGTAACAAGAAATGTCAATTAGTATAGAAAATACCGCACTTCAAACTTGGAACTTCGATGCTTATAAGCAGACTGTCCAAAATTATAAGCACTTCCCCTACTTCCAATTTTCTTTAAGCAAAACCGTTTTGGGAAAAAGAAACTACAATACTCAAACATAATATTTTTCATTAGAGTGAAAATTATCATTCATTAGTAATGTCAGAAAAATTATTTAAATTTTTAGGCTATTTTTGTCCCTATCGCTCATAGAGTTAAAAAAAAATGCACCGAATCAGACTCAAGTTGGATTTTCTAAGGCCAGATGTAAGATTTTTTTACTGAATTTGTTTATCAGTTTTATTTTTATTGCTGATTTTCAGTCCACAAAAACTGTCTCGTCGTTAAAGGGTTAAGAAGAGTAGATTTGAAATCTCTTATGTTCCTTAATACCTTATAACTTTACAATCGGTCTCTGAAACTCCCTTTGACATGCAAGCCTTAGTCAGAACATGTAATAATGGGCTGAATTTTGAGTTTGGAAGTAAAAGGGATGTCATTGCAAAAGTCATTAACACTAGTGAATCGTATTCCTCAGGGTATTTTGAATGGTGATTTTCCTCTGATGATTTAGAGAATTGTTTCGTGTCATGACTCTGTGAAATCATCTTAGCCTTTGACATGAACTATCAGGCAATCAATTGTAGAATGGAATTCTTCTCTTCAGCCTTTCTGATCACTTTGATAGCAAGATCGAAATGTGTTATTGTCATTGCTGAGCTGGGAAAGAGAAATTTTAAACATTTTCATTATTACTGAATGGCATATCCTCTAGGTATTTATACCGGATGACATACCAAAAGGTTCGACTATCGACTATACAGCTGCAGCCATATAGGAAAAAATTTTAAATATCTCTCTATCGTGTGACACAATTATTTTTGAACTTTGGGCATTGTCCTATGGTGCATGGAATATTTACTCAGTAGTAAACTTATAATTCATATATTACGATGTATGCTGGATAGTGAATCCATCTTGAAGCTGATGATAGCTGAGAAAGGCATAGGGAGTCAGTGTGAACGTGACCGGAATAAAATGCAATTTTGTATTTACCAACAATGGTTTATTCTTCCATATTCCAACTGTGTTTATTTATTTATTTTCCCGAAGTATAGCGAAAAAAAAAATAAATAGGGAAGGAAAAGCTCAGAATATATTGTTATGGTTTTCCAAAGTTTCCATCCTTACACACCTCACGGATGTCCCTTAGAAGAAGGCATGAGCGAGAGGAGATTCCTAGGAGCGAATTTTATTGTACTTGAGCCATCTCATTTTCATAAGTCTTATCAAAATTGAATCAGCCTCGAATGGTCCAAGGTATAAATGCAAAATGTCGGTTGGAATACAGTTCCCAGCTACCTCAACCTGTGCAGAAGGTTGTGCAGAAGGAGGAAAGGTGGTGAGTTAGTTTTCGGACGGCAATGGGTACATTTTATGTATATCGCATGTACATAAATTTGCTCCTCACCAATGGAAATGAGAGGAAAGTTTTCAAAGCTTATTATACCAAATTTAACTATATTAGATTTTCACCATTTTCAATTTTCAAATGTGCTTCTCACCTCTTTTTCGCAATAGAATCACATATGGACAGATCCTAACACTCCTGAGAATTTTACTGAAGTAGCAAAATTGAATCACAAGACAATTCCATTGAACATTGTTTAGCATAAGAATGCAATTATGTGTGTTGCGTATAACATAAATTTTATTTTAACTTTCCTATTTTAATAAAACTAACCTTTTCATAAAATTTATTTTTATCTAAAAGCAAATTAAAAATACGTGATATTAATAATTATGTTTTTTACCCAACCAGAATAATATTATAGAATGAGCTTTGTTCATCTGTGATACATATCTTTAATTATATATCTAAGAAAGTACTTCCCTGTTCAAAAATTTGTGGTTTCTAGGCTATATATCCATTGTATACACGCAAATTTTAAATGAGATTTTTGATAATATAAGATTATCTATTCATATCTTTAAGTAAGTTCTTGTGTACCGAATATATTCAAACTTTTCAAAAGTATTTCTCAGAAACGTCTTATGCAATTGGCAATCCAAAATTGAAACTTATCAATGTTTACATAAAACCTTCCGGTTTTAGAGACACGTCAAACTTCCAATTTAGAGCTATATCCTACTACCTCTCCACCCGTTCTAGCTTTTCTGATTTATTTCTTTACTATTAATTTCCGCAATTTTCTTATTCCAGTTACATTTAGTAAATTTTTCAAATAAAAATATCAAATTTGCTGGCAAATTATACAAAATGATCAACAAAATGGAATGCTGGAACTCACGAGATAAACGTATCCATGAATTATACTTTTGCATGTTTTTTATGTGTATACCGGATCATTAACGGTTACATTGATTTAAAAATCAGAAAACAGTTTGGAACTAGAAAATTTACTATGCGCCTTGACAGACCTGAAGATTGGCCGAGAGACGGCTTAGCGTAATTATATTCAAAATAATGATTAAACCACATTTTCATAATTTTCCACTAAGTCGTCTCTCGGCTTAAGTAGGAAGTGTGTCTAGGAATACTTTCCAACAATTAAAAAGCGATATCCGAGAAAATAAATCAATTACTAACACTTGACTAATTCATTACCGATGAAGACCCATGCAGTCGGGTTCGACATTGCAGTACCTTTCCAAAAAATCCAAATTTAACCAAATCTGTTGTAAAATGAGCCCTCCAAAGTGATTGACCTTTCACCTTCAATAATTCAAAATAGTGTATTTCCCGGCCATAGATATGTTTGGACGAAATGTTCATCCGGACCACCTCTAAACTATATCCAAAAAACATTAAAAAAAAACTTAGGCCAATTTTGAGAAAAACCTCAAAGCCTTGTTTCGGAAAAGGGAAACAAACGGTCCGAGATACTGCTCACTATGGAAGGTCAGCGAAGACCGAAAGTCGATATCTCTTACCGTTTGGTCTCTAGCTCGGGAACAAATTTAAGGTCAAGTAAAAAAAAACAATTTTTTAAAAAGTTGGTTGATAAATTAGCCCTACAAAGTGATTGCCCTTTGATCTTCAATAATTCAAAATGGAGAATTTTCAGGTCATAGGTATGTTTGAACGTAATGTTAATCTGGACTACCACCAAAAACAATCTAGAAAACCAAAAAAACATGGTTTTGGAGGGGTTAAAGGGAGTGAGGAGAAAAAGAAAAACGCGCCTGGAGATCATATTTTTTTATTTGGGGTCAGCGAATACCAGAAGTTGATATCCGTTACCGATAAAGCTCCAGGATGGAGACAACTTGGAAAAAAGCGGATTAAATATCAGCTCTCTCTCTTTGAGTTCCAGCAGTACAATAAAAAAAATGTATAACCCGTTTTCATTTTAAGTAATCATTTTGATCAAAAATATTGCCAAACTTGCAACATCCGTACGTCTACATATTTCCAAATTCTTAACCAGCATTATGATGGATTTACGATTGTGGGTTAATGCGATGGATTGGGGTCGGAATTGCAGTCAGAAAAAAAATGCATGTGATGTTTTGTTGCTGAGAAAGAAAACATCAATTGCATATTTCTTTGCCCGACTGCAATTCTGAACTTACCAGCATTGAAACAGATTTTGGAAATTTATTAAACGCAATTAGGATTTCAATTTCTTAAAACAATTTTTCGGTTTTATATTTGAACTGAATCATTGGATGACTCATATAAAAACTTTTAGGAAATTTTTCTTTACTTCAAAAACTGCTACTTTGGAAAGACCATTGCTGAGGGCGGAAGTATACACCAAAAAAATTTTATTATTCGAAATTATCTATTCAAATATCCCAAATATCCCATAAAAATACATATCCATAAGAAATATTCAAGTTTTATTAGGGAGCTTTTAATGGATTAAAGTTTAAACCTTTTAAGGCCTCTACACACTAGAAGCAATTTTTTTTTAAAAAATGCCCTTTTAAAGAAAATTTCCCCTGTCCTTATAGGCAGAAACGTCAGAATTTTTTGAAAAGGCAATTTTTGACAAAAATTGCTTCTAGTGTGTAGACACCATTAATGGCGAAAGAGTCAAAAATAAGGGGTCAGAGATTTTTTTCTAGATTTTTAGAATTTAGAGCAAAACTTAACTTGAAAGGCCGTTTAAAAAAAATTACTTTTTGGAACACCGGTGGTCTCATTATCCTTAGAGGGTTAATAGGCATTAGGGGACAGTGCTTTTCCTTCTACCGTTCATTCCATCGGTTAATGTGAATTTCTTTTATTTTTCCTAAAAGACTTACACATAATTATCAATAATTTATAATAAGCTAAACTAATATTTAATAGAAATATGTAAGTCTTTTAGGATAAATAAGAGAAAATTCAAATTATTCAAAGGATTCGAAGGCATGAACATCCGGAGGGAGAGTACTTTCCCCTACGTGTACAAATGGGGCGCGCAAAATTAAATTTGGTCAGCAAAAACTAAAGCTTGATCAGTAACTCAATTTAGAATTTTAAAAGCATTAATTTTGTAAATTTTAGCAATGATAAAAAATAAGATGTGCAAAATGTATTTTTTCTTAAAATCAAAGTAAATTAAAAAAAATAATAATTATAAATGCGGTGGATGAAATTGGGTAGTAATTTTGTTAAAATTATCAGTGCAAATATTATATTAGCTCTTAAGTTATAAATCAGTGCATCAAAACTATTAAATAATGAAATATACTTAGTAAAGAATAAATTAAGAAGTTATGAAGCACTAGTATAAATAATTTTTGATTGCTTTTATATTAGTCTCAGACAAAATAAACAATTTTACTAACGAGTGTTTACTTGTTTACTTATTGTATAATCACATGTAGTGGTTTGCAAAATAAAATTGTCTTCGACGTTTAAAGTATATCAGACCAACATTACGAGAGCATTACTTGCATAAAACAATTTTTCCACTTATTAAACTAATTAAAATTCCACATATTAATGTTTTAATGCTCAATTAATTAAAAAAAATTTCTAATATTACATATATTATTCTATTTAAAATTACAAATTGAACTTCTGACATTCGGAAAAAGTTATTATTAAGAATTCCATTGACAATATCCTGATACAACCTTATTAATATGTTTGAGATCAATTTACGAAATTCATATCTATTTTTATTTAAATATTATATATTTATCGCAATAATATACAACAGAAAAATATGCTGAGTCGATGATAAAGAAGAAAATCATAATGTTATTTCCTAGAGAAAAACAGTTTACGCAATATTATGACTTAATTACGCTGCCGTTTTGCAATAGCATTGCAACAAAAACATTTGACCTTTTATCATTTTGTGAATCTCCCAAAATGAAAATAAAAGAAGAAAAGAAAATTATTCCATTTTGGCAATAATTTCAGACACTTTTTACGATAACGATTGAATATGTTGTGGAAAAAAGCCTGATTACATAATGCATGAGCACTTAGCTGGGTACTAAAGTCCCAATTATTTCGCTCTTACTTTCTTCTGACCAAGAAGACTCGTTTCTGGGTTGCCCATTGGAGCCAAAAGCCGAGAAATTGCATGCATAATATGATATCGTGTCTTTTGTAGAGGCATCCAAAAGCCAGTCTGTGTATCGGTATCCAGTGTTTTCAGTTACACGGCCAGTGTATTCCACATGTAAAAACTTATCATCCGGCCAAACGTTCAAATTGGTGAAATCTCACTTTCAGTTTCAGTCGTAGCGTGAATGTTGCTTTGAGTGGTTTCTTGTGAGGTGTTACAATCAATATTGCAAGTTGTAGAGATAAAGTCGTGTATTTTTGCGTGTGTTGAGGGAAATTTGGGAAAAAATCATTGCAATTTCCCAAAAAAGCAAGATGAATGTGGCATTTATTATTCGTTTAATTCTGTCATACGTCCTCTGTTTGTACTATAATGCCAAGTACATTGTTTTAATCATCTTGAGCATTCTTCTCAAGGGTAGCACGCGAACACTTGAGGTCAAAGATCGTCCAACTCCACCGGCAATTCTCCAAAATCCTCAGTACGGGAATCACAAGTATATCACTGTGAATGTAAGTCTTATCTCAAAGTATTACTTTGAACTGATAAGATAGAATGATTGAGCGAAATAAGTCTTTTTTTTAATGCTCTCTCGTACAATCTCACTTTCAGGGCATTAAACTACATTATGTGGAGAAAGGCGATCAAAATAAACCGCTGATGCTCTTTGTGCATGGTTTTCCCGAATTTTGGTATTCATGGCGCCATCAAATTGTGGAATTTTCAAAGGATTACTGGTAAAACCTCTCTTTGAATCTGAAAATAGTCATGTTTAATAGACTTATTAGGCTGACATTTTTATTCTTTGGTTTTATTCACTTTTTTGTTAGTTAAACTTAAACTACACACAATCGTGTGAAAATCCATTACAAAAACGGTGATTCTTATATTGTTTTCTTTTCTGTATGAACTCAATGAGGGTGTCGTATAGTATAATATATTTAATTTTTTTCAACTTGTTACGGGGCTAGAAGTCATACCGTATGAGATCGACTTCCGGTCTTCGGTAATTTTATTTTTGATTTATTTAAAAACCGGTTGCAATGATTTATTTTATTTTAGATATATTTCGTAGATTGTCAGGTTAATATTTCGTCCATACGGGCCTATTATCTGAAAATCCAAAACTTTGAGTTTTTCAAAGGCCCAAATTTGACTAGAGCAAAGTGCGCTACCTTCAGACACTCAAGCTTTGGACAACTCATTTTTTTTCTATGTTCTTAATGAATTTGACACTTGGCCCTTTTCAGAAAATTTGGGGTACTGGACTAGTTATTGAATTCATATTTTACAATGGAATAAAGGCATTAAAAACATGTTGAAAATAAAGAGTAGTTCGAAGCTTCAATCGTCCGAAGTTAGCGCGCTTTCCCCTACTCTGAATGGCTTATTTTGTTATCAGATTTGACTAATTTTGAATTTTTGGGAAAGGTTTTGAAATATCCAATCCAACTGGAACTGGTTCATTCGATAATAATTATTCGGAAAACTACTTGTAATTAATTTTTCTTTCCCGAATTTGACTTTTCCATTTACTCACAATTTTGTTATCAGACTAGAGATCAAACCGTAAGAGACCTCGACTTCCGATCTTCGATAATCTTCCACAACTAGAAATTATTAATTGTGTTGAAACTCTTCTGCATTTTCAAAGATTATAATGTAATATTATATTTTCATTCCCTCATTAGAATTCGTTATCTTTTAGTCTAAAATTTAAAATACTATTGTTAAGTACAAAAATTCTTGATATCTTTTAATAATTCTTTTAAGAAATTACACAAACTTTTAAGAAATTACGATCTTAAATGTTTATTTTATTATATTATCATATTTAATTATTTATTGATATTAACGATTTCTATGCAGACAAAAAAATATTTCACTTTGTCTTTCTTACTAATTCTTGAATTTTCCTTTAGGAATGAAATTTTTTTAATACTTTAATTTTTTCGGGACAAATCGACAAAATTTATTGAATATTTTGAGTTGTATAATTAGAATTTACCAAAACAACAAACTGCATCTCGAGCCTACCTGAAAGTACTCTCCTTGTGCAATGAAAACTTAAAATAAAATAACTATTTATTCAATATTTAACTGAATTACGTCGAAATCTCGAATGAGTACAAATCTCAAAAAGAAACAATACCGAAAATCCAAAATGCTGAAATCAAAATTCCGAAAAACTAAAATTCCGGAAGCTAAAACTCCGAACGCCAAAATCCGGAAAGTCAAAATGCAGAAATTTAAAATTCCGAAAGACAAAATCCTGAGTAAGCCAAAATTGCGAAAGCCAAAATTCCGAACGCCAAGATCTGGAATATTCAAAATCTCTAAAATTTAAAATTCGTTAACCAAAATTACGAAAAGCCATCAAAAACCCGAACACCAAAATCTTGAAAGCTAAAATCCCGCAGCCAAAGCCCCGATTGATCGAAACCCTAAAAAAGGAAGAAATTATACAGACGATAAAGCGTAGAAAAGTTTTTCATAAATCAGAAAATTTCTCTTTGCCTCCAACAAACGTGAGTGCAATCCTGGGAATAGCTGCGACACTTTTAACAATTCGGGATTTTGACTTTTCAGGATTTTATCTTTCGGGAATTTAGTTTTCGGAATTTTGGTGTTCGGGATTTGGGTCCATTGATAACTTTGATTTTAGGAATTCTGGCCAATACGACACTTTGGCTTTCAGGATTTTGACCGTGATGCCTAGTTACAATTTTACTAACTCTATAGTTTTTAGCCAATTCCTTTCAAAGGCGTTGCAAAAAGCCAAAAAAGGTTCTAAGTATTCTGTACTCTGTCTTGGAACTATTCCACACTTCTCTATTTATTCTTTAATCTAAGTTTTGGGTATAATTATAGCAAATCGATAACTAAAATCCGGTGAAAGAATCAGGTCGAAAATTGGTAATGTAATGAATAATACTACCATGCTTAATTTGAGTCCAAAAAACACGTTCAGATTTTAATTGAAGACATTTTGCACAAAAATGTAACATGTTGCATTTATCGAATATATTATTAATATTAAATTAAGAGTGTTTTTTAGTAGAATGGCTTAAATTGAAAAGTCGCTTGACTTTCCAAAACCTTTGATAGAGCTTTTTCCAAGGCTTTTGAAATTCGTTTAGGTTTTTAAAAATTTAATTTCCTTTACGTAACAGTATTATTTCAAATTATTTACTTGCGGAAATCAAATAAAAAATTGGCATTGTACTGTGATTTTTTCTTTGATTCTGAATGGCCTAAAAACTGCTGCTTTATAATGTTTTTTTTTTATTTTTTGCAATCGTGTATTGTACACATATGCATATTACTGTTGGATTATTAATAATTCACGAATGTGACCTGATACAAAAAATTCCCATTTAAATGATTTTTGTCGAATTGCACATAAATTTTTAATTAAATAGCAAACAACGTGCAGGGTAGAATACCTGAAAAAAGTCAAATATTAAAAAATTTCACAGCTTTGATGATACAGCGCTGTGGCATCTTTTTTTACTGAACTTCACCGGGGTGCAATAAAAAAAAAACGAATTTACAAAAATGTATTAATGCATTTAAATTTATGGAAATGGTGATCACTTCTTTTGACTCCATGATATATTCAGCTAAATACTTTAACCTTGTTTTCGCTTTTACTTTTACACAAACTCATTAACAGAGTCATAAGATTTTTCATTCACTGTCATTACCAGTCATATAACAGAGACAAATTTCTTTTTTTTAAACAATGCCCATCGTTCTTTTTTTTTTGATAGTTAGCATGAGTTGTATAATTTTTGCCTCTTGTTTCTTTTGCTGTGTTGTTGTGCAAATTACAAACAATTTCCAAGATCAAAATAATGAGAGATTGCAAATCAAAATAAATTACTCATGCTAAGATTTTCAATTTGTATACTCCTTACAGCAATCAAAACAACTTTCATGATAAGAAACTGAACGTGTCTGAGAGCGCGTGTTGGCACTTTACTACGAACTTTGATTATCATTATCAAGTTTCTTGGGGAATTTTATAATAGATTACGTTTCATCTCGTAAATGTTATGCACATGGGAACAATAGGAATGCGTAATTCTTAGACGTGTTGTGTCAATTTTTCTTGAAAAATTGATAAATCGACTGGGTAATTAATTGGATTATTTTTTTTTTGTAATGATAAAACTTTCCAAGAATTGTATTACCTAATTGATGATAACATTTTCCTTTTGAATTTCAGGTGCATTGCAGTCGATATGCGTGGCTATGGTGATTCTGATAAACCTAAAGGCTTAGCTTCTTACAAAATGGATAACATGGTTGATGACTTGAGGGCCTTAGTAAAGGGTTTAGGACGTGAACGTGTTACTCTTGTCTGTCACGATTGGGGCGCTGTAATCGGTTGGCGGTATATCCTACGTCATATGGAAACTGTGGAGAAGTATGTGATGATTGGGGCACCTGCCATGGAGGTTTACGGTTGGATAGCGCAACGGGAGTGGGATCAGTTCCGTAAGGGATGGTACGTGTTCTTCTTCAAGGCACCACTTATACCCGAGATGGCGCTGCGCACCAATGACTTAAGCATTTTCAAAGCTATGAAGACTGAAAGTACAACAGATGAGGACATTGAGGCCTTCAAATACACCTTTGCTAAACCCAAAGCGCTGACCTATCCTCTGAATTACTATCGTGCCAATGCATTTGGTCAGGTGTCGCGTATTAAGAAGAAGCCAGAGAAATATGCTCCTGGTCTGTATTTGTTGGGCGAGAAGGAGGCATTCATATCCCTATCTACTGGACCCGCAATGGAAAAGGTTTATCCTAATCTCACGTACAAACTTGTACCTCGAGCCACACATTTTGCACAGCAAGATAAACCAACACTGGTCAATGAGATGATGAGGAATTTCCTCACTTCTTCCACCAAGTAACTTATTTATTCACCTGAAACATCCATCTGTGCATTATGTATTACTAACTTCCACAACTTCTCTTTTTCTTTCCATTTTCCATAATATTAAAGTGAAAGTATTCATCCTGATTTTTTTCTTCTGATTTTTTTTTTGCACAAGACGAAGGTTCTCAGATGTTTTTCCAACCCTCCCCTATGGCTTACCCACGGCAAAGACGTGGTAATACAGTTTGTGGGGCATTTTCTCAGCTAGAGCTCTCAAATGGTGTGCATTGTGAGGCATAATCTAGAGAGATTTGTCGTCGTCGTCGCCTGTGTTGTTGTTGGTGGTGAAAAGAACGCCTCATCATCATTTACCGTCCGCTGAGAGGCTGGCAATCAATCAATGGGAGCCTGTTACACTAATCAAGATCACGGTCAGTGGCCTTTCCGATAAATCACATTCGTCCGAGTGTGTGGATAGCATTCTCGAGGATTTGCTGAGATAAGTAAGGGCTATGTGAGGGATTCTACGAAATTATCCATTCAATTTTATAAATTACAGAACCTATTCAAAATTGCCCATTTCTAGCACAATTTAACTTTTTTTTTTTCAGCCCAAAAATTTATAATGGGTAGGGTCTTGAAGGTGTTCTTCTGTGTACCATTTATATGCCTTCGACATAAGTTCCCTAGAATATTTGAGAGGTAAAATACAATATTTTAAGAATTGTAATTTCAAGATTTTACGTATGACTCTAAACTAAAATTTTAGTCTTACTTACGAATCAGTTTTAGTACCTTTTTATGGGGTTTAAACATAAGCTAGAAAGATATTTTAAGTGTATGAGCACACAAAGCCACGAGAATCAACTTGAAAGAATTTATCTATTTAATTTGGTGAAAAATGTTGTAACTAACTTAAGGGACTACGTAGAATTGAAGTTGGACCTGTTCGACTAGGAACACTTATTGGTAATTTCGTCAGAATATTTATTAAAATTTATTAAAAAAATTTAATAAGTGTACAAATTTCGTATCCAAAATTTTACAAAATAGGGTGCTAAGGTTCTGATACGGGTTCGTAAAGCGTAAATAGGTCTTCGATCGTAGATCTTGCAATTTTCAGACAAAAAAAATTTTATGTAAAAGAGTACAACATGTCAAGAATATTTTCTAAATTTTTAATTCATTCGGAATAAAATTCTCGAAGGTAGAGTATTGACAATAATGCTCTCGCTCAAAATTAAGTTTTCGAAATCAGTATGCATTTTACTGGCCGTGAAACAGGAAGCAGATATATAATCCACTTTTTTTCAACTTGTGACAATGCTAGAGATCAAATAGTAAGAGATATCGACTCTGGATCTTCGACGACCACCCCAATAAGTCAACATTATCTAGGACAGTTTTCTCCCTCAGCTCCTCCTTCCCCACCAAAACCATGTTCTTTTTTAATTTATTTCGAAAACAGTTTTCAGAATTCTTTTACATTTTCGAATAAGTTTTGGGGTAGTCAAGGTGAATATTTCGTCCTTAGACACCTGTGCTCGAAAAACATTTCCATATCGAGTTTTCGAAAGTCAAAGTTTAACCACTTTGGAGGGTTTATTTTTGAAACAATTTGCTTAAATTTAGAATTTTTTGAAATATCTTGAAAATTCCAATCTGGTTGCATCGGGCTTTACCGGTAATGTACCCGTAAATCATATACCTTGCTCGGGTTTACTTCTTTAGTCGTCCGTATGGTTGTTATTGATATTAAAATATTCGAAAATGTGCTTTTCTTAAGCATTTTTTTCATTTAGGAATTGTTGTTTTTAATTTGCGAATCAATATAATCGGTAGTTAAAGGGCATGAACTCAAAATGAATCCGAATAGATAATACACGGAGAGCTCTTTCTCGTGAGTTTGAGCACTCCGCAAAGCTGGAAAGCTTTGCCATATTCTTCCTTAAAGTTCATTCCTTAAAGTAAAGTTCTTAAAAAAAAAAATTGATGAGGAAAGGGAGAGAGAATGAGGGGCATGGTTATACGAAAATACAGTTGAATCATTTCTAATTACGGTTTTCAACGTTAAAGGTTTAAAAGGCTCTAGAGTGCGTACTTCTCATCCGAAAGCTATCATGTTTGGGGTCTTTGGAAATGTCTTGTAATTTTCGGTAAAAATGAACCGGTTCCAATCGGTTAGGAACCGGTAATAATTCGGATTGTAACTAATTTATTTTATTTATTTATTTACGGTGTTATCACACTAGAAAATTTCACATTGAAAAGTTGCTCATTAAAACTACTAGAACCACTCGAAATCGCTGATTTAGTCAGGACACATTGCTAGAATTGCTCAATGTCACGATGGCACACGGGTTGTCAGATGAGTGTTTTTGTTTTTGAAGCATTTCAGTCGTTTGAGTGAAAATGTGTGATTTTAGTGACGAAGAGGAAGTTATCCTCCTGTACACTGCTTTTGTGCCGTGCAAAAGGACCCGCCAAGCGAAAAGAAGGAGGGTGTGGGCGAGAGATTGGCTTTTAACGCGACCTTTACATGGTTTCGTTGAAAATCTTTATGACAACATCGCAAGTGGAGATTTTTTTGGAGACAATGATTTTCTCCGGATGACTTCGAAGGAATTTGAAGAGCATCTTCAAATCGTAGGGCCTTATCTACAAAAAAAAAGGCGATTTGTGACTCAATTTGTCGCAAACGGATTGAAAACCATCAGATCGGCTGCCTCTATTTTTGTATTCTCGACATATTTTGTAGTCCCAAATGACAGATTCTTGATGTATGGCTTCAATCAATTCCGCCACCATCTCATTTGACCACGAAATCCTAGAAGTTTATGAACGAATATAAAATGTAGATCGAACACATTTTTGTTTAGCTTTTTCTCACTTATCCTCTTCACCGATCTTTTTCAATGCCTTTTGCCCTTTCTCCATCTCGTTTACGATAAATTGGCACTACTTCAATTTCATCACTAATAAACTGGTGGGACAGTTGTGATGCAGAAATTACCCGAATGACTGCAATAAAGTAGTACCAGATGCAAATGTAATGAGCAAATTTTGCTCATTATTTGCTCATTATTTGCTCATTATTTGCTCATTAGTTATCAATCGTATTTATGCTATTTTAATCTATTTAAACCAATTTTTGTGACTCGAGTCTACTTTTTTATCACTAAATGAATCGATTTCTAAAAGTTCTTGAAGAAAATTGCACAATAGGGCATATATCAGCAACAATTGATGTGAATCAGATGAAAATTTTCATGTGAAATTCTCTAGTGTGATACCACGGTTACATTGACAATGTACAAAGCACACAGGGTTTAAGCAATTGTAGAAACGGTTAGCGTCCACCGCCGTCTTAGCGCTGGCGAACAATCTCCAGAGTCATACGGTGGAAATTCTCTGTTGCAGGTTGTTTAAACCTAAAATATAACTAAATTTTATCCATAATTCAATTATATTTCTTCTAAGGTATTTTTGGTAACAATCTGAGTGATTTATATATCGGTTCATATCTGTTGCGAACCGGTAATGAATCGATTATGAACCAATAAGTAATTTTTCTCCGAAAATCATTTTTATTACTCCGAAAAACTATTTTGTGGGATCTTTTCAATGATTTATGAAACGGAGCAAATCTGTTGAAAACCGTAAACGGTAAGTGATGTAAAAGTACTTTTGAGGTGTAACATTTAAACTTATGGGTTTGAGCAATTTCTAAAACCTAGGATCTGGAATGGTTTGCCACCCCTTTTCTACTGATATAATTCCACGGCAATAAATGATAGAAAATGATACGAAATTTCTTTTCGGGTACCAATAAACAAAATCAGTAAAATGTTAAAATGTTAAAATTAATTTTCATTATGAGAATTTAAAATTTTGTATTTTTTTAGCTTAAAATTTATTATATAGCAAATAGCTGGAGACTTGCAAAATTATCCTAGATTCCTTCAACTTTCTACTTTTCAATTACGTACAAACATAAGTGAAAAACGAACTTTTAGTAGTCAGGAAAAATTATTTTCTTTATGGGACACCGGTGTTCCAATCGTCCTTAAAGGGTTAAAGGGTTAATGTGTAGTGCTATCAGGGTGAAGTTTACATTTTTATTTTATAGTATAAACATGGAATTCGTTCTATTTTCGTAAAATGAGGTTAAAATAGGTTATTCAAAAAGTTTGGTAATTAAAGCAATTAAGGTTAAATTAATTAATTATTGTTGAATCTTTTCGCATAACGACCTCAGTATGTTAATGCCTTTTAACTATATAGTATGCAAATCTTATGGTTTAATATGAACCACACTTTCTTAGTGTTTAATTCTGTATTCAAAATTTTATTTTCAACAGCGTCATATTGCCCTAACATCATAATGTCTGAATTCTTGTGTCTCTAAATATGATAAAAGTGCCTTCCTTCTTCCGCGTTATTTTTTAATGTTGCTTGAGAATGGGAGAACTAATAAATATCTTCAATGTCAACGAGTAAGATTTTAGTTAATATTCTAGATACTGTCTTGGTCTAGTTTATCACGAAAAATCTCCCATTACTGTGACAATGTATCTAGGATGGTAAACAATGCTTGATGATTAAGTAGTGCTTAAATTTTCTGTTCGCTCCCTTTCAGCACAGTAATTTCCCACCCAGAATTGAGATCATAATTCTCATCTGTGTCTCACATAAAAGTAAGAATTCTTTATGGTATTTGAGGATGGAGAGGGTGCTTGAGATGGTAATTCATTATCATAAATTTAACACTTGACCACATCCTTATAGTTCCGAAGGCCAATAGAAAAATGTTCTTTGAAGCCACAAATTTGGGCGAAAAAAAAACTAGAAGAAGAATTGGGATACGCCTTTTATTGACCCGATTGCTGGTCCATGATAATAAATTTGTTAAAAAGGAGGAGGAAAAGGTCTCAATCGACAATTAACACATCCCAAGGATGGAAAAATGGACAGCAATTCATCAGAGAATTTTTCTGCAGAAACAAAATAGAGAGGCTTATTTTCAATATATATTGATTACTGAAGAATATTAACGAAGAACGAGAATTTTTTGTCTGAAACACCGGACAAACACTCAAATTTCCAGCGAAAAGGTGAGGTGGAAAAAGTCATCGGGAGATAAGAGCAATTCCATCTACAGTATCACATCCATATTTTCTTCAATATTTTATTTATGTCACAAATTGTACAGAATCAAACAAACATGTTTACCAATTCAGACGCATACGGAGTCCAATATGGATCAATTTTTGTCCACTACCTCTGTTGGCAACATCCATACAGCTACAGTGTAAATATGTATGATTCATTTATGTATCTTTACCCCGAACTAGTAGCATCCGAAGCCACTACTGTCACAATCTCTATTTGCAGGACAGATACTGGGTGAAAGTGGGAATTGCTGAAGATGGGGGTGGATAACTCATTTTGCCAGAGAAAATCGTTTGTTGTCCGCTATTTGATGGTGGCAAGAGAGACGCCTCGGGTGACATTCTATCGTTCTTCCACGATACGTTGAGCCATGTACAAGACATCGTCCAGAATGATTTTTTTGTCATTCACAGACAATGAACAACTTAAAGTTGACAATTTTTTGTGGACCAGTACTCAAGCAAAATTAAAGAATAATATCCTCAAGAAGTTTAAACTTGAGATACAACTTCCTCTAATTTGGGCACCTTTAAGCTTACCGCTTAAACTCAGATCGTATTTAAATAATTTTTTTAAATTTATTTGTAAAAATTTATATAATAGTTCAGATATATACAAAATTTATTTTCGGTTCCTTATTTACAATATATACATACATATGATTATTTTTTAATATCAATACTTCCAAAAAAAAAATTGTTTTTGTTTATATTGGTATGTTCAAAGATCTACAGTTTTTCTTATTTATGTACATCTTGTTTTTAGTTTTATTTTATATTTGTCGTGTCTTTATTTTATATCACTGTTATCTTTAAATTGTTTTATAAACCCACCCACCCTTTGTATTTTAGTATGTTATAGCTGGGCCTTAGAGCTTTCCATCAATATCAAACTTAAGGTCCCCCGACCCCCCTGACCCGAGCTATAAGGGTCCAAAAAAAATTTCTTAAAATGGCCATAACTCCGGTTCTAATTGTCAGAATTTAAAAAGTGAGGGCTTTTTGGAAAGCTTTTGTGAAATGCCACTTCTCCTTCTAACATCGCAAGTTCATAAAACCACCGCTAGGGGCGCTATTATTAAAAAGAAAATTTTTAAATCTTATAAGTTAAATAACTCAAAAATTCCATTGTGCATCGGGCTGAAATTTTAGTATGTTGTAGCCGTTGATTATACCTATCAAACAAAAAAAACCTTAAGTCGATCCATACCCCTGACCCGAGCTATAAGGGGTCAAAGTTCGAACATTGACCGGCCTCTATCTCCGGTTCTAATTAACATAGCGACCTAAATTTTACCTTTTTGGTTTCGTCTCGACGAGCACTTTCAGATGGAAGTTCAAAAAGTCACCACAGGTGGCGCTGTGATAGCGTCAAAATTCATCGAAATTCAAAGTCACTTTTCTCAAAAACGGCATTGTGCAAGTTAATGAAATTTTAGTATGTTGTAGTCCAGTCTAGGACGTTTCCAAAATGGTGCATATGCGCGCTGTGGTTTCAATAGAACCGGAGATATGAGGGGTCAAAGTTCACGAAATTCAAAAAATCATATCTCCGGTTCTATGTGACCGATTTTGATGAATGAGGGCTTAAACGAAAGATCTCACCAAATACTACAACTTTCTAGAATATTTGAACTTCGTGGGACCAACACCAGGGGCGCCACAGTCAAAAAACCAATTTCAATATCACATAACCTCAATTATCTCGACTGTGGCAGAACCGATTTTGATGATTACTTCAACATAATTGTAGAGCACATTTGTCTCTACATTTCGTCCATACATCATTTTCCACTCAGACTACGCTATCACTCCGATTTTGCCGTTTAAGTGTGAAAAAATTGATTTATCCAATAATAACGCTTTGAAATCACTCAGATGCCAATTTGACTGCCTCTACTCCACCAAGACACTTAAAATAGGGTTTTAAATGGAAAGTCCCACAAAATACAACAATTCTTTGAAATAGTTGAAGCTCAACAAATGACTACTTGGGGCACTCTGGATGAAAAAACGAGTTAAGAAACAAAAAACCTCGCTTATCTTGGCTTCTGAGTAATCGATAAGATCATGTTCTATGGGAAAATTATAGAGAACATTCTGGTCTACATTTCACCCATATAACACTTTTCTGTCAGTTCATCCAAATCCTCGATATTTTGGTTTAAATACAAAATTTGTATAATTTCACGAATTTGATTCAAGATAACTGAATGGCGTCTCCCAACTTCAGCTCCAAATCGAATTTGCATGCACTCCGAGTTAGCTCACGTTAAGAATCTCACCTACATAAGCCGGTTAGGATTATCTGTCCCTTTTAACATTTGTTTTTGTTTCTACTCTTCTGTAGAATTGACTCTTAAGGTACTTTTATATGTTTTAAGTCTGTAATTATACGTGTTATTAACAATTAAATTATTTATAATTTTATTATTTATAATATGAAATTTGTCTTTTGATTTTTTGATAATTTCGTCATTGAATTCTTTTAAAGTGCTTAAGTTACATAAGTCTAATAATTTTATATTACTAATAAACTTTTTGGTCTCGTTGTTAAATTTTTCATTTGTTGCCATACGAAGACATTTGTTTTGAATTGTTTCAAGTTTTTTCCAATTGGTTTTAGATACTGTTCCCCAAATGATACTACCGTATAGAAGTATAGGTCTTATAAACAATTTATAAATGTTCAATTTGTTTTTAGTATTTAACTTACTATCATACTTAATAAGTGAGAATATTTTGCTCATAGCAATTTTCGCTTTTTTAATTGTATTTTGAATATGTGTATTGAATTTTAGCTTATTATCAAAAATTATACCTAAGTATTTAATATTGTCACTCTGTTTGATTTCATGATTTTTAATTTTTAATTTGATGTTTCTTTTATATTTTATTTTAGTTGTAAAATTTACTAAGACAGTTTTTTCAAAATTAATATTGATTTTCCATTTATCATAATATTTTACAATTTCATTTAAATATTTTTGTAATCTTTTGTAATTTAATTCAATATCCTCATTTGAGGTGAAAATTGCAGTATCGTCTGCATAAACTGATAATTTACAATTGGTACTTTTAGGCATATCTGATACAAATATATTATAAAGTACTGGGGATAGTATAGCACCTTGTGGACATCCCGCGTTTATATATTTAGATTCTGATTTGTATTCACCGTCTTGTACAATTATTTGTCTGTTTTTTAGATAGCTATTTATAAGTTTTATAATATTTCCGTCAAAATTATAATCTATTAGTTTATACAAAAGTCCATTATGCCACATTTTATCAAATGCTTTTTGTATATCAAGAAATACACCTGTAGTAGTTTTGCGTTCATGTATGTTTCTTCTAATACTCTCTGATACATGTAAAAGAGCGTGATTTGTTGAGTGAGAGTTTCTAAAACCGAATTGTTCATCTTGCATTAAGTTGTTGTCTAAAATATGTGTGTTAATTTTTGTCAGAATTGTGTGTTCGATCACTTTACTAAGTGATGACAACAAACTGATGGGTCTGTGATTACATGCTAAGTGAGGATCTTTTCCTGGCTTGGGAAAGGAGATCACTTTTGCTATTTTCCAACATTTTGGAAAGTAGCCTAATGTATGTATTGCTGAAGCAATTTTAGACAACAATATAAGACTGTTTTTAGGTAGATTTTTTAACGCAATGTTTGTGATATTATCGAAACCAGGTGCTTTATGATTTTTTAAATATTTAATTATAAACTTTAGTTCTTTAGGCGTAATTGAAACATAAGATGGAGACTGTACATTGTTTATATAATTTTCAACTCTTCTATCAACTTCTTCGGAAAAATTGTCATTGTTCAGTGTATATTCGTTATGAACTTTCGCAAAGTGATTGACTAATAAATTGGCTTTATCTTGAGGATCATATATAAAAGTGTCATTGTTCCTTAAAGGTGAAATTGGAGATTTACTTTTCGATATTTTCTTGGCAAATTTGAATACATCATTTGTGTTTGATTTGTAATTTTCTAATTTACTTTCCCACTTTTTATTATTATAGTTTTGAATTGATTCTTTTATTTTTCTACTGACTTTATTCATTATTTGTTTATCTTCTTGTCTTCCATACTTATTGAATCTTCGTCTTATTTTATTTCTATAATTAATTGCAGCTAATATAAAGCTTGGTAATTCGTTTTTAAATTCTTTCATTTTTGGTGTACTTTTATGCAAAGCTTCTTCAATTGTATTAGTCAAAATAGCAATATTTTCTTCGATTAAATCTTCAGAATTAATATTAACAAGATGATTTGTATTTTTTTGTAGTATGCTTCTATAAAGTTTCCAATTTGTTTTGCTATAATTTAATTTTTGAGAATGAGTTTCTATATCTTTCTTATTGAATAGGATATCTGCAATTACAGGAACATGATCGGAGTCTAGACCTATTTTTGAAATTGGTTTACTCATATTAACATTTTTTGCTAGAAAGTAGTCAATAATACTGGGTCTTTTTTTCTTAGTTATGGGAGAATACGTTGGTGTATCTGGATTGACTAATTTAATACGACTAGAATTGTTGTTCAAAAAGTCTTCAAGAATTTTACCATTATAATCAGTGCTGTGACACAACCATTTTTTATTCTTGGAGTTAAAATCTCCTCCAATGATAATCTTATCATTAGTTGAACAAAGATTAATAAGATCACGTGTGATAAGTTTGACACTAGGCCTTAAGTATATATTGAATACTGCACAGCTTTCATTGGACAGAAAAAATTTAATTCCAATAACATTTGACAAACTTTTAATTTTTGGTATGTTTATTCGTTTGTGTTTGATGTTTCTTTTTATGAAAATGGCATTTCCTCCTTTTTGACTTTCTACATTATCATTTCTATAGACTGTATAATTTTTGAAATATATTTTTTTACTAGGTTTTAAATTAGTTTCATTGATTAACGCAATGTCGATCTTGTTGGATTCTAGAAATAATTCAATTTCTTTTACTTTACTAATTATTCCATTGGAATTGAATGTCATGATTTTTAGGTTTCTTTTTTTGAGATCCATTATTTACAAACTTCGAATATGAACTCCATTAAGGAGCATTGTTTTTCAAAAGTGTTGTTAAGCTGCTTATATTTCGGAAGGAAGTCCTTCACTTTTTTCATTAACTCTATCATTGATAAACCAAAGAGAGAAGTTATTTCATTGTTGAGAAAACTTACTCCGTTACTTGTATCTTGTGTATTGCTGGTCGGTAAGTGTTGTTCGTTGGATATGACGTCTGCATAGGAGATTCCCTGTCGAATCTTCGCTGTGTCGATTGATTTTGGGACATTTCGTTGGCGAGGTGCCTCATCATGAGATGTTCTCAACTGACGCTGTTTTTGACGATTTTTTTCAATGAGATCCTTTCGTCGTTCAATATATGACTTAAATGCTGGACATTCTCTGTATGTTGCTGGATGATTTAGCTTACAATTAGCACAGGTAGGAGGTCTCTGCTTGTCAAGGTCACATTTCTCAGGTGAATGAGATTTTCCGCACTTTAGACATCTCAAAGGCATGTTACAGTTAGAGGCTCCGTGTCCCCATCTGGAACAGCGTCCACAGAAAGTAGCGGGATTGGCCCGCTTGTTGAATTTCTCCCAAATTACCATGTGGTGCAGAACAATTTTGATATTATTGATGACGTCATCGATGTTTGCCTCTCGTTTCAGATAGACGACAAAAACGCCTATCTTCTCTTTTATTGAAGTCTCATTGTCTCGTCTTGTGGTTTGCATTTGTTTCACATCCACTATTAAATTATGTTGCATCTGTAGATCATCCAATATCTCTTTGCACGACAGGTTTTTGTCCAAACCTTTGAGCACCATTTTTTTGCACAACTCATTTTTGGGTGTGTAAGTATAGAAATCAATATTGATCGAAGAGAGATATCTCTTGATATTCCCAAAATCTTCCTGTGTGTAAGTATACACATGTCTAGTGGTTGGATATGTTCTGAAAAGAACAGTTTTAGCCACGTTTTTCAACGTGTCATAAAATGCCTTGATATCGGGAATATCACTTTTCACAATGATTGGAGGAATTTTTTCACTTTGCGTGGAATCACTGCATATCATGTCCTGATCAATAGATGCTGGTGCATCTTCCACTGATCCACCATCATCGTCGTCTTGGAGAGCATCGTAGTTCGATTCTTTCAATTTTCTCTCGGTTACTTCTGGTACCCGAGATTTCTTTTTTGAGCTTCCACCAGCCATTTTGGGCCTAAGCCCACATGGGCCAGCAGAATTCACTCTTTTCACAGTCTTAATTTTAGGAATTTTCACTTTTATGCTTCACTCACTGTGGCGAAAAAATTCAAGAGATCGCGAATGTTTTTATTCAGTCTAATTTTTCATAAACTTTTTTACAGAAATAGTTGTTTTATTAGCACTCCACTTTTTCACGTCTGCTTGGTTTGACGATCCAAACCGGAATCCTAATAGTTCAGAATATTCTAATAACTCTTAATAAATTCCTATACATTTTTAATTTTTTAAATTTAATATAATATTAAATGAAATGGCAAAGCGTCTCGTGTTTAGCGAAATGCCCGAACTCGTGACTTATATAAGGCTAAAACATTTTTGGTAAGTTTTTTGGTAAAAGCGGAAAGCAAAAAATTCACTTGCTAGGGTAAAGTGATATAATTTGGAATTCGTTTTATAAGTTGGGCAATTCGCCGTGACAAGTTGGACATGGCTTTTTTCTTGATAAATACAGTACAAAATTTGTTTTTAAGCACAAGGAACCAAATTAAAAAAATTAAAGCATTAAAAATATACAAATAAAGACAAATCAAGACAAAAGGCCCTGCCCAAATTGTACCATTGTCCAACTTGTACCACTTTACCCTAAGTAAAACATCAAAATTGGTAAATAAAAAGGAAAAATTTGGTAAGTAAAAAAAAATCAAAAATGGCAATTAAAAAATTAAAATAAGTAAGTGAAAAAATCTAATTGCCAAGTACAAAATCAAAAATTGAAGTAAAAAAATTAAAAATAATAAGTAAAAAAATAAAAATGGTAAGTATAGAAATCAAAAATGGTAAGTAAAAAAATCAAAAATAGTAAGTAAAAAACCAAAAAGTACAAGTATATTTTATAACTTTCCAAAAATTTTCCTTTGCCCAGGAAATTTGCTTATGCCGAACGGTGAAACTAATAATTTCTCAAAACGCAGAAAATTTCACGAATAGTTTCCGAAAACATAGAATATTTTCCTTTGCCTCAGCAAGCGACACTGATAACATCCCAAAACATAGAAAGTTTTCCTTTGCCCCAAAGAGCGAAATTCATAAATTCGCGAAGCACGAAAATTTCCCTTTGCCCCAAAGAGCAGAACTAATAATTTCGCAATACATAGAAAATTTCCTTTTCCCCAAAGGGCAGAACTTGACACAGAGAATTTCCTTTTGCCCCAACAGGCGATACTGATAAATTCCAAAACACAGAAAATTTCCCTTTGTCTCAAAGGACAGAATTAATAACTTCCCAAAACATAGAAAATTTCCCTTTGCCCTAAACAGCAGAACTAATAACTTCCCAAAACATAGAAAAATTCCCTTTCCCCAAAGGGCTGAACTAATAATTTGCTAAAACACAGAAAATCTCCTTTTGACCCAAAGGGCACAATTTATAACTTCCCAAAACAGAGAAAATTTCCCTATGCCCCAAGGGACAGAATTAATAACTTCCCAAAACAGAAAATTTCCTTTTCCCCCAACAGGCGTTATTGATAAATTCATAAACAGAAAATTTTCCATTCTCCTAACAATGAAATATTTTCACATTTTTGATTTTTTTTACCTACCAATTTTGTTTTTTTTTTTACATACCATTTTAGATTTTCTTACTTACCATTTTTTAATTTTTTTACTAACAATTTTACCAAAATACTTACCTTATATAATAATAATAATAATGGTGGGACAACAATTCATAAATGAACTTATGTCTTCCCGTAAAGCGAGTTTTTAACATCCATTATTATTTTTTCTATACAGGGATGGGGTTGACTGACAGTCTTATGCCACGTGGAATTAAGTACAGTGAAGCTCACTGAATGTAATTCGAAAGCTTTTAACGCTCGAAAAATTCCTGGTGACCTAAAGGGGATTCGAACTAGGAAAACTTGCATCATAGAACGAGTGCTCTACCACTTGACCCATTGAGTGCCCTCGTGACTTAGATGCTATTACCTCAAAAGTACTATCGCATCATTTACGGTTTATTCATTCAGAACCGATTTAAAATGATTCTTATTCCACTTAAAGGATCGCTTAAAATATTTTACGTGTATTGATTTTTAGATAAAAATTAGTTATCGGTTCATGATCGGTGATGAATAGTAATTTACAACTTTTTTAAACCAATTCGGACCTATCAGTAATTCAAACACCTTTCGCATCATTTACGGTTTTTTTGTTCACAACCGATTTGAACTGATTCTTAAAATCACTCAAATGATCGCTCAAAATAATTTACGAGTATTGTTTTTTGGATAAAAATTACTTTTCGGTTCACAATCGGTTTATTAGTAGTTCACAACTGGTTCAGACCTATCGGTAATTCAAAGACCTTTCCAACGAGTCCAAATGCGATACCATTTCTTTGAGAAATACACCTTTCTAGAGCTATTTTAACGTTTGACATCTTGAGCAATCTAAAACAAAAAGAACTATCTTGGAGAGGAAAGGAAGGAATCGGGTATAAGGAGCAGGTTAATTATGGGATGCTTGACTTATGGGACGGGGAAGTTCCTTCGAAGATCCCAAGTGTAAACCTATTCAAATCCTTCCTGGACCGCTTCTAAACCGTTGCGGTGTCATTGACCTCTGGGTCTTTTTCACTGTACCCAATAGAGAGCCGAGAGAGTCAGTCCGATCTAGAACGTCACAGAAAAGAAGAACGTGTGGACTTGGTTAGTTTCTTAAAAGAGCTCATTCCCTATCACTCTTTCCAATATAAGAAATCGACCGGTAGTTTACACAAGTCTCTATCTCTTATCATTTGGCCTGTTGAAGTAGTAAGATACAGACAGAGAGACAGACGTACGAACAAAAAGCATGACGTCATTCCTCAGAAATCGTCAGAAACGCGAGGACATGTTGAGCAAAGAGGTTTCTAAGGGTGGGGAAGTTCTTTGGTGGTGAAAAAAACGAGGGATTATACTGCTCTGTCTGTGGAGTTCGAGCAGTAAAATTCTCCCATTTTAGCCTAATTGTGGTAGTTTGACAAGAAACTTTTAAAATTTATAAAACTCTGCACACAATCACAAAAGTTTTTATAATCTTTTTAATAATCCAGAGAAATATTTTAAAAACAATAATAATAATTAAACTCCAGCAGACAGATTTCCAAAATTTCTTTCCAGAAGTTGCAAATTACTGAAACGATATTTAAGCAAAGTCTTTTTATGAAAATAAAAAAAAGGAATGTATTTCAGGAATGGCAACATGAAGAAATATTTTATCGTGATGCTTTTAAGACTCAAAATAAAGTATGAATAAGAGATGCAAGTTATGATTTCAACGCTTACAATTTTGAATCTGTCTCTGCACTTTGTTTATATCTCAAGACTTTTATACTCCAACTTGAACGTTTGATTGACGGAAAGGAAAAAAAAAGCGGAGTTGGGAAGAGATTCGGCAAAATTGTTGTTAAATTCACCCGAGAAAATAACTTAGGGGGCAAAGATGGGTAATCAAAAGATGAGAGAATTTGTATAAAGTCAGGGAGAGATTTCCACAAGAACCTCCCTTACGATGCTGCTCAAGAGGCAAGTAATTGAATGTAGAATAATATAGCAGCACTTGGTCGTGAATATGAATGAGTATTTTTTCTGCATTAATTTCACGAGAAAATCTCATTATGTTTGTGCATTTTAAGCGATGCAACTCAATTTAAAATGTTGTGAAAAATAATGGATTTTTAATGAAGGACGTGGTTGATTTCTGACCCTTTCCATCAAAATGATTTTGATTTATTTTTGTACTTTTTGTAGAACACAATCATAAAAGCGAAGAAATTGATATTTGATTTTAATTCCAAGTCAATGAGAATTTGGGAAGAAAACTACGAGCAGTTGCACCAAATCGTTCGAATATTTCGGTTGGTTTCATGGCTTGACCATCCATACCGATATCCTTTACTTTTCTCCATATGGGGGAGGGTGTTTGGGGATAGAATTCGACCATCTGTGAGATTCAAGTGGGCAAATGGCCGATTAGGAGGTAAACAAGTGGAAACTCAATAATTTTCCCATTAAAGTCCATTTCACTGGACTTGACCGATTCATTTGTTCAGTTGCCAGACAATGCCAATGTACCCAAATGATTTTTCAGCATCACTCCCTCCTTATACCATTCAACCCATAGATAATTTAATTACCATCCAACCATGTATCAATAATCAATGATTTTGAACTGGTCACTCTTCGAGTTGATACAAAAACCGTCAATCCTCATATATTCCCAATGTTTATTCACATGGAAAACTGAGAGTGGAAAACTCATGACTTTTTTGCTCATCACAACCCCATATATCCCAATACCAGCAATAAGATATTTATTGTGCTAGTCAGGGAATAGAACAAACAGAGAGACAAACAAGAATATTCCTGGAAGGAATCGGCGGAAGTTGTTGGCGGATGAATCCTTAAGTGGCTGCAGAAAGATTCACCATTTAAGATTCACATCACGCTATCATAATAATAATTATGTTAAACGTTTAAAAACAAATGTTAACTATATCTTAAACATGTCATATTCAAATTGATTGCTCCTACGTGACCCAATTGCTTTGGGAAACACTTGTCCCAGGAGACTCTTTAAGATTTCATCAACACAAACTATTTCAAGATGGGTGATTTCCTCATGGAATAAACTTCAAATCGAAGTGGAATCCTCATATTGTGGTAGAAATACATTAACCTAAACCCCAAGAAACGTTTTCTGATCTGTGCCATGTTGCAAAACAGTCTAATGTAAGACTCTAGGGTGGAATTACCAGTTCTCGCCAGTGCCCCACTTCTCGCCACTTACATTGAAATCGCTATTTTTCGCAATTTATGAAATAAATGAGTCGCAATTTTTTTTGTATTGTTTCTGCTTCTACGCATAGAATCGAAAAATAATAATTATTCGTTTTGGATTCACGATTTTGATCACTTTTTAGAGCAATATTTTAAGCAAGTGCATCGAATCCAACATCTCTTACCAAATGTACTAAGTGTCGTCAAATTTTCATCAGGCCAAAAATACCTATTTGGGTAAATAAATTGTCTATTGAATATTTAATTGCACTTGTGGAATACATAAAATTTGTATTTAGTCAATTAATATTTCATTTTATATTATTTTTGTATAAAAATGAGGCATGGCGAGAAGTGGTAATATTCTGGAATTGATTTTACCACCTGTCGCCATATCTTTTCAATAGGCGACGCTAACTTCACTTCGTACATTCTCAGTTGTCAAATCTGCATTGTTTACTTTCTGCAAAAGCCCCATAATTTGATTTCTCAAATAAAAGTGAAGAAAAATCATTTAAAGAGAGTAATAATAAAGTGATCACAAGGAAAGAGAAATGGTGAATGTATTCTTTTCATAGCATTGCCTAAAATAACCGAGTGTGGTTCTTTTCAAGTGGGTGGCGAGAAGTGGTTACAAATTTTACAAAACTGGCGAAAAGTGGTAAAAAGTGGCGACGAAATGGTTATTTTTGCATTATTAATAAAAATCAGTTTTTTAAGTAGTCCAGCGTTATGTTCTAGGATTATTGTTTTCACGTATCTAGAGCCAATACATCTAAGTAACTTTGGGTCAAATTTGACTTATCTTGTAACAAGGATTCAAAAGTTATGATTAAATGAATTTAATTTTTTCCTAAACATGGCGATAGCCGGTTATTCCACCCTATAGAACTGTGCGTTCTTCTATCTCAGGCCGGAAAAACATGAAACAGTGAGACAGTTTACAATATATAAAAAAATGCGTTTTTTCAATTAATAGAAAATTTAGGAAAAACACGTTGAATATTTCGAAAAATTATTTTTTTTTTAATTTTTTGCACCATTTGAACTTATCGTGAAAAAAATACGATACTTTCAAGGCTTATTAGGTTTCTTCATAATTCTTGAAAATATTTGATCAGCTGAGACATACTCATCTTAATATTGAGGACGAGACTTTGGCGATATTTAGAGTGGCAGAAAGAAGCAAAGCTTGGGTCAACTACAATTACAAGGCTTATACAGGCTTTAGACTACAGACTTATGGCTGAGACTTAGCGCTTAAGTCATAGTCCGAAAGAATCAGATTATGACTAATACGGGCTTCAGACCTAAGGGTTAGCCATAAGGCTTAACTTCTTTAATTTCTTATTAGTCAATTTTTTTTTGGAAAACTTTGACTTAGAAATCGACTATTAAGTGGAATTTATCAATTCGAATCAAAAGAACAAATTAAATTGGTTGCTATTTAGGATTTTGAGACCTTCAGAAACTAGGCTAAACCTCTTGTCTGAATACGGTTTAAGCCCAAAACTTTGGAGATTTATACAGATTTCAGACCTGAGACTTAGCCACGTGGCTTAAGTTCTCTAATTTTTCAACAATCAAGATTTTTCGAAAAAAATGTGACTTAAGGTAGGTTTATTAAGGACAAAAGCTCTATTAAATTCTGAAAAAGCAATAAAATTAGGTGTTATTTAGGATTTTGAGATCTTCGGGAACTAGGCTAAAGTCTTAAGACCGCTTTAGCTAAGTCTTCGTTAAAACGAATGTTTAGTGCTTTGTTAGTGGCTTATCGAAGATGACACATCGTTGCAGTGACACAGTGAAACATAAATTAAGTGATTTCGAAGATTAAAGAAAGAATTTTGCGGTGTTAGGGAAGCGTTTTAAAATATTCTGAACGAAAAACTTTGATATCCTTGTTGAAATCAAAAAAGCACAAAATGAAATTTCTCCACCATATTCGAGAGAGAGATATTTTGTGCATAAACGTTTGAAAATGCACTTTGTTTCTGTTTTCGGTTAATGCCATTTGACAGTCCTCCAGATCCCAATGTTCTTAGAATATAAACACAAAAGTCTCAATTTAAATCTGAAGAGGTTTCTAGCTCATCCTCACTCAGCAACGAAGCCATCTTAGCGAGAAACTGGCATAAGTCTCAGGTCTGAAGCTGGCATGCCCTAAACATACACGGTTTAAACCAAGAGATGGCTTAGTGGGAAACCGATGGAAGTGTAGTCTAATCATTATTTTGATTATAATTAAGTAAAGCTGTCTCTCGGCTTAAGCCATAGGTCTGTGTAGCACATTAGGCTTCTTTCCACACTTTACAATTTAGTGCCTAGAACTTTGGCTTGAGAGACAATTCGTCAGTTGGTATTTCCCTCTGTAGAGCAAAGTCGGCCCCTTCGGGCAGCATTCTTGGGGTGTATGTGTTAGGTCTATAACGCTACTGCAGCCAAACAGCTTCAGTACTAAATTAAGTCATAGCTCTCGGCTGGGACATCCTGCGGTCACACGGAAAGTGTGTAACTTTTCGATCAAGAAAAGGAGCAATGGCCTCGCCCGCCTGGCCACTTAGCTACACTTGTCGTCTAAAAGAATGATAAAGACCTGTGTCCTATAGGTATGTACACTATAATTGGGACGGGATGGCTTCTTCCAAGTGGAACCGTTGACTGACCTCGACGACAAACTCAGAGTTGGTGGAGTCTAAAACGGTCTTCAAACTAAAGGTGTAGCTCAGTTTCCGAAGGTCTCAAAATAATAAATAAAAGTCTATTTTATTATTTTTTTTCTAAATGTGTTATGATACTAATTTGCTTTTAATAATTCAATCCAAGTCAGCATTTTCCAAAAACAAAAAAAAAATTGACTGATAAGCAATAGGAAAAGTTAAGCCTTATACGAGATTCAGACTTAAAGCTTAGCCATATGGCTTTACTCTTCTAATTTTTTATCAGTCAAGTTTTTTTTTGGAGAATTTTGACACAGGATTGGACAAAGAGAAAAGGTTAGGTTTAAAAAAAAAACAATAAAATAGCTTGTTTTTAGGATTTCGATGCTATCGAGAAATGGGTTAAATCTCTAGCTTGAAAAGTGCTTTAATGCCTTAATGCCTGTATCTGTATAAGGCCACCGATTCTTTTAACCTAAATTAATCAAAAATGTTCGAAAATGGCTTTCAATCATTTCTTATGCCTCCGCTCCACTTTTTAAATCAGGAAAACTCCATGAAATTAAAATTTACATCCTATTTTATCAAACCCAAATTGAATTGAAGTAAATTGAATTTATTATGATTGGCAAAAGACGAAGAAGAGTGCAAAAGAGTGCGATAGACATAGTTGTATCTAAAACATTTAAGTAAAAAAAAGGATGTGAGTTTTGATTTCATGAAATTTGTCTTACCTAAAAAGCGTGCCGGAACCAAAGTCATTATAACGTTTTTTTATCAAGAGTAATTAATTTTTCCGAAAGTGTGTTTCTCGCTCGATTAATACAAGTTTGTGTTTAATCAAAAGGTTTTAAAATTCATGAAAAATCAAAACCTATTTGAAGCTGTTATTACTCTGAAATGACCTAATTATGAGCACTTAATAACTTTTGGCCTGGAGTTAAATTGCATTTTTTCAAATTTTTAAATAGATATTCTCGCAGATTTTGTAAATTTCGTTAGCATGATGCAAGTCCACGAGTTAAATGATTTTAATCCAGACAATTATTCTAATATAGTGTTGAATATCCAGGTCACAAATTTAAGTACTTTAAAACTATTGAAATACTTTATAAAGCTTTTCACTTCTGCGATTTTCACAACGGAACATGTGGATATATTCTCCTCAGGATTCGTCTTTCGAAGATCAATGGGGATTGCTCTTGAGCTTATGCATTAGAAAAGTCATACAATCACGGAAATACTTGTATAGTACTAGATGCAGGAAGTGACTGTGTATGGATATACATCTTGACTTTCATTGGAACTGAGTTACAGTCCAATTTCTGACTCATTTAAAATTTATTTCAATGATTAATGTTTTATCGTTTGTGGTTCTTGAGCAAATTCTATTTAGTTGGTTAAGTTGCATCAGTTGCAGTATTGATGAAATGATGAATGTCATTCTCTGAGACGATTCTCGAACGAGTTCAGCTTTAAGCATCTAAAATATGGGAAATATGAAGGATATATTAATAATGGTAGAGAACTTGAGCATTTATGGATGTAGGGGGAACTGGGGCAGTAGTAAACAGGTGTAGTTGTAAACACTGTGACTTTTTCATTAATTTTAAGACTCCAGAGGACAAAACCCATAAGCATTCATAGATACCATGGGGATGTATGTCCACAGAAGAATTGGTCAATAAAATCCTAGTACTTTAAAAATAAAAATCATTTTTCTCGAAAGTGTTAATATTTCGATTATTTTGGTCATTTGGATTTCCACCTAGAAATTGAGAACTGTGTAAAATAATCGAAATGTAGCAATACCAGTTCTTTCCTACAACCTTTAGGGTTATATTAATGTATTTACTAAAGATATTGAGATTCTCAATTTTTTAAAAGAATTAGCAATTGGACAGAAAACAGCATTTGGGGTAGATGTAAACAGGCAATTTTCCTGTAATTGTAGATGTCGTGAGTGTAGAATAAATGGCAATTTTTTTTGTTTTCATGCGAAATTTCTAATTAATTGACTACGAAAAAAAATGGTGGCTCTGTGTTCAATAAAAAGTCACATGATGTCAAAATATAGGAAAAATCCATTGAAAAATGTCTTTGATTTGCATGCTTTTAGTTTTTTTTTGCTATTTTAATTATTCTTTTTAAAAGTGTAGTGATTTTTTGAAAATATACAATCTATATATCTCTGAAGTAATTAAAATAATTGAAAGTGGTGCAAAGTTAATTTGAAGGGTGGAAAAAAGGGTGTTTACATCCTCCCCAGAAAGTGTTTACTTCTACCCCAGGTATTTTGTGAAAACAGAAAAATGCATAGTGATACAAATTTTATTTTTATGCAAAGCTCAAAAGTTTTCCAGCATCCGCATTACCCTCGATGTATTGCCTATACCCAAGGGTAAAACATGAGATAAGAAAAATTTTCGGAAAAACCACTGTGTGCTTGGAAAATCGCCTCAAATACGCATCTATCGAAAATGGTTACATGTGCCCCAGTCTCCCCTAAATGATTCAATGTTATAAACAGTTTTAAGAACAGCTTAGCTAAATTGTCAATAGCTAGAGCTTTCTTAAACGGGAAATTGTTAAATACTTTATAGCTTTTCAAATTAATAGTTGTAAAATTGTAATAAGTAATTGCTTAAGCTCAATCCGTAAGGAAATTTTCTGCTCATCCGAATAGATAAAAAAGCAATATTGATTGATTGATTGAATTTTGGGATACAAGACGCTCAAGGATAAAAAGGTGCCAAATTGTTGCCAATAAATATTTTATTGACAAACATTATGGTCCTTATGCCGCATGGAGCGTAATATGCTGTAGGAGGAGCAACAACAACAAAAAAGTGTAAGAGATACAGTATGTTATGGTTGTAAATCGTACAAGTCATTTATGCGGATACCAAAGCCATACACATTATAACCTTTTAATGTGGTGTTTAACCCTCCCTCTCCAGCAAGAATATTGTAGGCGATACCACCCATCTAGCTGTATGTAGTCATATAATAACAAATAAGTAATGTTCCACCGAATACATAATCGACACCACAAATGCCGACATTTTGTGATTTATGAACTACAAGATTCAATTTAAATGGCATAGTGGCTTTAGGTTTGCATTTACGGCTTTACCATCACCCTTTAGCATCAGATATCATAAATTGCGTGCGAACTGCGGAGTAAAGGTTATCAATTGCATTTTCTTTATCGACAGCCTTCAAAAGTAATTATAAAATACTCAATTAATTGTAATTAATTTCAGAATTTTGATTTATATGCTTCTCATTTGCTGAGTATTAAATAATTTTATTGCTCAAACTCACAGATACTATATCTGGTCAAATTCGGAAAATTAATTATAAATGCTTCAAACCCAGATTTTTTCACTGAATTTGGGCTTAAGATTATACCTTAAGGCCAACTTCAGACTGAAGGTTTAGCCCAGTTCCCGAAGGTATCAAAAATCTTAATAACAAGCAATTTTATTGATTTTTCAAAATCTAATGAATCATTTGCCCTTAGTATTCAATCCTAAACAACAATTTCCTAAAAAATCATGTTTGATGAGGAATTAGAAGAGTTAAGCCAGATAGCTAAGCCTTAGGTCTGAAGCCCGTATAAGGGTAAAATGAACCAATTGACTTTGAAAATTCACTAAGCTAAGTTTGTTATTTAAAATTTCGAGATATTCAGGAACTGAACTAATGGCGCTATTCCAATGAAAAAATGAGCATGTGTTTTTTGGACATTACTGTTCTCAAGTACTAAAAAGACTATGACTGTTCCCACATGTTATTTCAATTAATGTCAGATGGCATTGTGATCGGGTGAAATCTTGCTCGGCGAGAATATTCAAATTCGGATTTCGGTTGGGAAATCGACAAGATTAATTTAATGTTTTCACTTTCATAGTATTTTCTACATTTTCTTTATCATGATTGACAAGATGTAAGGTTCTTCTCTCTATACAAAGACTTCATATTTTTTCCAGTCCTCGTTGTGTTTCAATATCACCATAAAAAAGAAAAGTTCAACCGAAATTCGAATTCGAATAATCCCTCCAAGCAAGCTTTCACTCGATCACAATGCCATCTGACATTCAGTCAATGTGGAGTAACCTGTCATGTTAGTCATGTCAGCTTGGTGACGTGATGCAGTTGGATGGTCGGGAGTAAGCAACTTTAGCCTCGACCGCGGGTTTTCCCAGGTTTTCCATGAGTTTTCTCGTGAATTCTCAGTGGTGAAAAGTCGGCGAGCAGCATTAAAATTCTCTACTCATTATTTTCCTTGAAATGACGTATGGGAACAGACAAAGGTGTTCTTTAGTACTTGAGAACAGTAATGTGCTAAAAAAATATGGTCGCTTTTTCATTGAAATAGCACCATAAACCTACACTCTGGAACCCGTATAAGAAATATGGTTAAGGTCATGTTCGAAAATAGTCGTCAGTGCTCCATATCACGACTTAAGAGCTTATTTACATTTAGGCTTGATTCAAAGCGATTATAGTGGTAGATAATGCCCTGAATCATTTTAAAAATATAAACTTAGGATACTCTATCTACTTTATCATAATGTAATACGGTCTTGAGATTAGAAACTTAGCAAGTTTAGAAAGATCTAAGCATCAAGCATTTGCAACGATTTTGAAAAATCTAATAAATCCAAAAATTTCAACTTTCAAATTCTTATAGTTATTAAAAACATTTCTTTGAGTGAATAAAGCTGACTACAGTATTTCTTGTTCTATTTAGAAAAAAAAAATGAACTTTTTATTAAAAATAATACGTAATACGTAGATAAATGTAATTAAGGTAAAGTACCCTCACTCGGCCAGGTTCCTCGACTCTACCAGTGGGTTAGTTTTTGAATGTTTCATGGTCAATTTCGTCAATTTTTATGTATTTGTCACTGGTTCGTATTATTCATGGAATGATTGACCTATGAATGTTAGATCATACGCAAAATATTATAGCAAATATAAATAAATTGAATAAATAAATCTACCGGTCGATACGAGGAGCCGGTAGAGCAAGGGCACTTTGCCTTATCACACAGGACTGAGTTTTTCCGTTAATTAATACTTTAAAATACCTAATAGCGTGATAGATAAATTGATACAATAAGCATAATCTACTTTCGATTTTTTTAATTTTTGAATGACATCAACAGGATCCGAGGTAAAAAGCTTGAAAATAGTTAAAATCATTTATTTTATTACAGAAAGAGATAGGGTATTCCTTCGCTTTCTTTTACATCTGCCTCCTGTTGAAGATGAATGAGCCTTGTGTGAAGCAAGATAAATGAATGTCCTCAGAAAGTTGGGTGTCTAATGCCAAAATCCTAAAGAGACCTATCCTCAGCGTTTGAAATATAACTGGCCATCATGAAAGAGGTGACGTGTATCACATAAAACCTGCTATACCTGCTCGATAAATTCCTCCAGGGAATCCGTTAATTATGGCAGGGCATTATTTATTGAGCTCATTGAATATTTATGGTGTAGTTTTTGGGGTAATGGACACAGAAATTGTCAATGCCCAACACGAAGTGTCAATGTCTCAGAGAGGCGATTTCTCATGTTGACGGGCTGCATGAGAAGAGTCCTCGTCTCCGGAGCAATATTTGTGTAATGTTGGAATAATAAATAAGCATGTTGAGGCTATGTGCCAGGAATCTGTCACCAAAACTGAAACTCTACATAGCCTATACCTTATGCCCCACCATATCGGATATTACTGTGACCTATTCCGCACCCCAGGATGTTGACTTTCAGGATGGTTCACTCGAAGGAAATGACTTTGGGGAGTTCGATTCAGCACCAAGATAATTTTCTACTATGTACACCTGACACGAAATTAGGAGTAATGAGAACGGAGCATCAGTTATTATTTTCTTTCATTTCAACCAAATCAGCCAGAATGTCGCAAAGTAAACAGTATCTAATTACCATCAACGTTTTCTTTGCCATTTCTTTTCCTTTCGGTCATGTCATTAACTCAGAGAAAAAATAACACTATACTAAAAGTCATTCCGATGAAACGTAAATGAGAACTAATACCATGGGAATTTCAGGAAATATGTATCAATACAAGGACATATATAATATTAAATTGTCCGAAGTTTTTTTCTATCTGCTATCTGCAAATTTATTAATTAGCTGATTCATTTTCATTTCGTTATGTGATGGTATCCCTGGAGACATTGATTTTGATACAATCACGACCAAATAAAAGTTCCTTTTGGACATGTTCCAAATTTATTTATTTTTAATTGCTCTAAACTCAGCGCTTTTATAATTTTAAATTATAGATAACAAAAGATGTGTTGAATTTAAAATTTGCAGGGTAGAGACTTGCATAAGCCTAAGTACGTATGTTAAATAGCTCAAGCCCTGTTAAGAATCTTCATAGACCTGGAGGGAAATTCTGTAATTTTCATGGCATTATTACGCGTAAGTTCGAAACCTGACAATGCCATTCGAGATTTTTTTGTCATGAGTTCGAAAATGCAATTCATTGAATTTTTAATGACGGGACTAGGTCCATTTTGCAGTTATTGGTATATAACTTAAAATTTACCGAGACCCAAGACAAAAAGGACTGTCAATCCTTTTTTTGACGATATTCTTATAAAAATTCACAACTTTGACAATTTATTATTCGAAAATGGTTTGACCGATTTTAACGAAATTCGGCTCAAAGTCGACATAAAAATGAAGTAAGCTTTAAATAAATATTTTTAGATTTTCCCTCTTAATGCTCCATATGGAGCTTCCATACAAACTAATCATGTTTTAAGGCCATCGAGCATCTATATGGCAACAAAATGAAAACTTTTTCGTGTAATGGGAAACCATCGGTATTTTCGGAGTCTTTGGTGTGTCTTTAACATATCGCACGAAGAAACTTATAGTCTATCATACCAAGTTTTTGAGATATCTTAATGTAGAAGAGTTCTTAAGAAATGGATAGAATCATTTTATGACACTTATTGTTTTTCACAATAACGGTATATCGTAATCGTATATTATTGGTGCCAAAGAACGATTTCTAAAGGAGATTTCAAGGAATCTTTTCCTAGAAGAAATCGCATCCCTATTTTTCTAATTATCCATTATTTTTTTGTAATTATCCAGATTTGCCTCAAATGTCCTCGAATATCCTTTATTTTCATTAGAAGTGCTGCGTTATTTTGTATCCTTATAACGGTCACTTTTGATTCAAATTAACATTTTCTAGTAATTCGGAATTTGCGGCGAATTTCGGGACGGATGCCACTTGTGTGCGTGTATATGTTTCCTACCACCTTCCTCCTATCAATTTTTTCCCATTAAAATCTCTTAGTGTCTGGCCTCGAGACCAAGTAGTTGATCTGTAAGTTGAGTGAGGTGATAGGACTTTCTTCCATCTGGAAGAGCCTCGGAAGAACTAGAGAGGATCTTTGGCCACTGTCAGAGGACTCCAATCACCGTGCACTGGGATACATTGCTCTCAGGAACCGCATTAGCTCAGCTTTCTAAGCCGTGAGAAAGATCACCGAGGATCACCATAACTGAGGGAATTCAGCAATGGGCCCCACCGGTAAACGATTCTTCGCCACCGAGGGAGGTGTCCTGCCCCTCAGGGGGATTCGGCGTGGGATCACATCAACAGTTCTCCGGAATCATCATCTACAGGAGATTTTGTCTTGGAATTTCCCGACCATTACCCTGAAAGAACTTTTTTACTCTGGAAGGAAGCTCCAGGAAACCCACGCAGATTAGGATGAGCCTCACTCAATTTGTATGTAGAATGCCCTTCCTTTTTCCTCCCGATTTAAGACGGTTACAAACTCGTTTAAAGTCAATTCGCATTAAAATTGATTATCACGGAATCAGTCGGATTTTGCACATTAGTTCTTTGGTTCTTTAAATAAAATTTCTTAAAGTAATTCTAAATGTTTGAACTAAATAAATATTAAAGTTTCTAAACTACCTAAAATCATCGTTTCATCCTTTTACAGAAATACTCTCTTTTAAAAAATAGCTACGATTGTTGAATGTCATAGGATTTGAAAGGTACCGTTATCAAAAGAATTTCAACAAAAAGTTCAAAGTATAATGACTTAATTAAAATATTATAACTTTTAACTTACTCTTCAAAGTATTTGAATAACGCTATCTTTTAGGACCCTGCGATCTTCATAGGCTTTAACTCTTTTTTCAAGGAGGATATTTCTGCACAAGAGATATTACCCTACATACAATCCCTTTTTATAAATTTGAAAGATATTGAAAAATTTATTAGGAAAACGGCAGGGAAAATGTAGAGATAAAGATGGTTTGTTCTAGTAAGATCGTTCCTGAGCCCTCCTTTTCAAATTGTTCTTTGAAAGGACCAACCTGAAATAAACCGTCATTGTTTAAAAGTAGTTTTGCAAAAAAAATCGTCACATTTCCTAAACATATGTTTTTTTATGCTCTAATGCTTTTCCTACAAACATTTGAGTTTGTTCCCGGAACAAAAGTTGTTAGCTTTGCTAATACCTATTCGATGATACGGGACTCATTCTTTTTATATAAAAAATATAAAAATTTCTTTTTATATTTGGTGATTAAGCGAAAGATTAAAACTTATTTCCAAGACGAAGGGGAGTATAAAACATTCTGAAATGTGAACATTTTTGATTAAAATTCTCTCAAGATTCTTGATATAATTTTTTTGAGCCTTTCAATTCGAATTTTATTCCCGTATCAACAGAAAGTATTTGGTTTCTTGGCATCAAACTAATATTAATTGTGTCTACCACAAAGAATATTTTATAAAGAGTTATCTGGCAAATCTAGTCTCTGCTGTTGAATTTTTAACATTTTTGTATGAGAATTTCAGAAAAAATTGATCAATCAATAGGGTTGAAAGACGTGAGAAAATATTCGGAGAGAATATGTTTGCACTGTATAATGTTCAAGATTCACGTAATCCCTTTAACTAAATTTGCTATTTTTGAATTAATATCATTAAAGCCAATAAATGACAAAATCGATTTTCAAATTTGTTTTAATATTTGTGTTTGATTTTGGGAATACTGAATAAATGTTTGAAAATTTTCCAAATTGAATGAGCAGAAGAAAGAAAAATTGTGTTATTTTATTGATAAATGGGTAAAAATAAAAGCAATGAAGTTGCATAATGTTGAAAAGCAGATGTGCAAAAGTTCCTAGAGAAATGCAAACATTTACATATTCGTCAATTGCCATCTCTCAATCTAAATGAAGAATATTTTCCACAATGTACCCATAAAGCTCCATACGTGTGGACATCGACTATGCACTTTTCTGCATGAATAGTAAATAGTTGTTTTGAGTTTGCCCAGCTCGAGTTGCCCCTGTTCGTTAACTTTGAGCGTTACGTATTGAATGAACGAGAGAAAGTTAGTGCATAATATTACACCATACAGGAAATCCTATATTTACAGTAGATGGGTTTCTCCCGATACTTCTCCCCTTTTCAAAATCAATTTCACCCATTCTTGCTCGCTGCTCTTCTATACTAGTTTTAATTAATAAAATTTTCTCAATTTTCCAACAAGCAATTCCTTCCCCTTAAAATACTTCCTTTGCATATTCTGATACACAATTGATTATGTGTATTCACTGTGTGTATGTGTAGCTTAATAAATCAAACAATTTGCCAAAGAGCTTCCTGCTCAATTTCCTGATATCAATCATGATCGCGAAGAGCATACATCCTGTCTCATCTTCTTTTCCTTAACGTCTCAAACTGTATCCCTTACTTCGGTAGAATGACACAACTCTTCATCATCACTAATGACTGAATCATGGTGAGAAATCATCCCAAATTTATTTCTCTGCCATCACAAAGCGGATACCTTCTTAAAATAATACACTATAACTTGACCTGCGATTTATATCATGGATAAATTTAATTTTATTTATTTTTATTGTGGATCGTTAGTATTCTCGCTAATTAGCCACTTAAAAGTAAAATTCTTTCAGTGAAAATACTGTGATTAAAAGCGTTGAGATTGCAAAGAATGTCAGCTTAAAATATTATACTGTAGTGACATATTTCTTTGGTTTTCGAATTGTCTGAAATCTATTTGATGATACTGCAGTCCAGTCAGCCATATCGGATGGAATCATATTCTAGAGGACAGATAATGTTTGACTTAAAATAAACATCAATATTAATATGCCATGTCCATGTCCATATTAACAGGAATACCCCTGGTTATGAAAACGATCAATCGCTAAGTTTTATATCAATTCCGCAGACCATAGTACGCAATATGCAAAGTTTAGAACAGTTTAGAGAGACAAATCCTAACATTTAAAATAAATATAAAAGAGAATTAGGTAGTTAGTAAATTAGCAGATTTGTCTGTAAAAAATAAATGTTGCTGAGTGTCAATAAATCCTTTTAAATCAAACAGAAAATACCAAGATTGTTCATTCATTCTTCTTTTGCCAAAAATATTTCACTTCCTGTGGCCATTTTCGATTTATGAACTCCGTTTTATTTATAGTACTTGACAAATTTCTTTTTTACTGACCTTCTTTACTAAAATACTATCCAATCGATCCAATCTATTGCAGCTAATTTAATTTCAAGACTCAGCAAAGTTCAATTTCCAGCAAACACAAAAATTTCAATAGCGCAATTTGCAATGAATCACAATTCGCATAAACTTATTCCAGTTTTATTTTATTCAACAAGTTAAGGTTTTTAGTGTATTTCTTACTTACTATTTTTTAAAGTTAAATTTCCAGATACGACTAAAAACAATAATTCTCTTTAGGGGTTATGTGGGTCATGTAGACATCATACTTCCTTGACATTTTTTTTATAACAAATATATTTAGTTTAAGCTCTAAATCTTACAAAGGTACAACATTTTAACTATATTTTCTGAAATTTTTATTTGAAAATTTTAAAAATTCATCCATTGGGCCTTGTTTTTTTGGAGACGATTTTTGGAAAAAGAAACATATTTTCAATCAAAAAATTTAATATTTTCTGATATCTGATTTGATATACTCATATTTGAACGGTGGATTATTTTACCTTGATCGCAGCGTATTTTACAAGACAAAATGCCATGTAATATACGCCGCAAATTGTACTTATTTTTATAATATCTTTTTATAATATATATCCAAAAAGCCAAATATAATTTTAAAAAAATTGTACAGTTTAAGTACGAGTTTAATTCATCATATAACAGGAAATATTTAGTTTTTTGACTTCAGATGAATATACTCCAAGAAATTTTGTCCACAAGAAAGTATGGTTTTTTTCTTCAAAAAAGCTCTCTGAAAATCAGGTCTCAATGGTTGAATTTTTAAAATTTTGTAAAGGAAATTTCACAAGATGTAGCTTAAATGTTGTACTTTCATATACATAAGAACTTAAATAGAAATAATTTTTTTTATGTTAAAAAAAAATGAGAAAGAAAATATGATGTTTTCCTATCTTTTTAACTCACGTAACCCCTTAAGATCTTCAGGGACAAAAGAGCTTTATGGTTGCTAATTGTAGACAGACTAAGAATAATTTTTTACACAAAATCTCAGAACAATATTTTAGAAAAAAAAAACTATTATCAGAACAGGAAAGAGAGCAAAAGATAGCATCGTAGGGGAAAGTCAAACATATTTCAAAGAAACTAATTAAGCAGCACATGAAGGGGTTACCTGGGTCAAAAAGATTTAAGAAAAACAGCATATTTTCTCTAAATTTATTTCAGCATAATAAGAAAATTATTTAATTACATTTCTTGGGCGTATAAAACTACAACATTCAAATTTTTCTGAAATTTTCTTTTAAAAAAATTAAAAATTCAGCCTCTTTTCTTATGATTTTCAGAGAAGTTTTTGAAAAAAAAAATGCTTTTTCAGTGGACAAAATTACTTATTCAGAGTAGAATAATCTGAAATTAAAACTACATAGGGTGGAGTAAGCATTTATCGCCATGTTTAGGAAAAAACGGGAATTAATTATATTATAACTTTTGAACCATTATCACAAGATAACTCAGATTTGTCACAAAGTTACTTAAATATAATGGCTGCAGATTCGTGAAAACAATAGTTCTCCAATTTAACCCTGGACTACTTAAAAACTGATTTTTATTAACAATGTAAAAATAACCACTTCGTCGCCACTTTTTACCAGTTTTCGCCAATTCTGTAACCACTTCTCGCCACCCACTTGAAAAGGTTCAAACCCAATTATTTTGGGCAATATTATGCAAAGAATACATTCAGTATTTTTCTTTCCTTGTGATCACTTTATTATTACTCTCTTTAAATGATTTTTCTTCACTTTTATTTGAGAAATCAAATTATGGGGCTTTTGCAGAAAGTAAAGAATGCAGATTTGACAACTGAGAATGTACGAAGTGAAGTTAGCGTCGCTTGTTAAAAAAAGATGGCGACAGGTGGTAAAATCATTCCAAAATATTACCACTTTTCGCCATGCCTCATTTTAATATAAATATAATATAAAATGAAATATTAATTACCTAATTGCAAATTTTATGTATTCCACAAGTGTAATTAAATATTCAATAGACAAATTATTTGTCCAAGAAGGTACATTTTGCTTGATGAAAATTTGATGACACTTATTAGTATATTGGGTGAGAAATATTAGATACGATGCACTTGCTTAAAATATTACTCTAAAAAATGCTCAAAATCGTAAATTCAAAACGAATAATTACTATTTTTCGACTCTGTACGCAGCAGCAGTAAAAAATACAAGTAACTTTGCGGCTCATTTATTTCATAAATCGCAAAAAATAGCGATTTCAATATAAAGTGGCGAAAAGTGGGGCACTGGCGAGAAGTGGTGATTCCACTGGTGATTTCCAAAATTTAAATTTGGATTTTTAGAATCAGTATAAACAAAAAATTACCATTTCGCACGTATTTTACACCACATTTCGTCTTATGAAATATGTCGTAATCAAGGAAATAGAAAATCCTTCGTTCAAAGACTTGTTAAACTCATGTGCCTAGCCAGAAATATGTAGTTTTTTCTTCAGAATATTATACGCCGAGCAATTTTGTCCATGAAAAAGGAAAAGTGAGTTTTTTTTCAAAATTGGATCTCAACGGGTGATTTTTTAAGGTTTTTAAATAAAAATTTCAGAAAATATAGTTTAAATGTTGTACTTTTATACTAGCCCCTGGCAAGTTGCCTTCAAAGTTGAAGCCACTTTCTCATACTTCGATTTAAATTTATATGGGATTTTTTTTTGACACTCGCGACCGTTACGCTAAATATCTAAAAATTGAGAAGTTTTTTTTTTCGTATTAAAAGATCCCTTACCGCGTCGAGTGATAAATATACTAAATTTTTGTTTAAATACATTTTTACCCCGGAGCACTGTGTGTTGAGTCCGAGATCAATTTAGGAAATTGGCTTCAAGTAGCTCCATATAAAAAGTCAACTTGCCACGTGCTTGCTTTTATATATCTAAGGGCCTTGGCAGGCATGAGGATTAGCCGAGAGACGGCTTAGCGTAATTGTATTCGAAATAATGGTTAAACTTCATTTCCATCAATTTCCACTAAGTCGTCTCTCGGCTTAAGTCGCAAGTGTGCTAGGGCACAAGAGCTTGAATTAAATATGTTTTATATCATATTGAAAAAAAACTTAGAGAAAAAACATATTGTTTTTAGTCTGTTTTACCCACGTAATGTCCTATACATACTTACAACTCAATCTGAAAAACGATTTAATGTAGTAATTATTATCAAAATAATCTGGATTCGTTAGTGGGAAACTGATGGAAATATAATGTGATCTTTATTTTGATTATAATTACGTTAAGCCGTCTCTCGGCTTAAGTCGTAAGTGTGTCTGGATTATAACCCCTTAAATTTAAATGAAATTGACTTCCTTTAATTCATATTTATTTTAAATTAAAAAAGAAAGTGTTATTAGTAGGTCCTTAGGGAAACAACAACCTGATAATTTTTTCTGCCAAGAAATGGCGCTGATAACTGTTAACTTTTGATGTCAGTGAGTGTAAGGATAATTTCCAAAACATGATCCTTGCTCATGAGAATAGCATTAAAACTGTTGAATTGACTACCCCTAAATTGTCCAGTTAGTTTAATCACACTAGTATTTGGATTTGACCACATAAGGTCTTTCATGTTCTAGCATTAGAGGCATACATTTGAGAAGCTATTAGACAAAAGTGAATATACTATGTGCTTTCCGGGCGCAAATAAGCTCCTCCTGGTATATCTCCCCATATATGGGAATTCAGTATTAATTAAATTACACTTAATCCCATCTATATCTTCTTTGTTTGAGCTATACAATCAGGTATTTTGCGATTGATTTCAACATCTTTCATGTTAGTCTCGAAGATTTTGCACGATGCAATTTGCTGGGATTTTGAAAGCCACCCTCACTTAACATGAACATAAAAGCCCATAAAGCGAATAGGTCTCACTCTCGATACTTTTACTATCTTAAAGTGATTCACCGATGTGTATAGAATCGATAGAATTCAGAAGCGGTAGTGCAGGTAAGGATGAGCCATAGGAGGTGGTAGTAACATCAATGACATAATAAATAGAGAAGCATTCGATGTTTTATTTAGGACTCATGTTCACTTCCATACATCTCGTTTAGCTGAAAGCTTTCTGGAAGTGGTGGAATGTCGCCTTTTTAGCTCCCTGAAGTAAAAGTGACAAGTGATGTGTGGTGACTCTGATATTGAATGAAATTGGATGAGTTTGTAGATCCTCCTTAGCGCTTTCCTTACTAGACAAACTATCAGGGATTTTACATTTTTCAACCTTTTTTTTTCTGTCAAAGAACGTTCTAGAATTTTCTCATGTTCCTTACTTGATAACCTTGACGGAGAAACGATCATCAGCATTTATTGGCTTTCACATAGTTCTATTCTGTTGACTTGCAAAGTTCCCAATAAAAATTGAAATGTCAGCATATCCACTTACCTGAAAAGTAAAAAGAAAATGCATGTGTTAAAATACAAATTGTCAATGGTTTTTTTTGGCAATCCTGTTTGTTTTGGGGCGAAAATGAAGATGCAAAAATGTTGCAACGAAAAAGTTGAACATGTACCATGTTTATGCAAAAAAGAAATTTTACCATACAATGAACAAAGTTAATAAATACAGAGAGAAAATGTTTTACGTCTAATTCCGTACTTCCGTACTCTGTCTGTTTACTTTTCCTTGCTCAAACTTCTAATTTGAACAACACTTTTTGCATCAACGAACACTTATTAAATGGAAGTATAAAAAAAAAACTTGAAAGGATTTTTTTTATACCACAGAGAAATTCTTTAAAAAGTTTTTGTGTAAATTAGTGCACGCTCCTTGCACAGTCAAAGATTAAAAGTTTGTGAAAATACTTTTATGTAGTTTTGTTTTGTAATACCATGAGCCGGTATTACCAGTAGTGCGCATATTTCTTTTTTAAAATGCAATGTACTCTTATTTGATATTATAGTACGAATAAAGCAAAAAACCTACAAAAAAAATCAGTAAAGATGTCGTAAGAGTTTTCGTTTGTGAAAAAAACAGAATGAGAATCAATAATAAATACAAAATTGTGTACATGATGCTAAGCTTCGCTTTTAAAAGTTCTGAATGATCAGGATTTGCCTGATTCTTCACCATTACCAATACCATGTCAATGGGAAGAGGGTAATAAGATTGAAACTGTTTGGTAATATCAACATGTACGAAATGCGTGATTCTTTTAATAATCCAACAAGGTTTCGTGATTCTCAATTATTATATATGATCCTGTTTATCTCGGTGTTTTAATTTTAAAACATTTCAAAAATGACTATTTGACCGTCGATGATTGTTCGGTCGTAGGTGACTCGTATCTATGGCTGTGTGACAGAAATTCGATTTTATTTTAATTCTATTCAGTTCTGGTAACATAATCACAGTGAACAGACTGGGCTTTTCTACATGGTCATTGCTTTTTTACAACTTCATTGCTTTTTTACATGTGAAAAAGATACTCAAAAATTGCGGCACCAAACCAATTTTTCCATCAATTTGATGTTTTTTTTTCCATTCTCTGAGTGAGACAATATTCTTTAAAAGAAAATGATGTAATAGTAAAATTTGCCAAATCTAAAAACCTCGCAAAAAGAGCAAAGAGCAATTAAGCGGTCAATTGCTTTTTACTTTTTGCTCAAGGTACGGGTGTATGAAATTCAGGAAGAGTAAACTATACATGTTGAGCCATTCAGTATGTTCACAGTAAAGAAGAATTAACAACACAAAAAGAAAAATAAAGTAAAAATAAATGATATCTCGATTTCAGAAGGCTCCTGCCAAGATTTCAGGATCTTGTCCGGAGATTATTGATAAAGTAATGGAGCAAGATAAACTAGTGATCAAGCAAAGAATGTAGTTGAGGGCTTCGGCACTTTAAGTATTTCACCTTTCCGCGTTGAACGGGTGTTCCTCCTTGAAATAAAGGCCAGCTACTCTCAGCACATATAACTGGGCGGAGGTAGCTAATATCCCGAAAGCCAAAATCTTCAACACGAAAATTCCAAAAGCCAAAATTGCGAACGCAAAAATCCCGAAAGAGCCCAAATCCCGAAAGCCAAAATCCCGACAGCCAAAATCCTAAAACCAAAATTACACAAGCCAAGATCCCGAAAGCCAAAATCCCGAAAGAGCCAAAATCCCGAAAGCCGAAATCTCGAAAGACAAAATACCCAAAATACCGAAAGCCTAAACCCCGAATGTTCAAAATCTCGAAAGCCAAAATCCCGAAAGCCAAAATCCCGAAAAGGCCAAAATCCCGAAAGCCGAAATCCTGAAAGACAAAATACCGAAAGCCTAAATCCCGAATGGGTCAAAATCCCGAAAGCGAAAATCCCGATAAGGCCAAAATCCCGAAAGTCAAAATCCCGAACGCCAAAATTCCGAAAGCCAAAATTCCGAAATCCAAAATCCCGAAAACCAAAATTCCGAATTCTTAAAAGTATCATAGCTACTACCATGAATGCACCTGCTCTTGCTGGAAGCAAAGGGAAATATTCAGTGTTCTTTATTGAAGAACTCTGGCCAAAAAGTACTGTTTGTTAATGCATTTTTATTAAAAAGATTCCATTGAATCTTTTTATTTGAACAACTTTATTAAAAACAACCCCTGAAGGGTATGCAAAATTTTCTCGATGCGTAATGCCATTTTGCGCGTTTTTTTTGGTCCCGAAAATGTGCATAATACCGGGATTGAGTGTACGCGTTTTTATCCGTTCTCATTTCATTACGGATACTCTGTGAAAACTTTTCGTTATACCTAACCAATATTCGTCCACCCGGATGACGCCGTACCAGAGCCAGCATCCAATTCTTCTTATGAATCCTCTCAGACAGGGCACGTGTGATCCGGGGCTTAATAGGGCAGCGACGCCTGCCATTGAAAGCTTCACTTCGAGTGGCAGAATTAATATAAAATGTAAATGTAAATCCAAAGACGAAGGTATACGAAAAAGGTACGGAACTGGTTTCGAATTTAAACATTTGAAAAGAGTTGAATCAGTATCGATTCAAGTTTTTTTTTGGGTGTAAGCTACACTGAGAGAAAAATGGAGGTGCGATTAACATTTTTTCCTCATAACTTTAACACCTTTTAGGTTTAAAAATATATTAACATTCTTTAATGTTAATTTTACATCTTTTTAAAGGCAAAATTAATATGAAAAAGGGCAACTTTAACCCCTAATACACCTAAAAATCATAATATTTACACCAATTTTGGATCAATACTGCAGGGTAAAATAAACATTTCCGGAATGTTATTTTGACTTTTTCCGATTTCTCTCAGTGTAGATAAAGTTGAAATCTCAAGTACAAACATTACACAAAGTTAGTGTTCTCTGTTTGAAATCTAACCATTGCCATCATGTGACAAACACCCTATTGATTTCCGATAACGATCGCGAAAAGCGAAATGATGAATCCAATGAGAATGTGTTACAAATAAATTTGCTGTAAAATCTTCTCTAGAAATTCTGGTGAAGAAGTTAATTCTATCTGTCAGGGACATAAAAGTTTTATAGAAGAATAACAGCTCTTTAAGCATTCCTTTCATCGTGATTGCAATGATGCAATAAATGATAAAATTCGTAGAGAATAAGAAGCAATTTTACAAATTGGGGTATTTTCACATCAAACACTTTAGTAATTTGCTATTGGGGGTGGTAAAAAGAAAAAGTAGAAATATTTTTCTTTCGCTATGAAACAATAGAACCACTTTTTTCTTCTCACTTTTTTTCCAACTCATTCGCAATGTCTTCTTTCGCAGCTTGTTTCTTTGGAATTTTCTTCAGTGGAATTTATAGGGTGAAAATTGGTTGAACGTGCTTTTTAAGTGATTTGTCTTCATCTCGAACCATGGCCCAGTTACAAGCTCGCCAAACGATGTAAAGTGTTGTTAGACAATACCATGATGGGAGAGCGATTGCGATGGTCATAAAAGTCCAGTTGGTGAAAAATCTCTCTTCGTTGAAGAATGTTTATTGCAATGAATGATGACCATCCGTGGGGCTATAAAAATCATGATTTCCAAGCTTCACAACTTCCTCACTTGCTGTATGGTAATCTGTGTCACAATGTCTGACACTAATGTTGATTGAGAGGAAGACCTTTCGCAATCTAAAATGTTCTTCAAGTGAAAATTTTTCAAAAGAAAATTTCTTCACAAACTTTCATCCTCAGTGGACAACCCAATATTTACAAAAGGCTTCAAATCACCAATAAAAGTTTGCTCAAAGTGGAAATTTAACGGAGAAATTGCTGAGTTTGCAGAAAACCCACACAGTAGTATATCTTTTTTTCTTGGCCATAACGATGCCAAAATCCTCTAATTTATTCTAAATTTTTTTTTGGGATAACTTAGAAAAAATTGCTACTTCAAGAAAAAAGAGCTTTTTGTGAAGCTGAATCCATTTTCTTTCCCATAGAATATCCTTTCCAGCGTCTTTGGCAAATTACAGAAGAATGAAATTGCAAAACTGAAATTGCACCCTCTCTATAAGTGACTATATAATATTATTCTAAGATTACAGATAGTTAGTAAGAGGCAAAGTGAAACCACTCCCATAAATTCTCTTCACTGAAAGACTTATAAAAACACAATTTCTGCAATAGAATATGAACAGTATTAAAGCTAAGAGCAATACTCAAAATACATTTCCAGCTTAATCAGATTAATATGAAAATTGTTTATCTGAAAATATCAATAAAATTTATATTACAAAAAAAAATCATTTTGAACTAAACAGAATAAAGATTATGTAATATTTTATAGCCCTTTTGTAACAATGATCAAATGTTCAAAGGGGCAAAATGAGGGGCATATTAATGGTCACAGGGTCGACTTATGTGGGGGGTTCTCCGAAGGCCCCAAGTCTTTATCTTTAACCATTTGGCCTCTTGGTGTAGTACCCGAGCGCACAAACGCACAGTACAAGCAGCCTGACGTCAAAAAACTCGAAACTTCAGTTTTTCAAAATTCTCAAAATACGACCCCTTAGGGGGTATGGACCAGAAATATAACTCAAACTCGAGGGATTATATATCCCGCTCTCTCTGTAGAGTTCAAGCAGTACCAGAAACCTAAAGCTTTTTTGCCCGATTATGAGTAGGATGTAGGATCCCTCTTCGCGGGGAATAGCAGAAGAAGTAGTAAATTCGTTACTTCTCGATATTCGATATTCGCCGTGTAAAGACCGTTATATTTCTCCTGAAGATAGCGCGGGTGTTGGACTTGAGATTTAGACCAGTTCCCGATTGATTCTTAATCCTTAGTAACAAGCAATTTTAGTGATTTTTTATTGTATTGATCATCTGCCTTTACTAATCCTAAATAAAAATTATAGGGGAGACTGGGACAGAATCAGCCACGTATAGTATTAGATAGTGGTATCTTATACTTTGCCTTTGAAGGAATATTGAGGAAACCACTCTTTATTCTAAATATATACATCCCGTACTATTCATTGAGATATTTATTAGCCTCATACAAACATTTTTTGTGCAAACTATACGCAATCAAAAATTTCATTTGGTGGCTAATTCTACCCCGGTCTCCCCTACCAATGTAGCCGCACTTTTTGTCCTGAAAGATTCCTTGGAAACCAAGGCTTATCGCGGCCAATTGTCCGGCAGTGACCCAGCTCTGTGCCCCATCCGAGCTCTTCCAGGCCATGTTACCGGTTGACTGACAGTGTCTCTTGTTAGCCAAGGAATAAACCAGCCAGGCTCTATTTCGCTATTAGGTGAAAAATTTCGACCTTCTTTCGAAAGAATATTACCTGAAAGTAAATTAGAGAATTTAAGCCATATGGCTTAACCTAGGTCTGAACCCCGTATGAAAGTCGCCTCGTGTGTACCCTCTAAGCTAGTCTTTCTGTCATCTTTGTCGTTATTTCGTCGTTGCCCTTCTTATAGCGCAGTATAATTGAATGGAAACCCAATACTGGCTGATGGAGAGCTCTATTGTCAGAAGACCTTATTGTAGATGAGGTCACTCGTAGCCTAAGATGTCCTGCTTAGCTCTATACTTGAATTTTCTCTGGTCTCATTTTGAATAGCCTAATCATCAAAAATGCGGCGCGCTACCTGGATGACAGGGAACCAGTACCTGTCAACAGAAGGTGAGGCCACTCACATAAAATCAAATGCCGCCATAGAATATGTTTCACTCAGGAGAAGAATTCTAATTCATAAGCCCAAGATTGAGCCAATAAGTCCTTAAGTTTCAAGTAAAGTCTACATCGTTGGTCTCAGTCAGTGGATTAATGGATAGAGTAGTTAGCGTCTCTATGACTTTATTATGACTAATGCCAATACGTTAATAAAGAATGGAAAAACTAGAATAAAAGATTTTTGAACAAATTGGCCTTTCGGTAAACATCGTAAATGGTTGATTAAGGACAGAATAACATTGACAGTAAAATGCTCATCGTATTTCGTTTATTTACGCATTTTCATTGCAAATTTTTACGCAAGTTCTCAATTACCGTATTATCTTATCTCATACTCGGTAGCACTAGGTGAAAATGGTATAAGAAAATTGAATAAATAAAATGAAAATGTGATACGGTAGGCAAAAAATTCTAGGATTTTTTTGTTACAGTTTTTGGTACAGTTGTTTAGCTCACCGTTTATCGCATTTTCGTTTTATATCTTCAGTTTTCTTATATTATTTTCACCTAGTGCCACCGAGTATAAGATAAGGTAATACGGTAATTGAGAATTTGCGTAAGAATTACAATGAAAATGCGTAAATTATGCTTAAAGCATTGTACTGTCAATGTGATTCTGTCCTAAATCTTATGAATAAAATTCCGACGTTCATCGGAAGGACAATTTATTATAAGACCTGTATTTAAGATCTACCGTCGGGTATCCTTTTCTACGAAACAACTGAGCTAAATTCATGTCAGGTTTACCATGATCTAAAGTGATAGGTACTCTATGTCCATGTGTACCCTGGCGCTCTGTAAGGTTGATATAGAGGAAGTTTATTTCCTTAAGAATGGACATATTTAGAACGTAGAATGAGGAGTACACACGGGGCCCCAATACAGAGCCTAGATTCAGGGGTTCCAGAAAAGGAATAAACCGACCCATATACAAATCTTGATCTTGAATCTTAAAACCTACAAGTTTTTTGGGTACACTTGGTATCAGAAGTTTAACAGTAATTAAAAAAAGCTTTCAACTAATCCAATTGGTTAGTTGAAATTTAAATTCAACATTCTATCAATTTGATAGAAAATTGTGAGGACCACAGAAAATTAATCAGTGCTTCTTACAGAGAATGAGGAACATAATCCTCTGTGCAAAACCATCACTAATCCTCCCTTGTTCCTACAACCAACATTAGATTTCATCCCATGAGAGAAAGCTCTCTAGCTATGGTCTATTTAGGCACGAAATGGTGTGGTGATGATATATTAATATTTAGAGAGCGGATCTTTAATAGCATCTATGGAATTTCATTGTGTACGCAAGAAAAGATGAGGGGTCTCGTCAGTCTAGACGTGGCAACGCAACAATGTGGGCAGTGATTGAAATTCTTCATGCATTGAATTAAGGCAGGGGTATTGGCATTGCGGAAATTTCCACAAAATGTAAATGTTCGCAATTTTGGAGCACACAAACTATATAACAACTGGTAGATCTTGGCCACATCCATCGGTGGTGAAAAGTGGTTTCACATGGCATGAATGCAGCATATGAAACCGCACAATGTGATTCTAGCATTTACCAAAAATCACCCGGGAAGGTAGAGTGTAAATGTCCGACCATCTGTTGGTCAGATGTTGAATGATATTTTTGGTAGCAGAAATGTACTACCAAAGTTTTTTTCAGACTTTGAATTTCCAGTAGTTTGAATTGGGTCAAACCTTCGCAGGCGAAAGTTATTGATTAGAACATTTGAGGTTTCATACAGAAGAGCTTAATCTAAATGACTTTTGAGACTATTTCTAAAGTTTAAAATTACAAACTTTAAAATTGATATCACTGAAAACTTTCTGCAAACTGACAGACATTTCTGTATCATCTCTCATTTCTTAAGTAGTCTTAAAAAATTTAAAGAGTTTGATAAACTTCTTGACACAGTAGTTAAACATAGTTGAAAGTCGCGCAACGATAAGCCCAGTAGATGTATATTTACCCCACAATTACACCCAATAAAATATTTTGATTTTTTTCTACAAAGAAAATTTAACTATTTTTCGATTGATTGGGCTCAATTCGAAATTGCTTATTCTCAAATACAATTCAAAATATCTTTGAATCTAGGCAAAAATTATCTTAAATTTTTATGTTCTTTGTGGTGATCGTAAATCAAATTCCATACTGTACCAGTTTCATTAATAACAACAATGAGAAAAAAGAGGGTGAGATTAACCTTTTTTCCTCGTAACTTTAACACTTTTTAGGTGTGAAAATATATCAACATTTTTTAATGTTAATTTTACACCTTTTTAAGTGTAAAATTAACACGAAAAAGGGTAACTTTAATCCCTAATATACCTAAAAAGCATAATATTTACACCGATTTCGGATAATGCAGGGTAAAATTAACATTTCCGGAATGTTATTTTAACTTTTTTGGATTTCTCTCACTCAATGAAGGAAAAATAAGATTCTCTGCAACCATTAAATATTGTAAAATCAATATCAGAAATACTGTAGTCATGGATGTGGGGGAAAGTGGGGTGCCTTTGAATTGGGGCACCTTTGAAATTGAGCTGTTTCTCCCAATTTAAATAGTACTTGACCTTATCATGATGTAATTTAGCTTCACGAACGTATTGTGAACATCATGAAGAAACTCAATTCCATTTAAAAACGAGGAAAAAATAGTCCAATTTTAAAGCTGCTTCCATTTAAAATGTATCCTACTTCTCCTTACTCATAAAATAGTACGACTCTTATAAGGAACAGTGCCTGAATTCTTTATAAGCGGTCAGGACCACAATTGCTAAATACATATTTCTTTTCTATTAGAATTATCTACCAAATAGTATTCTTTTATACTCCTATAATTTTTTTTACGTAATCAACGTGTGAATTGTTACCAGAAAAGCTTACACCGGTATAGCCGGTACAGCCTTACACACGTATAAATATTTTTTATCGCGATCTTGATGAAACTTAGTATAGGTTTAACAGTTTTTGTCTGAGTCTAAATTTAGTTTTCGGATTTTATAGTGTGTTCCAAAAAATAGGAGAAAGCGCGCTACCTTCGAACGATTTATTCTTCGAACAATGCATTTTTTTAAATGTGTTTTAAATGCATTTTGCACATTATAATATTATATTTAAATAGGTAATCTAAGACCTCAAATTTTCAGAAAAGATCTATTAATGAAATCCATAAGGAACATAGAGAAAAAATTGAGTTGTCCGGAGCTTGATTCGTCTGAATTTAGCGTGCTTTCCCCTCTGGTCGAATTTGAAAATAAATCATAAATTATTTTATTTATTTCAAAATTGTGAAGTTTTCTTGGAGAATGAAGAATTTAGACATTATGAATTTGAAATCACTTCAAAGAAATGATTTCGGGCAGATTTCTTTTACTAACTAGAATATTTACTTACTGATAAATGTGATTCCTGTAAATGATTTTAGAAAAAGATTTACGTTACTTTTAAAAACTTAGAGAGATAAACTCCTTCCGATTGCGTCAGTGGTGTTTTTCTTTTCAGGGACATTGAAAAAAAATCCTGTGTGTTTTTCGTGTTCCTGAAAAGAGAAACACCACTGACGCAACCGGAAGGAGGTTATCTCCCTGAGATTTTAAAATTCTACATAACGTCAGTTACCACTCGAATGTTCTACGTTTTCCGGAAAAAAGATTTACGTAACTTTTCAAACAAAAAGGGGTTGGAAAGCGTCCCAAGCTTTTCGAAGAACTTGAGCTCGTTACTTATTTAGATGCTACACCTCAAATATACTTTTACGTCATTTACCGTTTACCCGCTTCTCAACCGATTTGAATCGATTGATAAATCACTCGAAAGATTGCACAAAACAGTTGATTTTTGGGTTTAAATTAGTCACCGGTTATGAACCGATTCATTAAAACTGATTGGAATCAGTTCAGAATTGTCAAAAATTCCAAGACCTTTGCGACGAGCCGAAATATGCTGAAAAATACACTCCCTAGAACTTTTTTGACCTTTGATCTCTAAAAATCGGTATTGGAAATGATTCAACGGTATTTTGAATTTCCGAGATGTTCCAGCAATCCCAAAGAAAACATGATTTTGGTGGAGTAAGGGAGGAGTGAGGGCAAAATGAGAGGTACGTTAGTGGTCATAGTGTCGACTTATAGAGGGGTCCTCCGAAGGTCCCAAGTTTATACCTTTAACCATTTGGCCTCTAGGTGTGGCAACGGCCGGACACACGGACGCACTGATCCACAGACAGATTAGCGAGACGTTAAAAAAACTCGAAACATGAGATTTCCAAAATTCTACCAAAATTCGATCCCTCGGGGAATAAGGAGATCGAATATATATAAACTCAAAATCAAGGGTTTGTATATACTGTTCTCTCTGTAGAGTTGCAGCAGTAAAAACATGGCAAAATTTATCTTTTACCATTTGTTTTTCGGTACATATCGGATTACTAGGGATTAAATTGGTTCATTAATCAAAAAGCAATCTAAAATAGAAAATTGATAAAAGAATGCGGATTTTAGAGAATGATTTGAGATTAGTTATTAGCATACGGACAAAACAAAGAGTAAAATCGTAAATTTCGGGAACTTTACCGATTTCAGGAACTTTTCGAAAATCCAAATTTAACCAAATCGGTTAAAAAATAAATCATATAAGGCGGTTGTAGATTGTAGATAGTTGAGGCTTTCCAACTGGCGGACTTAGATCAGACGGATGACGGAATTATGGAAAATGGGGGACACAAAGGGCTCTTTTGAGCCTAGTTGTCCAACGCCAGTCAGAAAGCCTAAGGTGGTTAAAATTGACCTAAAAAATTCAAGACAGCGGTTTTTTTAAGCCAAAGGATTGTCTAGACGAAATGTTCAACAGGACAAAATAATAAAATAAACATAACAGTAATAAGATTTGCTACAGTAGGTAATTTCTTAAGAAAATCCGAAGTATTTTAGAATTAATTTGGTATTTCAAAATTTAAGTATAATTTCCTATTTTAGTTGATTGTTCTTAGCAAATTAATCTTATTGAATTTTTCTGATTCTTCATCTTCTCTATGATTGTAAGAATTATGTTCTGTATGAGTAAGTTTAGTATTTCCATTATTTCCTTTTTTAATTCTTGTCAATCGATAGACAATTCAAATGAAGATGACCCAGTTTCCATTGTAATTTTTCCTTTGTCAGTGTTTTATGACAGAATTGCAAATTGTAGATGAAGCATCTGAAAATGCCTGAATACTAAATAAGGTCCCTTTTCACTCCTCAGCGAATGATTTTGCATTTGGAGAAATGAGGAACTTGGCAAGTTTTTCCTTTTCTCCCTTTTTTTTCATTTTGTGATGATGTATGAGATGAAATTTGATTTGACAAATCATGCTGCATTGTGTAGGAGCACCGCACGGTACTTGGAAAATATTTTTATATTTTTTTTCTGCCATGTAGGGCCTTAATAAATAATTACATCTCCAGCAAGAGTTCATGTCTTGTGGCGCTCTGACTGGGAAAAAAATTGGACACCATTTCACCTTGGAGAGTGCCTGGTGTAAACAGTGGCAAAAACCTTCGGGACTAATGGGGAGATAAAAAAAATATGTAAAAATATGATAAATTTATGCAAAATCAAATTATTCATCTCTGACTGGTGTTATTTTTTTTTTTTTTTGAGATGTGCTCGGTTGACGGTTGGTAGTCCATTTAGTACAAGGGACCACCACCACCCATGTGACTGGGGCGACTCTAGGACTTGTAGATAGGGGGTATATAGGGTTTGTATGGCAAGGTATAAAACACACTCTTTTTCTCGACTGAATTGTTGTTTAGTGTCTCGGGTTGGGACTCCTTTTTTTCCTTTCCTACTCGATGGGCTGTAGCCTAGTGCTATGGTACGAAAACTGAAGAGTTCTCGAGTGCAGAGCATTTTTCCTCCCCCGAATACCGTAGTGGTTGAATTGTCGTGGCACATCAACAACGCCCTGTCTCGGATGCTATATATCATCTGCTTGCCACACATATTACGTAAAGGTTTCGGGGGGATGTTTGTGAGTGGAGTCAAAAATAGAAAACTGGAGTCGAAGGATGCTGCCTGAGTTGGTATGTGTAGGCTGCCAGTTTCTTCAGGCAGGTATTGATCCATGGGATTCAGCTGCTCTGCTCTCTCGTCCTTCCCGAACTCGGTCCTTGTTCGAGAAGTGGCGCAGGAAGCTGATGCGCAGCGCACACGCAACTTTCCGATAATCGTCATCACTTCGTGATGATTTCCCAAAGACACCCCTCAAAATACACCCCTCACAAGTTGCACTTTTTATTGCTCCATTTCGTAAACCAAAATTTGAGAAGAAGCTTTGAGCAAAATACCGGGGTTTACAAAGTATTTAAAAAAACAATTCTTAAAGTTGGAGTGTCTGACTACAAAAAAGATTCAAACATTCAAACTGAAGTGGATTTTTTTAAAGGTTTATGCTATCTCTTGTATTAACTCTGGTATAGAATATTATAAAGTGACTATTTTTATATAAAAAAAAATATATTTCTGAAGTTTTAAATATATACTTAAAAAGGGTCCCTATATAGACTTCTATTAGCATGAAACACATTCATAAAATACATAAGAATTATGCTTTATGCAAATCAAAAAAAAATTTTTTTGAATAAGAATTAATTTTCTTCTCAATCAAAAATTCTATATCGGCATGTTTTTCGAACATAGGTGTCTATGCACGAAATATTTACTTTCGCTACGTCTAAAATATAGTCGAAAATGAAAAAAAAACTAGTAGTCGTTTTCGAAATAAACCAAAGAATATGGTTTTAGAGGGGTCAGGAGGGGTATCAGGGAAACCCGAAATAGACTGTCCTAGACAATATTGATTTGTCGGGAGGCAAATCAATATTGCCTCCCAATAAGGCCAATCAATAAGGCCTGGCAAATTGGCCTTTTATATAAAGCTATTTGAAGCTAATTCCTAAATTGATCTCGAACTCAGCTCACAGTGCTCCAAGGAAAAAAAATATTTAAACAAAAATTTGGTATATTTATCCCTCCATACGGAAAGGTATCTTATAATACGGAAAAACTTCTCACTTTTTTAATATTTAGCATAACGATCACGAGTGCAGAAAAATTCCCATATGAATTTGTATGTGAAAGTAAGAAATTGGCTTCAACTTTGAAGGCCACTCGCCGGGGACTAGGTGTTACCAGTTAAAAAGCAATGGATTAATAACTACTTTTTCTTTCAGTTCGAACAGTAAAATAAGTGGGCGTGAGCAAAACTCAACTTTAGAAGTAATTTTAACTTGCAATTGCAATAAAATAAATTAAATAACAAAAAGATGTGTTCAGTGAAAGTAATAAAAACATTGTTTACACAATGCTAGAACTCTTTTAGATTCTAAAAATCCTAAAATGAGAATATTCGAAATATTGCCGAATATCTGAAAATTCTAATATCGCAATATACAAATTTTGAACATCTAAATGTTCGAAAATTCGAATATCAGAAAATCTGAACACCCTACAGAATATTTCAACAATAAATCGGTATCTTTGAATATCAGAATATAAGAAAAATTTGAAAATCTGAAAATTCGAAAATTCGATAAGTCGATAATGCAAAAATCCGAAAAATATAAAATGTTTTATTAATGATAACTTACTTAAAGAAACTGATTAAAACAAATTAATTTAGTTGTGCAAAAAGGTATAATTATTATGAGCGTTTGGAACAAACTGCAGTTCGCTTGGTACGTAATCTCAACAGTTTTTGTATTTGTGGGTAGAGAGGTGGCAATATTCGAATTTTTAGTATATTATTAATCTACTTCGGATTCAGGTGGTCATCAGCGAAACGTAATTCACTTTAAGTATAAAACGTTTTTTTATCTTGCCCAAAACTTCCGGTTTAAATGTATTGATCGGTTTCAAGCATTATCGTATCTCAGAACAGTGACTTTTTCATGAAAGCATACCGTTTTGATGTTTTTTTATGATTAGTGTTGTCTTTAAAATTATTGTTATATCATTATATCCTATAATATTTCAATTTTCAAATGCTATAAAATTAAAAAAAGATACGTATTTTCCGGCATGGCACAAAATTTGGTTTTAAGGTTAGGTTAAGTGCCTATACTTTACACGGTCCCAAGCTTTACAATGACTAAATTTTTCGTATGTTTTTTAATAAATGTGACTCATCTCAACCGTATTTTAAAAACTAAAGTGTCTTGTCTTTAAAATATATACAGAGTCGCATTTGTTCAGAAACATAGCAAAAATTTAGTCATTATAAAGCTTGGGACCGTTCAAAGCATGGGCACTTTCCCCTATAGGGTACCATTACCGTACCCTTAAAGCAGAGTTTAACTACCTAACATGCTTATTAAAGCCTAATAATTCCGAAAATGTATCCAAGGTGTCAATCTTTATTAACAATTAAACTCAGATTGTTAAGACTTTTTGGGTTACTACTCTATTGTAATCCTTTATTAAAGTTTATAAAAAGAGCAATTTAATCTCGAATTTAATTCCTCTATAGCGAACAAAATTATGAAAATCCCAAAAGTCGAAGACATTCAAATACAAGTATAAAGATTTCCTGCCTAATGGAATTTTAGCTCTTTCCATCGATGAAACCAATGGAAAATGCTTATTTCCAGAAACTATGTGCAGAATTTGAGGAATTAAGAAAAATTCCACTGTTCCTAAAAGCCGCCGAAAAAGGTATTTCCATATCTCATCTCACATTTTCACATTGCTAGCATTGCTCAATGGGCGGTCTCCAGATGAGGAGGAATACAAAAAAAACGAAGGATTGGGATTTGAATTAAGTTCACAGCTTTGCATGATACACGATGCAATTGGGTGAAAAAATTTCAATTTATCATGTTCGCTCAGCATCCACATCCATGATACCAGACTTTTCTGGGGTACCTTTCCTTGAATCTGCATGGTATGGATTCTCCGCTCTGTCGCACCACCCACATCAGATGACATAATTTGCATATCTCAGCATTGTGACGTGAATTCAATGGGATAACACGTCCTCATGGATCCGGGAATGATTTCTGCCGTATAAGGGTCAGAGGCCATACCGCCAAATCCGAACACACAGATGATCTCTTGCATCGCCATGGGCTCCATGGGTTCACAATTGATTGACATTTCTGTCGGGATGGGTGAGGGTTGAAGGATGTAATCTCGTTGGAACACTCTCGGGTAAAATATTGAAGGAAAAATTATCTGCTGCTAGTCCCATCTCGTAGGGCATTGGTACAAATGATATTTTATTGGGATTGATGTGTTTGAACTTTTGCGAGAATAATTCATCGTTTTCTAACATAAAACGGAATATTTATTTCCACTTCAACAGGGACAGAAATCCATCTCATTTGAAAATGTTGTAGATAATGTAGTTGGAAAGGGTGCGACAAGACTGAAAACTCAGAAAATCAAAATTTAAGAGTTCTAAAGACAAAACACAAATATTAAATTCCTTTCTACAATCGTTGTACATGTTCTATACAGATTGTATTGAATCCTAAGATTGTGTCAAAGAAGACACTATCATTATATTTAAATTAAAAAAAAATAACAATTTGCCCTAAAGATTTACCGGTGATTTTTTACGAAACCGATTAGTCTTACAAGAATATTCCGATTTCTGTCAAAATCTCTGACATCTCTACTATAAAACTCTTCAACCTTCAGATTTCTATGATCATCAAAGAACAATAAAAACAAGAATTAGTCGATTTTTTTAAAGAATAGTCTAAATTTGAATTAATAGAATATTCTATAAATTTGATTTCGGCCGAACCGTTGCTGAACTTTAGTGTTGATTAAAAAAATCAAATAAAAATAAAATATTTCGGTTTTTACAAAGCATTCAATTTTCGGTCAATTAAAAGTTTTTTTTTAATATCTAGTTTCGAGTTATATGCCCTACTACATTTAAATAATAATCACTACGATTCCGTATTCTAGATAGTTTTCAAAAGACTTCTTATTATGGCTAAATGAAGTTCAGAATTAGATAGAGAATTAGATAAAGATCTATTCTATAGTTTTAGGTAAAAACCCTATATAAAAAAATACAAATTATAAATATTTTTTCATAAGTTTTTCACAAAATCTATCCTTAAGTGGTCGACATAGGGTACTTTATCTTACTCATCTGGACTTTTAATGCTCACAAAACAAAACAAAAATTGTAGGACTATAAGTTCGCAAAAAAGCTATGAAAAACCCATAATAGCCTGTGTTGGATGATACATTTACAAAGCCCTCAAATCTAAGATTTGACCATATTATCACCTAACTCCCTATTTCATTTATTATTGGACAAGTTTTTTCGGTAAATTTTGCGTTAGGATTGGATTTTAAAGTCGCATACATTTAATTTTACAAAATCACTACACTTGCAGATATTTTTTAATTACAAGACTTTCAGAAACTGGGCTGCATCTCTGGTCGAAGTGGTTCGAGTGATTCGAAGCCAGCGTTACAGAAAAAAAAATATTAAAGTTAAATATTAGAGCTTCGTAATTGAAAAGTAATTTATATCCCAAAATCGACTTTTGCGTTAGGTCACCCAAAAATAAGAATTTACTAATTTTTGCCGTTTTTAATTTTAAAGATAATGAACAGGCTCAATGTACATTCAAGGGGACCTTTCCGGTATTTGCCAGTGGAAACGGTCACCCTAAGATGAAAACACTTTTTTTTCGTTTTGGCCAGAACTTTCAGTACCAATATGAATCTTCTTCATTGGATAAAAGGGCATCAGCATTTATTTAACAACAAATTTTATATTAAAAAAAAATCTGAAAATTTTAAATTGGCATTGTATAAATGAGAAGTAAAAACTTAAAATTGAGCAGTAACAAAAAATTGAAACAGTGATATTATCGTCTAAATTTTGGTAAAGGGAAAATAAAGGACTTTTCATTCTATCCGTAACAATTTTAAATGATAAATATATAAATTAGACCCATTTTTGTAAAGATTTAAGTTTTTTACTGACCATAATTAGATATTTTACTACTCATTTTTAATTATTCTACTGCCCATTTTGAATTTTTTACTGCTTGTTTGTTTTTTTTTTGTCTTTTAAATTTGACGAAATTTTGACAAAAACTTTTTCCAATATCTAAAAGCCTTATTCGAGAAAACAAGAGATCAACAACAGGTAGGGGAAAGTAACCATGCTTTGTACGATCCTAAGCTTTATAATGTCCAAATTTTTTCTGTGTTTTTCAATAAATGTGACTCATCGCACTTATGTTTAAAGAACTAGCCCTGTTTTAAAATATATTGGGGACTCACATTTATTCAGAAACATTATAAATTTTAGTCATTAGGAAGCGTGAGACCATGCAAAGCATGGGAACTTTCCCCTAATAAAAATTCATTTACATTATTTTATTGGAATATTTTATCTAATTTTTAAAACAATATTTATGGAACATTCATCTTTAAAGTAAAGTCTAGGACTCTTCAGACTGTCTTTTTGTATAATCTTACTTTTCCTTTACAGTGTAAAGACTTCTTTGTGAATTTGTTTTGCTGAAGATATACAACGCCGGTGTTTGGCGGACTTTCCTCGTGGCCTTTTACATAAGCAAATATTATTGGATTATTAATCTTCAATTTGCAGCAGTCAAGTTGAAGTGATATAGCTTTTATGGGCGATAATGGAGTTCTCCCAGTGTAAGTGACACTGCCTCCTTTTATTCTTGCTTGTGCGTCAACTATGCACTTCTCAAACAATTTATTTTTCTCTTCTCACCCTCCAAACCCAGAAGCATCACAAGGAGACTCAATATATTGCACAGCCCCATTCTCATATGAAAACAGGGAAGTGAATGTTTCACCCCTTTCCTTATAGAATCCCACCACGGGACTCGTACATTATCCAAGGAAGGAAGACGTTGCCACTGCAATTTTGCAGTGCTGCTCCTTCATCTACAGCCACCTTCCGGGATGACGGCTCCACGAGAGCGATATATTTAGTCTTGGGAATGTCCCCGAAGGAGATGCACCTCAAGTTGAGATAAATTATTATTTTGTCGTAAAAATTCCCATGACACATTTTTCATCATTTGTCAAAAGGTGCTTTTCCTTTACATACCCCATGGAGGTCAAATTGATCATCACATTTGCAAACTTTTGCTTTTTCATCCAATTTGCGTCAAGTGGTTGCAATATTTTCTGTATACACCCATAACCAAGGAGTACCTTTTAGTTGCAATTCTTGCAGAGAAAGTCACTATTTAGTTCAAAAAAAAAAAAAATTGAAAAGTTGAGAAAGTTGACGAGAACATCTCAATGATCTTTCCAATTTAATGAGCTGAAATTGAGACAGAAAATCAAGAGGAAAACTTTTCTCAGTGTGTCCACATGACATTTCACCAACCATTCTGGTTTTGTCCAAAAAGGGAATGTCAACGGTAGTAAAAGTTTTATGGGTGGTACTTCTCGTATCTCATTCACCAAAAACCCATTACCACGCCGTTTATATCAATCTTTAAATTTCCATCTAGAACTGAACAGGGATAGCAGCATTCCAAAAGCAGGTGTTGAGAACTTTACACACAGAGATTATTTTACACGAATACCGTATGAGTCGTGGATGAGTGGCAAGTAATATGGAGAATGGAAATGTGAAGTTGCAGAGATTTATTGCAGCATATTAATTATACAGGGAGTTTTTGATGTGCTAAAGTTTCAAATTGAGTTTTACACACGTTAATCATTCCACATGTACTGCTACAAATTTTAAACAATCTGGTAAAGTCTATTTTCTTAACTTCTTACTATTATTTTTTATTATTTCCGTAGGGATGATTAGCTTAGAAATTTCTAAGCTAAAATACTTGTATTATCTTAAAGTCCATTGAGACATGTTGGGCTATTGGGACAGGTTCCACCTGAATATCTAAGTAATAATACTGAAATATTAATTAATAGCATTAGTATAAATTATTTAAAGAACACAGGCATGGCCTTGGGTAATATACCGGACACTGCGTCGTAGAAGAAATATAATATCGTTTACTTTGTGGTAAACATCCTACAACAAAACCTTTTCTACGGCATCCCATTCGTAGAGGTGACGCTTTTTCTAGTGTTTGACATGTTCGACCAATATGCAACCTATTAAAATTAAAAAATAAATAAATAAAAATTTGCGAAATTTATAAAGAAAGGAATTGGACGGTATTAAAAGCATTTATCTTACAGAGAAACTGTAGGCAAATTCTCTATTGTAATATTAAGGCAGACAGATTCCATCTGGAAAATTTCCCATAAGGTCTATTGAACCATTCAATATTTACGGAAATTGAGAAAACAATTCATTTTTTGAGAATATTATTGCAATACAGTGACTAAAAATTTGTTGAACTTTACTTCAGTCAAAAGCAAGATTGGAAAGTTTTTTTTTCACATTCTTCGTGTGTTTTACTGAAAATAGACTAAATTTTAAACTGCCCCAAATATCTCATTCCGATTTTTATGCTTAAGTACGTATTGGGTTTTTCACATCAAAGTTTCACTAAAACAATTTTAATTAAAATTTATCTAAAGTTGAAAGGACTTTGTGGTAACAGTACTAAATAAATCAAGCAGTTTGAACCAATCCTGAGCAATGGATTTGTAATGGGGTCTCGAGCCCATGATATTCAATTTAGCAGCCCAGGCTTGTAAATCCTCCGCCACTTCCAGAAGGTGTTCGGTTCGTGGCTTCGCGGTCAAACCCAGGACGCTCCAAGGAAAAATCCTGAATTTAATTCAGCCACCTTGCTTTAGGTCTGCCCCGAGGTCGAGGTTTTTTTCATAATAGCCTGCATATCTTTTCAACTGAATTTAATTGCAGTCAGTGTATGAAGTTTCACTGAAAGTGAACGAAATTTTAAGCTGTCCGAAATATTGTCTATGTCTCCTAATTACGACTTTGAAGCCTAAGTTACTTATTGTGTTCGGTTTCTCGATATTCTCGGTTGCATTGAACTTTGATCCAAAAGAAATTCATATACAAAATGGTTGAAATACGCAACGATATAGGGGAAGTGCTCATAATTTTGGGCAGGGTCCATGTATGCATCAATGTTATAAGTTTGAAGTACGATAATTTCAATACCAATTGATTTTTGTCTTACTCTCTTTTCAGAAGGGTTGTTTAGAAACTTGGCAAGCTATTCATAGTCTTTGTTTTTACTAAAATTAGTCTTAATATGTTTAAAAATGATTTAACTCTAATTTTGGACAATTTGGTTGTAATTTTGGATACTTTGCTTGTAATTTTTGACAACTAATCCTCCTCAATAAGATCCATTTCGTTCTCCATTTCAAGAATTTGTCTTACCAAGCCCTCTTCCTGTTTATGAGATGCAAAATGCCACAAGGAGTCCGGAAACTTTCCATATCATTCATTAAAGTGAGTTAATTTCGGTACTCCAAGTACGCGCGGATTCGTGCATTCCCTGGCCTTTCCGGGAGCCTTTTAAGGCTTTTCTCACTAAAACTCGTTCCTAGAGATGACGCTCCTTTGTTTCCTCAAATATTTATTTATACAACTTAGTCATCACAAAAGCTAAGACTTTACAAAATTTCGTGAAAAAAGTTTCCGTTCAAATTTTTGGGATTTTGGCTGCCACCGGTGGTAAACACATTACTTGGTATATTCACTTGCTAAAATGTGTAATATCTGCTTAATTTTTTTTTTTGACATTCAAGCTTATTAAGTGTAACAGTTTTTTGAATTTATTTTCTGATATTAAATATTATATTTTGTGGGGAGAGCTTTCGGTCCGGATGTGGACCTTCTTCAGTGGCTACAAAAAGTTTTTCATTTATTTTCATCAAAATTTTTACACAAGGTCGTTTCTTTTTCATTTTGAACAATTTTTAAATTCAAATTCAATTTAATTCAATTTAAATTCAATTCAAAAACCATAGTCTAGTCGAGTGAGTTGAAATTTAAAAATTGTTCAAAATGAAAAAGAAACGACCTTGTGTAAAAATTTTGATGAAAATAAATGAAAAACTTTTTGTAGCCACTGAAGAAGGTCCACATCCGGACCGAAAGCTCTGGGCAAGACAGAAAATTTGTTTTTCTTCTTGAGGTGAATAAATTTCCATTGGCGATTACCTGAAGTGTCCCCACAGAATATCTATCACGCCAGCTCATTATCCAACATTAAATATTATATTTCGATCTTTAGCATGTATTAAATAGATCAAAATTCCGACGAAATTTGCATTGAAATTTATCCTAATTGAGAAAATGTATGGTTGGTCTCTTTCTCTAGATACAGATACAATAAATGCATGGAAATGCCTGATTAGAACTGAGCCATTGTTGAGTATATAGCAATTGTACAGTAAATTATTGGTAACGTGAGTAACATACATAATAAGAACATACAAAATTCCAGAAATGGACAAAGAATGTGGAACTAGAGCCAATGTACAATTTCCTTCCGGAAAGCTTTCACACTCTATTGCTTCCGTCATAAACAATAAAATGCGGACTAACAGTGTTTTGTGCTATTTAATTAGAGAATCAATTCTGACGGAAATATTCATGTCCATGGCACTGAACACCCAATTAGGATGCTCTCATTGATATTTCAACAAAGAAAATGTTGTTGGGCTATGTTGCGTTCTTGGCAACCATGACATTATATACTTAACAATAATTCCCCATAAACTATAAAAGAATTCACGAGTTTATTTTTTGATCTATGATTAAATGTAAATATTATTGCGGGCTTTCATAAATTGTTATTCAAAATAAAATTTCTAAATAATTAAAGAAAAAATTCACTTAGATTAGAATTTCATATCTGGAATATTAGACACCTTTTGTCCTTGTTTTAATTAATTTTTAGATTTTACCATTGAAAAAGCTTTAGAGTGTGCTATGTTCAAGTTGTAGTAATACTCATGGCATACCCACGAAAAAGAGCATCAGTATTTTCCACTACAAAAAGACGCAATGCATTCATGTTCAATGAACAAAGCCTAAAAGCTCTACTATACTACATTCAAGTGAGATTTATTAGAAGAGATTCATGTTGTTTTCGGAGAAATTCTCTTCACATTGCTTTTTGAAAATTCCTCTGAAATTTAAAAGGGAAACTGGGGCAGTTGTAAACGGGATAGTTGGAGTCACTGATTTTTATGTCTATAGACTAGACTATTTAAACTTATATTGACCATTTCTTCAAGATCCAAGGGACAAAATAGCCAAAAGAAATGTAGTTTTATTCCGTCAGGCTACTTCACATACTTAGTAAATTATACAATTGTTAGCCAAGTTGACAGTCAAATTAACCAATTCTAATACTTCCCGAACGCCAAAATCCCGAATGGGTCAAAGTCTCTAAAAGCCAAAATCCCAAAAAGTCAAAATCCCGAAAGCCAAAATAACGAAAATTTAAAATCCTGAATGGGACAAAATCCCAGAAGCCAAAAACCGGAAAACCAAAACTCCCAATACTAGAATTCTGAAAACCAAAACTTCGAAAAGCCAAATTCCAAAAGTCAAAATCTTGTAAGCCAAAATCCCGAAAAACAAAATCGCAATGCCAAACCCCCGAAAGCTAGAATCCCGAATAGCTAAAATCCTAAAAAGCCAATATCCGGAAAGCCAAAATCCCGGATGAGTCAAACTCCACAAATCAAAATGCCTAAAACCAAAATTGTGAATTCCAAAATCCTGAATAGATGAAATCTAGGTATCAAACATGCCGAAAGCCTAAATCCAGAGAGTCAAAATCTCGAGTATCCTGAAAAGATGCCTACTCAGAGATCTTTTTCTCCTGGATTTCACTTGCTTTTTCCTTTACAGTCCTCCAGGACCGGTCAGATCCTGCTTCCTCCATTATGTGACTACCTCACAGAGAAATTTTGATTTTTTTTGTTTTTACTTATCTAACCTAAAAACAAAACCAACATACATCATAAAGTCGACTATAAATTTTAAGAAAATACTCATGAAAATTTGGTGGAGTATATTGGAAATTTTTAATAAATTTTCCAAAATTAATTATGCTATTTTAAAAGTCGAGAAAAGACACTTAATTTGTATTGAAATTGGGATTTTGACCGGAACTTCCTGTGACGAATTCAAATCCTTGGCGAGTACTGAAGTTATGCTAATTTTTGTTTGAGTCAATCAACCTAATTCATAATAATTTTTAGTGACTTGTTTTTCGCTTATTGCTTTAGAGATGGAGATTAAAAAATTCCAGAATCTGTTTCGAAAACTTAAGAAAAGACATACCGTAAATGTGGATGATTTTGCATTACGGAGGTGACTTTACTCCCCTGTTTTTGGCATGCTTTGCTTTAATTCGAAGACTTAAGGATGGTTTAGTGAACACAATAGCACTGGCTTAAAGATCATCCACAAATTCTAGAATTTACGAAAAGTTTACAAAAAGCATGATTGCAAGGTCAGCCCCTGAATACAAAGTGATTTATTTATTTAATTATTTAATTTTTATTTATTTATTTATTTATCTTTATTTTATTTATCTTTTTATTTATTTATTTTATTTATTTATTATTTTTTATTTTTTATTTATTATTTAATTATTTTTTTTATTATTTTTTTATTTGTTTAATTTTTTTATTTATTTAATTTATTTATTAAATTTTAGTTTATTTATTTATTTTTTTAGTTTAATTTAATTCTAATCCAATTAAAAAAAAATATTTAAATAAAAATAAAAAAAATAAAAAAACAAATTACTTAATTAAAAATTTAGATCAAGGGTGAAGAGAATATTTTAGGGGACAAAATCTGTATAAGTTAGCAATTATGAATTCTTCTGTTATTGAAAAAATACAAAATAATTATTTAAAAATTTACTTATTATTAATATTTACTTGATTTTTAGTATTATTTTTTATTTTATTATTTATAAATTAAATAGATAAAATTCAGATAGCTTAACTAAGAGCATAATATTGAAGCTATTAAGGTGATTTTTAAATCTTTGTATATTAGATAATTAAAATTAGTATTCTACGGTATTTGTGTCCGATTTCAGAGTGGTGACTGAAGTATTTCTTGTTCGATTTTCGAAGTGTTTCTAGTGTCAAAATGAATCAACCTTTCCTCAAAACACATTATCTTGTGCAAAAGATTAGTTTGAAAATTCAAAAATGAGTTTGAATTTTCGAACATCAACGACATTTTGTGTAAATAAAGTTCCATTTACTTTTTATCCAAGACACAATTGAAGAATCAAACACCAGCTGCGAATGGGAAGAATTAGTTACAAGGACTTATTCGAGAAATTAATGACGAAATTATCGTCCAAATACAAACCTTAACTACCGAAGAGTTCGAAATTACGTAGAAAGGATAATTCATAAATGAACGACATTTAAATATTAATAAATAGAAAATATGTTTCATTTTTGTGATAGCGAGTAGACTTCAAAGAAAATAGAACGTAGTATAAGTGCAATAATTATGCATTCAGAAAAAATACTTGTAAAGTTCATCTATGTAAGCTACTCCACTCTCCCTTATACCTCAGATTAAACCACAATACTAAGCTGCTAATTGCGAATTTCATGGAGAAACTAATAAAAAGGGACGTTTTCACCCAACGGTTTAGTTAAATTTGCACAATGCAAAATTTCTATTGCATTCAGAGAGTGAGTTTTAATTAATTTTTCTCATATCTGACCTATGCAAAGTGCTCATCTAACGATCCATTGGCACAAGAATTGAAGAAGGAAGTTGTCACACAAAAGAGGAAACGTCTATGTAAAGTAATACCCATGTTGGCTTGAAAAGAATCAATTTAATTAATGCTCTATGACCTTCCCTTTCAGTCTTATATTTATTGAAATGAGAAGAAAATGGGGAAAATCCTTTGCTTGTCTTACATCTCCTCTGAACAATGCATTCCGGATACTTAAGTCATCGCAAATAGCAATTTTATTACGTTATTATTCTCTGGGATATGAAGAAAATATCAAACAAGATTTCTATTGTTAAACGACAATAAGAGACTTTTTATTTTAATTTATTAGCTTTTTATGCACCTCGTTTCTTTATACAAAATTAATATGAATTTAAAAGATAATGGCCATAAAAGCTTTACGTAGGGGTCAATAAATTCGAGAGGTTTCTTTGACCGAAAGCTTCTTGGAGAAAGATATATAGTACATTGTTGATAAGAATGTTCTACGTTCAAATGCCAGGATAGTCAGAAAATAACCTTTTGAATCCAAACCCTCATACTCAGATCTTCCTCATTAGTACATGTCGATTCTCAAGATTTACAAGTATTCCTGTTTAGCTTTGCCACACGCGGCCAATTAAATTGTTTGCATGCAGATTGAATTAGGCAATACTATGTGAGGGATTTGTACGACACAATTGACTAATCTTTACTATTTGCATTTATGTTTATCGCAAATACACCAATGGTATCTAAATGTCATTGGTGTGAGTTGAATATATTTCAATAAAATTAATTTGAATCTGTCGGCAAGGAACATAAACATTCACTCACACGATCTTTACATGAGTAATTTTGCAAGACAGTACATGTAAATGAGCATATCGAGATGTAGAGGATCCCTATCATATCGACTATTGCTGACAATTGCTCTTGGGTCAATGTATATTCAAGAAGATAAGATTGTCCCTAGAATGCAATATGGGATGCATTCATTTAGGAATTAATATTCAGATTTATGGAGGATCACAGAACAAATACTCTTCCACTTTAGATTTTGAGAAGAGTTCGTAATTTGCACAAGTCGCTCTATTTTCCAATAAAAAAAAGGATTCAATTCAGGAGCAACGTTAATTTTGCGTTGATAAAGTGAAAAGGTAAATTCTACGCTTTTCCACTTAACTATAAGAAATCCATTTTGGTATAATTAAATAAATTTTGATTAAAACGCCCTGTATGCAATATACACTGAGAAAAAAGAGGGTGCGATTAACTTTTTTTCCTCTTAATTTTAACACTTTTTAGGTGTAAAAATATATCAACATTTTTTAATGTTAATTTTGCACCTTTTTAAGGGTAAAATTAACATGAAAAAGGGTAATTTTAACCCCTAATACACCTAAAAAGCCTAATATTGTAAGACGCAGAAATACAACTTAGTTTTCCCCAATATTTTTGGTGCTTATGCACCTCTCCCCAATGCCAAGTGGTGTTCTGCGTGGTATCTGCCTCACAATTATAGCGGTTAGAAACAGAAGTTTGAAATTCAATTTTAAATTCCAATCGAGTAATCGATTCAACACTTCATGTTGAATCGATCGATATACGTCAGTGATCGCCTCTGATGTCAGTCAGTGTGTAATCATGGCGCTGTGAGGTGGGCCACACAGTTCGGCCAGTGTAAAAATCTTGGCCCCATAAGTGTTTTTCCTCTTATAAGACTCATCAAGTCTTATAAATCAGAAGTGGGATCGGATTTGTGCCCAAGAAGTGGTCGCGAGTGATTTAAATAGTGAAAAATGTGCTGTGCTGTGAAATTGAGTGGCAATTGTGCGACAGATGTGTTGTGAATGCGTGTGAAAATTCCAGGAAATCTTCCCAAATGTGCAGAAAACCCTTCGAAAAAGGGCAGGCCAGGGTAGCTGCTGGCCACGAGAAATGCCCTGGAGAGGATTTGGAGCATCAGCGATGGAGAAAAATGATAAAATTGCCGAAAAATGCAGATAAGTGGTATTACAATTCTCGGAAATCCAGCAGGATTTCTGGGAATTTCAATGATAATGAAATAGAGAAATGTAGAGATTAATCACACAGGGTGATTGTGATTAATTTTTACATGATTTTTAAACAAATTTGGGATGACTTAAAAAGTAATTTTACTACATTCTTCCGAAAAGAAAACAGAAGTCCCTCAGGATATATATTTATTGAAATATGCCAGAAAATCAATAAAAGATTTTTTTCCTCTATAATGTCCTAGCGAATCTTGAAATTTTGTCAGATAATTGAAAATGATGGTATTTGTATAAAAAAAATATATATTCTTAATTAGTAGAAAATCACACGATGCATGTCATTAGACCAATTGAAGTTCGAAAAAGCCCGTGCAACAAATATTTAATGCCATTGAATGGAATTTTTGAAGTTTTAATAAGTATTTCTGATTTTTCTATGGATTGCAAGTGGCGTAGAAAAATTCCGTTCACTTCTTTAGAGAATACTCCTTTGATTTGTATGTCCTACGATCGTAAATTCCTTATAATTTACACGTAAAGCTCGCAGTCATTGCAGTTCAATTAGTAGCAGTAGTCTATTGTCATTTCCATCCGAGAGTGAATTGTTAAGAAAATGAACAAAATGTGGAAAGTGTGCAAATAAGATCATTTAGTCCATGGTATCGACGATTGAGTATCGTGTGCTGATGACACACGGGTGTAATGTATACTTAAATTATTGTGTTAAATTTAGTTTTTCCAAATACTATGATGATGGAGTACCTCATAAGAGAGAGTGACGCTAAGGAGCCATCGGGTAGGCTCGTCACAGTCATCAAATTATGGGTACGGGTTCATTTAGATACGCTGGAAGTGATAGGATGTCAGTATGGAAACAATAGCTTCGAGAGGACTCCAACAAACGCCTTGGGAGATGGGTGGCCATATGCAGAACCAGACGACTCGCAAAGAATTATGTGAGATAGTAGAGTGGATTGCAAGGTGTCTAAGGAGAGCTACTATTACCGATGTGGCGGTACAAAAAAAAATGATATTGCTTTGAATCGAGGATGGGATATTTCTGGCAGGCGAAGGTGGCGTTGTTCCGCCTTCCGTGAAATGGTTGAGAAACTGGAGTCGAGTGGCTTGGTGTGACCAGTGTTCAGGAGTTTGAGAGATCGTATCAGGAGTTTATTTCTTTTTATCTTGAGAAGTGCTTATTGGTTAATTAGGTGATTGTTGGGATTGGGTGAAATTCTGAATGTGGTTTCTGATTTTCTTCATTTTTTTTTATATTGGTTCCTAGTTCTCAAGATTAAGGGATTGCAGATCCTGAGTGTTCGACGATAAAGAATTTGGTTTGAAATTAACGACTTGAATGTCAGTATGGAGTATGGTTAGTGTTTTGGTAGAGTGGTTGAATTTCTGAAGGCGCTGGGATGTATGGATTTATCTTGGAAGTTCTGAGTTGTCTGTTATTCTCTAAAGTATTTTCGATGTCCACAACAGCGTCATTACCGTGATCGTTCAATTTTTTTTTTGAGAAGTTGGTGGTGGGGTGCTTCAGAAGAGTTGGCCTGTCATAGAATAGTGACAAATGATGACTTGCTGAAGGTTCAAGATTAGACGTTCCAGGGGTTTTCTTTTTGTTTAATGATTGGATGGCCTGGTTCCGGAATATTCTCTTGATAATTCGGCTGCATATCCTCAGCTCATTAGTGGACAGGAAGAGAACCTACATTTAGAGTCCGAACGGTGGATTTATTTATTAATAGATTATCATCATTGGCATGAACTTGTACGGTGATAGTGCACGTGCAAATATTCCCGGATTACTGTATTGTGGCATGAATGCTACAAGCCCTACACCAGAACATGCTGGAGCTCTCTTCATCGTTAACTTCCTGGAATTAAGCCCATTGCCCATTCCAGGATAGCCACGAATCCGGCATCCTCTTCGCTTTGCTGGTGAACACCGATTGAGGAGTCAATTCGATTATGGCTTCGGAATAACTCGTCGAGCTATTTCAACTTCACCTAGCGGAACTATAGTGATATCGTAATTTGAGGTCAGTCGTTGTTATAGCACCCCTCGGAGTTACCACCCCAGCTGAACAGTGATTGGTACCATTAGCTTAGAAGAGTGATCATCAGGACGGCTTTCTCCCTCTAACTCCTCTAGGCTCAACAGTCCTATCGACATAACAGTATATCGATACTTGTATTTCATTGGGTGGAGTTTGTGTTTCCGGATGATTTCCCAGAGTCATTGGAGGACTGGCGTCTGTTAATATTCCTAATAAAAAGTTCGATGATAATTCGAGAGATTTATAGAGAATTGGTTGATATAAAGAATTTTGTTTGGATGTAATAGATGTATTAAGCAGATGCTTGAAAATTTGGGCAGAGTATAGTATAAGTATTGGGGTTGCAGTTGTGTATAGTGTGGAAGTGTAATATCTTGTTCTGTGTCTCAAGGGCGGAGAACATGTTCTACTGCTCAGTATTTGATGTACTTAATTCTTTTCCGATGATATTAAGGGCTCTAGGGAACTGTTTCCGTAATTCCAGAACAGCCTAATTGATGGAATTTCTGGGATGAGAGATCAGGTCTTCTCTGTTTTTTTTTTTTGGTCACGTTGAAAAAGGAAATCGGATTTAGCGGGGAGTTCTAGAATTGACGGTCCACCGATTGCAGCCGACTTGGAAGAAGTATCAATTTTGGATTTCCAATTGGTTTGAATGTTGAATACTTCCTTGTGGTACTTGCCTCGTTGATTCGCTGTTGGAGTGTTGGAAGTAATGTTAAGCTGAATATGGCTCTTGCTGTGTTGTAGGAATGGCCGAGGTGGATTTAGTTGAATCAGATAAGCAGTGATAAACTCTAGATCACTTCGGCGCAGTATATGAAAGGATATTGGAAAATACTGAAATACAGATTAGGCATAGAAGTCTCGTGACTCATACAAGAAGAACAACAAAGATTCTTTTGAAACCAGGGGTTGGAGAAAGAATTCATTACAGTTTTCGTTGTCATCGTTGTATTAGAATTCAATAGCTATTGCATGTCCTATCAGATTTGGGTAGTCGAACAAAATCAGACACTATAGTGAAGGACAACAAGAAGATCGCACATCATACACTTAGATAATGGAGGGTAAATGGAATTTTGTCAGGGAATATTGCTGATATCCAACTAGATTTATGTAAAAGACTGTTCAGTAATAACTGATCCAGTTTTCTTCCATAATCTAGTGCTACACTTGGGAAGTGTAGCTACCTGTTTTCATAGAACATATTTCGTTGGGTGATAGCTGTTCAAGTTCTTTGTGAATGGATTTCGGTGGTAGCATCTATTACTGTGGGCTCACTCAAATACAATATGCTATAGGATGCCCATCTAAGCCCATAGCTAAGTAGGTAACAGTTGATGACATCAACTCACTGCTTCAAATATCACCCACCTAAACAAGGCCGGACAAGTAAGCGAATCAGGCGGATTATCTATGGTGAACCTTTGAAGAATATCAGTAGAGGAGATGCTTGAGTTGACAGACTCAAGATCTTTATAAAGATTGAAATTGCAGCCATTAGAAGATGGAGATTCTAGAGTTGGCAGACTCGAGATTTTCGAACGGTGCAACTACAATTTTAGGCAGAAGCAAATGCTAGAGATTTTCATCTTAGTGAAATTGCAGCTGTTCGCACAAGGAGGTCCTTGAGTTGATAGACTTAAGGCTTCCAAAGAACTGTTAAATGATGAAATTATAATCCTAGGCAGAAGAAAATGCTAGAGATTTCTATCGAGGTGAAATTGCAGCGGTTGGCAGAAGGAGGTACTTGAGTTGATGGACTTAAGGCTTCCATAGAATTTTTTTTGTACAGGATTCCTTAAGGAATTCAAGGGATATCAATTATAAATGAGAGCAGACTACATTCCCGGGACGGGAATCTATCAGGATTGGCCGATTGTAAGACGCAGAAATACAACTTAGTTTTCCCCAATATTTTTGGTGCTTATGCACCTCTCCCCAATGCCAAGTGGTGTTCTGCGTGGTATCTGCCTCACAATTATAGCGGTTAGAAACAGAAGTTTGAAATTCAATTTTAAATTCCAATCGAGTAATCGATTCAACACTTCATGTTGAATCGATCGATATACGTCAGTGATCGCCTCTGATGTCAGTCAGTGTGTAATCATGGCGCTGTGAGGTGGGCCACACAGTTCGGCCAGTGTAAAAATCTTGGCCCCATAAGTGTTTTTCCTCTTATAAGACTCATCAAGTCTTATAATATTTACACCGATTTCGGATTAATACGGCAGGGTAAAATTAACATTTCTGGAATGTTATTTTAACTTTTTCGGATTTCTCTCAGTGTCCTTGGATAAAACTTTGAAATCTAATAATAATAATAATAAATTTATTTTTCTTTTTCATCAGCGACTGCCGACTGCCGCCGACTTCATAATCGACTTCATCGGTTACTTCGGCAAAAAATTCCGAATCAGTAGTCGTATAAGCTGTTACATAATTTATTATTTATTTTATTTTGATGTACAAATTTTTTTTCCATTTTGTAGATTGCATTGTTTAGTTTACAAGTTTTTATTCAGATTGCATTGTATCTGAGAAATATGTCCCTTCAGACACTTTAATCATTTGCACCGGGCAAGACTCGAATTCACAACTGTGACAGTCTTATCGAGGGTGCACTAAGGACCCCCTATATAATTTATACAATAATAGATAGGGGTCTCTGCGATGATGGCCATCAGTGGATTTCAAGTCACCTCACGTAGAAAAACACTTCTTCAATTTTGTCCAGAGCTTCGGTTCTGGATATAGACCTTCTTCAGTGGTCCATATCCAGGACTCGAGAAAGTACACATCCAGAACCGAAAGCTCTGGGCAAGATTGAAGTAGTTTTTTTTTTGTGAGATGACTTGAAATGCACTGGCCTTAACCGGACCCAAATAGCAATTTGGAGTAAGATTACTGTTGGATGTATGTATTCTGGATTCTAAAATCGGGTCCTATATAACGGTCTCAGAAAGGACGCCAAATTTATTGTTTTTGGCGCGTCATTTTTTGTACGGAAAAAACCGTAATCTGGAGTCGTTTTTGTTACTGCATGGTAGTGTAAATTTTAGAACCGTAAAATAACGATTATATTGCTAATTCAATCTTGAGTAATGCTGTGACCAAAATTCGACGCGAATACGACTAATTTTTAAGATTCCAAATAGGAGTAATTTTTGGACCATTTCTTATACACCAAATACCTGTAATTTTTGAGTCAGAGTAATTTTTTACGGTTTAGGGAAAGTCCCCTATCTATATATATCTACCTGTCTCCCTATATCTATCTGTTACTGACTTACAGAGCAATTGGTAAAATAAATTGCTTTCTGGGTTTTGATATGTGGAGAATACGGCCTATTCAACACAATGTCAACCCAATCAACGGTCGTATATTTCGGAACGTTTATATATTTCAGAACTTTTATATTTTCAATATCTGGTTTTGATGTCACTAGTGCCCCCTACTTCACTAGATCTTACGAATTTAGAATATCAGCTTGATCATCCGAATTTTGGGCTGGTCTGGCTTTATAATAAAAATGTTGAATAATGTTTTCTATTTTTTGTGTGTTATCAATAAATTGAAATTGAAATTGAAATTGAAAATTTTTAACCATTATGTTTTAATATAATAATAATGTTTTAACCATAGGATATCTTCAAATTTCCTTCTGGCTCCACATACAATCTCCTGATACTTGATCCTACCCCATCCCCCTCCCCCTCCCAAAAATTTACACTATACATCATCCGGAAACCATTTTTCTCAACATATCTTTCCGTTTAAAACGATTTCTGAAATAAGTCACGCTGTTTATCCGTTACAATATCTGAAGACTAAATGGTCAGAGATAGAGACTTGTGACTTGGGACTTTCAGGAAGCCCCTCTGCCGTAAATATACTCAATGACTATTACTTTCTTCCTTACTCCTTTTCACCTCCATAACCATATTTTTTTTGATTTTCAGTCCGTAAAAGATGTTTCGTCGTTAAAAGGTTAATTGAGTGGGGTAATTTTTGAGCATGTTGGAAAGGTCTTAGAATTTTTGACAAATATTTACCAGTTCCATTCGTTTATGAATCTTACAGAACTGGTTATCAATCGATAAGCAATTTTAAGGAGAATTACAATTATTCTAAGCTATTTTGGGCGATGTTTTGGATGATTTATAAATCGGTTTAAATCGGTTGTGAACTGATGAGAGGTAGGGTCGGAGGAACGTCTGTTGGACAGGGAACCCCTATTGACACTTTTGCCAAAATGTTGAAAATTATTCAATGTATTTAGTAAAATATAAGTAATATAACGTTTTTTCTGTAATATACCTTTTAATATAAACAGAGATGTTCAAATTTCATATCCCAAATAGTACAGAGTAGGGTGTCAATAGGTGCCGACACGAGTTCTTAAAGTGTCAATAGACGTTCCTTTCACCCTATATGATACTAAAATACTTTTCAAGTGCAGCATGGAAGCCACGAGTTCGAGCATTTAGCAAAACAGCCACCCATTTTCTTCCAAGTGCCCAATTACCTCTGCAAAATGAAACTTCCTGATTTTCAAACAATGAATCAATGATTTTTCTAACGTTTGAGGATCATCATGTAATTTTTTAGTACAACTCAAACAATTATTTTCAAAGTTATCGAAGTACAAAATATTTTTAAAATAAGTAATGATATTGAAACAATTAGTTTTGCTTAACACTTTTAGTTTTGTGAAACCAAGGATTTTATGTTTGAATTACAGTAACTAAAATACACTAATCAAACAAAAAAAATCTTTTTCATTAAAATTGCAACTTTTGCCAAATTTAAAAATCTTTTTGCAAATAGAAAGTTCCTACGCTTTACTCAGACCCTCTCTTTACAAAATTTCTCCAACATTCTGTGGGAGTTTTTGGGGTGGTGGACCAACAAAAATAGTGTGGCGTCATTTAATTATCTCAAGAATTTCCTGAATTCCAAATGGCAACAAAGTGCTGACTTCCCACTCGTATTAAACTTATCTTTTCGGCTGAATTTAAAACCTTGGGCCAAAAGACATGGTGTGAGTTATGGTAGCAAAAGCGTTTAAATTCCCCGTCGCGACAACTCTCAGCAAAAGTCTCCTTTTAGAGGTGCTTTTTCACTTGTGTGGGGCTCTAAATGGTAAAATGCCAAGTGACTACTTTTGAGTGGAGTTTTCGGGATGTAAATGACATCTAACCCCAACTTTCATCCACTTTAAAGGACACTTTCATTGGTGGATTTATTGAAATCTAATAATTCAGCTCGAGTGTATGTAGATTAATTCAATTTAACTGGATTCTCGGTGTGCAAAAACATTCGAATCATTTTGGGAAAACTTTCATGACGCCAATTATATCTCGGTTCCATCTTCAATGGCTCAAACCCCGCTTCAGGCACAAAATTATTCTCACCAGAGTCACACTTCTCCACTTCTCAAGTGATAGAGCCATGGAATTAATTATACTATGCAAATAGGGATGACTGATTAATGAATTATGTTATATTTATACATAAAATTTGTGAGAGCCACTAACCGGAAAACCAGAAGCTAAATTGACGGTTGAGGAATTTATTGTAGATTCCGTCATAACTTACAGAGAGAGTCATATAAAAATTCCATTCCAATTCGTTATTGGGATATTTATTGGGAAAATAAGATGAATATTATCGAGAGAGCACATTTGCAGAATAAGTTTACATTGCATTCAACTTTAAATTTTTATGTTGGTTAAAATTAGGAGATTCTTAATGTTATGTTGCATTTTTAATCGTATTCAAAGGTTCTGTGTATATTTTTCAAATCTCTTAAATGTTTTAGATATATATACAAAAAAAATTTAAATGAGTTATCAAAAAAAGTTATCAATAATTTTATTATTTTCAAAAAAGAAAATCCAGAATGTGACTTTTAACTTTAAGAGCTAAATCTGATGTTCATGAAAGCGCTAAGCTTCACTTTAAAAAAATATATTCAAGCATGAATAATAAAAGAGCAGAATCCTTTATATCAATTAAATATATTTTACAGTTTTATGCTTTACTTTAAGAATTTAACAAAAATTTATTTAAACAAGTAGGGTAAAGTGGTACAAGTTGTACAGGGCTTTTTTCTTGATGAATTTAGTACTTCATTTTTATTTGTATATTTTTAATGCTTTAGTTTTATAATTTGGTTCCTTATGTGCTTAAAAACAAATTTTGTACTGTATTTATCAAGAAAAAAAAGGCATGTCCAACTTTTACCGGCGAATTGTCCAACTTGTAACACTATGTCCAACTTATATCACTTTACCCTAACTGTAAAGTAAATAACACTTCTTCAGATTTGCTTAAATTTAGATTTTTTCGAAAGATCTTCATAATTTCCAATCCGGCTACATCAGAATTAATCGATAATTAATCGGTAAAGTATCCGTAATTGATGTAAGGTAAAGTGCCCTCAGGTCGACCGGTTCCTCAACTCGACCGGTAGAGTTATTTATTCAATTTATTTTTATTTTATATAATAAATATATAGCATTTGACATTAATATGTCAATTATTCCATAAATAATACGAATCGGTGAAAATTTAATAGAAAATGGCTATAGAATATTCAAAAATTGACCACCGGTTTAGTCGAGGAACCGATCGACTTGAGGGTAATTTCGTCTTATCTTTCTCAAATATTTTTCAAAAATTTTTTATTTGTTCGAACGCTTGTGACTTGCCTAGAGGCCAAACGGCAAGAGATATCGACTTCCGGTGTTCAACGACCTTCATATAAGTCAACATTATCTAGGAGAGTAATTTTTTCTCCCCCCTACATTCTCCTTCTCCGCCAAAATCATGTTTTTTTATTTATTTCGAAAACAGCTCCTGGATTTTTTTTTCATTTTCGAATATGTTTGGAGTAGCCAAGGCGAATATTTCGATATTGAATTTTTGAATAAGTTTAACCATTTTGAGGATATGTTTTTCAACCGATTCGATTAAATTTGGACTTTATTTATTTTTTTTTTGGTCTTGAAATTTCCAACCCGGTTGCATCGGACTTAATCGGTAATGAATCGTCAATGTACCCCTAAACTGGGATTTTTTTTATTTCTCCGTATACTTGTTACTCATGTTAAAATATTCTAAAATCTGCTTTTCTTAAGCAATTTCCTATTTCGAAAATATTTTTTTTCAATTCATGAATCAATTTAATCGATAGTAAACCGATATGCACACAAAATATGCGAAAAGATAATTTACGAAGAACTCTTTCTCGTGAGTTCGAGCACTCCGCAAAGCTGGGACGCTTTGCCATCTTTTTTCAATGTAGCTCTAGTTTTCCCTTTCTTTAGCTTTAAATATTCATCGATGTGATAAATTTAGTATTTATTTTATTCAAAATATATTTCAAGGAAGAAAACCATACAGAAAAATTCTGTTATTAATATGTCAATCAAATTCTTATTATTTATTGATAGCCAAGACATGAAATTTGCATATAACCGTAAAGAAATGATATAAAAATTACTGAATACCTATTTGTTATTTATTGAAGGCGTCCTTCCATGCGAGATTGATTAGGTTGTCCCTCTTGGTGGTCTTTAAAAAAAAATCCACTTCCATCACATCCCCTTCCTCAATTGAAAGACTATAGAAATCAATAAACACGTATCGATTTGGCACAAAAAGAAAATCATGGCGAAAAATACATCAATCCCAGTCATAAATTGAAGTCCGCCAGATGATTAATATGCTTTCAGGATTTTCCATGTTGTTGGATGTGGAATAAAACAAACCCATTGACAAGCAATACTTGCCAAAGCAAAGTCAGCATTTTAACTTTTAATGACTTTTTCAGGAGATGTGAATGATTTTACCAAACCCCAATCCCACAGTGCCCTATAAAATCCCTTACTCCTAAGTGAAATTCAATCAAAATAGTACATTGAAAGCGTTTTCTTTTGAATCTTCGAGAATTGTACCGCCAAGGGCATGAGTCACGATTGTCGGTGACAGTCAATTGAGAAAGTTAAGAGAAGATGTAAGCCGGATGAGGGAGACTTATTTAATTAGATTTCAAATTACAGAGATATTCATAATCGGAAATATCTTTAGGGGAGAGTGAGTTGTGGTTTGGGTATTTGAATTTATGTGATCATGATAAAATTTACAGCATTTTATTGAAAAATGATTGTACTTAATCAGATTATTTCTAAATGTCAAGTATAGCCCGGTCCAGGTAGGGGAGATTGGTGGAGTGTTTTAGCGATCAGATAATTTGATTAATATTGTCTTTAATTTTATTCATAGGTCCTATTGAACTGTTTTTCAATTCAATAAATCTTTAAACCCGTTTTCTAAATAAAGATAATCCAAGACAGGAAGAACGATATTTTTTATCATTCGGGCTGTACATCAGAAAACGTCACAGCCAAAGAGAAAGAAATATTTGAATAAAACAAATTAATTACTCGTATTTTACGAATTTATTAGGATCTGGTAGGACAGTTTAACGCATATGCATGACTTTTTACAATACATTTGTTTTGGATAATAATTAATACAATGGATTGAAATAGTTAATGTCCAATTAATTCCGGTAATGAATCCACTGATAAAAATAAAAGAATCAAATTGACCCAAGGTTGATCCTTTTGCAAAGGATGAATCAAATTAACATGCTCTATCATGATAAAAGTGCATTCAGAGTTTGAAATTTGAGCCATCCTTAGCAAAAGGATCAAATTTGGATCAATTTGATCCTTTTGTCGTGTTTGGATATTGAATATTGAAGGATATTGCATTCGGACCAGTGTCGGATGCATAAAACTACCTTACTACCTTCCTTATTGGTAAAGACCGCTGCTGCCGGATTAGAACAAAAACTTTTCATTTGAATTCGATCTTAAGCAACTTTTAGCAGATATTACCTAGTTCCAATCGTTTACGTATCGGTAATGATTTGGTTATTAACCGATAAGTTTCATCAGAAATCCAGTTATTTTTCTAAACTATTTAGGGCGATCTTTAAGAGATGACTCATAAACCGGTTCCAATCGTTTGAGAACACTGGGGAAAGGTGATTGATGCTAAAATAACTTTTGAGGTATAGCATCGAAACCAAGAGTTCGAGCATTTAGTAAAACATCAATCCCCTTCCCTTTCAACTACCCCTTTTTCTTTGTAAAGAAGCTTTTTGGCTTTCAAAGTAAATTGCTTCGACGATTTTTCAAACGTCAAAGCAATACTCAAACAATTATATTAAAAATTATTCTTGTACAACATATGAAAATTATATATAAAAATTACAATATTGAAAATTAATACACCTAATTTTGCTTGACACTTTTTGTGAAACCGTTCTAATGATTTATTGATTTATTTGCACCAAATTTCTATTTACACTCTCTCGTAAACCGGTGAAAGAGAAAATCCCAAAAGGTAAAATCTCTATTAGTCAAATTCATGAAAGGATCGGAATTACACTGAAGATAATGTGTCGAATAATTTCCTAAAATACAGAAAATTTCCATTTAGGGTAAGATGGAGTAATTTGGAATCATGTCTAATTTGGAATTTTGAGATTTCCTGTCAGTTTTAGATGGCAAAACGAAAAAAACAACGTAGAAATACTCTCGAATATAAAGACTTGTATTTCTTCGTGATGTTCTTTTTCTCTTTCACCACCTGAACCAGTGAGAAAATTTCAAAATTATAAAAAAGACATGATTTTAAATTACCCCGGATTACCCTACGTTCGGTAAATGAGAGTGTAATCGTGAGAGCAATGGTACTTTTACTCCTTTGGGATTTCGGACTTTTGGAAAACCTTTTGGAAACCACTCCGAAACATTATCTAAAATGTAAAATAAATCGTTGCAAACATTTTCGAAATAATCCAAAAAACATGGCTTTGAATGAGTAAGAGGATGTAAAATAAAAGGAAAACAAAATACCTTTAGAGAATGTTGACTTGTGAGAGGGTCACCGAAGTCCTGAAGTCAATATCTATAACCGGTTGGTCTCTAGATCCAGTACATATTGAATATCCTTTTTCTGGGTTCTGACGGATATTCTGTTCTCTTCAATTCTTATAGTGTTCGTCAGAATCTACTTTCTTTTTTCCAAAATAAAAAGATTCAGCTTTTTCTCCAGAGCTTTCGACCCTTGGTGTGGGTCTACTTCAGTGGGCTGAGAAATTATTTTTTATTTCAGAATCTTTTTAACAATTTTACATCCTCTTCACTTACTCAATTTTGAAACTTTTTGAATTTTTCAAAAACGTCTAACGTCTGATTACTTTCTACGCATCGCAACATTCGCTTTTAATTTCGCTACTTTAGTAATTTTTAACAATTTTTAATATTTCTTTTCTCTAAGTGATAGTTAAAAAATTACTAAAGTAGTGAATATCCCGCGAAATTAAAAGCGAATGTGCGGCGATGCATTGAAAGTAATCAGCCGTTAGACGTTTTTGAAAAATTTAAGAAGTTTCAAAATTGAGTAATTGAAGAGGATGTAAAATTGTTAAAATGATTCTCAAATAAAAAATATTTTCTCAGCCCACTGAAGAAGACTTACACCAAGGGTCGAAATCTCTGGAGAAGAAGCTGAATCTTTTTATTTTGGAAAAAAGAAAGTAGATTCTGACGAACCCCAAAAGAATTAAAGAGAACAGGATATTGAATACCATTTAGTTTATTATTTACTCTGTGTTATGGCAATAATGTAATGTCTAAGATTAATGTTGAAATATTGTGACCAAAATAATCCCACTCTCCCCTACTCTGTACTCTCTCTTTCACTTCTTCATCCTGAATCCTGACTAATCTAGCAAATTTTCAATCTAATATATATATTTTTCGGTATACATGGGTAAGAAAATGCCCAATCGATTGGGGTGGAAACCTTTCGTGAATAAATAGAATTTAGGGATAAACCTGAAATTTATTGTGGGAAATCTCAGCATCGGCAAATGTATTAGGTGAGATTCTTAACAATCTCACCTACTATAATCCTAACAAAATTTCATGTCGTCCGATCGACCTCAAATTTGGCCAAAATGTGTTTCAGCACTTCCTGATCACGAATATATATGTGGCTAATTTACGTTCCCGGCCGGCCGGCCGGCCGGCCGGCCGCTCTTTGGAGCTTAATAGCTCCTAAACTAAAAAAGATATCGACTTGCGGTTTTCGGCAAAGGTTATATATCGGGTGAAAATTGCAACTTGGTGCATAGACCCCCCACCCCCCACCCCTCCTTCCGCCATTTTGAAAACCCCCCTTTTTTTGTTTTCTCAATAGCTCCGCCCCTATGGCATTCAGCGGACTCAAATTTTAGTATGTTATAGCTGGGCCTTAGAGCTTTCCATCAATACCAAACTTAAGGTCCCCCGACCCCCCTGACCCGAGCTATAAGGGTTCAAAAAAAATTTCTTAAAATGGCCATAACTCCGGTTCTAATTGTCAGAATTTAAAAAGTGAGGGCTTTTTGGAAAGCTCTCGTGAAATGCCACTTCCCCTTCTAACATCGCAAGTTCATAAAACCACCGCTAGGGGCGCTTTTTTTAAAAAGAAAATTTTTAAATCTTAAAAGTTAAATAACTCAAAAATTCCATTGTGCATCGGGCTGAAAATTTAGTATGTTGTAGCCGTTGATTATACCTATCAAACAAAAAAAACCTTAAGTCGATCCATAACCCCTGACCCGAGCTATAAGGGGTCAAAGTTCGAACATTGACCGGCCTCTATCTCCGGTTCTAATTAACATAGCGACCTAAATTTAACCTTTTTGGTTTCGTCTCGATGAGCACTTTCAGATGGAAGTTCAAAAAGTCACCACAGGTGGCGCTGTGATAGCGTCAAAATTCATCGAAATTCAAAGTCACTTTTCTCAAAAACGGCATTGTGCAAGTTAATGAAATTTTAGTATGTTGTAGTCCAGTCTAGGACGTTTCCAAAATGGTGCGTATGCGCGCTGTGGTTTCAATAGAACCGGAGATATGAGGGGTCAAAGTTCACGAAATTCAAAAAATCATATCTCCGGTTCTATGTGACCGATTTTGATGAATGAGGGCTTAAACGAAAGATCTCACCAAATGCTACACCTTTCTAGAATGTTTGAACTTCGTGGGACCAACACCAGGGGCGCCACAGTCGAAAAACCAATTTCAATATCACATAACCTCAATTATCTCGACTGTCGCTGAACCGATTTTGATGATTACTTCGACATAATTGTAGAGCACATTTGTCTCTACATTTCGTCCATACATCATTTTCCGCTCAGACTACGCTATCACTCCGATTTTGCCGTTTAAGTGTGAAAAAATTGATTTTTCCCATAATAACGCTTTGAAATCACTCAGATGCCAATTTGACTGCCTCTACTCCACCAAGACACTTAAAATAGGGGTTTAAATGGAAAGTCCCGCAAAATACAACAATTCTTTGATATAGTTGAAGTTCAACAAATGAACACTTGGGGCACTCTGGATGAAAAAACGAGTTAAGAAACAAAAAACCTCGCTTATCTTGGCTTCTGAGTAATCGATGAGTTCAAGTTCTACGGCAAAATTATAGAAAACATTCTGGTCTACATTTCACCCATATAACACTTTTCTGTCACGTCACTCCATACAAATCCTTGATATTTTGGTTTAAATACAAAATTTGTATAATTTCACGAATTTGATTCAAGATAACTGAATGGCGTCTCCCAACTTCAGCTCTAAATCGAATTTGCATGCACTCCGAGTTAGCTCACGTTAAGAATCTCACCTACATAAGCCGGTTAGGATTATCTGTCCTTTTTAATTCTTTGGGGCTTGCAATCACTTAAACGAAAAGAAGAAATTCATGGGCAGATTGATGTATTGAAGAAGAGGCCTTTCTTTCCATCGCAAGGGCTTTCTTCTTTCTTGGCAATACATTTGCAAATAGAAATCATTTTTCATATTAACTTTGCCATTGTAGAGAAAAATGCTTATTTATTTGGACGAAAGATGAAATTTATTATGTACGTGTGCGTTTCCTGTTGTATAAATCATATTCGGTAAAAATAATTTTCTTCTTTTCACAGCAATAAATGCGAAGTGCCAGCGGAAAGAGGAGAATCTGAGAGAAGAAAGAAAAAAAGGAGAAGTACCAAATTTGTCGATAAGGAGATATTTCTTGGGCTGGCTCCTTGTATCACAAGCAAAACTCCCCAGACCGTGGAGCATTTCTCCAAGTGAAAAAAAAGATGCTTCTCCCATTGAAGATCGAAGTGGAAATAAAACGATTGTAGAAAGTAGCACGTATCTTTTCGTCGACAATTTGTCATACAATTTCGTGTTTCCATAAATCATTCCATTCACTAACGACGATGCCCCCCACACCAATTCTCAACTTTGACGCCTGTGATATGCGTCCATGAGGGAGTCCCTTACTTTAAGATGCTACTCCACAAAGAGCAAGTTTTCTTCTTGCAGCTCAATGAAACTCCACAATTTATTCAAACAGAACAGTGGAGAAAATAATAAAACCTGCCCAAGTAGCATTTTTTTACTTTATTTCGCCTTTAGAAATTTCGATGAAAAGGTTAAAGTACAAAATTTTAATTTTTTTATGCTTGATATGTCATTATATTACTCCTAAGGTACTTTGTGCAATGTTTTGGGTGATTTATAAATCGGTTCAAACCGTTTATGATTCGATTTTAAGAACCGGTTATGAAGCGATAAATAATTTTTTACCGAAAATCTAATTTGTGGGTTTTTTGAGTGATTTTTGATTCAGTTCATATCAGTTGTGAACCGATAAACTGTAAATGATATCAAACTATAATGCGCTATGATATCGATGACCGAGGTGGTGAGTTAAAAAAAGAGTTTATGTTCGATCCGCCCATTTATTGTCAGAACTATACTGTCAGGCCATGTAACTGCGACGATTGCAAAACTCGGATGCTGCGACCGATTTAACTCCGATAAATACACTTAAAATATAATTTATATTTTCATTTCCATAATTAATCACTGCAGTAATATAATATAACTATTCTACTTTAAGAAAAACCAAAAAATTATATTTTTATCAGTTTAATAAGTGGGTGAAACAAATATTTTTCAAACTCGTATCAGATGGAGTGTACTAAAAATTAATTTCCGAGGAAATTTTGCTGTGGGAAGCTCGTCGCTGGAAAACCTTTATTGGTTTTTCTTTATTATGAAATATTATTTTCAACCAAAATTATTAATAAAAGTGAAGCTTAGTTATTGATCTACAAGGTGAGTAAGAGTATATTAATGATATATTAATAATTCATACAGAAATAAGTGAATTTGTGAATGTTTACATTTCGACCCAATTCGGATGCTGTGAATATCAATGTTTTGGTTCAGAAATTACATTGTTCAGGACTATTTTTCTGTTTCAAATGCCGAAGGGAACAAAAAAAGACCCATAAGGACAAGCCCTACTCTAAGGAAGGTCTTAGGAATGCCTTGCAGTGTGTACGAGATAGTTCTACCATAGCATATCCATCCAAAACATTTAATGTCCCAAGAACAACATTGCACAACAAATTGACCGGCAAATACCCGAAGGAGTGTCCCAATGGCAGGACAGCAACGCTATCAAAAGAGCAGGAAAAAGAACTTTTCAAATGGATCCTGGGATGTGCGGATGGCTGGCATCCCATCGGGAAGGAACAAGTTCTGGACAGCGTCAAACTCATCTGTGAGGTCTACAAAATTCCAAACCATTTTACAGCTGGAAGACCCGGAGACGTTTGGTTCAGGAATTTTCTTAAGCGTCATCCAGAGCTCAGCAAGCACAAACCAAAATCCTTCTCATTGGAAAGAGCTACTGTTACTGCCTAAGACCTCACGGAATGGTGTCAGAATTGTCTTGAATATTTCACAGAATACAACTGCATTAAACTTTTCCTTAAAATGAGCATCCGAGTTTGATCGAATTCAACGGAGTTAGAAAAAAGCATGGCAGTAAGGTTCTTGCACATATATTAATATTATTATTGTAATTTTATTAATTTTCTTCAACATTATTGCTAAAATTCTTTTTCTATCATGATTCTAAATGAAACAAAGAATAATTCTATTGATTTGGAATGGTGAAAAAATATTTCATCGGGATAAAGCATCAGGATTACCTCTCTTTACTATAAGACAAATGCCTAGAGATTGAGACTTGGAATGTTTAAGAATCCCCCCTCCCCAATATATGGGGCCAAGCATAAATTAACATGCTCCTGATTATCTCCCATCCTCTCCTTCCTCCCTAAAATCGGTTTTTTTCTACTAGTAATTATATAAAAAATTCATTATGGGTGCAAGAGCAATCTTATGACTTCGAGCATTTGATAAAACTGGCCCGTTTTGAAGCACTTTTTTTGCATTGGAACCTGTAATAAACTAAAAGAATTTTACTGTCATTATAAATTGTGTAACTATCGCTCAATTTCCCTTGTACCAATTTATTTATAGAGAAATGTTAAAAGTCTTTAATTGGTCGTCAGTTCTTATAGTAAACTTCTCAGTACAAACATCAAAGGGGCTCTTGCTTTTGAGGAATTTTTAGGCTTGAAATAATTTTTTCTTGGAACTCATACTTCCGATGACCAAAACTACTTAACTGTACTATATATGAAAGTTGTAAGAAAGTTAAAACATTTCAAATGAGTCCTGAAAAGTTTCCTTAAGCTACTGTAAGTTAATTTGATGGATCTTATTAAATTGAAGATTTTTTTTTAAAAGCGTTTCCACATTTTTTGTATGGATCTGCAGCGAACATTCCATCACTGAACCACTCACGAAAGCTTCATGTGGCAAAACCGCCATCAAGTGTAGTTTATTATTTAAAACTAAAGTGAAATTTCGGATGTCGACAGGAGAGTGTTTTGAAGGAAAAAAAAGACCCATTCTCCATATGTCACTCTTTCGCGTGAAAACCAAGCTTGAAGATTATAAAAGAGTGTTTTGTGCGGTGCAGGAAAATTTATGGGCTTAATCGAAAGTTCAAAGATTATACGAGACGATATAGAGCTTTTTTGACTTGTTGGGTGCCAGTGTTAAACATAAATTTCTGCAAGCTCTGCGAGAGGGATGCTTTTACTGTTTTCCCGTGTACAATAAAAAGACATTAATAATTTATAACTCTGTGAAAAACCAATATTGGAAAATAATTCCACCAATAAATTTCTCGTGGTAGCTCCTTTTTTTTCCTCTAACCTCAATGATTTCATTGTATGTTGAAATGCTTTCAAACCCATGCTATATGAGCTTCTAAATAGACGGTTCATGCAATTTATAATTTTTCCTTCACTGAACCTTTTTTCACCGAAGAAGACCCTCATCCCCAAACCCTTATAAATGTTATGAAAATTTCCAAGGAAAGGAAAAAAAACACAACTTCTACAGAAGATCCCAAAGTAATATAAATATGTGGAGAAAAAGAGGAAAATATTTGGAGGAGAGGAGTTTCGAGGTGATGAAGTAGCAATAAAATAGCATGGAGGCGCGATTTTTGAATTTGATTCGTTTCAACCTCAAAACACGACACAGAGAATTGCTAAAAATTTATTGTATGTCGCAATAAAAGTGAGAGGATATCAGTAGTAGGTAATGTTATACAAGAAATAGAATAAATACATACTTAAAGGGGAAATTTTATACACTTTAGAAACCCATTTGCTCGACAAACAAGGTAAATGTGACACAAGCCAGTATTTATTCTTTCTAATGGAAACAATGTTTTCTTTTTTAAAAAAATTCAGCAGCTTCAAATATTTTGCGCAGGTGGTCCTTTCATCCAGGAAACAAATCACCAAGATGAAAGATTTAGAACAAATTTACAAATGGATTATTTTAAAAAGAAAATAAAAGAAAAAATTATAAAACTACACTGTTCTTGTAATTAAATTTTAGTAGGAGAAGGTAGGGCTATATTGAGCTGGGGCTACTTTGAAATCGCTATTTTTCGCGTATTTCTAAAGGAAGCTAGGCTTCAACCTATTCTAATTTTGATAGACAACTCAAGTAAGAATCTAAATTAAATTCTAGACAAGTCAAATTTCATTTAGAAATATACGAAAAAATATCGTTTTCAATGTAGCTCCACCTATTCCTACAAAGTTTATTCTATGGATTATTTTATTACTGGGACTCAAAGAAGGAGAGCGAGAAAGAGATAAAGCTCTTAATAGACCCCAAAAATATTTCCTTTTCGTTACGGGTCTAGGAGCCAAAATATAAGAGATATTAAGTATCGTTGTTTGATGTCCAAGCATATCCATAAATCAACATTTCTTGATCATATTGTGCGACAATGTTCTTCTGGTTAAACGCACCATTTTAAACTGAATAGTAAAATCGTAAGCTGAATAATGTACAAAAAAATCGGAATAGTCTGGTAATAATAATCTAAAAACAGCGCAAATGCTTGCTTTCATATTCAATTGATATGGGCCTTAGTCCCTAGTTTAGCCAAAAAGGAAACCATTTCGGTTTTTCTAAAGATCAAAGTTATTTTGAGGCAATTTTATTTCAATAAATTCTTCGATATTGTAGAACGTGCGACCAATGCAACGTTTGTTAGCTCAGTCTATAGTGGAACCCACCAATCGATCGATGGATCGTAGGATAGTTGCATGTTCTACTTTGGAATTGATTTAAAAACGATATGAAAAATAACGAGTAAAAGAGGGGAAGAAAGTAATTCTTCAAAGAGTGAAGTCCTGTATGCGATCAATAAATTGAAGGACGGAAAGGCTGCAGGAATTGACGAAATACGTCCCAAAATGCTGATACTCATGGGTATAGCGGGGGTCAGTAAGCTTACACATATCATTAAGGTAGTTTGGCAAAGTGAGAGCACCAAAGGACAGGTAAGTTCCGGTCACTATATCCATATTCAAGAAGGGAAACAAGAGAGATTGCTTAAATTAGGAATTTTCCTTCTGAGTTTGCCCGGCAAAGTGTATGCCAAAGTCCTTGAGAGAAGATTCCGAGACATAGTCGAGCCCAGACTCGGGGAGGAACAATGCGGTTTCAAACCTGGTCCTGGTAGAACCACCGATTGATTGATTGTCGAAAAAGTTTGGGAGTTTGCAATTCCACTTTACGTTTGTTTAAAAGATTTGAAAAAGGCATATGATCGAGTACCGAGAGAACAACTTTGGGATGTACTGCACAAGTACGGACTGGATGAGGAATTGGTCATTATTATTCGTATCGAGACACTTTATCTCTATTACAATGAAATCTTAACCCTTTAAGGACGATTGGAACACCGGTGAAAAAAACAAATGATCAGTAAAAAGTCAAAAGTGGTCGGCAAAAAATTAAATTTGATTAGAAAATAAGTCGAAATTATCTGTAAAAAATTTTTATTTTGTCAGTAAAAAATAATATTCCTACTGCTAATTTTTAATTTTCTGCTCACCACTTTTTATTTTTAACTGCTCATTTTTAATTTTTACTGTTTTTTTTAAATTTTTTTTACTGATCATTTTAAATTTTTTACTGATCAAATTCAATATTTTTACTGCTCATTTTTAATTTTTTACTGACCATTTTTTATTTTTTACTGATCATCTCTTACTTTTTACTGATCATGTTTCAGTTTTTACTGACCACTTTTCATTTTTTACTGACCGGTTTTAATAAGGTACTGCTCTATTTTATTTTTTATGCTCTTTTTTTTTTTACTTTTTACAGCCCTTTTTTATTTTTTACTGATCATTTCGTATTTTTTGCTGATCAAATTTGACTTTTTTGAGCTAAAAGTCGAGTAGTTGTTTCTTCGAGTTCCTCGAAAGAATATACAAAGTTTTACTTCTGTTTATCATCTTTTTGCAAAATGGTCTCAAAATCTATTTTACAATTTAGGGGTGAAACTGCCCCACCCTCCAATACAAAAATTGAAAAATTTAAAGCTGCATGGACTACCCTTTTCCGATCCCGCCCTAACCTTCCCTATATGCAATTTTGTTACTTCTTAAGCAAAGGCTAAGGGTAGGTTTAATGGATATAAGCTCTATGCTTCAGCATGAATTTTCAGGTCAATTCTGGTGAGTGAAAGGAATACAGTTAATGTCCTTGTGGTTAGTCTGGATTCAAGAATATTGCACATGAACAAAGGTTAATTAAATTTCATGATGGACACAGTTTATTGAATATTCAGTGAATTTAATACAGAATTTTTCACGTATATTGAAAATTTTAGTCTGTTTTTGATGTTAATTTTTGCGTTATGTGAAACACAATGACTTTGTTTGGATTTGGATTAGAAGTTCGGAAATTGGAAATTTCCATTTTGTTCGCAATATATGAATTGGAAAATGGATTAAAATGATTGAACCGTGGAAAATTGTTTTAAATAAATTCAACATATTCGATATGGGAGAACAATTTTAAAAATAATAAAAAAGCAAATTTAATAGATTTTTTTATTCATTCATCCAGCTTAATTTGAAAAATATTAAATTAACATACCCCATGTGAGGTTCATTAACCTCATAGCATCATTTTAATATTATAGATCAATTCTGACTTATTTGCTCTAAAGTAGTGTAGCTTAATTTAAAATATAGTTCGGTCACTCTTGCCCCAAGCTTTCGTCTTTGGTTTCAAGTGAACTGTATGTCCTCAAAATTAGAAAGAAGTTGCTCCAATTTCATCTCATTTATATTGCTTTTCAGCATCCCATGTGACCACAATGTATACACACGAGATGTGGTTTGCAATTGCATGAGATGACAATGAAAATTGTATAAGTTTCCTCCGTATAACAATGGAGTTGTTTAAGTTTACAGTCTCATTTAAAAGTGGGATACACCGAGACATTAACCCACCTTCACCTCTCAAATGCACTGCAACCCATATAACAATTAATTTAATGACGCAATTAATTATGGCGAACCTCATTTCGTGGCAATTTATGAATAAACCGTATACATATATAGCTAGGGGGTGGGTAGGTGAATTGAAGCCACGGAAATGGGGCTAGGTGTAGCACAATAGAGACAACAATCAGTAGAAGTAATAAGAGATAAGTGCTTTAAGTAAATTCATTCTCGTCCTCCCACGAAAATTTATGTCCATCTCTACCCTTTTTCTGCTCATCTTCCCATTTCTCGTTCTCAAAAAGGAAAAAGAAATCTTCTTGATATATCGACGACAATTAAGGACTGAGTCCAATGATAAATGCCATTTTGACATTAATAGTACACCTCTATATATAGTTAAATTTTTCTTTACTTTAGCATCGTCAATATTATGTAAATTTCACAATTATCACTTCATTTTCCAAAAAGGTTCTCTTCTTTATTATGTTCTCACTTTCACGTTTTTGGTGGCTGATTTATTAAAAATTCTGCTCACGTAAATGTATTTATTAGAATGCTTGGTAGAATCAATACTTGCAAATTAGACACGGCAAAAAGTGTGACAAGAACTATAAATATAAAACTATATATCTTGTTTTTTACGATCACAAATTATTTGCAAAGACGAAAACACTTCCAAAAAAAAACTCCAAAAAGTCTAAAACATTTACAAATGGGTTTTTTTGGATAAAATTCCAATAAAGAAGAGAAATATTTTTATTAAGTGTTTAAAATTAAAAATTTAATTTAAATTCAATTTTTCGGAAGAGTTCATAAGCTGAAATCTTGCTTAAACCACCAAGAGGACATTTCTTTAACAAAATGGCAAGAATTTTATCAAAATTAGAATGGAAAATGCTCTGTGTAACCCCAAAAACGTCTTTCAAGACAACATTGTAACTTCGTTTAACCATTTAACGACGAGACACTTTTTACGGACTGAAAATCAACAATAAAAATTAAACTGACAAACATAATCAAAGATAAGTCTTACATCTAACCTTGGAAAGTCCAACAGAGTCTGACTTGGGACAAAAGCAGTTCAAAAATTTAAGTAATTTTTCTGACAATACCATTGAATAATATTTTTAGCTTTAATGAAAAATATTACGTATGAGTATTGTAGTTTTTATTGCCGAAATGGTTTTGCTCAAAAAAATTGGAAGTATAAAAAATAAATAAAATTAATTATGAATTTGAGAATTTAAAAATTTGCCATTTTTGGGCATAAATGTTTACTACATAGAAAATAGCTGGAGATTTGAAAAAAATATTCTAGTTTCCTTCAACCTTCTACTTTACAATTATGTACAGACATAAGAAAAAAATAACTTTAGGTAGTCAGGAAAAATTATTTTCTTTATGGGACACCGGTGTTCCAATCGTCCTTAAAGAGTTAAGAAAAATCGATTTACTCAAACTTTTCTTAAAAGCGCATTTTAAAAATTTAACAATTAGATTTTTGCACAAATCTTTTAATATATTTGATCAATGTTTGTCTTTTAATGATTTTTATTCCAAATTTAACGATTTTAGACTTTTTGGAAAGTTGAAAATTTCTAACAAAAGGGACAGATAATCCTAACCGGCTTATGTAGGTGAGATTCTTAACGTGAGCTAACTCGGAGTGCATGCAAATTCGATTTGGAGCTGAAGTTGGGAGACGCCATTCAGTTATCTTGAATCAAATTCGTGAAATTGTACAAATTTTGCATTTAAACCAAAATATCAAGGATTTGGATGAACTGACAGAAAAGTGTTATATGGGTGAAATGTAGACCAGAATGTTCTCTATAATTTTCCCATAGAACATGATCTCATCGATTACTCAGAAGCCAAGATAATCGAGGTTTTTTGTTTCTTAACTCGTTTTTTCATCTAGAGTGCCCCAAGTAGTCATTTGTTGAACTTCAACCATATCAAAGAATTGTTGTATTTTGTGGGACTTTCCATTTAAAACCCTATTTTAAGTGTCTTGGTGGAGTAGAGGCAGTCAAATTGGCATCTGAGTGATTTCAAAGCGTTATTATGGGAAAAATCATTTTTTTCACACTTAAACGGCAAAATCGGAGTGATAGCGTAGTCTGAGCGGAAAATGATGTATGGACGAAATGTAGAGACAAATATCCTCTACAATTATGTCGAAGTAATCATCAAAATCGGTTCAGCGACAGTCGAGATAATTGAGGTTATGTGATATTGAAATTGGTTTTTCGACTGTGGCGCCCCTGGTGTTGGTCCCACGAAGTTCAAATATTCTAGAAAGTTATAGCATTTGGTGAGATCTTTCGTTTAAGCTCTCACTCATCAAAATCGGTCACATAGAACCGGAGATATGATTTTTTGAATTTTGTGAACTTTGACCACTCATATCTCCGGTTCTATTGAAACCACAGCGCACATACGCACCATTTTGGAAACGTCCTAGACTGGACTACAACATACTAAAATTTCATTAACTTGCACAATGCCGTTTTTGAGAAAAATGATTTTGAATTTCGATGAATTTTGACGCTATCACAGCGCCACCTGGGGTGACTTTTTGAACTTCCATCTGAAAGTGCTCATCGAGACGAAACCAAAAAGGTAAAATTTAGGTCGCTATGTTAATTAGAACCGGAGATAGAGGCCGGTCAATGTTCGAACTTTGACCCCTTATAGCTCGGGTCAGGGGTTATGGATCGACTTAAGGTTTTTTTTGTTTGATAGGTATAATCAACGGCTACAACATACTAAAATTTCAGCCCGATTGCATAAGGAATTTTTGAGTTATTTAACTTATAAGATTTAAAAATTTTCTTTTTAATAATAGGGCCCCTAGCGGTGGTTTTATGAACTTGCGATGTTAGAAGGAGAAGTGGCATTTCATGAGAGCTTTCCAAAAAGCCCTCATTTTTTAAATTCTGACAACTAGAACCGGAGTTATGGCCATTTTAAGAATTTTTTTTTGGACCCTTATAGCTCGGGTCAGGGGGGTCGGGGGACCTTAAGTTTGGTATTGATGGAAAGCTCTAAGGCCCAGCTATAACATACTAAAATTTGAGCCCGCTCGATGCCATAGGGGCGGAGCTATTGAGAAAACAAAAAAAGGGGGGTCTTCAAAATGGCGGAAGGAGGGGTGGGGGGTGGGGGGTCAATGCACCAAGTTGCAATTTTCATGCGATATATAACCTTTGCCGAAAACCGCAAGTCGATATCTTTTTTAGTTTAGGAGCTATTAAGCTCCAAAGAGCGGCCGGACGGCCGGCCGGGAACGTAACTTAGCCCCCCATATATTCGTGATCAGGAAGTGGCGAAACACATTTTGGCCAAGTTTGAGCGCGATCGGAGGACATGAAATTTTGTTAGGATTATAGTAGGTGAGATTGTTAAGAATCTCACCTAATACATTTCAAATCAGTAAAAGGACCCTGGGCGAAATGTCGTTGTACTTAATTTCAATGTTCTTAAATTTCTTTTGAATTTTATACATTTTTTTTTTATTTTTGGAATAACATGTGAGAGGGGCAACGGCCTCTGCCTATCCCTATCTTGCAAGACCCTTGTTTAATGTTTAATTATAATCGAGTAGTAAATTCAAACTTTAAAACCTGCAATATTAAAGAGGCCGGATGGATAAAATTAAGTGTTTTATGAGCTAAACAAAACGTATAAAATATTTAAAAGAGCTGTTCATGGGGCCCCGTTAGCATTGCCTCTTTGCTACCTTCTATATCCACCACTGATGGGGAAGATAGGAAGCATTCGAAGATAGAGTATGCGTGAAGCTTGAAAGCTTTCGCCAAGTTTGGACACTTAGACACAGTACATATAAAGAAACTTGCATATCTTGTTTCTTGGATCTTTCAATTGAAGGCTTCATAGCCCTCATAGAGGCTTGGGTTTGTTTTCATAAACGGTGTTTCAGACGTTACAAAGTAACACCGGATATAATCTGACAGTAAGATGAGAAAACCGTTATTTTTATGATCGTAGAACTGTCCGAACACAAATAGATTTAAGTATACTTAGAAGTAACAACCCCTTCAGAAAGTACGATTAATAACGATTTTTTAATCTCACTGTCGGGTTATAATATCCAAGGTAAACGTCCGTAATTTTGAAATACCTTTAAGAAAATTAAGCCACGCCCCTATATGAAAGACAAAATAAGCCGTAATATTTTTTTTACAATCTTTAAGTTTTTGGATGATCTTTAGTTTGGACAAAATCATATCTCCAAAAGGGTATGCTACTTGATCAAAAATTATTTACTTTAAGCCATTTTTCTATAATGCGTATTGCTTGTCAATTTAAGTGGGAGTGTCTTATATTGCAAAGGATAAGCTTATCAGGTCCTTTCCAATTCAAACGGTGTATGTGGTTCGCTTTGAACATGTCTTGTTACATTGAAAGTTGGGATAAAAAATAGGCGCGACCGAAAATCATATTTGAGTGACATTTTTACATTGACATAAAATCCCAACAAAATATCTGTCAGTAATATAAATGAGTGTTATGGCCTCTATACAATAGAGAAATTCGTATCCATATTGAAGAAAATTGCTTATGCGGTGGGAATCTACTTCAGGAATCCGATCGGCTAATGAGGAGAAAAGCAATCATCAGTCCTTACACGGATTCACCCAGATGGGAATAGTCAGGGATATGGGGAAAAGTCTGCACTCCACACTCTTATCACTTTGTATGTAAAATATTCCTCTTTCATCTTCCATAAAATTATAGTATCGGTTTAATAAGATACCTATTAATTGATCGAATTCTAAATTTTCGGATTTTAAATTAAACTTCGTTTTATATACTTAAATGTTTGATATTAAAAGTAAAACATAACTATTTATTCTTGAGTTTTAAATAAATAAATAGAGTCTGATATTCCGCTGAATCGTTAATAAAACTATAATAAAATTAGCTTTTCTCGTCATAAATCGTGAAGTTTATTTTATTATCATCTTTATTAATGAAATTGCACGATTTTTTTAACTGCTCGAACTCCCAGGGAGCAATTTCCATAACCCAATTTTTATTTAATTTCATTAGTCGAAATTAAAGAGAAGAGTGTCTTTATATAGAATATTATTTGGATTCTTTCTCTTAAATTAAGTTAAGGGAAAAATGACTTCACTATACTTTTATCCATTTTCCTTGTAACGCTGAATAGTACACAGCCCAAATGATAAGGCCGGATTCAGACCTAAGGCCAGTTCCTCACTAATATCCTAAGCATACAGCTTAAGCTGAGAGACGGTTTTACGCAATTGTAATCAAAATAACGATTAGATTACATTTCTATCAGTTTCTGACTAATCCGTCTCTCGGTTTAAGCCGAGAAATAACCAATTGTTAGTAAGCAACTGATAGGAATCTGGTCAAAGCATATCATTTTGATTTTAATTACGATAAGCTGTCTCTCGGCTTAAGTCGTAAGTGTATCCATGAAAACAATTTCAGAACTAAATTGTGACTTCGGCTTGGCTGCGACCCGACCTTTCGAGACTATGACTTAAGCATTAAGTCCCAGCCAGTCTCGACTGAAGACCGTATAAGAGATATCGGCTTCCGGTTTTAGTGACACCGGACCTTCTCACCTTTGAACCTTCCCTATATGAGATCTTTCATTTTTTCACCCAATTCTTTCCGTTTTATTCAAAGTCGTGTGCAATTACTTTCATTGATTTTAATGGTTATTCATAGTCAAAATCCAAAATAGTCAAAAAGAGATTATTTATTAACACTTTAAGGACGATTGGGTCACCCGTGACCCAAAAATTATTTTTTTCCTACGGCCTTCTAGAGCTGTATTTTGCTCTAAAAAGTTAGAAAAAATGATTTTTTCTGACCCTCGATTTTTGACCTTCTCGTCCTTAAGGAGTTAAAATGATACACTCTGATCTCGGAATCATATAAAGGCTGTTTAGTCATTCATATTAGTAAATGTTTTTAAAATAAAATTTCAAAAAAATCTAGGTATTTAATGAGACTTGCAAAATTCTAATTAGAAGAGAATTTCGTGTGATTTCGAACTCGTCAGGCACTGGTAAAAATAAAAGGGTCAAATTGACCCTTTTCCAAAGGATGGATCATATTTGACTCTTTGAAAGGGTCACCAGGAACCCTTCGAAAGGGTCACGGTTTTGACATCTATTTAATTCCGAAATAAACGAATAAAAAAACAATGAAAAAGTGATCTTTGGTGTTCGCTCAGATGAGAGAAATATGATATCAGTAATAAGTTTACAATAAAACATTATTATTCGTGATAAATGTGCATACTAAATTTCAAGTGATACAAAAGTGAACCTTTCAAAGGGTCAAATACGATCCATCCTTTTGAAAAGGGCCAATTTGACCCTTTTATTTTTACCAGTGGGATAGAGCATATGCTATTACTTTACTACTCTTTTTTTTTTAATTTTTCTTTGTGTATTACAAACCTTAAACTGCAATTTGAATACTAAATTGGAGATATAATGAAACCCTTGTTGACAGACACATCAGAAATGGTTTAATGAATTGACATGTAGACTCAAAATTCCGTCAATAGCTATTACTCAACTCAATGAGTCGATCAGTATGGAAAATTGAATTTTCACTTGTCAATTCATCCAGTGATGAATGCGTGAAGTGTCATTGAATATTTTGCCTAGTTCATTACTGTCAAATTTTCACATATCACATCTCTCGAAAACTGCACAAAAGGAACATACATTTCTCAATCATTTTTGATTGTTTTGTGCAAATTTGACCAAATTCATGATGAGAAATAAACATGAAAATGTTCTGGTACAAAGAACATTCAGTATTTTCCACTCCCATTCAATTCGCCTGAAAACTTTTGCTAACTTGTTGGCTCTCTTCTGGTTAAATGCGGGATGAGTGATATTGTTTACTGGTAAAATATCACTTCCTTATAGTGCGTGTGTATGACAATGTATATTTTGGGGATTTATTTGAACAGTTCCCACCAGCTAGGCATGTTGTTGGTAACAGCAAAAAAGACATGTTCTAACAACCACCTTGAGGGTTTAGAAGACGCTGACAAAGAGATCACCTCCTGGAATACATCTTCTAGTGGGATAGGTGGTGTGCGATTGCTCATGTGATACCGCCCTGGGTTGTCCCGCACATTGTATGATTAAGCTAAACTTTGAAAATTGCTCCTCCTCTTTGCTTTTGCTAAAAACTTTCTCTTTTGCCAACTCCATTGAAAACTTTATGCACCTCCAAATTAAATTAAAATATTACCTCGTGACGCAAAGTAAATTGAATATAATTAAACAGATTGAATTTCTGAAGAGGAAATTGAATGAATTCACGACAAATTTTCCATACAGATTGCCATTATCCCAAAACAACGTGTTTTAGTTTTAATTAAGTAGAATCTTATTGATTATTTTGTCATAGTGCATTGAAAATAATAAAACAATGGCAAAGCATCTTAGTTTTCCGGAATTCTTGTATTTACGAGATATTGCTTTGTCTACGAAGCGATAGTGAGAGATCCTTGACCAAACTCGTAGAGTAGCAAGGAATATCAAAAATAGTTAAAAATTACTAAAACTGAATATTCTTGAAAAATTTAGAGCGAATCCCAAACGGCAATTTTGAGGAAGATTACTGTTGGATGTATGTATTCTGGATCCAAAAATGGGTCCTGCGACGGTCGTCAGAGTGTCGAATGACGGAAAGTGGGGAATAATATGACGGTTATTACGAAAGTCACTTGGCGTCGTAATAACTCTGAGATTACTCGTTCACGACTAAAATATGACGCGCCAAAGTGTCCCTATAAAAAATCTTCCCCTCGCTCGGTATGTCTGAGGGGAAATTTCACTTGTCAAATGGTAAATAGAATTATTACACACTGCTGTGAATTCGCAAAGTAGTTGGCAATTTCGCGTGTTTTCTCAAGAATATTATAGTGTAACATTAGGAGGAAAAGCTCCTCCAGTAGAGAAATGTGTTGTGATTTAGAAAAAGACAGTGCCGACAAAAATTAAGCAAAAATTAGGCAGTGTTTTGGTTGATAAATACCCGCACAATTTTTATGGAAAATTAAATTTCGTTATTCAGGTGTTTGCTCCTGTCTCAGGAGTATTGTGTGATAAACATCTTGTGTCTGAAAGTCTTATTTAGTGAAAATTTTAAAAGATTTTTGTGTGTTGTTGCCGTGCAGCTGGAATATTTTCGACATGTCGGGCGGCTCATTTAGCAATAGTCGAATGAGAAAAATATTCGCAAATGTGAGTAGTGAAATTGGAAAAAATTGACCAAAATTCCATAAAAAGTAGCCAATTAGAAAATTAGAAAAAATTGACCAAAATTCCATAAAAAATAAGAAAATATGTGAAGAATTAATGAGAAAACGGTGTCTAGGTGATAGTCTAAGAAAAACGGTCTTAGAAGATAGTCTAGAAAACGGTCTAAGGTGATAGTATAGTACAAAATTGTGGAGTGCATTTGACTTTTTCATTGAGAGTACGTACGTCGATTTCGCACATATGCGGTAGAGAAGGATGGCATGTGCACTGTTTTTGGCGCGTCATTTTTTCGTACGGAAAAGGACCGTCCCTTGGAGTCGCTTTATTACTTCATGTTGGAGTAAATTTTAAGCCCGTAAAATAACTAATGTATTACTAACTCAATTTTGTGTAATGCTCTGACTAAAATTCGACGCGAATACGACTAATTTTTAAGATTCCAATTAGGAGTAATTTTTTGACCATTTCTTGTAGAACAAAACCCAGTCATTTTTGAGTCGGAGTAATTGTTTGCCCATTGGGATGTGGCGATGCATAGTTGTTAATCAGACTTAGACGTTTATCAAAAATTTAGGAATTTCTAAATTGACCCACTGAAGAAGACCCACACCAAGGGTGGAAAGCCTTGAAGAAAAACCAGATTCTTTTAATTTGAAAGAGGAATAGAGGAAACTGGGGCACCACCAAACCCGGGGTACCACCAAACACTAATTTTTATTTCTTAACTACTTGGACTATCTCAACCATTTCTTCAGTACACAAGCATCCCTATAGTGCCTATTAATTCCTACAGGTCTTGTCCTTAGAAGTCGAATATCTGATTAAAAACTCGCAGTGTTTGGTGCTACCCCATGTTTGGTGGTGCCCCATTTTCCCCTATTTTTCTTACGAACACTAGAAGAATTGAGGTGAGCATAAAGTTTCCGTCAAACTCCAGAAGAAGAAAATTACGAGATAAATCACTTTTTGGAAATTCATTGAACAAAAATTTCGCAAATTTTTGTAATAAACCAAAAAACATGGATACCATGGCCTGCCGGCTCTCCAAATCTCGCAATTCCGAGAGTAAACGATTGCAGTGCACAAAACAATTGGTTAAGGTTGTGTAGGAAAGTCAAGCAGAGCATGTGGTCTCTAAAAGCGCAGTTGATAGAGCACTCGTCTAGTAAACGAGAGGTGGTCTCTAGTTCGATGGTGGGTAGAGGACCGGAGAAGACTGGATGATTTGAGTATCACTGGCTATAATTTCCGATTCTCTGTACATAAATACGATTAACATTTTTAACAAAATGAACGAAAAAGGTCGCAGATTCTCACGAAATTTTTTTCAAGTAGGTAAACACTATTTTAATCGCAAAACGGTTTACGATCGAGATTTAAACTATGCCAAAAATCATTAGAAAACTATCCTAAAATGGGAATTTGGTTAATCAGTGCTTATTTTAGAATGCTATGACCGCTGAATTTTAATACATGTAGGGGAAAGTGTGCTACCTTTGAACGACTTACTTAAAATTCTGCGGAATTTTCCAGTACTTTTTTTTAAAAATCAATAGACATTTTCCATAATAGGTTCCAAGGAAAATCCTATGGATATATATAGGATTTTTTTCTATGGAATACATCCAGGGAAATGTTCGTGAAATTTATGTGGATTTTTCCACCTCAATAAAATGGAGAAAAAATGAAGCTGTCACATGCACCTCATGCTTTTACTTCCGAATATTAAAGAAATGGCAAAGATCACGGGGATTTTATTAAGTTTTACTGAACTACAAATTTAGATAATAAAAAACTATTTTATATTTTTTTTCCTAAAATACATATTAAATGACATATAAACAGTTTTATTTTAGATTAGCGACCTATTTAATGTAATCACTTTACTATTATCTACACGAAACGCAGTGTCGCATAATTAATTATATTATAATTGCCATATGAATCACTAAAAATGTTTGCGGAAGGTTTGGAAATAAATTATCCATGTTATCACAACACCATTTTATTTGCTAGACATTCTAGAAAAATACCGGAAAACCATGGGAAACCCTAAGGAAAGAAAGTGGAAATTTCCGTAGGATTTCTCCAGCTTATCCCGCGGACGATTCACGTTTTATTTTCCATATAAATGTTCCGCGGAGTTCCGCGGAGTTCCACGGAATTTAACGCTGAAATTCCAGTGGATCGTTCTTGAAATTCCATGTAGATCTATGATTCAAATGGAATTTCTGACTCCAAATTCCATGGAAACTTCCTGGAATTTTAGCGTCAAATTCCGCGGATTATTGCAATTTGGACACTTGTTTTCCACTGGAATTTCCGTGAAATTTTTCTATGGGGTAAGCTTCAGACAACTGATTTTTTTTCTATAGAGAAAGATTTTTTTCTATATGGATGAAAGATTCCTCAGAAAAGTTATGCAGGGCATTGTGAGGAAACGTCAACCTAGGGGTAGATCTAGGACAAGGTGACTGAATCAAATTCAGGATCTTGCCTTGGAACGCTTTGAGATCGAACACCGTCTTGAATTGGCGGAGCATCGACAGACCTAGGCTACTAAACTGGCTGTCATGGGCTCGCGACCCCAAATAGGGATAAGCAGTTGAAAATGATATGACGGTGATATTTTGTTGTATTTCAAAAACAGTCATTAGAACTTTAGTTTTTATTTGGGACATCATTTGAGATATTTACCAGTTTCCAAAGATCTTTATTGCTTAAATAAAGAATAGTTGTAGTAACTATTATAAAATCCTAAGTAAAAATCTTTTCAAAAATTTCGTATGTTGAAATTTTGGCATTTAAGCCTAATGGATAAATATCAGACGTAAAACCTGTTTTATTCGGTGAAAATTGAATTTTTTGACATGTCTTGAAACATCTTGCAAATCTTATATGGTTTCCAAATGTAAGGGCCTTGAAAGACTTGAGGATTAGCTGAGAGACGGCTTAGAATAATTATATTCCAAAATAATGGTTAAATCACATTTCTATTATTTTCCACTAAGCCATCTCTCGGCTTAAGTCCTAAGTGTCAAGGACCTAAGGAATTGCTAATGGTCAGTTAAAGAAATTTACTTGAAAAGATAAATGTATGGATTTTTTATGCTTATAATTTTAGGCTAACTCTGAAATAATTAAAGGACAGTTGTACACGTTGTACCCATTGAAACCTAAGTTCTTGAACCACTAATATTGGCCTTAAAAATATCAAACTTAAAATTTATGACATCGGCCTACAAAGCTTATAAAATTCCAATTCATGAATTCTTACACTTCTGCAGCATTTGTCTGTTGTAAACTAGGTCTTACGTGATATCCCCTTACCTTGAGGGCTGTGTGTCTAACTTCCCGTGGGAGTCTCATTAGACAGGGTATATTTAGAAAATCGGGACACTCTCTAGCCTGGAGTCATTGATTTCATTTTCATATGCAAGCATCAAGAGAGATATTAAAACGTCTTTCAAAACTTTCGCAGCTCAGCAACACAAAACCTTCCTGGGTTGGAAGATTATAAAATGGGAAATGCTCAAGATGGAAAATAAGACCTCTGTGTCTCCCTCCCACCTTTATATAACCCTTTCATGTCTCAAATGTCACAAACACTGTACGTATTTACGAAAGAGTGTTATCAAGTGATACTGTCTCACTTTACATTTCTAATCACAAGGTCTACGAAATTACTTTTTCCCGCCCTTTTGAGGATTTTCATTTGAAATCACAGCTTCTCATGTCACAGTCTCATTAAAGACCATCCTCTCTAGAATTCCTTCAAAGTACTTTTCCTGATGCAGCATTTCTTGCAATTCTACCATTAAACTTTTGTCTTTTATGTTGAAAATTCTCAGTTGTCTAATTTTTTTTTTACTATCTGCTCCACCAAGAAGCTTTAACAATGTTGACTGTGCAAGGTGCTCATTCATTTGTTTTTTGTGATATGTTAATTCTAGTGTAAGTGCATGCTATTTGCGGTTGTACCAAATTTAAATTGATTCCATGTTGTACTTTGTTTGCTGTATTTAAAGTTTTCAAACTAAGCAAAAGCATTCAAGTGATCATTTCTGAACAATCATCCAATGCATGGGATATACTGTACAACACTTACATAATTTAAAGTAATTTATTTTGTTTTTTATTTTTATCCAATATTGAATTGTTTTATTAGGGGAAAGTGCCTTCCTTTCGAACGTTCATGCATTCGAATAAATAGATTTTTTCTTATTTTGCCTAAGAGATTTAAACATAATTTCAATGTGATTATCAATAAGTGATGATAAGCTGACTAATATTTAATAGAAATGTGTATATTTCTTAGAAAAAATAAAAGAAAATTAACATTATTTGAAGGTATGAACGTTCGAACGGAGAGTTCTTTCCCCTATATTAAGCAATATTTTGAGTTATTTATAAATTAGTTCAAATCAATTGTAAATAGATAATGAACCGGTTATGAACCGATTAAAAATATTTGTTCGAAAATCAATTTTAACTTCGGTATATATTTTATTTATTTGATAACAAATAAAAAAAATCACTTTTTTTATAACTAATTTCAATAAAATTTGTAAATTCCAAACAAAAACAAAGATTCTTTGTTTTTGAAGATGCAGATCGTCTTAATCCAAAGGGTCACCGACATATTGTTGTTCGTTTTCGGACTCAGAAATTATATAAGAACTCTGGGAACCCGCAAGGCTAGGAATAAGTGATTCTTCGTCATAGGTATCAGGGACAACGCGAGTCTTTGGGATCTTGATGAGCCTGGAGCATGAGAGTATTCCGGGACGATGCGTGGCCTCTGTGAACCCGTACCTCTGGGAACCTGAGGATCGAGCACTATACGATAGGTTTGTGTTGTCTGTCCTCTATCACATTGTGCTTTTCTTTCCCTTCGAGTAAGCTTCACGCGCAACTTCTAGTCCAATGAATCCAACTATGTCGGTCATAAAATTTATGGAGATCAAATAACGTTTCGCAGTGTAGGATTACAACAGTATAAAGTGCTGAGAAAGCAACTCGTCCTCAAAAATTCTCAGCAGCCGGTCACTACGAGCGGTATCCGCTATTCGAATTAATAAGCTCATAATTTTTCGTTTTTCAATGGACTGCCGTTATAAGTGTCTTCGGCTTTCTTTAGTTGATCCTCGGATCGGATCGGAAAGAATTTTTCTGGCTTTTCGGAAGCTATAGGGTAAGTGTGCCAAATTTCGGCCAGCTTTCAATTTCGGCCACCTTTTTTGTTCCTCGAATTTCCATGAACTTTTATATTTTACGTACTCTAGAGATTATACAACGCAAAAGAATAACAAAAAATGTAGCTTCGACATACGAGATGACGTGAGAAAGATATTGGAAGAATTCCCGAAGGGAAAGGAACTATGAGAATGAAGGTGGCCGAAATAGGGTACCAAAGCTATGTCTATATTTTTATTCATTTTAAAATGTATTAAGAATGATTTTAGAGTAAATAAAGACGGTAAACTCTTTACAAGGTTCCAAGAAACACTCTTCAGAAGAGAAAATAAAAAAAAATCAATTTGTATTTGAAATATTGCATTTCAAACTTGAGACTTTGACGGTTGCATGCAACTATGCCGAAATTTGGCACACTTACCCTACGTATTCCATTTTAACCATTTTTTTCTCCTGACTGAAGACGTATTGCACGATCGATGTCACGTTAATGCTTATCTCTGTGAGCATGTCTATGTTATGCGATACTGCTGCTTAATTACTCTTTAATCTATTTTGTGGGATTTTTTTGAGTGATTGAATCGGTTCAAATCGGTTTAGAAACAGTAAACGGTAAATGATGCAAAAGTAGTTTCGGAGTAAGGGAAACTTAGGTACCACCGAACATGTCGTAGAATTAAACAGTGATTTTTATTTCTAAACTTCATAGACTATGACGACCATATCTGTAGTGGACAAGGAGTGATCTCGTAAACGCCCCTGGCAAGTTGCCTGAAATTTGAAGCCACTTTCTCGTACTTCAATTTAAATTTATATGGGATTTTTTTTGCACTCGCTTCCATTACGCTAAATATCTAAAAAGTGAGAAGTTTTTCCGTATTATAAGATACCTTACCGTATGGAGGGATAAATATACTAAATTTTTGTTTAAATACATTTTTTCCTCGGAGCACTGTGATCTGAGTCCGAGATCAATTTAGGAAATTGGATTCAAATAGCTCCATATGAAAAAATTAACTTGCCACATGCTTGGTCTCGTCCTCTGAAGTCTAAAATCTAAATATAAAATCACAGTGTTCGGTGCTAGCCCGTGTTCAGTGGTGCCCCAGTTTCCCCTATATCACATTTGCCACCCCTTTTTCCGTTTAAAAAACGCGATTTTTTCATCGGAAATATTTTCTACCTTCCATATTATGGATGCTTTCAATTTTGTATTAATTCTTAAATATACTCCTACCACCATAATCCTTACGTAGTCTTGCTCTATCCGGTAATATCGCACTGAATAAGTGAAGAGGCTTGGTGCTCTTCATCTCTTCAAGTCCTCACATTTAGTCTGACGCCTATTTGCGAATATGTAATATTGTGTGAAATGATTAAGGGTGATTAGGAGAAGGTGGTATAAGTTCAGATCAGAAGTGTCATTTTTAATCCCCCACTTGTTCCAGAAAAACACTACAGAGATTCTGCAAAAAAAAATTATTTTATTGCGTTTAATTGAAAGTTTAGTTTTTGAGAGATTAGATTAGATTTATTAACAATAAGATGCACCAAGCTATTTCAGCCAAATGTGCATAGACTTGTACAAGGAAATTACAATGGTAATTGTCCGATCAATATTTAAGAAATAATTTTTTTTAGTAAATCTATAGATCAAATATTAATTTTATAAGTCGCTATTGTACATGATTCAACTAAATTTCATTTTGTAACTTAATCTTATTTAAAAATTTTAAAAGTTTACATTCCTTTGAATAATCTTCCTTTAATATAACTTGTAAAGACTTATCTGTATTTCATTTCGTTCTTTCTCATATTTTTTGCAATGAATAAGTATATGTTCTATTGTGACCTGTACATGACAAATTTCGCAAATAGGGGGATCTGTTTTATTCATTAAGAAATTATGTGTTATGTTTGTATGTCCTATTTTTAAGCGATTAATAATAATTTCATCTCTTCTGGAATGTTTTTCATTAAAACTATAACCAAATGGGTTGTCTTTAACTCTTCGAAACTTATTTTTATGCTGTGGGATTTCACCATAGTTTTTGAGAGAAAAAACCTTCTCTTTGGTGCTAGTAACCAAGGTTTTGGTTGTCCGATTTTTCGCTCTTCTGTGCTCATTCACAATATAGATTTCAATTGAGAGTGTTTTATTTCATGCCCAAATTGGGTGGTTTTGCATTCAATTGATCGTCCTGGGTGAATTAGATTTGATTTAGCTTATGAATAGTGGCATAGAGTGGAAGCTCATGACATTTTCCGTTGGTAGGAGATAAAAACTAAATTAATGTCATATAAATCGTTGCATATTCATTATTTGTGGCGCAAATGGTGAAAAGCTAATCTGGCTTTGTGAATCAACGATAGGGTTTTACTCTGAAACTGTCCCTTTTAAAACTCAACCTACTCTGAAATACTATTTCCATCGCATTATACCCTCCCCCACCTGGTGGTTCAATGCAGAAAAAAACACGGCATTTTGTTCAACATCGCACACAACATGGATGTAAAAAGTGTTACTGGAAAAATAATGGTACGAAGGTAGAGGAACAATTTGATCCACTTTCACCCCATAGCCCCCCCCCATACATCCCCTAACATTATACGTATGCAGACATTTTGCGATGACAATAGCGTCTGACGGTAATCAATACAGTAGCAATGCGAAGTATAAAAGAGACGCAACAACAACATACCACCCCTTACACCTGTTACCATTCCCAACACTAAGTACATGTGTCGAGTGGAGTCTTTGGAGGTGCAAACAACCCCTAGTATTCAATAGCCAGCGACATCCATAATAACACAAAATCACTCAAACTTATATCCATTTGACCAGATCGTGATTGATTGGAGAAACATAAAGTTGAAAATGTTTTTCTCCCTTATTATTTTCCATCACTCACCAGCACCACTTGTTCCACTTTTCCTCCCAAAGAAGTTCATACACTCCTGAAAATCATTACAGAGTCACACCATTGAGGCCAACCAGGACAACACTAAATTAAGCAAACCAATTAATGCACTTTCATTACACTGTGAAATTCAAAAGAAGGTTGGACTATTCAGACATAAAAGTAATATTATGGTATCTATTATGATAAAGTGTTGATTGGTCCATCATAAATTACTGCTTTCCTGGAAAAAAGTGTTGGAAAATGGTTCAGCTTATGGAAAATAAACAGAAGCTAAAAGAATCGTGCTCACGAATTCAAATTCTTGGGATTTTTTTCCACTTTGTTATTCTAAGAATTTGAAGCGATTCATACATCATCACAAAATTTACCTAAAATTTCACCATTTTAAAATCGGTTGAATTGAAACTATGCATGGCTTTTCAGTGATCCAAAACTTTTTCATATACACTTTTATCGAAAAATCCTTTAAAAGCGCGTCAACATCACAGAAATAGTGAGCTGGGTTTTTCAGGACAATCTGTCCTTCCGGTGAGCGTCGGAATTTGTTGATCAAATCCAATAAATCAAATACAATATTTCACCAGAGCTTTCGACACTTATCGTGTCTTCCTCAGTGGTTATTGGTTGGTCTTTTCTTTAGAATTTTTGTCACTAAAATCCTAAAATCCTAAAGAAAAGACCAACCAAGAACCACTGAGGAAGACACGATAAGTGTCGAAAGCTCTGGTGAAATTGTGTGTTTGATTCATAGGATCTGATCAATAAATTCTGGAGCTCACCGGAAGGACAGATTGCCCTGAAAAACCTAGCCCACTATTTCTGTAATGTTGATGCGCTTTTAAAGCATTTTTCGATGAAAGTATATATGAAAAGGTTTTGGTATCTTCCTCAGTGGTTCTTTGTTGGTCTTTTTTTTTTAGGATTTTAGGATTTTAGTGATAAAAATCCTAACACTGAGAAAAAAACGGGGGTGCGATTAACTTTTTTCCTCGTAATTTTAACACTTTTTAGGTGTAAAAATATATCAACATTTTTTAATGTTAATTTTACACCTTTTAAAGGTTAAACTTAACATGAAAAGGGTAACTTTAACCCCTAATACACCTAAAAAGTATATTATTTACACCGATTTCGGATCAATACTGCAGGGTAAAATAAACATTTCCGAAATGTTATTTTAACTTTTTCGGATTTCTCTCAGTAAAGGAAAAGACCAACCAAGAACCACTGAGGAAGACACGATAAGTGTCGAAAGCTCTGGCGAAATTGTGTATTCGATTCATAGGATTTGATCAACAAATTCCGACGCTCACCGGAAGGACAGATTCTCCTGAAAAACCTAGCTCAGTTACACCACCGTCGGTTATCATTTTATGTTACAGAAAAAGTGGCTTGTTTTCTCTCTATAGCGTCCACCGCCGTCTTAGCGTCTTAGAGTCATTGAACTCACATTTGCCTCAGTCCGTTAATAAAACATGCTACAACTAGTCATTTTGACTTTCAAATTCGAAAGTTTAGTAGAAGACAGATATAAAGGTTAGATAGCATTATCAGAAAAGAAATCTTATCTTCGTTCAGTTTTAGCCGATTAATCGAACTGACAATAAATCATTCCTTATTCTTGCTAACATGTCGCATTTTAGAAACAACACAGAACCAATTTGATTTTATGAGATTTCAAGATTTTGATGTACTTATACAGAGAATTTGAATAATGTCACATATTATACACAGGGTCTAATGGGGTTATTTTTGAGGAAAATGTAAAGCGGTCTTCAGACTAAAGGTTTTGCCCAGTTCTCGAAGGCCTTTAAATCCTAAATAACAACAAATTTTAATGGTTTTTCAGAATATAATAAATTGTATTTAATAAATCCAATTATAAGTTAAATTTTTCTAAAAAATCTTGGATGATATGAAATTAGAGCAGATTAGCCATGAGGTTAATCTTATACGGGCTTGAGACCTAAGGCTTAGCCATCTGGCTTAACCCTTCTAATTCCTTATCAGGCACATTTTATTTTTGTGAAAATTTTTGTTTAGGATTGGATATTAATGGCAAGTGATCCGTTCGATTTCGAAAAATTGATTGTCTTTTAGATGTTTGAGACCTTCGGGAACTGGGCTAAACCTTCAATCTGAAGCCAACCTCACTTTTGAAATCCGTATAATTTTGAATTATGAGATTTTCCGCATTCTTTAAGATTGATATAAGAAAAGTACCACGAAAAAATGCTCTTTCTCTTCCCTTTACTATTCTTTTTCTTAATTTTTGTGATCTTCTTTCTTTGTCCATCTGCAATATCTTAATGAAAATTGAAATACCTTATAGTCAAAGCATAGATTATGTTCGTTTTTTATTCTAAGCTCCACATATAGAACATGAAACTTGTAGGTAAACGATCAGCCCAAACTGTCATACACTGAAAGTATAGCAACTGAAATCATAGGTTCTTTCCCGATCCCTTAACTAAAATTACCAAGGTCAAGGATTAGTCCGAATCACAAGGGGGTAGCCAGTTTAATGAGATGTAAAGTTACTTCTCTTTTGGGCTCATTCTTGCAATTTTCTAACTCATTTGAAGTAATTACATTAAAAAGTTTCTTAGTTCACTGAAAAAAAAAATGAGAACTATACCAAATAAATCAACGATTTTTAATTTGCATTGAACTAAGATATGAAAAGCCCGTATAAATAATAATGCTGCTTTTCTACAGAATTAAGTTTTAATTATTTCCATCAGTTCATACAAAGAATATCAATTTATTTATTAATTTGAGAATTACCTTAAAACAAAACATTTTTTCGAGTAGTTTATGGGAGACTGGGGCAAAACTTGTTAAAATGCATATTTAATTCTTTCACGAGCCCTGAGAGAACTTAAACGTTTTATAATGAGCATATTCTTATAGGAAATTTACTGCTGTACAACATTGCAGAAGACTATTTTCATCTATCTCGAAAGAAATGTGATTTTCGAATCATTTTCTAAAAGTCGATTTTGTAGAGATTCTCAAAATTGCTGGGGCAAATTTTGTCAGTCTTCGGATAATTTGTGACGTTTTACTCTCGCAAACGTTAAAAATATCAAATAGACATATTTTTATAGGAAATTTATTCCTCTACAACTTTATCCAAGATAATTTTTCTCTATCTTAGCGAGAAATGTGCTTAAATTGAGCTAATCAGTATTGACATTTTCTGTAAGCCAAATATTCCAAAAATAGGGCTCAAAATTTCATTATTTTTTTTATTTTACATAATCTTTCCTCGAATCCCTTGAAACTTTGTAAGTTTAAGAAGGTTCATTAAGGTTATCTATAATAAACATTTCAAGTCTCAGTCTCTTTTATTTTAGAAAATAGTGAATATTGAAATTTTCGTTTTGGCAAATTTTACCCCAGTCTCCCCTACCAACGGTCCATTTGAATTAGATAACACTTTGCCTTCAAGTAATAACTTTCAGTGAGTCACACTTCTCGATTTAGACAAAAAATTGTCATAATTCTGTTTTAATTTCTGGAGATACCATAAGATACACCTTTTTTGAAACTTTAAAAAAGCTACCTTCGATGTATATTTGTTATACGGTTTAAATCTCTTTGGGAAAAAAATCCCCAAGCTCTTCTATACAAAAATTATTCACTTGCGGGACAAAAGTTCATCGTAAAAAACATAAATAAAAAAATAATAATAAAAAAAAAATTAAAAAAAATTAAAATAATAAAATTATTGCACTGCACAGCATTTCACAGTTGAATTTGTACTTTCAATTAATTAACTTTTCACAATCTTTGCTTTTAAGATTAATAACTTATATAAAATAAAACAATTTTGCAATATCTTACACAGAGAGTGAAACGGTCGATATGTCTTCCAGATTCTCTCTCTCTTTCAGCAGTACCTTCACTGTCTTTTATGAAGGTCCATATAGAGAAAATAAGTGTCTACCCCCCTTCCCAATCTTATTTTATTTTGAGCTTCCGATAGATCTACGGTTTAACACTAAAACCTACCAAGACCGGTTAAATTGACCGGTTTAAAGAAATTTTAAATTGACATATATTTAAACGGTACAATGTCGCTATTATACTAAATTTTCTAAAATTTCTAAAATTTCCTAAAATATACATGTTATACATGTAATATATTTTGCAGTTGGTTTGTTAGTTGAAAGGTTTTTGATCAAGGCGAACACTATAAACAATCGGATCTTTGGACAGATATAGACCAATTACAACAAGCGGGATCAAGATTTGCTTTTTCATAACCAGTGCCTGTATTTCAAGAAATCGGGTGGAGGTCAGTTGAATTGACAGACGACATACCTCGAGATAGGCATATTAGTAAACAGATCAATATCGCAGTATCGGAACATTCAATGTCATGGAGATTATCCATTATTTCGATTTTAAATACGGTAAGCTGTCTTTCCATTAATCCTCAAGCCTTATACACGGCTCATTTTATTTGCTAGTTTTATCCTATTGATGTAATATCAATTTAAAGCTCGAAAAAGAATTGAAATGGATTAATTAGTTCAACATTCGTTTCATGATGCGAAAATCTAAAGGTCTAACTTCTTCAGTTCCATAAATTTTGTAGAATTAAAAATGTTCGAATTGTATTTGATGTTCAAAAACCAATCAGATTTTTTCCGATATCACTCTTTTCTTTTAGCTATTGCATTTAAGCTTTCAGAGCAAACTTTTTGATTAAAAAACAACTCATTATTACAGTTTACAGGAAACACAATTTCAGTTTGCAAAGTAATAAAACAATGTACACGTAATTGTTTCTTCAACTGTAGGTTACTCTTCGCAAAAAGTAACTTTTCCTCATTCAACAATGAGGCTGGAGCAAGAAGGAATTATTTGGGTCTCCGGAACATCCGGACCAGTTGAAGAACAATTTTCTCAGTGAATCCTTTTCTTCCATCTCCTGACAAAATCATAAATATGCCGTACACTCGAAAACAGGGAGTGTGATTTAATTCTGTTAACCCGATTTTCTCTTGAGAAAATAGGTTTTTCTCCATCTCAAACCATTTCCCATTTCTCCTGCATAATATTTCCTTTTTCCAAGCCCATCCTTTCACTCTTTAAATTGTTTCACAGAGTGTGCTAAAATTTTTGCCCCAATAAAGAATTCACGTAGGGTGTTTTCTAATATATTTCGAGGCTCCCTGGGCGTCTCATCCTGAATTTTAAGGGTGCGGGGGTGATGGAAATTACACCAGAGAAAAAAAGTGCTCGAAAACAAATATTTATTGTTAAAAATTTGTCACGCTTGAAGAATAAAAGGGTGTATGGTGTCATTGACAAGAGTAAATCGAATGACATGATTGATGTTTAAAATTGTCGCATGTTTTCTCACACTCTACAGCTACGTCATTTGGCCCCCCGAGGCAAACCCCTCTGTACCAAGCTTTAGATTTTTGCATAAAATTCATAGATTTTTTTTCTGAGTGGCATGGGGTGGTTTTCCAAAGAAGCTTCCATCTTCTCGGAAACCCCAAAACGGGCTTGTTTCCCATTGTCGATGGTAAAAAGCTCGGATAGGAAGCACATCAGACCGTTTTTGAAGACTGGCGAGTCACTCCAATCGAATTCATAGGGAGCACCTGCTGTGCCGGGGAAATTGATTTTGTGGCAAGCGGAAGTACAATACAGAGGGTTTGAGTGGGATGAAACAAATACCATGGCGAATAAACTTTTTTATTCATCAATTTTAAAAGGAAGGAAGCACCTATGGACAAAGTTTAGCACAGAGGAATCACCTCTTTCGACAAAGTTTATCCCTCAAAAAACTGCTTTAGGACAAAGCCTTTCTTCTCTTACTAACTTTAACAAAGAATGTTTACCAATTAAAATAAATTAGCAATGATGACAATGATGTGCAAGTTTTTTACAATTCAATTCTGTGTGTCAAGAGTATAAAAGCGTCAGCAGTGTGTTTGATATATGATTGACATGTGTCACTTTCACATGAATTCAATAAATTAATAAATAAATTCAAAATTAAAGATTTTTCGTCATCGATTTGAATTTTGAGAATTAATGTAAATCCAAAATTCCGAAGGTCAAATTCTCCTATGCGAAAATCCTGAATGGAAAAATCCCGAAAGCCAAAGTCCCAAATACCAAAATATCGAATGCTAAAATCCCGAACGTAACAATCTTAAAAGCCGAAATTTCGGAAGCGAAAATCTCGAACACTAAAATACAAAAGGTTAAAATCCTAAAAGTACAATCCCGAAAATTCAAAATCCGAAAACCAAAATTTCGAATTTTTAAAAGTGTCATGGGTACTCCTACGATTGGAACAGCGCTGGGGGTGTAGGGAAATTTTGTGTTCTGGGAAATTATTTCACATATTATTCTTCACATAATTTCGTCCATTCTGGATTTCAGTTCTTTCGAAATTTTGGATTTCGCGATTTTGGCCTTCGAGATTTTGGTTTTTAAGATTTTGGACCATTCGGAATTTCGACTTATTGGGGAAGTAAAAATCCAGAACGCCACAATCCCGAAAACCCAAAACCAGAAAACCATAATTTCGAATTTTTAAAAGTGTTATGGATACTCCCACGATTGGAACAGCGCTGGAGGCGAAGGAAAATTTATGTTTTTTGAGAAATTATTCAACAGTAATCTGTGGAATCTGTTCCTTTGTTTAATTTAGTCCATTCTGGATTTTAGCTCTTTCGTAATTTTGGTTTTCGAGATTTTGGTGTTCGAGATTTTGGTTTTTAAACCCATTCGGGATTTCGACTTATTGGGGAAGTAAAAATCCAGAACGCCACAATCCCGAAAACACAAAACCCGGAAACAAAAATTCCGAATTTTTAAGTGTCATGGGTACTCCCACGCTTGGAACAGCGTTGGAGCGTATAGGGAAATTTTGTGTTTTGGAAATTATTTCACAGATTATCCTTCACATAATTTCGTACATTCTGGATTTCAGCTCTTTCGAAATTTTGGTTTTCGAGATTTTGGCGTTCGGGATTTTGGTTTTCAAGATTTGGACCATTCGGGATTTCAACTTATTGGGGAAGCAAAAATCCAGAACGCCACAATTCCGAAAACGAAACTTTCTAATTTTTAAATGTTATGGGTACTCCCAGGATTGGAACAGCGCTCGAGGCGTAGGGAAATTTTGCGTTTTGGGAAATTATTTCACCGATTATCTTTCGCATGATTTCGTCCACTCAGGATTTCAGCTCTTTCGAAATTTTAGTTTTCGAGATTTTGGCGTTCGAGATTTTGGTTTTCAAAACCATTCGGGATATCGAATTATTTGGGATTTTGGCTTTCGGGATTGTGGCTTTCAGGATTTCGAGCCATTCGGGGTTTTGAATCTCCGACCTTTTGGTCCTTCGCGATTTTGGCGTTCCAGACTTTAGACGGTATTCATTTGTATGTAACGATTTAAGCTTAACTTTAAGTACGGAAATTATTAAGGTAATAGAAGTTTGTGTTTGACATATGTTAGTCTAGACAGGAAGAGAATCAAATGACTTTTTCTTTGCAAAAAAATAGTTAACCCTTTAAGGATGATTAAAGTGATATTTTGCTCTGAAAGTCAGAAAAAGTGATATTTTTACTCCCAATTTTTGACCCTCTCGTCTTTACAGGGTTCAACCAAATTAAACATCATTAATTAACTTGAAATGAATTGGTTTGGAATGTTTTCACAAGAAATTACTCAAAATGCTCAAAATTAAATATGACATTTTAAATAAAGGATAAAAAAAATTGACAGATGATTTTGCGTAATATGCAGTGCCATCCTGATAGAGAACCAATGAATGAATCTCATGCTTTATCAATGAAAAATCGACAGACCACTTTGACATGCGCCATTTTAACAGAGAAAATCTGAACATTGAATGCCGTCGATATTTCAAATAGATAAAGGTTTTAAGATGAACTGTAATTGAGGCAATTAGGACAAAGCAAAATGATCATTTGCGTGACTATCTTAAGATTAATGCCAGTAAAGTGGTTTAGGAATTAGATGAGGCAGGAAGTTGGCATCCATCGTTAACCCTAGTCGCATTATATCAGCCACCTTTATCATCATCCTTTACATGCCTGCACAGTGTGATTGTGCACTTGTGCCTCTCTCACCATATCTTAACTCTCAATTCCTCCTGGGAAAGTGTCTGGTGGAAGCGATCGGTGGCTGCAAATTGCTCTGAAATGGCTCCGGATGGTTGGATGATATAAACTATGTGCACTTCTTGAGGGCTTTGCAATTAATTATTCTCTGGGGAGTTTGGTCTTAAGATTCCAACAAATGAATATATTATAATGCGCGCATATAACACACATTCCAATACCAAAATGCACTGCAATTATAGGTATTACATCTAGTGAAGCTTGACTATCAAATGTAATTTTCCTAATGATGGTTCTTCCGCAGAGAAATCTCTGCTCTTTACTATTTCACTTCATCTTCTTGAAAATTCTCAGTACATTTGAACTTGATACTAAAATTGGAAGCAATTTGAACAAACTGGATTTATAAATCATTCACAACAAAATAGGAAAATTCTTACTTTGAACGTGATGGTAGAAAGTATTTTTGAAACTTAATATGATTTAAATAGTTTATTACTTGTACTTTTAGAGAGAAGAAGACTGCAATAATATTTAGATACAATTCCGAAATTTTTCCGTAACTACATTTTCATTTTGATCCTAATGTTTTTTTTTTAAACAATTTTGTAAATAGGATACCTTGTTAAAAAGGTACATCGCTAATTTCGTACACTGAGACAAATCCGAAAAACTTAAAATAACATTCAGGAAATGTTAATTTTACCCTGCATTATTGATCCGAAATCGGTGAAAATATTATACTTTTTAGGTGTATTATGGGTTAATATTAACCTTTTTCATGTTAATTTTACACTTAAAAAGGTGTAAAATTAACATTAAAAACTGTTGATATATTTTTATACCTAAAATGTGTTAAAGTTATGAGGAAAAAAAGTTAATCGCACCCCCTTTCTTTTCTCAGTGTAGTCCATTTACAGGTCATTTACAGGTGAACTCTAAATGCTCTAAATTTTAGTTTCTTACATAATCATTTTTGTTTCATTTAGTATTTTCAAAGAATATTGTATTTTAATAATATTTATTAAAAAATCAAGATAAGAATGATCTTTCATTTGCATAAAGCATTATCAAAATTGAGCAATAAACAAGGAATTGAAGAAAGTGTTCGGTACAATTTATCTTATTGTATCATAAATTGGCTTCTTATCTTACCCAAAATGTTTTCATTATTATCTTTCATTTTGACTAATTTGTTTTTCCTTAAACTTTGATGAAGATATGATTTTCAAACACATTCCTGTATGCAAGGTTTCAAATCATAATAGTTTGCTTTACCATAAACTGCTCTATTTTTCCCTGAAATTTTCCAACCCTTCTGTGAAACTCATGGAAAAATATGCACGAACTCATTAGTAATGTTAGTAATGTATAATGCTCTGCCTCATGAGTTTAACAATTTTGTATAATACAACCAGAGAATCATGAAATAATCTATTCAATGTGTATCTGGCCAGTTCTACGTAGTTGCAGCTCTTCCGGTGTTCGCTAGAGAATTCGTTTCTTTTCAAAAAGAAAGACTTCGAATTTTTACCATTTAAAAAAAAATTGTAAAAATTCGAAGTCTTTCTTTTTGAAAAGAAACGAATTCTCTGGCGAACACCGGAAGAGCTGCAACTACATGAAATAATCAACCAAAAACTTCGTAGGGGAAAGGCTCATAATTTTCTATAGTTTCTTATTTTGGACACTTTGAAGATAAAATTGGACATTAAAAATAAATTGATTAAAATGATGGATTTTTATTCCAATATTTGATGAATAATGAATTCTATCTAAATATTTGTTCTTTTTGGAAGATTTTAACACTAAATACGTTAAATTTTAAATATGATTTGAGTTGAAATTGCTTTGTTGAAAATTCAGTGTGAGCAATTGCTTACGAGAAATATGACAGAACTTTGTGTTTACTTCAGTCTTATTTAGCTGTGGTGCAGTACTAACAATGTTTCCTCGCTGTTTTTGAGTGATATTATTGGATATTTATTGAATATTGTGTTGATTCACGTTAGTAGTGATTTGTACATTTCACCTGAAGTGACATTTGCCTTGTCAATTAGATTTTTCGTGTGAAAATTGGGAAATTTTTTAAGACATTTACCAGTGAGGTGATACTCCTTTTTTTGGACAGGTGTTTTTCTCACGAAATTTCGTGAAATTTTAGCTTTTGTGAGGACTAGGTTGTATAAATGCCTGGAGAAACAAAGGAGCATCATCTTTACAAAAGAGACGTAGCGAGAAATGCATTGAAAGGCTCCCGGAAAGGTCAGGGAATCAGCGAATCCGTATGTACTTGGAGTACCGAAGTCAACTTATTTTAATGTATGATATGGAGAGTTTCCGGGCTTCTTGTGGCATTCTACGTTTCCCTTACATGACCAGGAAGAGAACTTAGTAAGATTGGTTCATGAAAAGAAGAACAATGGGCATCCTGTTGAAGCAGATTACCTGTCCAAATTTACAGCCAAGTTGTCCAAATTAATAACTAAATTGTCCAAAATAAGAGTCAAATTCACCTCTACATATCAATTCATTTTTAAACATATTAAAACTAATTTTAGTAAAAACAAGACGATAAATAGCTTGCCAAGTTTCTAAACAACTCTTCTGAAAAGAGAGTAACAAAAAAAATCAATTAGTATTGAAAATATCGCACTTCAAACTTGGGACATCGATGCTTATAAGCAGACTGTCCGAAATTATGAGCCTTTACCCTACTAGTTACTTTAATTTCTGTGAATCGTACTATGACAAATGTCTACAACAGTCCGCTAGAGGGCGTTGCACCCTATGGAGGAGGTATATTTAAATAAAATTTAATAACTACTAGAATTTTAAATGTTCTACTAAGTGTGTTTTACATTTAGACGCTTTCATAGACAAAATTAATGTTGATATCATTTAGTTAACAGAGTGAACGGTAGCCGTCTGTCTATCGTGTGCTAGAACACTTTAAAATTAATTGCCAAGTGTTTCAAGTAAACCTGCTATCATCACATCCATCCCTAGTGGATGATACTGTCGGAGTTGCCGTAAATTGTTCAATGTAGAAGCCGGCTTTATTAAATATGATTCCTCAAGGAGTCGTTAAGCAACTTTCAGCTTAAAAAAAATAACTTTATCCCGTGTAGCTTGAGGCTGTGCAAAACAGAAATCCCTGGCGGCAAATCTTGGGGCGAGAGTGTAAGATTGACGAACGTATATAAAAATCTTTTTTTTTAGAATATACCTTTATGTAAAACCTACTGTCGATTTTATGATAATCACCATTGATTTTTTTTGTCGTTCTTCAGCACGAGCTTCTAGCATCGTACTTTTGAACGATGCTTATTGGAAAAGCTACAGAAGGGGAGCCTGGAAAATGTCTCCATGGGATCTTGTTATTATATATATTGTGGCACAAGAGATGTGTGAAACGGTGACTTTTATTGTCTTGTTACCGCTTCGTATTCACATTTGGCATTTTATTTTTTCAAGTTGCTTCCGCTACCACATCATAAACTATTTTATAGAATTGTATGGCGAGAAAGGTTAGGAATGTTTTCCGTGGTTTGGTCCTTGAGTGCTAAGGGGGGATGTTGGGAAACTGTGAAAGTAAAATATTCTCTTTTTTTCATTCTCTTCACCTCAATGTTCATACACTTTATTCTATTTTCTCGACAAACAACAGGCACCTCGTGCATCCCCGTCATTTGTCCCGCAATAGCATACCATTCTTGTGGAAAATTTATACCCTAGGGTCATGTCATACTTGAGACCACGCAACGAGTCTTTACGACAGCGTTTTTATGCAATTTTCTAAATATTCTAAATATATTTCTAACTGTGCTATCACACTAGGATTTTTTCAATTTGTAAATTCAATTTAATTTTCAGATGAATTGTTGCTATGCGTTATTTTGCATTAAAAATTACTAACTAACTAATACTTGACCCACCAAAACATGTTTAAACACGCTAAAATAGCATAAATGTAGTTGCTCAATTAAATTTGAATTCAGCAAATTAAAATGCTATTGGTCAGTAATTTCAATTTTATTGCAGTTAAACAAGTATACTTTTGAACCAAATTGTTCTTATCAAATTTATTTACTCGTAATTAATTATTATTTGTGCGGCCAAAAAATAAGATAATTACAGTAATTTAGTGATAGACTTGAACGCGAGTGAAGATAACAGATAAGTGACTTATAAAACATTTGAAGTACTTTAACACATTTTCCGGAGTCATTCACAATTAAAAATATCGCGGCATTTTTTAAAATTGAGCAAATTTCTTGCAAAATGTGTCCTGGCTGTGAGAATTTTCAAGTAAATTCTAAAAATCTAATATTGCTCAATTGGCTCAATTGAATTTAAATTTAAATTGTAAAAATCCTACTGTGATAGCACCGTAAATATTGGTATATCGCCCAATATATATTCGAACACAGTAGGAAAATTCAAAGACTAAATTTAGACTCAGGACAAAAACAATTAGCCCTATACCACATTTTCTCAAGATTGCTTCAGCCGCCGCTTTTGAGAATTTCTTGTCAAAACAGCAATTTTTGGGAAGAATTAAGGGGTTTTTAAAAGGACTCCCAGCGTTTATTGTTCTGGGTCTCAGCAATTTTTTAATATTATTTTAGTACCTACAAAATGCATCTACTTTCATTTATTGCAAGTCTGGGACTAGCACCCATACAGTTTTGGCCTTTCTCCTTTTGAACAGGTTTAGAGATTGATCCCTGGGATAACAAATCTACCGGAGTAATATAACTTTGTGTTGAAGGGTAGGCCTCTACGTAATGAAATGAACGATCACGATAAGGAAGGTTTTGGTCATTCTGAGCTAAGGCTGAATCAAAAAAGGTCCTTTTTGTGTGAGCGGTACGAATAGATATGTTCGAAAAGTCTTCCGCAGCAGTTCCGGCCAAAAACCTCCTGCATACCAAAATTCTGAAAACATAAAATCATTGGTCGAAATCTCGGAAACCAAATTCTCGAATGGGTCAAAATCTCAAATCGATCGAAATCTCGTATAAGCCAAAATCCAGAAGAAGCCAATATCCCGAATAAGCCAAAGCCTCGGATACAAGTGAATTCTGAAAAAAGCAACATCCCGAAAATCCAAAATCACAAATGGCCAATATCCCAAAAGGCAAAATCCCGAACGCCAAAATCCGTTAAACCAAAATCGCGAATGGCAAAATCCCAAACGGCCAAAATCTCGGAAGCCAAGATCACAAACATCCAATATCTTGAAAGGCAAAATCCCGAACGCCAAAATCCCGAAAAGCCAAAATTGCATACGTCAAAATCCGGAAAGGCAACATCACGAAAACCAAAATCGTGAAAAGCCTAAATCCCGGATGGCCCTCTAATTTTCCAAAACACAGAAAATTTCCCTTTGCCTCAAACAAGCGCGGGTGCAATTCTGGGAGTAGCTATGAGACTTTTAAGAATTCGGGATTTTGGTTTTCACGATTTTGGCATTCTGGATTTTGTCTTTTTCTGTATTTCAGTGTTTTAGATTTTAAATTTTGGTTTTCGGAACTTTTAGTGGGACCATTTTGACAGGTTTTGATTCCACGTGGAGTTTCAGTTTTATATCTTTCTTCAGAAAGAAGTCATAATGAAAAGAATCCGAATTTTGTATAGGAATTACTAAAAGGAGAGGCGGTGGAAGGGATGTTGCATAGATACACTGAGTGAGAGAAGGTCCTCAAAGAAATGAGTATTAAAATGAGTATTGAATCAACTCCACAATGAGTGAGACTTAATATTACATTTATAATCTCTCCACACTAAACTCTATTTAAGGTGTTTAATCAAAATATGTTTTTTAAATTAGTCTTTTGAAAAATCCAAGGATAAAACTCAATAAAGTTTGCCCGAACATTTTTATCGTGTATTTATATATATAATTTTTAGTACAAATCTCGTATTTGCATAATATTTTTAATGTGAGCACTCATATAGTTCTATATCTAGTGTTGGATTAACACTCGTGCGAGTGTTCACTGAAGTAAAGTGTCAGTTTAATGGCAATTAAAGATTGTCATTTCGTGAAAAATCTAAAATAAATTGTAAATTAAAAAAAAAATAAAATTATGAAATACAAAAAAATATTTAAAATCAGAGGAATGAATAAAATGAGAAAATAAGAAATATACGAAATTGTAAATTTCTCTTTTGACTTGTTTTGTGGAGGAAAATGAAAATGAATAATTTTTAATCTCCTTTCCGTATAAATTTATGCATCAATTTTTTTTTAAATATAACAAAGAAAAATCTAGAAAAAAACGAATTTTATAACATAGGGGAATGTTGGCATCGTTCGCACAGAGTGAACCTTCAAAGTTCATCATTTCTAGTTCGTCATTTTTTAGCCATAAGTAGATCATTTTTTAAGCTCATGAAACGAGATGAGAAATGGTAGGTCAGCTCCTTTGCAAACAAAGAGAAAATTCACATTGTTTGAAGGTTCACTCTGTGCGATCCATGCCTAAATTCCCCTATGCTTTAATGTCCACTCTTGAGGGGTTGAAATAAGCTTCGAGTGTAAGTTCAACCCTCATCTAAAGGTTAATTATACTGCGCCCCATACATACTTGCCGTACTTGCCCGTTCTTCTTTATTATGGATTTACTTATTAGTTTCTGAATTTATCTATTGCTATTCTTGAAATTGAAGTCAACCGATAATAAATTCATCGAATTGACCCTTTGAGGTTACGTCGTAAATATTCTATACAAATTCGGTTTTGGGATAATTTGCGAAAGGTTTTAATCACCAGTAAATCTGTGTGAAGTTTCATGTAGTTTATATCCATCTCAGGGTTTTCTATTCTAAATTGCAAAAAGTCAAATTGATCAAACCCTAAATTAGCTGTGGATGGAAGACGGTAAAAAGGTTGATGAGAAATGTAATAAATCTTAAAAAGATTTAAAAGGTCCAAGACAGAATTAGGTTCATACACTTGTCCAAGGCATATGCATTATATCCCCTGAGAATCCACGGATAAAATTTTGAATGTTGGGGCTTTGTATGAAAGACCCGTCTTGTAGCACCAACTCCACTGGAGATACTTTCGTGTTGGAACGGTATGAGGTCGATGGGAAATACCAACGATTTGAGTGAGAACAATCCCTAAACTCAGTGTTAGCTCACCAGGCACTGAGAATTGGTAGCTCCTTTTGGCCAGAGGAGGTTTGTCTTGTGGTGGCTATTTCCCAGGTATACATAGAACCATCCCTTAAGGCGGGGGATGCCCATAAATTTATTGATGACGCCACAGATTTAGCTGGTGGGAATCTCACTCTTCATCCCGGTACCCTTCGCAACGTTCTTGTCGGGAAATTTATTTCTCTTTTTGTTTGCACTTGGTTGTCCGATAAAGGAAACTGTATCTTGGGACGAAACAATATATATAAGATGTATCCTAGTTGGGAGTATTTCAGCAGAATCAGCGCCATTGAAAATATATATTACATGCGAGATATTCTTTCCCGTTGTGATGGTAAATGGTGAAACAATGCACCTTGCAAGGTGTGTAAGAAGAATATCAAAAGATATAGATGTGCAATATGACTAATAAAAGTATGAAATGGAAAATGCAACTCAGTCTCGTTCATGCTGATTGCACAGTGAATAAAAGTTCTCATAGATTTTTCACCCAAGATGGAGCGAAAAAGAAGTGGTATATCTGACAGTAACTTCGGGATACCGTCTTAATATTACAATCCGTAGAGCGATTCAAATTCCTTATCGCATAAAAATGCGGGTTTCGTGTGCTGTCAAACGAGATTCTTTTTTTTTACTTCTTCCTTGAGACTTCACCCAAGATAGAGGAACTGTTGGCTGCTTCTGCATAAAGGAAAATCTCATGAAATTCTTTTTTGCCTTTTCTTTATGAAAGATATGTTTTGTGGCACACTCAGGAAAACGTCTTAAATTTCTTATCTATAGCTCTATGATTGTATTTATATGGTAATTCTGAGTGAAAAATTCTATTTTTCATTCAAACTACAAATTTTTATGGCATACCTCAAAATTACATGGATACTACCTTTTGAAATAAATGTCACTGATTCTATCATACTATGTATTTGTATACTAAAAGTGCAATATAATATGCAGCGAGTAGAATTTAAAAACAAAATTACTACTGGTAAGCTAACATATTTATTCATGAATTGAATTAGAAAATACTTGCAGCATTCAAATTTCTCTAAAACAAAGAATTTAAATTCGAAGAAAGAATACTTAACAATTTAAGATAGATACATAACTAATTAATAACTGTCATAGTTTTGCATTATTTTGTGTAAAGTAATAACTTTTTGAAATCCTATAACCTGAGTTGAAACCATTTGAACTATTTAAACTTAATAGTACAGCAATTGTGAACTATGCCAAGTCCTAGAAGCCACGGATTTACAGTCCAAATATTGAATTTTAACTAGAATTTCCTAAAAATAATGCAATTGAGTTTCAAACAAGAATTAATTAACGTCTAAAGTTTTTGAAGGTATGAGAAAGAGTCGAACAGACAATCAAGATCATATGAATGATACAAAGATTCACATATTTATAAATAGCTCTGATATTCATTTAATCTTTGTTTCTAAGTGTTTAATGGAAAAGACAGTTATAACTTTTTTATGAGGCACATAAGAAAATTCTGAGATACATTATCACGTTGTAAATCTTTAAATGTAGTTTTAAATGCTCATTCATATTCTTGAATGAGAACTTCTATGAAATATCTTCAAACTTTAAAGTAAAATGACAACAATTTAACAAAAACTTCGTTTGAATTTGATTGTTTTTAAATTAAAAGTTGATTTACAAGGTAATTTTAAATCATTTGGGGTAAAATTGTAATATGTATATGAAGTGCAATTAATCTGTGACTTATTAGAATAATAGGCTTGATTTGTCTACTAAAATTTTAATTTAAATATTTATATTTCGTCGTAAAAGTGATATAATAATTCGGTAGGTAATAATTAAGAACACTGCTCCAAAATAGATCAACATTTTATACCCAAAAAATCGGGTCAAAATCTCGAAAGCCAAAATCCCGAAAGCCAAAATCCCGAACGCCAAAATCCCGAAAGCCAAAATCTTGAATGGGCTAAAATCCCGAAATCCAAAATCACGAATTCTTAAAAGTGTCATACTCTCACGATTGTACCCGCGCTTGCTGGAGACAAAGGGAAATCTTCTATGTCTTGGAAAATTATTCTAAACATTTTCGTCCATATAATTTTATCCCTTTCACGATTTTAAACATTCAGGGTTTTGGCTTTCGGGATTTTGGCCTTTTCGGGATATTCGCGTTCGGGATTTTGGCTTTCTGTATTTTGGCTGCCACCGCAAAAAATCATCGATTTTAACGCCTTAATTAATAATTAGAATAATTTTCCATCTAACAGAGAATTTAATTTCTCAAACACTAACGAGAAAGCAGTTTTAAGAGAAAGAACGCCACCTTCGCACGACTCAAGCTTCGAACATCTCATTTTTTCGGTCCCCAAACCCACCTAAAATTTAAACAGTAAGATATATCGACTTCCGATCTTCGATTTTTCTGTACTCCTCCTTAATTCGTTTGTGAACCTGCTGTAATCCGTCAAAATTGAGGTTTTTCTTACTTGAGTTACTTATCCTTAACCTTTCACCGCTTAAATCGATATTCTGAATTATTTATGGGTAATGGGTCTAATTTTCACACGGTTTAGTCAAATAATAATTTTTTTTTAATAATTTTTTTAAATTAATTTGACAAAAATCAATTAATTTAAATTGATTACTTTTTTGTATTAATTAATTTAAAATGCGTTGTCCTAAGCTTGAGTCGTCCGAAGGTAGCGCGCTTTCCACTAATTATATTTCTATTCAGCGGTCTTCAGACTAGAGGTTTAGCCCAGTTCCCGACGATCTCACAATCTTGCTCAAAATCCTAAATAGAAACCAATTTTATTGCTTCCTCAGGAATTAATAGGCATTTGTCCTTTATAGTCCAATTCTAAATTAAATTTTTCCAAGAAATCTTGTTTGGAGTTATCCATATGGCTAAGTCACAGGTCTGAAGCGCATATTAGAGTCAGTCAGAGCAATGATATCCAATCCCCACTACATCATTCCCTAAGCACTAGTTTGCAGAGGGAGAAATAAAATTATTCATCATCCCACTACATCACTTTAGGTAGTTAGGAAAAATCATATACTTTATGGGGCACCGGTGTTCCAATCGTACTTAAAGGGTTAACCATTGAGCTTTGAGAGCATACAGTCTGATCAACTTTGCTACCGACCTTTGTCAAAAGGAAAATGTGGCCTGGGAAATCTTTTCGGGGTATACCATCTGAATTACAAATTCGAACATTCCGCTAAAAGCTGAAACGCTTTGTCACATCTTTCTTTAAGTTTTTTTTTTAATTTTACTTAGATATAAGACACATATAAAGGAGGGATTATTTTGTGAAAGCATAAAAAATATTTTCTTATTATTCGTATGTCCCATTCCCTCTTGAAACGTTAAATGTTGCTATTTTCAATAGTACTGCTTTGAAGTATCTTCTACTTTAGCATCAATGTTATATATTATGAACGCTTTTCTTAATATGAACATATGAGCAATTCAAACACTTACGGTAGTTCTATCTATTTGCCAAATAGCTCTTTGAGAGGAAAATATCTTGCTTTTCACAAAATGTGAATTTGCATCTGATTTGTCGTATTTGTGCTTCTTCACAAACATTTTATATAAATAATGTCCTGAAATAAACATTCACAAGATGTTTCAGTGAAATATGTTTATAATTGTCGACTGTTGTGTTCAGTACGCTCAATTTTTCCCTACCGAAACTCATGGTGACGAAAAACTTCACGAAACATTTGTCTGCATTTTTTATATGTTTTTATGTATTTTCTGTGAAGTTGTACTTTTTGCGCATAAGATTTGTGCTATTATTTTATGAATACATAGAAATTTCTGCAACGAAAACTTCTCAACACCTGGCAACACTTGGCATGGCACAGAGCAATTAATCTTTCGACTGATGCATCCAGATGAAATGTGAATTAGACTAATATTTTACGGTGTTCAAAGCTTCACTTAAGCCAAACTACAAGTCCAATTAGTGATGCAAAGTGTTTGATTATTGCTGACGGAGATTACACATTGCTAAATGATAGCTGGACTAAGGGCGGAATTCCTAATTCCCAGGGACGTTTAATGGAAAATTCCACAAGCATGATCCTGTTCTTCCTCGTATCACCGTTGGAGCTTTACTATATGGTAGTATCAGGCCCTAATCCCCAACCTCAGTCGCTAATCCAATCGCGAAATAGCAGTTGGTACATAATGTGATAATTTGCATAATACCACGCGAATCGCAATGCATTGTAAACCTCCTCTTCATTGTTGCTCTCATTTCGCGATTGTTCTTTTATAAACAGCACCACAGCAGAGTGGAGAAAATGCGACTTATATATGGTTTCTCATTGAGACCACACATAACATACAATTATTCCAGTGCAGATCCTCAAGTTTTATTGTCCTTAACAATGTATCGCAGTTGGACAAAGGTGCAATTTCTCATTTACGTCCAATGCTTCTTCATAGTGCTGTAGTTCCTGCAACACAAAAAGCTAGGAGAGGCTTCCCAGTGAAATACTAGAGGGATGAAATATTGAATTTGTATTTCATGGTGAAAGAGCACCTCTTATCTAAATTCTGCACTGCATTTGTCATTCTCAAATGACAACACTCAATATTTGCACCCCACTTTAACCAAAAAGCAAATTCAACGTACTTGAAAATTTTCACCAAGTTTTGCTTATCTTATATTTGCATCTTCAGTTCCAAATTATTTGTGTTTTAATTTAGGAAATTTCCATCATCAGCTAAAAGACGGATGCTTATTCAAAATGGAACGATAGAAGCGAAAATCTTGATTTCAAGTTTTATTTATTGACAGGGCCGTTTTGGGCATTAATTTTCTTCTCGTTTAGTGGTGATTCTTTATTTCACAGATAATTATTATCAATATGTTTTCCGCAGTTTGAATTAAGAATTTTTAAGCTCAAATTCTCAGAGACATTTTTCTAGATATTAAGTAGTTTCATAAAGATTTGCCAGTTCTTTTAAGATTTTTAACGTTTCATTATTTACACTGAACTAATTAACCCTTTAAGGACGAGACGTTTTCACTGACTGAAATTCAATAATAAAAATGAAACCAATAAACAAAATCAATTAAATATCAGGAAAATCTAATAGAGTTTGAAACGGTAAATTCTTTCGTCCGGGTCTACGGTGACTCAATCGTTCTCAAAAGGTTAAAGCAAATTAGAGTATTATTCGACACTTTCAAAGTGCAATCTGTGATCCAAGTCCAAGAAAGTGTGACCATTTTCCGCTTTTACGTGATTTTCCCAACAAAATTTGATACCTGATGAACAGGACATTTATCCTCAAAACGCCGTAAAGAATAAAATTGCGAAATCAAGAAAAGTCTAGTGTTTTACGTCCATCTTTTGATAGAGGTACTTGATTAACCCATACAAACCTTTTTTCCTATTGTCACGGTCTTTTCTTTCTTGAATGTTACATCATTAAGACTTTTGTAGATCCGGGATTGGATAGTAATGTAATGAAGTAGTGTCAAGACTACAAATCAGGTTCATTCAAATACCATAACCAAGTTTCCAAAATTTCTAATGCACTGCCAAAGATTTGTATAGTTTGGCATTGTACTAACTAACACTAAATTCTTCCAAATAGGCAATTCAAGTCACTTGAACTTGGCCGATGTAATTTATTTTAAACGATGCACTGTTCCAAATTAAATGTTTCACGCAATAGGAGTCCCTCAAAGTATCAATCTCTTCCAATTAAATCTCTTGGGTTTTAGCCATAATGTGGACCGCTTCTCCATTACTTGCGCATAATTATTAACAAACAACGATATCGTAGATAATTTTTTTTTCATCATCAGTGCTTATCCTCTCCAAAAATGTTCTATTTTAAGGTTACGCTTTAAGAATTATTCGTAGGGATAAATTTAGTCTATAAGATCCTTCCAGACAACTAGTATGAAAGTCAAAAATCTAGCTTTTCGAGTAACTTGCTTAGTTTTAAATGACTGTGACGAGTATCAGTGCCAACCTGTATCTCCCTTGCTATACTTTTAGGAATCTTATCAAAATCCATAATATTTATTCATCTTCGAATTTAAAAACCAAATTTACTCTCAATTTGTTTTTCAAATATTTTTTAAGGATTTTGGCATTTTCATTTTGACGCAAATGATATAAAAGTCGTATTTAACCATTACAAAACCGTGATACTTCAACATTGATTATCATTATCATAAAAATGAATTAGCTATTAAAATGTAGTTAAAAGACTTATCTTAGAATTAAGAGCAATATGTTCGTACTTAAAATTTTTTGTGAAAAATGGGAAATCGTAAAGAAACATTTTTCGCATAGGGTAAGGTGTGGTAATTCGAAATCATGTCTATTTTGGAATTTTGAGATTTTCCCACTGCTGTCTCAGATGGTCAAAGAGAAAAAGAAAACCACGAATAAGTACAAGGCTTTATATTCTAGACACCTTCTTTGTCGTTTTTTTTTTCTTTTCCTTTTGACATCTAAAACTGTCCGGAAATCTCAAAGTTCCAAATAAGACATGCTTCCAAATTACCCCACCTTACGCTATTTTTAAGAATTTGAAAATTTATTTCTGTACAAGAAAATACAATTGAGAATTGAGAGAAAAAGGTGAAAAATATTCCAGTAGTATATCCTTGACCATTTTGAACGAGAGGAAAATTTTGGAAAATATCAAAAATCTCTTAAACCCATTTTTTTATAATAAAATTATTGTCAATCTGTAAAAGTTTTGTCAATCTAAAAATAATGCAAGATTTAAATTCTCCGGAGGTCAGCCTCAAAAATATAATAAGTTTTCTGCGTTACGAAATGTAACAAAAATAATGGTTTTTCTCAAATTCTTTGTTAAGTAAAATTCTGAATTCCGGAACTCTAATTTAGAGTACGAACAACTTTATCAAAACTATAAAAAAATATCAATTTATTAGAATCTTTAAAGTTCTGAAGAATTACATAATTACTAAATTTATACCAAATTATCTAAGTCCGTACTTCGAAATTTCTTACTACTCTAGTGTGTAGAGGTTTTAAAGACGAATCGGTTAGAGATAGAGACTTAGGGTTGAAATAGACTCAGACTGATCCTCGAGAATATTTAGGACGTAAAATTTTGCAGTAAAGATTTGTTCCAAACTGTGGTGTACTGAGGTCTTAGGATTATCGATCAGAGGTCCATTGCATAAGTTTTCTTTATCTAATCCTAAACTGCGAAATTTGGCAGGCCAAATATTCTTGACTTGACTTGACTCAATGGGTCAAGTGGTAGAGCACTCGCTCTATGATTCAAGTGTCCCGGGTTCGAATCCCCTTTAGGTCACCAGGAATTTTTCTGGCGTTAAAGGCGTTCGGATTGCATCCAATGAGCTTCACTGCACTTGATTCCACGGGGCATGGGACTGAAAACCCCACCCTTGTATAAGAAAAAAAAATAATGGATGTCCCGAACTGCCCTTGTGGGGAGGCCTAGTTTCTGTATGGAACATTGTGCCACCATTATTATTATTATACGCTCTAACGTATTTTTATTCTTAACAACAAGTAAATTCACCACTTCAGAAATTGACAAAGTAATTGATCTATTAAATTTCTTATCAACTTTAAAGGGTGAATGGCAAGTAAGTTAATGCTTAAGTAGACACCAGAGCTTTAAAACAAGAGCTTCAATTTCTTACAGGATAACAACACTTTCAAAATTTATATTACTTTTATTTTGTGACAGGAAACAGCTATTATAAATACTTCGAGTTCCATGAAGCATTCTTGTCTATAAGTGTCTAAATAAAAACCTCAAATTGCAAAGATGCTGAATCTTTATTATAAGTTTCTTCAACTTTTCTAAGTACCCTTCATATGTGCTGAAAGTCTCGAAATGCACTCTTTCAAAGAGCTCTAGTTGAAAATTTCTCCACTATATTCAAAACTTTCTCAAAACATTTGTGAGAAATTTAGTTTGAAGAAAAAACCATCACAAATTTGAATTTTTATCCTACCATCTCATAGAATGATACTTTCTCGTGGGACAAAAAAATCAGCATCGTGCATAATGAGGCTGTTTTTTTACTGCATAAAAAGCTCCATGCAAAAAGCATTTTTAAAGCTCTATTAAAATAATATTTAAAAAAAAATCGTGCAGATAGGGGTGGCTTTCAGCTTCGCACATACTCTGGCCTCGAGCACTTCATATCTTTTCCATGCTCCTTTAATGAAATGTGTGAATCTTGAATGCATTCTCCAACTGATTTCCTTTAACAACATCAAGAGAAAAGGATGAAAGTCGGGTGTGAAAAATATCTCGCTTTTCCTATTCAAAATTCTAATTTTATATATATATATATTTTTTATGTGTAATGTATGAAATATTTTTCCAACATTAAGCATATTTAATACTGAATATGTGTGCAATATAGAAAAATAATTGAATTTCGTGTTTGTGCTATTTTTTGCTGAAGGGGGTTCTTTTGGCATGGGGCTGCCACTATCGGGTTTTTGGTGTGAAACATTTTCCTGAAAAAGAGATGGTATTCTCTTTTGGGAGGTTGATATGAAGGCGTTGGGGTGTGTATTCCATGTGTGTCACAATTTATAATAATTGTGTTTTAAATTCAGGAGATGTAAACACATGGTGGTTGCTGGGAGTGAAGAACTGCTTCCCTGCTCGAGGGTTTTTTGGCTCCACATTAGAATGGAGGGGTATTGTAACAAATGTTAAAACGTGTCGAGATGATGATCACAGTATAGGTATTTATGCTTCCATGACATCGCAGACTCACCCACTAGAGTGCCTTTGAACTTTTAAATTTTTCATCTCCCATCCTCCCAGGTGATAGCCCTGTTTATAGCTTTTTCCTGTTTCATTATGGTATATCATATTGTTTGCATGATGAATTTTCATTCTCATTGAGATGTGCGAAAAGTAACGAGTGAGATCAGTGCACGTCAGAGACTTTTTCAAATATTTTTCATTTCATGACATATTGCCAGGGAATTTAAGAGGGTATTTGCTTCAAAATAACGTAGCTCTCGTTACCCATGTTATTACGCATAAAACCCTTTATATCCACATACTACAAAGCATTTTGAGAAATTAGCGCACATTATTATTAAAAATTTGATAACGAAGCTTTAATACCAGACATCATCTAACCTTAAAGTATATATCAATTTAATATAATTTAATAATTGTGTATGTACGCTTTTCAAGCCAATAACTCTATCCAAAGATTTTAGATAGTGTTTGGTTATATTCAATAATTTAGAAAAGAACATATCAATTTGATTTCAATTTCTTTTTGTGCCTGGTATCTAGGCAGATCGGGTTTTCTTATTTTTTGTTTCTTATGTGATAATAGACCCGTTTGTATTTAACTATTTTTATTCTAGGGTGGAGTAACCACTTATCGCCACTTTTAGGAAAAAGTGAAATTAATTGTATTATAACTTTTGACCTCGTATTATCAGATAACTCAAATTTGAGACAAAGCTACTTAGATATATTGGATGTAGATTAGTCAAAACAATTGTCTTACAATATAACGTGGGAGTACCTAAAAACCTGATTTTTATTAACAATGCAAAAATAACCACTTCGTCGCCACTTTTTACCACTTTTCGCCAGTTCTGTAACCACTTCTCGCCACCCACTTGGAAAAGTTCAAACTCGATTATTTTGAGCAATATTATGCAAAGAATACATTCAGCATTTCTTTTTCCTTATGTTCACCTTATTATTATTCTTATTAAATGATTTTTCTTCACTTTTATTTGAGAAATAAAATTATTAGACTATTGCAGAAGATTGTGTCGCCTATTGAAGAGCAATGGCGACAGGTGGTGAATCAATTTTAGAATATTACCACTTTGCGCCATGGCTCATTTTTATATAAAAATAATACAAAATGAAATATTAACTAACTAAGTACAAATTTTATGTATTCACCGAATGTAATTAAATTTTCAATAGACAAATTGTTTATTCAAAAACGTTAATTTCGTTCGATAAAAGTTTCATGACACTTGGCATTTTTGGTAAGAAATATGGGATTTCTTACCAAATCCCATATTTCTATTTTATAATTCTTACGTCGAAGAAAGTTTTTCTTCGACGACCATATGATCAGACCCTGTTTAGAGGTGGCTGGAAGACCCTCTCTGTAGAACAATTTTTTGATTTTACACTACAGAGAGGGTCGTTCAGCCACCTCTAAACGGCGTCTGATCATATGGTCGTCGAAGAAAAACTTTCTTGTCTCATCATGTAGAGCACCCTGAGAATAGTGCCAAAATTTTTTTTTCCTTGTTGAAACACCCTCAACAAGGAAAAACAATTTTTGGCACTATTCTCAGGGTGCTCTACATGATGAGACAAGAAAGTTTTTCTTCGACGACCATATGATCAGACGCCGTTTATGCTCAAATTTCATATCCTAAATTGGTACTGAAAATGTCAATAAGTATGGCACGATAAATTCTTAAAGTGCCAATAGGTGTTCCTTTCACCCTACTCAGGGAAACACATCAACTGTCTCCGATCTTTTGGCCAGGTCTTTAAAGGAAAACTCCAAGAAAAATCCAAGAAAAAGCAGAAGATCAAAATTGTTCTAAAAAAATTGAGAAAAAATTGTTAAAAAACAGTATAAAGTAGAGCCCAGTTCTCTCCTATTCCCTGTTGTAATCCTGACCAAAACCCTGAACGAGTATCAGAAAAAAAAAATTGCAACCCTTGACTACTGATAAACGCTTGAAGACTGAACCAAAAGCTCTGGAGATTGGTGATGTGTTTTCCTGATTGTTACTGACCGACGACTTTTGGAATACCTTAATGTTGATTGCATTCTTTCATCGGTTTATTCCCACCTCAGAGATCACAAGGAACCCATAGGCTACTCGAAGAACCTATGGACAATCAGGACTTCAAGCATATCTGAATACTTATGAGTTACCTGTTGGAATTCTTCATGAGCCTTAGCTTTTGATGTTTTTTGTTCACGAAATGAATTTTTCCATATATAAAATATCATTCTGTCACGATATCGTGTGTTTAGCAAAGCTTTGATGTTTAACTATTTCAGCATTTGAAATTTGTTTATTTACCAATTAGCAAATGTAAATGACTATACTAGTTTCACTAAAATATGTAATAATATTAAGGTAATTTTATAATGTATGTAGAATGTATGAGTATACGATATATGTAAAATTGAAGCATGAATGCGTTCTTTAATTCATTTATCAATCTTGTATACCTTACCACGAACGTTAGTTTCTCAGAACATACTCATTTTGCGTACGTACAAAGATGTCTACAAACGGGAATATTTGGTGTCCACAGGAGTAGGGTTAAAATCCGCATTACCGCACGGATGCGTGATTGCCAAGCACCGGAAGTATTTCCAGAGGTTACCTGAGGGAGAGGTTGGTGGGGGGAGGGGATGGGACACCTATTGTATATATTATTCCAAATTAAATGCCGACAAATGAGCTTTGTACCATTCAATTAACTCACCCTTCATCCCCCCCAAGCTCAGGCTCCAAGCTTCAAGAGTCTTTTGCGTATGCTTGAGCAATCTTCTGAGTTACTCGTGTACAAGATCCTTGGAACCCTAGGTATATCTGGTTGGTAGGGCTATTTTTATTGCTCTCCGTTGTTGGATGATGGTATGAGGAGCTTTTTCACGCGCGAAGACTTGCCAAATGCGCGAAATCCCTTGAATTTCCGTGTGGATGACGCTTTTGCAATTTGTCTTGGCACACCACAAAAAAGGGGGTTTGGTGCAGGGTGTGTAAAGGTATATGGAAAGGTATGAAGGATGCCCTATTGGAAGGAAAATTTTTGTATGGGGTTTGCCAATGGGGAATGAGGACTTGACAGCGGTGAGATTTTTATGTACTTGCCATTATGATGGTGGAGATTGTGTATAATAATAAAATGCAGACTAATGGAATTAATTTACGGGTGTTTTTCTGCTTGAGTGAGGTGTTTCAACCCAGCTATGTTGTTCATAAATCTGCAAATGGTTCATAAAAGTCAAAATAAATACGCCACTGTGTGTATTCACTAATCAGGGGTCCAAGTGATGTAGCCTGGGTTCATCGTAAGGGAAAGATGTTAGGAGAGGCACAGTCAAGTCCATGTCATGAGGATAATCTAATTCCCTAATTCTCACTTTCTGCCACTGTTGGAAATTTATGGAGTGCCACCATTATTCCTTATAATATTCTCCCAAAATTGACGATGGGGGGTGGGGGAGGATGCAGGGAGGTTGTTGGTGGCGAATCATCGGACATGAATTGGAGCGTATAAACAGGGATGGACGGTGAGGTGGCAGGGAAGTGTGCCAGTTGACGCCTTGACGGAAATGGGGTCAAGACGCACACTGATCATGCGAGTCGATGGCGTTGGCGAATGGACGAAAATATAATTGGATTACATGACCCTTCGGCAACTGGGGGAGGATGTCATAAGCAGGAGCACTACATGGACACTTCTCGACAGGGACACAGAAACAATACAGAATAAACAGCCAAAGGTGAATTCAATCCAACTGTCGTATCTCTCCTAATGAAACAAAACATTGGGGAGCACAGAGATACCTAACCAACCCCTCTGTCCCCAACTCCTTGTGGCCAGTTATTGTTGCTTGTTTAATTCTCTGTGTGGCAACTTCTTGGAAAGTAAGAAAAGTTTGGGAAATTGTTACTAAAATATTTATTATCCAAATATTTTACGTCCCTCAGAGTGTGTTTCGGAAGTTCTCTCGGTGAATAGGGTATAAGGTCAGTGGCTTACACATTCAGTGTCTTGTGTCAAGGGAAGTGCATTGTCAGACTGCTTGTCATACATTATTTAGTTAGCTTAAATGAAAAGTTCAGTAAATTTAATGTTCAATTTCAAGAATACATGGTTTTTGAAGTTTAAACTTTTAAAGAGTTTTGTTTCCACTGCAATGTTGGGTCAGGTTTTCATATAGTTCACCTATTGTTCGCTCAAGATTTAGTATGAATATGGATAATTTTTGCCTACACAATTCATCATGCAAAAAAAAAATAATAACCTTTAAAATAGCAAGAAACTTTGCAACTTGATGTGTACCCTACCAACACCCTATTTTCTTCATTCTAAAAATCATAAATATATATTTTCCTTGATTATATCAGCCACTGTGAGATAATTGGGACTCGAACTCTTAGGGTGTTATTCCACTTACTCATTAAGATAATAATGTGATTCTCTTCAATCGTTGTTAATACCTACGTGTTCAAATAAGTAATTTATTTCTTTGAATCATTTATGGGGTGTTACATAGGTAGCAAAAACTAACAAAGAGAATCAGATGAAAAGAACACCTATTGACACTTTAAAAACTCGTTTCAGGACCTATTGACACTTGGAATTCGAAATTTGAACACTTATCGTTATCGAAAAACTCGATAAGTATCAAAGGAATTCCCTGTCGAAGAGGTGTTCATTCTACCCTATTTGCTCAATTTTTTCGGCATAATAAAAAAAAAACATTTAATGTAAGATCTTAAGCCTATAAAAGTGCAGTATGTAAATTATACTATCAAAAATTTTCATCTAAAATTTTAAAAATCAGGCTTGGGGATCTGATGTTCGAAGACCTCTTTTGAAAAAAAAAATTGGTTTACTGTAGTCACTTTACGATTTCTTAGAGTAGATTTAGCAAAGTTTAAAGCAGAAGTTTAAAAAAAAAAACAGAAATATTTCCTGTTAGCAGATGAGTTGAAATGATCCTTGAACAAAGGATTTTAACTGCTCGAACTCCAACAGAGAGCAGTTTTCACAATCCAAATTTTTTGTTTCCTTGATCAGAACTTATTGTTTACAAAACGAAAAGTTCTTCAATAGCACAAATTTAAGTTTTTTTTCTTAAGTTTATTAAAATTTCTCAACGAAAATTTTAGAAAATAAAGTCTAACCGCTGTCTAAATTGTTGCTTAAGGTTTTTTTTTTTAAATCTTTTTGACCCATGGAACCCTTTCATATCTAGATCTAGACCTTGTAAATTCATAAACGTTTAAGAGAGTAATATTATTCGAACAAAGGTTTTTTGCTTAATTGACACTACAACCAATTGCTAGGCTTGACTTGACTCAGAACACGGTGCTATTCAAGTCTATTACGTTTCATTGTTCTTCAAATTCCTGACGTATCATTTAACTTCTTGTTATCGATCAAAACCATATGGAAAGAATAATCCTCTTGCCGATCTTGAGCTTCACACAAAGTACCTTTTCCCAATAGTAAGGTAAGGTAACTGGATCGTTTTCCGAAGAGTGCTACTTAAACGCTTGTTTTTTGACTGATGAAATTCTTTTTTACTTCTTCTAAATCCATAGAATTATTCACTGTTTTATTCAGAAACATAATATTAAAAAAAATATGAAAAATACTAAAGAAAATTTATAAAATAATGATAATACTGAAATAAGTCAGCATGCAGTAACTGGGTCGCCTTTTCGCTTATTCACTTTTAATTAAACCTTTGGATTTAAAATACTTTTTTTACAAGGAAAAAACAGTAAATGTTTTCAATCAATGAGCTGTCATTATCGAAAAAATCACTGCTAAAAATTTTTAGTGAATAACCCAGCTGGCACAAGATTGAAATAAGTCGATTACACTCACTTATTTAATGATAAAAAATATTATTTTTGCTTTTTCTCAATCTTGAATTATGTTACTGTAGTGACTATATTACGGAAATAAAAATAAAAATATTATTTTAAGTGGATTAGTTATAAACGATCCAGATAGCGAAGCGCCCGGATTAGCGCAATTGACTATACGTTTTTTTTTTTTTGTAATCTTTACCTAATTAACGATTATAAATGAATCACTTTCAAATTCAGAAAAAAACGGTTATATGGAAGACCGAGTAGATTTGGGATAGGAGTAGTCTGAGACAATGTGATTTTCCCATATTATAGAAATAGATAAAATTAAATCACTACACAATTTTAGGCGGTGTTTAGATACTACCGATTCTACGATTCATTTAAAAAAATGATCAAATAAGTATATATTTGATATCTTAGTGTTTCTCTTTGTGTTCAGTAGCAATTATAAATAATAAAGATTTTGCTTTATCATCAGTTTACCGAGTATTTGGGAAAATATTTTTTAAATTTTGCAGTGATTATACTACGCTATTTTTTATTTAAACGTTTTAAGTACGAAGACTGCACACGAGTATGTTTGTACTAATTGAGGCGATAAAAGTGAGACACGAAATTTGAGAAAAATAGTAAATTAATGTGGTATTCTAGTGTCTAAATATGCGGAAAATGTGAAAAAAGGTGACAAAAGTATTTTATCAGAGACGACTGTAAAACCAGCTTAAAACAAATTGATATAAAGACTGAAAAACATCATGAAGACAATATAGTTTTTAAATACCGCGTATTGCGGTGACAAAACGTTTTTGGGTAGAAGGCTAAATGGATTAAGTTTGTAAAGCACGGATGAGATTCCTGAGATAATACATAAAACAGGGCTGTAACTCTTATTAGATGGAAATACCGAATTATCTTAGGAAAAAAACCATATCCCCAACATCCCTTTTCTTGTCTCACAGTGCCCCGAATCGAGGATGTTTGGGACAGGACGACAGGTTAAATGTTTTCTTTCTCCAAGAAAGACTATTTATTTTCTGAACCCAACAGAATCCAAGATAGAATCCTTTTATTAAAGTCAAAATTTATAACACAGCTCATTGGCTCTTTGGAATAATGTCTCAGAGTCAAAATACGAAAAAGTGTCCCAAATCACCCCAGTCTCCCACAATTCAGGATTGTTGTGAATAGCAAGGCTTTGGGATTGAATCTGTACTAGTTCTACTCGATTAAGAAATGTACTGTTCAAAGAAGACTAACTTTTGACCTTGAAAAATATCTATGGGGAATAATTCAAGATCATTGTAGTGTAAGCATGAACTGTCTGTCGAAATTGGAGGGTTCGTGTATGAATGTAGGTCTCAGTTAACGTATTTAGGTCGCTTGAAAACCGAAATCTGCTACCTTTGATAATATGACCTCTTGCTTTAGTAAAAATCAAAAAGAATATTGGAAAAGATGAGGACATTCTTTTCCAATTTTCATGTTTTGATCAAGATTGAATACCACAGGCGTGGTTGTTTCAGCTTGGTCCTTTTGATAGTCCTTACAATTTGCAATTGTGATATTTTTGGATATTTTGAAAATTCAAGACATATTCAAAAAATCGTTAGATAATTCCGATAATTCTGTTTATATGATGAATTTCGAAGCATTTGGCACGATTTACGTACAAGCGGACTATTTATTTCAAAATGCTTTATTTTGTTTAACATGTCTCACAACCTCCAGAAGTTATCAGACGAAATCAAAGAGTTGCATTAAAGTTAAATAAATAAATCTACATAAGCATATGACCTTTAATTAGATATCCTAAACGCTCAATTTTGTAAGGATATATAACCAAATTATCTATACGGTTTAGGTTGAAACATGAACGATTGCAATTTCAGCTGACTTTACTTCTTCATCCTTTTAGTAAGGTAATTTGGATATTTGTGTTCTAAAGAGACGATCATGACTCATAAAATGAATCCACTTTAATGTATTTCTCCTGCTTTTTTGCCATTCTCCAAAATATTCCTCAACATTGACTGAGTTTAATGGTCAATACGATAAAATTTGGGGCAATTTCTTCACAATTTATAAGACGTCATTGTGGTGTATTTTGTTGAGTGGTGCGAAAAGTATACATGACTGACGTTATAAATTATATGGATTCGAAAAGGTTTTCGCAAAGAAGTGGCGATAAATATATCAAAATTTGATATTTATCGCATGCCATATATGCTGTCCATAAAGTCTTCAGCATCACGATGTTAGGAATGTCTTGAGGATGTGCAGCTTAGATCCAGGATAAAAGGAGAAAAAAAAAGTTTGGTGAAATATATTATACCAGATATTTCAGGCATTCTTTCTATTTGCAATGCAATAGATTTGCATGGCATTTCCCCCGGAGAAATTTCCTTTCTTGTAATAATGCTATGGAATATTTGTCCAATAGACGAGTCTCTAATTGAAATATTTTCCACAATATTGTTCCATTAGATGACAATCTTTGGCAATTCCACTGAAAATCGTGCAATAAAATGAGAGTTTTCACTACAAAATCAATGAAAGTTGTACACAATATCCATATGCTATGGTGAAATGCAAATGAAAATTCTCATAGCATCTCCCAAATAGTACGATATATAATATATCGTCAGTTAAATCAGCATTTATCGTAACTTAATTTTTGCGTTTTTGAGATATATACATATTTGGAATCAGCGTAATTTTGTTTATTAAACGCACTTGTGAAAAAGAAACTTTTATAAGCCCAATAAAAATTATTTTAAACAAAAATTATCGTAAGTGCCCTTAATTAACAAAAATTTATCAGAATTTGTCGTAACTTCCATTTTTGTGGAAGTTACGACAAATTTCCATACAAAATTTTCAATAATCAGCATTTGCCGTAACTTCTTTTGCTCACTTGCGTGTCTTGTAATTTGCAGCAAAATTGCAATATTTATCAATAAAACGTTTATACACTCTTCCAAATATCGAAAGACAGTGCGAATAGTGTAACATGAAATCTTTTTAATTCAATATTTGCGAGAAAAAAGTGAGAAAAATCCCTACCCATCTGTCATTTATTCAAAACAAAACAAGTGACGTGGCGCACAAAATTTATTCAATAAAACTTATGAAATAAAAGCTTTTAGGGACAGGGATAACAGTATTATTGCCTAATTTAGTCAAATAAAGGCACTTATTATCACTAGAATAATTCAAATTGATATAATGCATTTTAGAAAATTGTCGTAACTTCCAGAATCTCCATACATTGGAAGTTACGGCTTTATAAACGATGGAAGTTACGATAAAATATTATTGTTTTTCTTCTAACATATATCTCAATATCTCAGCTTTTAAATAATTTTATAAAGATTTTCTCGAATTAACTTACAGTTTATTAGTGCCACTTTTATTATTTTGACTCAAAAGTATCGCATTCGGGGCTCATTTTTAAGAAAAATAATGCTGAACTGAAAATTTCGTCTCCTGAAAAGTTATCAAAAGGAAGTTACGACAAATGCTGATTTAACTGACGATATGATAGAATAATCGAAAATTTCAGTCATCTTCCGTATTATTCCCATGAAATTCCGCTGAACCCCAAGTAAATTTTGATGCACAAATCAAATAAAATCCGCTCAAAACATATCTAAACTTTTATATGAATATATTTATCAGGATTTGTCAAGTATTCATGAATGGAATTTTTATTCAGTTTGAAGCTCAAAAAAAGTGGTCAAAAGCTTTGCATTCATACATAGATGAGAATTATTCCTAGGTTTCTTTGTATTCCCACACAATATTGTCAAGCCAAGTAAAGACAATGACATGAGTAAATAATGTGAAGAATATTTTAATAACACTTCAGCACAAAATTCATTTTAAAATGGGAAATTAAGTTCTATGAAAAGAACTGGAAAATTCTGATTTTTTTTTGTAGCACTGAAAGGTCCATTTTGTTTTATATTTTTCTTTTTAAAACAATTTAACTTTTAATTTGCAAAAAAGGTAAATATTAATGGTAACGATACTTTTATCATTTTGTCCTTAAGGTCCGCGCCGATACTAAGATGGCGGCAAACACTCGTAAAATATTCAAATATAAGTTCCGTTAAATTACAATAACTCTGTCGGACAATTCACCAATTTTCCCTGGGAACTTTCTTCATTTCTTGCAAAGCAACATTCGCCATCAGTACAATTAATCATAATTCCTTCCCCTTGATATGTGATAATGGGGGAGTTTTTGCCGAGTGTAAGTATCCCATATCTGTCACAGATATCCTACAGGCACTATATTCGGTGATTTCCTGGTGTAGAAAAAAATCCAAGCATTTGATTTTCCGAATGATACAAATGAATCGTTCAAATTACAACAGCTAATTACATCACATAAAAGCGTCGTTTAGTCGACGACTCACAGATAGCAATAATTGCTCTGAAAAATGTCTGTCGCTTTTTTTATGCTAAGTGATACAGTTTTCAAATGAAAAATGAATATGGAAATTTTCTTTGACAAGGAGAGCGTACGAGATTGAATATTGTGCTGTTGATACTCTACTCTGAAATCAACTCATTTCTTTGAAATTTACCAACTATCCTCTAACCAACAACGGTAATTTTCAGGAAAATTCTAGCTGGAATAATAATTAAACAGTTCTTAACATTTGGAATTAACCATAACGTTCTTAGAAGCATTAATAATGTAATAGCATGACACAATATCCTGTAGATTAACTAGGCCTTCTTCTCAAGCCAGATTAATACTATGCATTATAACTTGTCTCTACCAAGAAGAAATTATCAATTCTATTGCTTCATTGCTTGTTGAATTGAAAGCAGTGAAACTTACCGGATGGTATCCAAAAACTTTTAATGCCAGAAAATTGGAAGTAACTTGAAAAGGATTCCAATACGGGTTATATGCAACATAGAGCGAAAGCGACGAGAGCCCTACATAAATACAACAAGTCCTGCTCAAAATCCTGAAAGCCAGAATCCTTAAGTTTAGTAATAACAACCTTGTCGATATGTGAGCTCTCTCCAATTGAAATTTGTACTGTGTCGATTCGAGAACTTCTAAGACGTTGGAATTTCGAATATATAATATAAACCATTGTAAATTCAATCATTTCTAACCGTTCCAAATTGTACAAAAGGGAATAAATTTATTAAAAGCGCATTTATTTTAATGAAATTGAACTTAAAACGTGCTTCTATCCCGAAATGCTTCCAAACTACATTAAAAATCACATTTTTTTCAGCAAGTGTTTATGCACTGTTGTTAACTTTGTTGATGATTGAAGTGTCAAGAATACCGAAAATTCGAAATTGAAGAAGCCAGCGCTATAGTGGTGAATATGTGAACTTGCACTTTAGGATTTTGATTGATTTTCAATTAGGTTTGACTTGGCTTTGGAGTGGCTTTGTCTCTTTGAGAAATTAAACCTGAACACAGCCAATTTCGAAGTGTCAAATGACTTTTCGATGACCGATCCTGCTGGATTTCGACCCATACAGAATTTTGACTTTTCGGGATATTGATCAAAATTCGCAGTTTGAAAAAATATACTGTAAGGTCGAAAAGATTCTCAAACGCAGAATGGTTTAAGTCAAAGGTAAAAATTTAACGAAATTAAGAAAAGTAGAAAAAATCCTAGGAAGGAATTTAATATAGTAATACTGGAACGAAGAGCTAAGACGATACTGCTTTTTAGGGATAGGAATATTATTCTTAATCGTGTCGAGGTCTAAAAAAATTAAATATGTCTTGCTCAAAAATAGGGCACGTCAATGCACTGAGAAAAAAAGAGGGTGCGATTAATTATTTTCCTCAGAACTTTAACATATTTTAGGTGTAAAAATATATCAACATTTTTTAATGTTAATTTTACACCTTTTTAAGGGTAAAATTAACATGAAAAAGGCTAACTTTAACCCCTAATACACCAAAAAAGGGTAATATTTACACCGATTTTGGATCAAACTGCATGTTAAAATTAACATTTCCGGAATGTTATTTTAACTTTTTCGAATTTTTCTCAGTGTGGAAAGCGGACTTGCCATCATCAAATACCCTACTTCGCATGACGCAGAGGACAAACAAACAAATGGGGGGATTTGGATTAGCCTACAGTCACATAGCACATCACAATCGGAAACCCGCTTCTCAAACGACTGAGAGACTTCCACGTTGTCCAGTTTAGGTCACCACCAGGAGGAAGGGTTTCCCTTAGTTCGACAAAATCTGGTGGAAAGACTTCCTTCCACAAATTGAGTCTGGGCTCCTCTGGAGATTGGTCAAGTGGTTTAACACAGTGGAAAAGCTCTTGCGAGACTTTAGACTTGCTCTTGGTTTCTTGTGACCATGGAGAAGATGCTTCGGTTCAGAAAGAACCTTGGACATTTCTCTACTGGAGCAAGGTAGGAACCTTCATGCGTAATTAGGGCTTATCGGAGCTAAATCGGTACTCCTGGACATTCCCTGAAGACTCACTGATCCGTCCACCACGACGCTAAGATTGAATATCAAAAAGAATACACGAACACCTCAACAACAATGCTAGAGTATAGGAATAGAATTGTAGATAATCACTTAATGTTACACTAAAAACTCCCAAATAGAAGAGGCGGAATATTCTCAGATGAATTGAACGACAAAAAAAATTGAAAGGTCTTCAATCAGAGGGCTCACATCTGGAGTTTCCTCTTATAAAATGACATGCGAAGATCGGTTTCGAAATCTATAAAAACCGTTCTTGCTTTTCATTTTGTTCGCATAGTGGCTGTATTATTTCCTGTTTGAATTTCAAAGTATCTCAAGTGTTAACATCTTCCAGTTTTCACTTTGTATTTTTTTAAAAATAACGTAACGACAACGATATGTTCATAATATTCGTTTTTCATTATAGGGTAGGGAGCCGACGTAACAATTTTTTGACAATAATCCGGTGATCGTCAGCAGGGAAATTTCAGCCCAGAATAAAAAACTCTTCTTCCTTTTTTCATTATAATTGCCCACAAAATAATTGAGTAATTTTTTCCGCTGCTTCTTAGTGTCATATTCTATAAATTTTCCCAATCCTGAGCGAAAACTTATCACTCCAGCATCCCTTTTGGATCAGGAAAATTTCGTGAAATCAAAATTCAAGTCCCTTTCTTTCTCATACGTTTTGCATAGGTCTATTACATTCTTTCGCACTCCAAATTCGATTGGGCTAAATTGAATTTTTTGTGATGTTTAAAAGAAGAAGTTTTTCGAACATAAGCGAAATTTTGTGCAAATAGAGTTCAATTTTCCTTTTAGCCAAGATACTATTGGGAAGTCTAATTCTGGTTGTGAGCTCACAAGATGTTTATCTTGTGAAAAGCACATATCGCACATATCATATTAAGAAGTAATTTTAACCCATTCAATTGTACCAGAAATACTTGAGATACAATGTTCATATTTTGGGATTAGTTTCTTAGAGATTAATAGAAGAATCTTTTGAAAAGAATTTTTTTATCTATTATGGGGGCGAAGGGAGCTCCTATCAATACACGTTTAAGCGGTCTATTGATTTAGATAGAATAACTATCCAAGAAAATAAATTGGCAACTAGAATTTAAATCAGGAAAGAGGAAAGAGGCCAATTTTAACAAATTCGGCGAAATGTCGTATTTTCCGTCCGCCATTTTGAGCAAAAATTTTGCATGACCTTCCGCGAAGCAAGAAAACAATACCAAAATGTATTGTCATCTCTGTCGGACTATTTTTCGCAAGTAATTGAAGAACTAAAGTTACTAATAACATAATACTAATAACTAAGTTCCGACAGCAATTCGGATAAAAATTGTCCAGGAATAAATAATCAAAAATCACTCAATTCGCGTATGATGTATAATACCATAGTAAGGAATGGGTTAAGAATATTCGAATACCTTTTAAGTTCAGGTATTAGTCAATGCCAATCAAAATTGCAAAAAAAATTTGTAATAACCCTGGTGGATTTTAAATATCACAACAACCATTCGAATAAATTCGAATCATTAGCAATTCGAAAATAATATTTAATGTGATATGAGAATCAAAAAATTAAAACATTTAAATCTATACGGTCAATCCCATTGACATTCAGTGACAAATAAATTCATAAATTTAATGAATATGTATTATTTTTGAGGTAATGATATAATGTTCAGTACTTTCCGGCAGATTTTTTTTGTCAATTGCAGCAAAATCATGCATAACGAACCTTCCCTGAAGCAAACTGATTTTTTTTGGCCAATTTTCTACGTGTGAAAAATATTGAGATCGTGAGGTCGATTTATTGCATTATTTGTGCAGATATGACTGAACGTAGTGTTGGAAAAGTGCCGTAGTCATCGGTAATATCTTCCTCATATATTCCAATTGTGCAGTATATAACCTCCCCTCGCCCAGTCGACCCACAATCCCGACCCACACAATTCATAATCTCATGGGGAAATTGGGCCAAGGGAGAATTGCTGCTAGGGGTGTATTTAAAATTGTCAAATGTGAGGGTGTCATTCAGCAATTTTTTCCTCCGCCCGCAAACCTGCTGAGGCTTTGTTGGAGGTGGCTGGAGATTGGGATGACTGCAATCAGGGGCATCTCCGACTGTGGGATGAGCATTCAACTGTGATGGCATTTTAATGTTGATTACCTCGTTTATTGATTCCTGCAGCATCTATCGACACCGAATCGAGGCCGATTGTCATCAGGTTACCGGTGTAGTGGGTGGTATCCTCGTGATCGGCGCCCACGGAATGAGATGGTCTCTGTAGTGTCACATGAAAGGCCTCACAGAGGCTCAGGGACACAACGGTGTGCAATATCGCCCAGCACATCAACATGCTTCGTCCAAGCCACAAAAAATCGGCACACCGTTTGCAATCCACACCCAGCACAATCACGCAATGGTAGCCCAAATGATGCAGATCCCTTCACTAGGCCACCATCAACAGCCCCAAGCACAAAAACCTCCACTACAGCACTTCTCTTCGAATTTAAGGCGTCCCACGGAAATCCTCTAGTCACTAAACCTGAACACATTTCGCGACATCGTGAATGGGCGCGACGGAGTCAAAGAAAAACACTCTTTCAAAAATTACTTTTTCCCCCGTTAAGGCCAGGGAATTTACCAAAGGGGTACCTCCCGAAATTGTGTCACGCACGCGAAAAGCAAAAAACGGTCAAAAAAACAAACGAGCGCAAACACTTGGGTAAACACAGCACGGTTTTATCAATCAAAAACTTCCCGACCAAACAACCAAATCCGTTGCCCAATGCATGGGCCGCAAGGGAATCCTTCGGAGAGTATGAGAAAAAAAGGCAGTCTCTTGAGTGGGTAATAAAAAATCCGTATTTTCCACCCCTTATGAGAGCCACCGCTTTTCACGGATCAGATTTTCTTCTGTCACAATTTAATGGCGAGATTTACGGGGAACCGGTGCATGTATAAACTAACACATACTACACCAAGTGGGAAAAGTCTCAAATCTCAGCCTTCATACGGGCCATATTCACACCAAAATTGCAAATGTATTTGTGGATTTTTCTTTCGATTGCGCAGATGATGGAAAATCTCGTGCTCGCAGATTCCACAATCTGTCATTGTGTATCCCATCTCAGCGGAAACCAACAGAGCCCTCCATGTACAGCATTTTCCTCCCCTAAACTTACGGTTTGCATGACGAGTTTTCCACCCCCTACAAAGAACTAACGAAGAGATATATTTCAACGGTCTCGTAATAGATGACGCCAAATGTTTAGAACATACACCCTATCCTGTTCCAGGTAAAAGCTCGAAAAGAAACTTCTGGTAAGGATTTCAACTGTTCTTAACTCTTATTTTACGATGTTTGAATCTCTCAGAACCACTCAGTACACCTTGGTATTCAAATTTCAGTGAAGCTCCGAAAAAGTTTATTTGAAAGCTCGGAAAGCTCAGAGGTTGATAATTAGTATAGCAAAATACTCTTACAGAAAAAAAAATTATTGTAAAAATCGAAAAATATTTCTTTAGTTATAAATCTAATCGTAAATCATCTAAAAGACTGTGACTGATGCAGTCGGATTCACAATTACAAGACCTTTCAAAAAAAATCCAAATGTAACCAAATCCGTTGAAAATTATGCCGTCCAGGGTGATTGAACTAATTTTTAATAATTCAATATGGCGATTTTTTGGTGATAGGTGATTTGGATGTTCAGCTAGACTACCTTCAAAACATATTCAAAAATGAACGAAATCTCCAGGGCTAATTTTGAGATAGGTCATCATAATCAAATTTTTGGAGGGGTTGGAAGTGGTGGGGGTGATATGGCTAGGTTAGTTCGCTAGGGAATGTTGACTTGTGGGGGAGGGTGTCACAGAAGACCGGAGGTGAATATCTCTTACCGTTTGGTAACCAGGACGGTGAGAAGTGTTAAAGAGAATTTTGAGAGACTCCGAAATTCTGCGCCAGTTCCTCTGTGGGGAATCTCTGAAATATCTTGTGGGGGAGAAGCTCCCTTCCTCTGGTTTCTAAAATTAACCTTTTAGGCTTTTAACCCTTCAAGGACGAGAAGGCCAAAAATCGGGACTCAGAAAAATCACTTTTTCTAATTTTTTAGAGCAAAGCATAACTTTAGAAGATATTAGGAAAAATTTCATTTTTGGGTCACCGGTGACGCAATCGTCCTCAAAGGGTTAAATCTAATATTTCTTGGCTTATCGATCTTTCCTGAAATTGATGTTTAATTAGTCCAGCGGTTTTGATCGATTTTATAGGTTAGGCAACTGTGTAGACCTAGTTGAAAGTGAATTTTTTACCAAATTTATCTTCTTCTTAGTAGTGAACTTGGGATAATTTCTCATTATGTTAATTTTAAAGCAGGATAGAACATGGATGTGTAGTCTAATTACTGCCCATATGGCCTACATCATGTTTGATAGTCCTTTTGTAAAGGAAAATATATTTTTTGTTTATTTTCTCTAAATATGCAGCTTTTTAATTTAAAATTGTCTGTATTGTGGTTATTTGTGAGAAAACACGGGAAGTTATCATGGAAATACGACTTATATAGGGTAAGGGCTCATAATTTTGGACAGTCTGCTTATAAGCATTGATGTTCCAAGTTTGAAGTGCGACATTTTCAATACTAATTGACTTTTTTTGTTATTCTCTTTTCAGGAGGGTTGCTTAGAAACTTGGCAAGGGTTTATTGTCTTTGTTTTTACTAAAATTAGTCTTAATACTTAATCTTAAAAAATGCATTGATATGTAGAGGTGAATTTTGACTCGAATTTTGGACAACTTGGTTGTTAATTTGGACAGTTAATTCTCCTCAAAGGGATGCCCATTGTTCTTCATTTCAAGAACCCATCTTACCAAGTCCTCTTCCTGTTCATGTAAGGGAAGCGTAGAATGTCACAAGAAGCCCGGAAACTTTCCATATCATTCATTAAAGTGAGTAGACTTCGGTACTCCAAGTACGCGCGGATTTGTGCATTCCCCGGCCTTTCCCGGAGCCTTTCAAGGATTTTCTCACTACATTTCGTTCGTAGAGATGATGCTTCTTTGTTTCTCCAGGCATTTATATAACCTAGTCATCACAAGACCTAAAACTTCACGAAATTTTGGGAGAAAGAATAACACCCGTCCAAAATAAGGACTATCACCTCATTGATGAATCTATAAGAAAATTTCCAATTTTTCACACGAAAAATCTAATTCACAAGGCATATCTCAATTCAGGTCAAATGTACAAATACCCATTAACGTGAATCAACAAAATAGTCAATGAATATTCAATAATAGGTATCACTCAAAAAAAGCGAGGAAACATTGTTAGTTACTTCACCACAGCTAAATAAGACTAAAGTAAACACGAAGTTCTGGCATATTTTACGTAAGCAATTGCTCACACTGAATTTTCAACAAAACAATTTCAACTGAAATCATATTCAAAATTTTACGTATTTAGTGTTAAAATCTTCCAAAAAGAACAAATATTTAGTTAGAATTCATTTTTCATCAAATATTGGAATAAAAATTCATCATTTTAATCAATTTATTTTTACTGTTCAATTTTACCCTTAAAGTGTCCAAATTTAGCAACTGTCCACAATGATGAGCCCTTACCCTAACCCGAAAGTCATTACATTACATTCTGATTTATGTAAATTGTTCGTAAAGTAAAATTTTGTATCAAAAAGTGGTGTTTGGACAGTATCGGCAAGAGTACCGACGAAAAACATTGAACTTTCAACAAAAAAAACATTGAAGGTAACATAGCAATTGGATAATTCAATATTTAATTTTTTATACTGAACTGCAAAACATTGGGTTCTGTTGGAAATGATTCCAAGATTTTTAACCTGACACGTAAATGGAATGATTTCTCCGCGGAGAAAAACAGGGCTCACAGGAAAGTCAGAAGATCTTTTAGAGATAACAAGGACCTGTGATTTTTTATTATTTAAGAGAAGTTGAATAATAATTATTGGACGACCGGTACTCAATTTTAGATAAATTCTCATTCATTAGATCGAGGGCTGACGAAAGATTTGAAGGATCACCCTCCACATATATTTGCAGATCATCTTCATAAAAGTAATATGAACAACCTTGCAATACAGATGGAAGGTCATTGATGAATAGTGAAAACGTTACTGGACCAGGTTTTGAACCCTGGCCTATTCCTTTAGAAAATGAGGAAGATGAGGACACCTGATCTGCATGTTTGACAAATTGAGAACATTAGCTGAAATATGAGCGAATAAGTGAGATGGAGGATGAATAGAAATTAAAGAATTCATGAAGTTTAAAGTACATCAGATCATGGAGTAAGCTATCTAAAGCCTTGGTAAAGTCCAATAGTACTATTTCATTCATAAAATACAACTACTTTGCTTGGATCATTGCTATAAAAGGTTTTCCAAGGTCAAATATTTGAAAAAGAGCCCTATAAATCTTATATTTCGACCGATTAATTGGGGCGTGTTTAAATGCCGTGCTAAAAGTCTTGAGAAATCTGACTAGTCCGCTTTACTTCCAAGAGGTTATGAGGTGCTATTTTTTTTATTTGTAGTAATACTGTAAAACAACGATTAAATAGTGTAAACTAGCTTGACTCATATATTCCTACAATATTTTAAATTTATCAATTTTTGAAATAAGTTGACTTGTTAAAAAATAGTCCTGCTTTTATAATAATCAAAAATAGTTTAAAAAAAAAATTGAAATCTAAATCTAGTTTAAAATTAAGAAATCCAAAATTCCTAACTTCTGAATAACTTCTTATTAATACTAGAAAGTTATGATGCTACACTGTATTCGGAGTGTAACAGAAATATTCAAAGGTTCGAACATTAAAGTTTTGATGCTTTTATGCTGGACACTTGGGGTTAAATGGGGTAGTTCGGAATCGTGGCTATTTTGGAATTTTTATATTTTCTCACGGTTTCAGATAGCTGGCTCTCGGCTTAAGTCTTCGGAAGTATGTCCAGTACATTTGCCTTTTATTTAACCAAAAAATTAGTAGAAAAGCCGCAGTTAATCATGGATTTTATTTTTACCTCGAAGTAAAAACAATCATATAAATTATTACAGAGAATTTTATTAATACCTATATAATTTTTCGGTATAGTTATTTATTCACAAAAATGTAACAAGTATCTTTGAGGTGTGAACATAAAGTGTTTTTTTTTAATGAAAATGACAATATGCGAATTATACGTCTAAAACACATTTCCGTACAAAATAATATACATCTTGTTCAAAATTTCATCCCATTTCTTTGCTACATGTCCATTGGCTTATGGGGGATATCGTTCTGGTGAAAGACTGTGGCTAATGACAAGTTTTTGTGTGGTTCTTGCAACGTTCTTTTCCTTGCTTTTGCATTCGAATACATTGTGCTGTGTTTTGTAGTTACATTTTTCCACACTATTAACTTTTCGTAGAAGGAAATATGATGGATTGTTGGTTGCGGTGAGAGGTGAAAATTAGTTGAATATTACACTGAGAAACAGAAACTGATATGTCATCCACATAATGCAGTTTTAAACACTTATTGTGTATTTAATAGATATTTTTTTCTGAACTTTCCAAGCTATTTTATTCACTTACAAATTTCTAAATTTTGGATGTCTTTCATCATATTTCCATTTTGTAGATACTCTACTGACATTTTTTTTATGTTATCTGGAGTTATTTTGTTTTTCCTTTTCACTTTATAAATATTTACAAGATGTCTTTCAATAGTAACTGATCTTTTTTTTTTCTATCGAAACACTATGTACAGAGAGAAAATATTTAAATAGGAAAGAACGAAAATGAAAAACCTTTGGTATTTTTTTTATTCCACTTCTTTTACATTCTAAGCACCATTAAAAGATAATTTTAAAACAAATCAAAGTAATATTGTTACTATTATAGTTACTTATCAAATTTAGGAGTTAATTCCTCCTTATTCAGCCCTCTCATTACGTCATACTAGACACATATTAAATATTCTATCATCTTTTACATTCAATTAGTAGTTTAAATGAATTTATTTCATTTGCAATTCTGCATAGTCTTACATGTAGTAAAAATTATTTACATCAGAGCTAAATTAAGTTTTATTTATTATTCATTTTCAAATAAAGAGATTAATCACACTTTATCTACATCGATTTAGTTCTTTTCTTTCTTTCATTTTTTGTTTTAGTTAAAATAGAAGAGTAATTTCTAATTTTTCTTTTATCGTAAATTTCTCTGCCATTTCCAGATAAAATTTCTACCTTATTATAAAACCAAATTCTACAATTGACAATTAATATCTAAAAATGTTTGCCTTATGGTCTAGAAATGAGATTAATTTAGGTATAAATAGTTCCTGTAATTATTCATTTAGTCTTAAATGTGTGACACGTGAATGAATACTTCCTATCATGAAAACTTCTCAATCACTCAACTTCGTCCCAACCCCTTCAATGTTCCTCTCAAATGGGCGTTGGGAGGACAGTGAAGTCCTGGAGGGCCGACTTGACGGTCTCATAGATGGGACGATTCTCATCTGGGCAATAGCCTTCAGGTGTGCAGAGTGATTGCAATTTGGACAGGTAACTGTCGAAATTCTCATGACCCACTTTCTCTGGTGGTCCACCATTTGGGATCCGTACGTGCTCCAACAGGGTAATCACATTGTTCCGAAGACTCTCATAGTAGTCATTCAAGTTGCTGTTCCTCTGAGAGATTATTTGATTTTCCTAGAGAAAATAATGAATTGTATTGATCAGTTAAAGACGACAAACAAATTCAATTTTGCTCAAAAATTTAAAAATTTTATTTTGTACGTTCGCTTATCGAAATCAATTTATTATACGAAATTTTTAACATGCAGAATAATTCTTTTGTGAATTAATTCAAAGTATTAAACATGTAAAATAATATGACTTAAAAAATGTGTGATAATTTCACAGCTCTTTGGTATTGTAATTTAGTTTGCAGCAGATGGATACCCTATAAACCCAGTTCTACGGTAGTTCTTTATTAAAAAAAAACTCAGTAAAAGGTAAACATATTTTAAACTTTAATTATTTTAAATATTTTAAATAATTTTGACTGAGTTTAATTTGCATTATTAATTAAAATGAGTGTTTCAGAGTCGTGACGGTCTAAAATTCAAAAGATTTCAAAAAAGCTTTTTCCTATTTTAAATTGAAACTGGACCTTGTAGTGATATAATTTAGTTTCCCAAATCATTTGTAAAGCTAAAATACATCATGAAAAGAATGAATTCCATTTCAAAATATTAAGTAAAAAAAGGTTCAATTTCGAAGATGCCCCATTTTAAAGACTAGTGCTCATTTTTTAATATTTTTTTGAATAAAAATATAAGATAAGATAAGACAAGATTTTTTATTATCATAATGTTCTGTTTTGTGGTTGCGTCTGCCGCCGTCTTACCATTACTGGCCTCACCAGGTAAACGGCATAAACCCTGGGTCGTAGACTATGCTAATCATTATGAAAATTTTAATCTGTATTTTTTTTTAATCCTTTTTAATACTAAATTTTAGCTGTAATTCTTTCATAACGCACAAGGGTTAGGCAAATTGAGAATACCGACATCATTTTTACAAGAATTCATAGTGTACAGCGTACGCCTATTTGACACATGTGAACCCTGTCGACGGCTGTATCCCATCAATCCAAATGACAATTAACATCAGTACTTCAGTGAGTGAGCATCAGTCGCCGTGGACAGTTCACTCTGAGGAAGTTGAAATAAGGGTAGAAAGCTCAGGTTCCCATTGTCCCTCTTTTAATTTTGTGTGATGATGAAAAGAAGAAGAAAAAAAGGGATGCGAATTTCGCTTACATGAAATTTTCCTGATCTAGAATGTGTGTCGGAGCGGTCGGAGCCATTAGAATTAAATAGAAACATTGAATTCAATTTCGATATTACAAAAAGCTATTTTAGCTGTTCGATATGCTGCAGAGGGCAGGCCCCGGCCAAAATTCCGAAAGCCAAAATCCCGAACGCGAAAATGCTAATGAGACAAAATCCTGAATATGTCGAAATACCGAATGGATCCAAATCCCAAATTACTCTAAACCCCGAAAAACAAAAATCCCGAATGGGCCAAAATTCAGAATGAGTCGAAATCCCCCATTGCAATGGGTCAAAATTCGAAAATCTTAAAAATGTCATCGCTATCCCTATAATTATAATCGAGCTTCCTGGAACGAAAGGAAAAATTTCTGTATTTTGGGAAATTAATCAACATATTATCCTCCGTATATAAAGGATTTTGCCCTAAGATTTTGACTTTCAGGATTTTGAATTTCGAGAATTTGACCCTTGCGGAATTTTTCCGTTCGGAATTTTGGCTTTTCGACATTTTGTTTTTACGGTATTTTAGCCCATTAGACATTTTGACTTTTTGTGATTTTGGCTTTGCGGAATTTTGACCTAATTCGATCAATTTCAGATTTAGACCCATCCGGGATAATAGTTTACTTGACTTCGACCCACTTCGGGATTATATCTCTTCGGTTTTTTGGTGCTCGGAATTTCTTTTGGCTTTCGGGATTTGAGCCAAAACCTTTTGTGCAGTTTCATTTTGTCGGTTGGATTAGAAACTGTGCTAACTGTATCTACTTTGTGTCTGCATTCGTCACAATTGTTCTGTCTATCCACATTTCATTATGTTAAAATCCAGTTTCCTTTGGAAATATGGGAAAAAATCGTATAATAATGTAGCCCCACAGCTCAATGTAGCCCTACCTCCCCCTAGGTACTTCAAAATTTTGTGCAACTTCATGAAAATTAAAGTTATTATCTCTTTTTTTTCTAGAGAATGCGTTCTTATATAAATCAGAAATATGAAGTATAAATTAAAAACGAAATTTTAAATTTTGAAAACTTTAAAATCTTAAAATAACTTGGTTTTATTTTTAAAACGTCGGTAAAAATAGCATATTCACTACAACATAGAATGTTGAGAATTTTAAAGTTTGGCCTTATTTTGATAAGGTGCCTTTTTACTTAATTACTATTAAATATTCATGAGTTGTATTTCATGCATCCGAGGAGAAAAAGAATGAAGCTGTGTGAAAGGGTGGAATCCCACAGGATAAAATAAAATTACACCTGAGAAGCAAATGAGGAGAAAAATGCAAAGGTACAGAAAAAAACTCAAAGCCCAATCGTCTGTGGCATTTTTTGTACCGGTGTGTGTATTCTTTTAGAGCACCAAACTAGGTGTAAATAAATTAAAACTTTGGCGCACTAAATTAAAATTGAAGCATTTCATCCATTCTAATTTCAACCCTGAGAACAACTTCATAATTCAATTCTCTGATGAAGGGGTTGAGAATTTTTTTTCGCCAGTGAATTGTATGTTTAAATGAAAATAAGAGAAATGGCATTAATAGAAGTAATAGTTCTAAATTATCAGTGACATGTCATACATGGAAATGTAGTAAAACCTACCGCAACATAATTTCTTGATTTATTTGCAAGTGTTCATCGGTTAAATTCTTCAGTAGTGTGTCGCCCACAGAAGTCTCCCCCCCATTCGATAAATTGTTTCTCATGGCATTTTCCCTTTTCTCACATGCAATAGACACAACTCTTCACAAAGTCATTTCCATGGGAAAATTAATTGGTTTACTCCCGTGGACTCAGGCATATACGAGAAAACTGAAGGCAAATAAATGTAATTTATATGCAAAAATGCACTGTTATTTGCTCCTTTAAAAGAAGAAAAACATCCCGACCACTGTAAATTTTGCATTTAAACACAATATAATTTACCCATACCCTCCAAAATTACTCGAATCCCCCTTATGTGCACTCTCAGACACAAATTAAAACGACGACGTGTTAATGCTATGGTTACGTTTATTCAATAAATTCGCTGAATACCGCATCCCGAAGCCAAAACCGTGATAGTTGTGTACCTTTCAATGAGATAATGTGTCTATTTAGTAATTTTACCCAAGCCCCCAGACGTATCTCAATCCACTACAGCCCGGATTTTTCCTTTCTTCAAGGTGATGCGTGATATTTAAGGTCTTTTGCAAATCAAAAGGCTACCAAGTAAGAGAATGAGTATTCTGTTTATATTTAGTCTAATTAGGATGACTTTTGGTAAAAATAAAACAATTTTGTCACAAAAAAAAATTCTGGCAGTAAAAATTAGATAGATAGATAGATAGATAGATAGATAGATAGATATTTCATCATCAATGACTTAAAAGCGCAATACAAATATAGCTTTGTGTAAGATTTGTAATTATGCGTCCACCGCCGTCTTAGCGTTGGTAACCAACCTACTCCGGAGTAAAACGGTGGAAAAGCTCCATCTCAGGTTGTATATGGCAGAAAAGTCTCAAATGGTTTATAAATTATAAATATATAAAATTATATAAAATTATATATTAAAAATATATTAATTTAAAATATTTTAAAATTATATATTAAATTATAAATATTATTTCAATTTGGTACAATTTAAAATTGTCTCTGAAATTTAAAAGTTATAGCCCTACTGGCATATTTTCTCAATTTAGTGAATCCAATGAATTTCACTCGATTGAAATTTTACCACTTCTGTATCTGACATACCTTTTAGGTCAGGCAAATTTACTGAAATCAAAAATTGAGAAAATTTTTCCAGAACTTTGTCTATATATACCAAATATTTGACACAGGAAAGGAAAAATGAAATTAGATTTCGTGAAATTTTCCTGCTCTAAAAGTTATAACAGAGCGATTACTCTTTCAAGCTGAAATCAGATATTAATTGTCTCTTTCCATCAAATTAAAATTGTAAATTTATTTTAAATTTTGATTTCAATTTCCATTTGACAGAAAGAGACAACAGACAATAATATGATTTAAATTTGAGAGTAATGGCTTCGGCGCACCTTTTAGATCAAGAAAAATTTCAAGCAATCGAAATTAGAATCGCTTTCTTTCTCACACGCTTTGCATGTGTCAATCTCATTCTTTCGCACTCTTCTTCTTCTTTTGAACATCACAACAAATTCAATTTAGCTCAGTCGAATTTGGAGTGCAAAAGAATTATATCCATTGTCTATCTAACGTTTCGGAAAGAAAAAGATGTGAATTTTGACTTCATGAAATTTTTCCGATCTAAAAGGTGTGTCGATCTATAAGAAATAAAATTTGAATTGATTGAATTTTTATCTATATTTGAATTGATTAACAATCTAATTATCTATTTCTTAACATATCGATTTCATTATTGATTTCATGGTTTCAAGACAATTTTGTATACATTAAAATTCGATTTAAAAAGTAAAAATAGTTTTTATTTAGTAATAAAATTAATTTTCGTCAAGACGAAAATATAGGCATTTTGGCCGCAACTGATCTTTCTACACCTTTCGGATCGACAAATTTCCTCAAAATGAAAATTGTTATCTATTTCTTTTTCAAAAGTATTGCTTACTCCTAGTCTATGATTTCGTGCACAAATCTAAATTTAACATGATGATAACGTCAATTAGGGTAAAGTAGTTGGACAGAGCTTTTTTTCTTGATTTTAGTACTTCATTTTTATTTGTATATTTTTAATGCTTTAGTTTTATAATTTGGTTCCTTGTGCTTAAAAAAAATTTAGTACTGTATTTATCAAAAAAATCAATGTACAACTTATACCGACGAATTGTCCAACTTGTAGCACTATATCCAATTTGCATCACTTTACCCTAAATGAGCATTAATACTGACACAGCGGAATTGGATTATGGAACATTTGTAAAAAAGAAAAGCATAGAAATTTTTATTTTATGAAAAGCTTCCGATCTAAAAGATGTTTTAGAAACAAAATAAATTAATTTAGCTCAGTAACAAATCAGTTTTAGTAGAAAAATATGTTTCACAATTTTCTATTTCGTTAAATTAATCTTCTTCATTTTGCTGATTAATCAATTTTTAACTGGTAATTCGGTCCGAGTTACTGATCATAAATACAGTGGGACCTCGATAGAGTCAACTAATTATTTCCAGGCCTGTTGACTCTATTGAAGATTTATTATCGGAGCTTGACTCTATCGAGGTCCCACTGTACTTTCTCTTCCATTTTTGCAAAAGCCTGAGTTTTTGAATGATCCAAATGTGATTTTTTCAATTCAATTTGATTTTTCAACTCAGAAGAAAATATTTGCAAATTCTCATGAGTATGATTTAGCGAGAAAAATAGAATAAAAAATTTAAGAGAATTATAATTTTTATATTATTTGAAATTAAACAAATTAGTGCAGTTAAATAAACCTACACATTTTGAAAAAAATTATAAATTGTGTCAAAAAGCATCAAAATGCTTCAGTTTGATAAAAAAGAAATCTCATAATGTGTAGGCTTCTACACACCGGTAGCAGTTTTTGCGAAAATCAAAAATTGCTTTTTTAAATAAATTTTCCTTATGATTCTAGGCAGAACCATCAACTTAAAAAAGGAAATTTTTGATGAAAATTGCTTCGAATGTGTAGAGGCCATAGGGATCTTAATTTCAAAGTCTTGAATAGAAACATTCTTAAAAGCTCTGACGCTCTGCCACCTTCTTTTTAAATGCAAGAAAACATATATGTATGTAATTCTTCCACAAACTTCTATAGGTAATTTATGCAAAATTCAAATATAAAATTCAAAAACTACACAATTTATCCACCCCTCAGTTAGTTTCTTTTCTTTCAAAAGCAAATAGAACTAGAGACTGCGTCTTGGAAGCTCCCCTGGAAAAGTTCTCTCCAATATGGAAAGTTTATTTGAGAAAAATTAAATAAGTGCTCCCCATTCTGGGCATTTCCATTGAATGCACTTATTGGTGCATTTGCAAATTAACAGTCATTGAAAATTCTGAATGGGGGGCCCAGTTCGAGTACGTGAGCTGTATGGGGAATTTTCCGTGCGGTGTGCGGCGGGAATCAAAAGCGGGGGAGCAGTTATTGGGGAGAGAGAATGGATCTTCTGGTGGGAATTCTGTCAGAGCGCAGGCTGCATTTTCCAACAGAGGAAGAGAGAAAGAAGTAAAATGTGGGTGGAGGGCGGTACTGCTGGCTTTTCCCGTTTTCCAATGGCTAGACACCGATTCAGTGCTCATGCCCAGAATCATTTTATCACCCGAGAAGACCGACAGCCCAAGAGCAAAAAAAAGAGCCCCAAAAGAAAATTGTAGCAAAAATAGAACATGAAAAAAGCTCGATTTTTTTCCAGCAGAGAGGGTCGAGGGGAAAAGGGAGCTTTTGGGGTGAGTGAGAGAGGAAAAATTTGCAGGAACACGAAGAAGAAAAAATTCAAAGTGAAATATTTCATGCGCATGAATTATGTTTCAACTCTCTTGTGTGTTGCGTAATAAATTTTTCTTCTTTTGGAGCTTTTTGGAGCTTTTTTTTTCCTCTTTCAATACTGCCCGGGTTTTGTTTCCTTTCACCACCAATTTCCACACTATTTATCTCTCCCCCAAATACAATGACCAAAAAAAACATTGCGAATCCCTTGTGCGGAGAATATTGAAAAATAACATCCAAGATAAAATGCATTTTCCCCCAAACCCTCCATTTGGACACAAACTTCTCTTCCAACACCCTAAAAACTTTTCTTCAGCTATTTGCAACCACATGCACCAATTCTTTTCGTCCAATTTCATAAAACTCCATCATGTCGATAAATTTAATGAGTTTCTTTTCATAGTCGCCAAAAACTGGTGGAAACAGATGCTTATAATTTGCGTCACATGTGACTTACGTTGAGCTTTTTTTTCTTGGGGACCAGTAAATTACCATAAGGAAGACTTGCCTCTTTTAAATGAAAAACCTTCGTAAGAAATTGGACTCTTTTGGGCTCCATTGATAAAACTCACCCCTTCGTTCAAGCCACCACACACCTTCCACTAAGGCCCTTTTTTTGACTAGATGGAGGTTGTTGTCCTAAAATATGCTCTACTTCCCACCCACAAGCACCAAGCAACAATTTTGTCGTCGTAGTTGAATGGAGGAATTCATGAATTTTAAATTAATGACTTTTTGATTTTATTTATTTACCAGAATGAAGGGGACGCACACAAAAAAAATTCAATCGTTTGGCACTATCATTGTCTCAGGCAACCGCGGGAAAAATTCAGCTGAGGTATTCTCAATTTAGGTTTCGGAAAATTTCCGAAATTTTATTAAAGAATATCATACTTTGAATTTTACTGCTCGAACTCAAAGAGAGATTAGTTATAATATTCCGTATAATATGCTTTTTTCCAACTTGTCGCAGTTCTGGAGCTGAAACAGTGGAAGATATCGACTTCCGATCTTCGATGACCCCCAATTGAAAAAGAACATCATCTCTAGACGTTTATTGTTCTCTTTCCCCACCAAAACTATGATTTTTGGTTTATTTCAAAATGGCTCTTATACTGGTAAAAATAAAAGGATCAAATTAATCCAAATTTGATCATTTTGCAAAGGATTGATCAAATTAACATGTTCCATCCTGTTAAATGTGTATTCAAAGATTGATTTGGTCCATTCTTTGCAAAAGGATCAAATTTAAAACAATTTGTTCCTTTTATTTTTACCAGTGTACGATTTCTTTCATTTTCGGATACGTTTTAGAGGTAATCCTAACAAACATTTCGTCCAAATGTAGCCTATGATCGGAAAGCTATGTATATAATTGGATGATGAACTGGTGTGATGTGTATTGATAAGGGACTCTCCGGTGGTGGCCAATGGATTTGAAGTCACTTCACAAAGAATAAACACTTCTTCAATATTTCCCAGAGCTTTCGGTCCTGGATGTGGACCTTCTTCAGTGGTCGACTAAACTATGTTTTTGTACTTTATGAGCATCGTTATTTTGTGTGGGATTGGACAATATCATCACCTTCAGTTTATCAATTGAGAAGGTTTTTTTTAGGAAATTGTTTTCACTGATTTTCAACTGTTGAGCAATTTTTCTTTAGGTACTGATATGATGTGACTCGACGCTTTCTATTATTAATTTTGTTTTTCTTTTTTATTATTAACAGAATTATTAACAAAAAGCGCCAAATCATATAATATCAGTACCTAAAGAAAAATTGCTCAAAACTTGAAAATCAGTGTAAACAATTTCCTAAAAAAAACCTTCCCAATTGATAAACTGAAAAGGATGATATTGTCCAATCCCACACAAAATAACGATCCTCATAAAGTACAAAAACATAGGTTAGTCGACCACTGAAGAAGGTCCACATCCAGGACCGAAAGCTCTGGGAAAGATTGAAGATGTGTTTTTCTTTGTGAAGTGATTTCAAATTCACTGGCCACCACCGGAGAGTCCCTTATCAATATGACCGGAAAATTCGCCGTTTTGAATTATTTGAAGGTGAAAACATCAAGAATTTCGGAGGGCTCATTTTTTAACCACTTTGTTAAATTTGAATTTTTTGGAAAGATGTTGAAATTCTGAACCCGGCTGCATCGGTCTTTATCGGTAATGAATTTATTTTTTTTTACTTGACCTTAAGTTTGTTCACGAGCTAGGCCAAACGGTAAGACATATCTACTTTCGGTCTTCGATGACCCTCGCCTAAGTGAACATTATTCTGGTCGGCCTCGTTTTTCTTTTGCCTCTTACTCCCCTCCAACTCTCTCAAAACCATATTTTTCGATTTTTCTCATAATTGGTCTAAGCTTTTTCAATTATTTTCAGATATGATTCAGAGGTAACCTAGGCGAATATTTTGTCCATGCATTACGGAATTAAATTCGCCGACAAATAGATATTTTTTGCACTAAAAGGTATTCGAGTGGCATCCAGTGAGCCAGACTGCAATCAATTCAACAGAACTTCAAATTAAGATTAGCTAATGAAAAGGCCTTGCTCACATTATTATTGTTTGAATCATACAAATGTAGAGTTTGCACAAAAAACAAAATTTAGTGAAAGTAGAGTTAGATACTTTAACACACTATACAGTAGTACGGTAGTATAGGAAGTCATTAAAATTCAACCAAAAGCTTTGCGTATTAGAGTAAAATTTGAAATTTGGGACAAAACAAATTTGAAGTTTGTATTTTTTGGTTTGCTAGTGCATTTTAGATGAAAGAATGTACGACTTTTTTGGGTACAGAGGGAGTACTAACTTAGTAATTATGCTATTCCACATTACTTTTAAGATTATTTAATATTTTTTTAGAATTTCGAGATAGTTGTTCAATCCGTAATTTGATTTGTTCTAAGTTCCACATTATTGCCCGGAATTTCAAATTTTACCCTAAACATTTTCCTTACTGCGTACGCAAACAGAAATATTCTTTTGTGCTTTCAATTTATTTTCACAGAAATAGCAAAATAGATCTATAAAGATCTTATCTAAATCGTAAAACCTACTAAAAAGTACGTAAAACTTTGAAATTTTTCAGAAACAATGTTCGCTTATTTTTAGCTCTTTGACAAAATTTGACTTTGACGAACATTTTTGTGTATTTATGAACATTTACGATCAAATATTTTTAAGACAATAAAATGCTCATTATTGTTTATGTTACGAACAATGTTTGTGAAAAATTACAAACTTTTACGAACTTTTTAGTGGGTTATACGATTTACGAGAATTTCGTAAGTTTCGTAAGTAAATTTCGTAAATAAATATGTCAAATATGTACGAATAATTTTGCGAAATATTTTTTCAGTATAGAGACTAAACGGTAAGAGATATCGATCTCTAGTTTTTGGTACCTCTCTATGACAAGCTTTTGAAATAGATATTTTGAGAATGTATGACCCTATGACATGAGAACTGAATATTACAAGAAAAATACAAGTAAAAAATAATTAGGTGAATAGTAAAAAAATACTTTTATTTAGAGAATTCCAATAGTTATTTTAAATTAAATTTTCTTATGAACTGTTGGAGCTAATTAAATTCAATTTTAAACTAGATTTTCTCCTTTCTGAAGTATTCCATATCAAAAAGATTTTTTTTCAAATCGAAAAAAATATACACAAAATACTAATACACTTCTACAAATAATTTCAAAAAACTGTTTTGAAATTCCCATCATTTTTTTTTCAAAAATAAAAACTAGAATTTAGAAAATTGTCACGTTTGACGTTTAATCTGTCACATTTCTTTATAGTGGAATTTACTATGCTTTGATAACAAGGATTTCTACTTTTTAACTCAAAGCAATCTTTCAGAATTTTTATTTTTACTTTTTCAATATAAAGAAAAAACAATAACCTAAATATTGCAGGAAAATTTCCATAATTTTTATATTTCATGAAATTTTCATATCTTAATGATTACGGATAATATTGGGGTGAAAATGGGAAATCTTATATAAAAATGGAAAATATGCCATCCACACTATAGAAATGAAAATAAATAAATAAATAAAATACAGAATAACAAGAAAGTGAATAAAACAGCAATTTCCGAGATTTTTCCACGATATTAGTTTTCTTTTTTGTGGCTCAAAAATTGATTTATTTGACCGTTGCCACCCTCTCATTTTCAGGTTAGACTTAATTGTTTTATTGACAACTCGTGAAATTGCTGCTTTTGGGTGAAGAGAACACACAGAAAAAAAACAGCAAATGGGTAAATAATAAAGATGACTACAGCGAATAATGAAATGGTAAGAAAGAATATGTGTGGTTTTTACCCGTTTTTTCGGCCCTCAACCAACCTTATCTTACGTACCCTATCGCCGTGATTCAAGTGTGACTCCATGGCGTTGATGTCGGATTTGAGTCTAAGCATTTGGGACTCCACTCGGGCATTTTCGCGTTGGAGCTCAGTGATTTCCGCCTCGAGGGTCATAAGATCTTCGCCGTTTGGATTGCTGTTCATCATCATTTCCATGCCTGACCAATGAGAGGGGAGGATTAGTGGCACAATTTCAATCACGGTCTTACACAAAACATTTCAACAAGATCACACCAAGAGAACGACCAAAGTTTAGGGGTGCTACAGACTTGGTCAGGATTTAGTGTCATCTCGGTTAAAGAGGACCAAATGTGTGGATTGAAAATTGTGTTGAACATTGTGAGAATCTTAAGAAATTTGGATAGGAGAATGTGTATGTAGCAAAATAAACAATAAGCAAATTATATAAAACAGCAAAAATCAATAAGCGTAAAATACAATAAAAAAACGTATTCTAGGTTTTTAAAGAAACAATTTTGAATGTTTCTTCAATCAGGAATATTATTAACTACTCCTTATAGATCTATCAATGACCAGAAAAATATCCCTTATTACATTGAAAGAATAGTTTTAAAAAGATTTAGTAAAGTTTTCATGAAATATAAAAATTAGTGGAATGTTTTAAAACTACTTAGTAATTATGGTTTTACATCATGATTACAAATTTATAAATTAAGTGTTATAAAAGTTTTAAGCTTGTCCGCACCATATCAATTTTTGTTCTAGTTATTCTGTATACAAAGATTTACATTATTCTAGCTCAGCTGAAAAATTTATTGTCCCAGAAAAAAGCTAAAAGTGTACGAAAAAGTGTTTACTTATAGACGCTCTGTCATTTACTTAAGAATTCCGAGAAATTATGCCTTTAATCGCGATTTGAAAACCTTTTCCTGGCAATTTTTGTTATTTAATTTAATTTACATAATATGTAAAGCAATTAAGATCCTTACTGAAAAAAGTTTTGGTAAAGTTATTAGAAATATTTTTAGTAAGTACTAAAACGCAAAAACAAAAATGTTTAAGTCGAAAAATAAGGACTGCAATACTAGTTTCCTTAGAATATCATGAGGTCAAGTAATAAAAATTGATTTTAACTAGTAAATCTAACAAAATGATCAAAATATCTTTAAAAAAGAATGTTTTAAACGTGTAAAGGCATTTTCAGACGTGTAAAGGCATTTTCACATGAGCTCACCTTGCATATTTCACCACGTATTAAGTCATTACAATCAAACACTAATTAATCTACCTTAATTTTTTTTTTCAAAATTAACCATTTCGAGAAGGATTTCCACAATTTTATTTTCAATTTTGCATTTTATATTTTGAAAATTGTAATGCCCAACGCACAAAAACTTTTGTTTAGTATACATAGTTTTGACATTTTAATTTGAGCGAGTGTGGTGTAGATATAGTCATCCCATTCTCTCTCATAGGAAATTTTGAAAACATGTTTTCAAACAAAAGTTATTGTACGATGGGCATAAGAGCAGAATCATATTGACTGTCAAATGCTCACGTTCTCCGTCAAAGCCTTAACGTTTTTACTTAATTTACGAATTTTCATTGCAATCTTTACGTAAATTTTCAATTATCGTATTACCTCATCAAATACTCTGAGGCGCAAAATGAAAATAATAAGAAAATTGAAGAAATAAAACTAAAATGCGATAAACGGCGAGCATTTGATGGCACAGTGAGAATTTGGCTATCAATGTGGTTCTACCCTAAAGCAGACATATCGGTAATGAATACCAGTGATATTTATATTTTAAATAGTTAAATAGTTAATAGTTTTGAATAGTTAACAGTTTTCTATTATCGTACCTTGGAAATTTTATTTGACCGACATACAGAAAAACATTGAATTATCTGAAGCTTGCGTCGTCCGAAGGTAGCGCGCTTTCCCCTATGTAAAATTTATTTTGTCCTCTAAATAGTCCGGTAGTTTTTATTTTTGATACACCGGTGGCCCGTTCGTCCCTAAAGGGGTAAAGATCTTCGGTATCAGATTTTAAAATAACAATAAATAATTAAAAAAACAAAATGAAATTTGACATTTATATTTCAATTTCCGTTATTGTAAAACCCATTACATATTAAACTGAAGGGTTTAAAAAATATGACACTCTAAAATTTAAGTTTTATTTTTTTTTCAAGGAATATGAAACAGCCCTTAATGGCTGATTTAAACACTTAAAGCTTTAATACTTATAATCTTTTTTTTGTAAAGTTTTAGGTTTTTCCCATCAAAATTTAGTGTTTCATTATTAATTTTGTATTTAAGATTAATCCTAAAAATATTATGATTACTATATTAATTTATATTATTGTAAAATTGCTCTAGCCTTCCTAATTAATAATTTTAAATAGAAAAGTCAGGTTGCAAAAAAATTTAAATGTCTAATAAAGAGGCCATAATATTTAATATTATTTTCCGTGTCAATTAATAAACAGCAAAACATTCACAAAAGGCTTTTAAAAAAATGGTTATTTATTTTACCGAAAAAATATAATTTTTTTTTCTAATTTTTCCTGACTATGTCCCATATTACCCCTTCTAAATATTATATTGTGCAAATTATCTCAATAATTCAGTATGATTGTTTATTCACAAAATTTGATTTTTGAATATTATTTTAATATGGAGTTAATGCTTAATTTGATAAACATTTTAAAAGCTCCATCGTATTTTTAGATTTATTAAAATTTTATAGAATTTAAAGTATAAAAAGCTTCACCCAATCAATGAACTTAAAAAAATCACTGGATTTAAGGGATTTAAGTGTAGAAGAAAGCGCGTTAACTTCAGATGACTTAAGCTTCAAACAATTTTTTTTTTCAATGTGCTTTAAATGCTTTAAATGAATTTGGCCCATTATACGATAGAGGGAAGTGGGGCACCTTTGAAAGTAGAGTATCTTTGAAATTGGGACAATTGGGATTTTTCACCTATTTTGAAATGAAATTGAGCCTTATCATGATATAATTTAGCTTCTCAATATGTTTGTGGACCTAAATTATATCTCGATAAGGCTCAATTTTATTTAAATATAGGTGAAAAATCCCAATTTCAAAGGTGCCCCACTTTCAAAGGTGTCCCACTTTCAAAGGTTTCCCACTTCCCCCTAGTTTGATGCCTCGAATTTTCAGAAAAGAGCTAAAGGTAATACAAGGAACATAGAAAAAAATTGAGTGGTCCGAGGGAGCGCGTTTTCTCCACTTTTATTTATTTCTTTATAATGGAATTTAACCAAATTGGTCATCACTAAATCGTGAAATTATTATAACATTCACTTTTTTTAATTCTTGCATTATTTTTTTTCTTTCCATTGTCCTTATTGATACGTTAACGAATGTAAATGTTTTAAATTTTTTGGTGCATTTTTAAAAAATATTATTATTGTCTCTCTAAAGTTTAATATAGACTATAAATTTTTCCCAAAAATATAAATTTATTAAGACATATTCTTAATTACTCTCCCAGTAATTTTAGTCCATTAAATGCGGATACAATAGACTGTCAGTCGCGAAAGAATAACGACCAAGAAAAGGATTTCATTCATGATTTCCGGAGGTGCGATTTTTACGACAAGTCTTAAGGCAAAGTCTGAAATGTCGGGAGATTCCCCTTCAGGAAAATTGAAGAAAATAACATTTCACTTTTGTTAGTTTACACCCCATGACAAAATATCACTGCGGAATGATGTGTACAGTTGTGAAGTGTGGTGAGCATTTCTGCATAATTTCGAAAATGCCATTCTTGGGGCAGTGCTCTTACCCCAAAATTGCCGGGAGTCATTTATTCAAATGGTCAAGTTTCACAGCTTCCCATTAAAATTGAATAGAATGGTGAATTTTGGGTGCATGAGACGAAAGCTAAAAGGGAGTTTCATCTTAATTGGTAATTAAAGTGTATGAAAAGGGGTGGAATAATTTTCGAAATGGAGTGAATGCTGGTTGAAATATAATTGTTCTACTTAAGATGAACGTTAAATCTGAAAGGTTTAGACTTTGTCTTGTTCCCATTGCGGAATACATTCGATGAAGGGATGCGAACTTTAAGAAATTCTCTAATATAGTATTGTGTGTCTGAAAATTGCATGTTTGAGGATAATTTCAAGTGTTTATCGAGAATTGAAGTAGAATTTCTGGAGTATGTGGAAGGAATTGAAAAAGGGTGTTGTGTGAATGGGGGTATCAAATCGAAACTGCAATCGATACAAATCAAAAGCTACCCAACTACACTTGTAAACACATTCTAGAGGAAGAACCAAAAGATTAAAATAAGACAAACAACAGAAATTTTGATGAGAAGTCAAATAACTCTTTTGGCCCTCAACACAATGCATGAAATCTCTTTGGTATAAACATTTTCTCACAGATCAATCACACGACATTTCGGCAAAAATGAAAGTAGTACACTAAAGAAATAATCTGAGGAAAAGAAGTTCTTTCTCCCACGCGATATCGCTTTTCGATAAGAATCTCTTGAGGTTTGGGCCAAAAAAGTTTCAGAGTATTATTTAATTTTGATACATATTGTCTTTCACCAATGAAACTTTTCAAATTTTCTCTTTGCCATTTCAATATTATTGATATTCTTTTATTTTTTTTTGTTATTGCCGGCAAAAAAGCAAGAAACTATATTGAAATATTTTCAACAGTGTGTGTGCCAATATCATTATGAAACACGATACAACTTTTTCAAACTTTTCAATTGTCACTTAATGGTGTTTCAAATGTAAAAATTAAATAATATTTCCTCTCACTTTTCTCTTTTTTTTCAATATACGTTCAGAAAACTTGACAAAACTAATAAAGAACACAGAGGCACAAGTAACAAGTCCATTGGCTCAATTTTAACGATAATATACTTTGCAACAAGAACTCTGTTTTGTGATTAATACTTTGGAAATTTTTTTTGATGTTGTTTTTTGTTTGTTTAAACTTACCTTGAAATTATAGCTAGCAGAAATATTCACGGCCATATGTTAAAGCAGCGAAATTCTGATAATCTAAATCGGTAACAACAGGAAAGAACGTTTTTTGAGATTGCCATTGTTGCTGTGACATTTGTCAAGTTATCAAAGGAGAAAAATGGTATTAGCACACACTGTCAGTTGTTACTTGGGGTATATCAAGACAAGTGTCATTGTCTTGATGGTATTTGGGAACTGGGACATCGCTATCTCTAGGACTCGAGGTCGGAGAGGGAGCTCAATAGTTTCTCTGTAAATGGCTGTGGCACCTACCCGTGTATCCTTTGGGGTAGACCATGGTGACATCGTCGGGATATTTGGGCTTCTTGATGCCTTGAGCAGCAGTTGGACACCCGGAGAGGGATCGATGGGTGAGAAAGGTACCATTGATGTGCCCTGTGCCATCGCATCCTGGTGTAGGACAATTCACCCCGTCGAATTTCATTGCCGTCGCTGCAGCCACCGCGGCTTTGTGTTGCTCAACGGTCCCACCATTCTCCAAGACGCGCATTTTATTGCGGTTCGCTATTGGGCAACCCGAAGCACTATGTCGCGGAAGACAAATAACCATTATAGCTGAGCAATTGAATATCCACTGCTAAGTTTTTAAGACTAATGGCCCTAGACACACTTACGACTTAAGCCAAGAGACGTCTTAACATAATTATAATCAAAATGATGATCAGATAACATTTCCATGTTTTCTGACTAATCCGCCTCTCGGGTTAAGCCGAGAAACGACTTAATTAGTGAGAAAGTGATGTTAATTTAGTCAAGTCATTCTTTTGAGTATAATTACGTTAAGCCATCTCTTGGCTCAAATTGTAAGTGTGTCTAGGACATAAGGGTGAGATCAGATATCTAGGAGGTGCTTACAATCGAACTACGCAACGTTAAGCTTCTGAACTTGTGCATACTTTGCTATTTGTGATGTAACCTATATTATCAGGCTTATAGATGAAACTGTATTCTAAGTTTTGCTGTGTTATCACACTTGCACATTATAATTTTAAATATGATTCACATTAATTGTCGTTGGTGAGAATCCAAATGTGTAATTTGTGTGTTTGGATCATTTTACATTCAAAATTTGATCTATTTGTTGATAAAAAGGTAGACTTGGCCCGCAAAATTTGATATAAATTGATTTATAGCATTAATGCGAAAAATTAATGCGATTTTCTCTTTAATTTTTTAATGTGAAAAATATTTATGCTTTAGGTAAATTTAAACTTATTTTTGCAGACCAAATCCACTTCTTTATCAATAAATAGAAAAACCCCAAATATTAAGTGACTCAAAGACACAAATAACATATTTGGACGCTCACAAGCGACAATTAATGTGCATCACATTAAAATTTTAATGTGCAAGTGTGATAACGCCGTTAAATAGTGACTAAGATTACGCTTGATATATCCAATAGTTTAATGAATCTCTAATTATTTTATAAAGCCAGAGTTAAGTGGTTCGAATTCCTTCCTATTACAGGCTTAAGACCTAATGCCCTATATATTTTACGACTTAAGTCAAGAGACGGTTTAACTTAATTATTAAAAGAATGACTTGACTATATTCCCATCAGTTTTACACTAAATTAAGCTCTTAAGTTTAAGCTGAGAGACGGATAATTCAAAAATTGATTGAAATATACCCCGATCATTATAATGATTACATTTATATTAAGCCGTCTCTCGGCTCAAATCGTAAATTTGCCTAGGGCATAAGGTTTATCTATATGGTTAATTCTAATTTTTTGAAAAAAAAAAATAACTTAAACTTATGTGGCACATGATCCATTGAATTTCAAAAAGATTCTAAAATTGCTGGTTAATTAGGATTTCGAGAGATTTGGTAACTAGGGTAAATCTTTCCTGTATATTTAGATATGCTCGACCTTAAAGAAAATTCGGAGAAGTTAGATTAGATTAGATAATTTTAAGGAAATTTTTGGATTTAAATAAAGTGGAAAACTGTGAACTTTACTCAGGCCATAAAGCTTCAGTTAAGTGGTTCGATTAATTCTAATACCTTAATTATTTGAAATCTTGCTTATCCTTGCCTAATAAAGGTTAGGGACCAATATAAATTCTAAATCTTAATGTGGAGCATAATTTATGATTTGGATATTCATAGTAAAATATTATATCTATGCTTAATCTTGAAAGTTTGAGTTAAGTGATTGATATTTGGTCGAGCATATGGTTTGAATTTGGACTTTAATATTTCCTTTAGACTAAAGGTTTGGCCCAGTGCCTAAATATATTGAAATTTTGAAAACAAGCAAAATTATTAGTTTATAATAATACAGCAAATCAATTTCTCTTCATACCCAATCGTATGTCAAATTTTTCCTAAAAATCTTGGTTAATAAAAATTAAAAATTCGAGAAATTACTTAATATGGCTAAACCTTAAATCTGAAGCCCATATAAAATTTTGGGAAGTACTTAAAAACTTGAGTAAAATGATTTATTTAGTTCGAACTTCTTCTCAGTTCTTATAAATTTACCTAGTTTGGCCCTAAATTAAGATTGGTTAATATTAAGTTCGTTTCTATGTTTAATCAGGGTTTAACTTACTGTGGATGCAGTTGACTTTAACCTCCAAGGTAGATTTTGGCCCTCTGTTGTTCGTAAGCTTTTTCTGTAATTCTCAAACTTAAGGGTGATCTTTACTTATACGATTTACCATGTGTGATCTACGAAGATCACTCTTAAGTTACTTAAAGAAAAGCTTACCAACAGCACGAGCCATAGTCACCCCCGGTTGGCAAAATCAATCGCATCTACGATGCATAGTTTTATGAAATTAGATTCATTCGTACTTTGATAATCTTGATCTTTGCGGTAGCTTGAAGGCCGTAGTTAGACTACAAGTAAGTCAGCCTGTGTATTATCCATATTACTTGAGAAAAAGTGATCATCATAGCTCGTATTTCAATTGAGTTTGATGTTAGGCATGAGCTTAATACATCTATTAAGCTACTGAACCTATGTTTCATCGGTGGATTACGGTATACTCAATATATAAAGACGTTAAAGAGCCAGGTCGATATCTAAATATTTGGAAAATACTTCAGTTACCCAATAAATTTCCGAATATAGCTCTGAATAATCAACAGACCTCAGTACAGTGATCATATTAGATAACTAGTAAATTTAAGACCTATTTTCAACCGATAAGCTCGATAAGCTTAAATAAAATAATCCTCTAAATTTAGATCCCCTCGTATTCTACAATCCTAGATCATGAATAAGGATATAGTCAAATTTGAAACATTTAGATAGTATTTAAGTTGAGACCTAAGATCTTTGAAAACTTACTAGGATTACTATTACTTTGGTCTTTAGTAAACTTCACTTACGAAGTTTAGTCGTTAATAAACGAATTTAGAATTTGAATTCAAAGTTAAATTCAAATTCTAAATTTACTGATTAGGATATGTAACAATTAATGAATCATGCTTAATCCAATGAGCTTAAGTTTGTGGATTTTGTAGATCATATTTCTGTAACATTACTGCACAATTGTTATCCAAAGAATAAAAGAATTCAAAAGAAGTCGAGAAAAATAGTAAGTTGATTTATGATTGAAATAATATTTAATGTTTAATCAAAATTGTAAAGTGTGATTATAATTTTTTATTATGTTTCTATTATTGTTGTTATATTTTATTCCACTCCTCTTTCAAATTTGAAAATAGGCCTTAAGGAATTCTGGAAGTAGCTAAAGCTATATGCGTTCGCAAAAATTTTAACCTTTGTCTTAAACTTTCATACTTTCATTTTGTAAATATTTTATTAAACCTAAACCTTCTAGAAATATTGGTAATATGAAATGAAAAAATCTGAAGTTGTATAATGTTTAACTTTCTGCGCAATGTTTTTCAGATTTAAAATTTATCAAAATAGAACACGAAAACACTGAAACTTTTTTTTAATTGTCATTGCGAAATCCCAAGATTCTTTAGCGTGTTAATCGAAATAAGGGGAGCAAAAAACCAATCCGTTGAGCCATTTCAATCTAGAATGACCCTTGAGATTGAATTTAATTATCAAATGAAAAGTAATATGATGAAATGAGTGGATTATGTGAGAAAACATCTGAAAGCACAGTTGGATTCAACCAACCCCTTACTTTCAAGGGGGGACCAGGGTAATATAAAAGAAATTATCCAAAATGATAACAGGAAGGGTCGTAGAAAATCCGTAAAATGAGTCTCATTCAACCACTCCCAGCACCAAAAGTCACTCATTGTCACCCAAGTCCACTCAACATGCATGCCGGGTCTCTGGGCTGTTTTTTTTTGGCCATGGACAAACACTCTAAATGGGACGCTAAATACGTGATAATACTTTTGGTGAGATTTTACCTTCTGTGCGATAAAAATTTTCCCGTGGAGTGGCCGGAACCGTCGCAACCCGGAATCGGACATCTGTGTGAAAAATGAATTAATTATTTCCATGTGACTTTTTCCATATTAGAACGTGCCCAGAGGACAATGATGAGGGTTCAAATTATATAGCATTCCAGTCCAAGTGGAAAAATTTGAATATTTCCCAAGCATATTTCTCACAGGGGTATTCATTTGGTTATTCCTAGTCCAAAATGTCAAAAAAGAAAGACTGGAATAATGGAGCCATTACACTAAAAATATTTATGGATCATAAATTAATTTAGCACATCGATCGACTAAATCAATTACAGGTAACTTTTCTCTGCTTTCTTTCTTTAATACAGCACCTTGTAAAACATAATAGTAACCTTCGGATTTTCTCTAATACCTCTAACCTTTCTTATGGCGTCTGCACACTAGTAGAAATTTCTTTAAAAAATGCATTTTTAAAGAAAATTTCCTTTATCCTTATAGGCAGAAACGTCAGAATGTTTTTTTTAAAGAAAAGGCATTTAAAAAAAATTCTACTAGCGTGTAGACGCCATTACAGATAGGGTAAGTGTGCCAAATTCCAGCCAGCTCGCAATTTCGGCCACCTTTTTTGTTCCCCGAATTTCCATGAACTTTTAGATTTTACGTACTCTAGAGATTATACAATGCAAAAGAATAACAAAAAATGTAGCTTCGACAAACAAGATGACGTGAAAAAGATATTGGAAGAATTCCCGAAGGGCAAGGAACTATGAGAATGAAGGTGGCCGAAATAGGGCACCAAAACTATGTCTATATTTTTATTCATTTTAAAATGTGTTAAGAATGATTTTAGAGTAAATAAAGACGGTAAACTCTTTACAAGGTTCCAAGCAACACTCTTTCACAAGAAAGAATAAAAAAAATCAATTTGCATTTAAATTTTAAAATGTTACATTTCAAACTTGAGACTTTGACGCTTGCATACAACTATGCCGAAATTTGGCACACTTACCCTAATCTTTTAAACATCATTGGTTCTGAAAATGAGCAGTGACCAATTTAAAGTAAAGTATGGGAAATTCCACTTCAAAACAAGGAAAATTGAATGATAGCTGCTTCAAATGCATCGAATTTACAGTGAAAGAATCATACCTATCATAAGCAGTTTCAGGCATAATGTTTGATTTTACAGAAACAAAACAAAAACATCTGATTTTCTGATTTCGTGAAAAACTTTGAATTTCCCGATCTTCTTGTGAACGTATTCAATGGAATCTTTGGACCGGTCAAATATTCTAGGGCGACGTGTACAGTGTGGCCCAAAAGAGAATGAGGAATTCAATAACTTCAATAGTTGTGACTGATGTTTTTGCAAAGCTGCAAAGTTCAATTTTCCTAAGATGTGAAGTTGGTTACTTTCGTGAATTTTCCTCCTCCCATAAAAAACGGCCCTTTTCTCCCGAGCCTAGAACCTTTGCCATCTCTTTTAGAAGACACTTGAAATGTGAAAAAGCATAAAATATTACACATCAAAATTGTAATTAAAGGCCCATTTTTTATTTTTGAACCTAGGAAAAAATCCTAGGCTCCCAAGATTGTCAGGAAATGTGAGGTAGTGGCGTAGCTATTAGAATATATGGCCATATATAGGAAAAAGTGTCCATACTTTGCATGGTCCCAAGCTTCATAATGACATATTTTTTATGTTTTTGATAAATGTGACTCCGCAATATATTTTAAAAATAGGAAACTTTCCCCTATTTTTTAAAATATGAGTTGGGTAAGTCTTATTGAAAAACATAAAAAAATTTCATCATTATGAAGCTTAAGACCGTACAAAGCATGGGCACTCTCATATGGAGATTCATTCAGTAACTTAGAAAAAAAGGGATGGCAAAGCGTCCCAGGCTTTGCGAGGTGCTCAAACTCGCGACTTAGATGCTAACTATACCTCAAAAGTACTTTCGTATCATTTACCAATTGATTTCCGGGCAGAAATTACTTATCGGTTCATAACTGAGTGATGTTTTGAGTGATTTATAAATCACTCAAAACATTACCCAAAATAACTTAACACTTAATCATTTAGTTTTGATTGCAATTTGCAAATCTGTACACATTTTTCATGTTCCAGCTAATGCTGAACTTAAGTTCCCGATCTCTTAACTTGAAAGATCTAGGGATTCTAGCCCATTTCTTTCGTTCAGAGCTTCTAAACTTAAACGTTTCGGGGATTCACGTCCAATTTTTTCTTCCAATTCAATCCAGGATCTTTTATAATCTTAAATTTAGAGTCAAAATTTTTCTTTGTGCACATGGTCAATTATCCGCCTGAAAAAACATGGTTTTGGAGGAGAAGGGGCGGAGTGTAGGGGAAAATGACTGGCATGTTAACGATTCTTGGGTCGACTTCTGGGGGGGTCCCTCTTAGGTTCCAAGTCGCTATCTTTAATCGTTTAGCCTCTAGAACTGGCGACAGACGGACAAAACAGCGTGACAACATTTCTCAGAAACCATCAGAAACTCGAATATTTGTTACGAAAAGTGGTCTCCGGGAGGAGGAAGGTGGAAATTTTGGGGGTAAAAAAAATCAAGGGATTATAATATATTATGATCTAAATGGAGTTTGAGCAGTAAAACTCAACTTTTACTTAGCTGAAACATTACGAATTTGCAAAACCTTCCCCTATATGGTTGCACTTAAAAACTTATAAGGGAAGTGCTCGATTTTATGAGTAGGAATGTTTTCGGTCACATATGATTCATTACCTATCTATTATTAGATGGTATTAGTCTAGACATTTCCGATATTTCAAAACTTTTTAAATTCATTTAATTTTACCATACGTTCATTGATAAATGCGTCTAATAGGACTTTGAGTTTTGGTCTTGAAAACAGTTTAAAATAATAATTTATGGAGGTTATCGTAAACAGATTTATAAACAGATTCGGAAATGATATTTCATTTGGCCCATTCGTGATTTTAGCTTTCGGGATTTTGGTGTTCGAGATTTTGACTTTCGGGATTTTGGCTTTCGGGATTTTGACCGGGACCCATGTAAACCAACTATTCAATCATAATTCAAATCAATAATTAATGAAAAACAATGACAAAATTATACAAAACATTTCTAAGTGTAATAGCTCCATAAGAATAATTTTATTTAATAAAAATAAAAGAATTTCTTTTCCCAGGAACCTCCCCAAAATTTCAGTGAATATCCAAAAGGGGAATGTGGGAAATGTCAACCATAGATAACATGAAAATTCATTTTGGTAGGGGGATGAGGGACTCTTTGGTGGACAACAATCCCTCTTGTGAATATTTAATCAATACTAATTCAGTTGTTTCCATAATGCATGGGATTCTAATGTAAATTTAAATACTGACCTGAGTGGTTCTGAATCTTGTCCGTCTCTTGGTTTGCTTTTTGGCTTGTTGGCCCTAGGACATCCGGACAAACTTCGGTGAGATGAATAATTGCCAGTGACATGACCAGAACCATCACATCCTGGCGTCGGACACTTGAGTTCCTGGGAATGTGATTGGATTTGCGTCCTATCTGGTCGTGGACATCCAGTTAAACTACGGAAAAAAATATTCCAAGAAAAAAATCCAGCCATCAAGCATATTCATTCTATATGCTGAATCAGGTTTCCCTCCACTTGTAGTTTTCCATGAGGGGAAAATATTGATATGAAGTGCCTCAATGGAGGAAAATCAAGCGGAAAATTTATTTAATTTACTTGTTAGACCTTGGTAATTGGACGGACGATAAATTTTTCTGATTTCCTCCATTGTTTTTCCAACCCTAGAGACACTCAAGTGACGAGAGAAGTTTTTCTCCAGTTTCGAGGAGAAAAAACAATAATATTTATTGGTAAATTATTGTTCAATAAATTGAGAGCATTGAGTCAGTGGAATTAATTTAGTGTGCTCTCTGACTAAATGGAAAAAAAAAAATCTTCATTCAAATTAAAAACAATGAAAATTTGCCTATGAGATGGAAATTTTCAAGCCATCTTTTTCATAAACTTAGAGACTCGATGAGAAAATTATTACAACTTCACTTTCATTTTGAGAAAGTTTCATGAGTTCAACTCGTTGCATTTGACCTCACAGTCTTGCCATAATTCTTGGTGTGAATTAGTGATTCAAGTTTAAGAGATTTAGCAGATTAAAAGAGTAGGAAAAAAATCTATTATATGCAGAAACTTTACCAAAAATTTGAATAGTTTTATGGAATATTTTTTATTTAGTTTGAACTCTCATAATTTCCTTGATTAGCTTCATAAAATGTAGATTAACCACTTCAAAGAAAAACTATCTAGAGACCGCATAAATTTTAGCCCCTTTCCTCTTCAAAATTTTACACAATGTTTATTCCAAAGAGGTTCCTTTAAGTGACATCCTAATCTAACAAATGGCAATAGAGAAATTAATTAACGTGTTTTTGGTCCTTTTCTGTGAACATGGCAAGAATATCTAATGACAAATGGAGCTGAAGCAAAAATTCTCTATGATAAAATTAGTTTTTGTTAGTGAATACCCCAGGAAAGAGGTGTTTTCACTTAAAATCTCGTCTCTTGGAGAAATGTTGGGGGAAAAGATATGACTAAAACACTGTCACGTGGATAACCACAGCAAATTTATTTTGCCTTCAAACTGACAAATTGCTGAACATACCACTATTGCGTTATGGTTGGTACACTGGGATAGAATGAAAATTTAATACTATCATATCGGGGTGGATGATAAAGTGCACCCCGAAACGGAAGACCTTCACGAGACGATGATAAAATGAAATACTAGGTGAGGTGAATTGGGACATTCATCGTATGGGAAGCTAAATTGTTCCAGCATAAGGAAACCCTCTACCGGAGTAATTGGATTATGGCAGTACATCAGTCCACCGTTGACTGTAATGAAGAATTGATGGTGGCCTTTGGTATGAATACCGGGCCACTCTGAGGAGACGTACAGAGGGTACTAATGCCACTTGAGAGTCAGAATCTTTAGCAGAGAGAGTACTCACCTGTCTTTTGTGAGTGGTTTGTCATGCTGCGGAATGTGCTGAGGCGGTGGCATCGCGTAGCAAGACGTCGTGCTAGGTGAGTAGCCGGCGGAAACGGGTGTAGGATATCCAGCTGGACCCACAGCACTGCCATACGGACCACTACACTGGTAGGCGCTAGGTGCGTAACTAGGGTAGCCTGTGGGCGGATATTCCGGCTGGACTACCATGCCATAGCCACTCGGGTGCGGACTGTATCCTATGTGAACAGAGAAAAGAGTATGACCAATACTAAAATTAAACTTCAATTTTCTATTTTTAAATCTGTTTTTTTTTAACATATCAGCTAACAAGGACTTATAAACACCATCTCCCTAATGTTGTACATACACTGAGAGAAATCCGAAAAAGTTAAAATAACTTTCCGGAAATGTTAATTTTACCCTGCATTATTGATCTGAAATAGGTGTAAGTATTACGCTTTTTAGGTGTATTATGGGTTAAAGTTACCCTTTTTCGTGTTAATTTTACACTTAAAAAGGTGGAAAATTAACATTAAAAAATGTTGATATATTTTTACACCTAAAAAGTGTTAAAATTATGAGGAAAAAAGTTAATCGCACCCTTTTTTTCTCAGTGTAGGAGTGCTTTCGGATAATTTGGCTGGTCCTCTTCACAGCAGATCTATGAACGTCTAACGTGATGGTTACTATCTTATGAGATTTGTATCCATATATCTATAACGTAGGTTTATAGTCTCGAGCCCTGGAATAGTCCATTATCCGCTCTCAGGAGCCCAGAACTCGGAGTTTCATGCTCTCTATTTCACATTTTTAAAGCTTTGAGAATGAATTCTTTTGGCCCATTTCGTTTGTTTTAATGTTCCAACTATTTGGTCCTTCAGTCCGGATCGTCTAGTAAGTAGTATTTTTTTAATTAATATGTTCCACAAGATTGAGCAATAGGTCGTTCCAAGATACTCTCAGAAATATTTTTTATGTGAAGAATTAGATACTAAAGGTAATGATTTTTTAAAGAAGAAATCCAGTTAATTTTTTTAATTTTATGTTGAAAACTAATAACATTTGGTTCCATGACAAAAATCGATGATAAACTGTATTCTTATAGGTAATGTACGTTTATAAAAGAAGTTCAAAAATGGTTCGAGGAATTTCTAAGGGCGTATTTTATACCTTTTAAGTTAAGAAATTAAGTGCTGAGAAACTGATAAAGAAACCGGTTGACCTATACCGTGCTATTCAAAATTCTTAACAAATGGTCCCTCGAGCCGGATCGTGAAAGGAATTGTATTCTTTAGGTGAGAGATTCTTCAAGAGCAGTTAAAAGATATATATCTTGCAAAAAAAATTCAATTTCAATCTAATTAAAATCCATAAAGAGGTGCCAATAACCCTTTATCCCCTTCAAAAGGCACCCCCATCTACCCAGGAAGTAACTTTGATATTAGGCGCAAATGCGTGGTCTTTTGGTATTTTTTTAAACTTTGGCATGAGCTATAAATTGAAATTTTTGTAGAAAAATGTAGCATTTGTTTTGGCTTCCGCGGAGCCAAACAACAAAAGAACCTTTCACGACAACGCCGGACAACATCCCCTTTGGTATTTCGCGAAGGGGTTTGGCAGAAAAGGGTTTTGGAGTTTGGAACATTTCAGAGAGAAAGAACACATCTCTATCGACGAGTTTTCCGTGTCATTGTTTTCTCATTTTCAATGGCCATATCGTGCAAGAGGTGGACGGGTGATGTTGATGGGCTCCTTTGTGGCTAGAAAAATACCAAGGGGGAAGGGTTGAAAAAACCACTGGGGAATCCCCTTTAGCGGAAATCCTTTCAAGTTCCCCACACTGGTCAGGGGTAGAGAAAAATTCCATCTTGTTCCACTCTCCGGTGCGACATGGGATTTTAATTATGAAAAATGATTAAATTTACTTACCACTTGGATCCCGGTAGCTCTCCATGTAGTGGGAGGCTCCACTGTCTGGCGTGGATTCCCGGCTGTACACCAGACCAAAGCCCACGGGTCTGGGTGGACCACTGAAGTCCACTGGCTCCGTTTGGGGTGAGCGTGGGGTACCACCAAAACTCTGGGGATGACCCATCCCTTCCGGATGGGCAGAATACTGTGGACTCGTATCACCACTGCAAACAAAATGCATTTCATTTGGAAAAAAAATTCTTTGAATTCTCACACTCGTTGCTGAAATAACACACTACGCTCACAATGGCATTCTAATGCACCAAAAAGGTATTTAGAGTTCAACTAAAAAAATACCTCACCAACCATTATCCTTATTGCACAAAAGGATTTTTTTCTCAAAGAGCTTTGTGGCTGAAAAAGTGTGAATTGCTAAGCACTATCTCCTACAATGGGAAAAAACTTTCGGATAAAAAAAAATATTTTCCTTGAGGGTTTAAAAATGCTGATGCATATGGATTAAAAAGGTTTGAATTACTTTTATTTCGTGTTGGATACTATGGCTTGTTATCCAAAGTGTAATCCTTAGTGGATGAAAATTGGATTACTAATGCAAGAAGCCGCTCTTATGAAGCTTCGTGCATCCTATATTATTTTTTACAAGATAGAAAGTCATCTTTTAAAGTCATCAATCCCCTTTAGGATGTCTTTCAAAATTAATCTTCAACTTTAACTCTTTCCCACTGGGCGTACATTTGCCTTTCGACTTTAGAAAACCCCCTCTTAAAATACCCAAAATCTCACAAGACACTGATGCTGAGCATAGTGACTAGAGGATGGGACTGCGGATGGTTTGTTGAGACAAGAAAATCCTTCAAGTGCACTCGAGATTAATGCCACTGTGAACTGATTGTGTCAGGAGTGAATTGTGTACGTACCTGTGAGGCAATCTGTTGACACTCAAGTCAAGTGTTTGCCCTTGAGGACTTGGCACTTGGGGACTCGCCAGGTGGTGTGGACTGGCACCGGGCTGGGGACTGCCGGTTTGCATACGCTGACCCCCGTAGTGGGGTGAGTTGAACCCATGTGGACTGGACGATGTGACACTGGATGTTGATAGATCAATGACGGGACCATTTGGTGAGGGTGACCCACCACCTTTTTGTGGAATTGGATGCGGAGCTCCGATTTTCACAGACAGATTTATCGCACTAAACCCCGGCGGAAGGGTTCCTGTCGATGGATCATAGTGATACATAGGCCTAGGGTATATAGGTGCTGAGTTCTCATCTACATCTTGCTTCATCATAGCATGAGCCATATGTTGCTCCTGTAGATACTTCTGTTGTTGGTTGATGTCCTCCATGCTGGGCTGTATGTACGGATACATATTGGTTCGTTGTGGAGGACAGTTTGGATCGTATCTCTCAAAAGCTGTAGTTATAGGTCCTACACCTGGATCATATGGCCGATGTGTACTTGAGTTAACAGATAATTCATATCCCGTGGGTACGCCTCGATTGCCCCCAATATCGCTGTAAGAGACTGTGGGCCTGGCCAAACCACTCAGATCATTCATTTGCGAGTAACGGATCTGCTGTTCCCTCAAATAAGGGTCATCAATGGACATAGGCGGTGGCACGGACATCATATCAAAGGGCCTCTGTGGCAAGTTCTGTGCGTTCTGCAACTGCGAGTGTTGATGCATCTCCAGGTACCCATTCATGTTCTGGGCATGCTGAAGTCCAGTCAAGGGTTGACTTGAAATAGGTGGACACTTGTTGAGACTCCCACTGTCTGCCGATGTCATCGAACTCGAACTTGAATCGTGATTCATGTAGGGATCGTAGGGCTTTGGTTGTGCTAACGGAGGCTGCGCCTGCGAGTTGTGATTCGTCTGTGGCGGAGGACTTTTACACGTCACCGAATGTTCGGATTTAATTGATGGTAGAATTTCTGATTTCACAATTGACTTGCTGATATTAGCGTTGGTGTTGTTGTTATTGCACTTCGCGCTGTTGTTGTTGTTGTTGTTACTATTTATACTCACGCTAACTGAGACAGGGGTATTTTTTGCTGGGTCCGGAAGTTTCTGTGACGATTTTGTAATCTTATTCTGTTCCACAGTCTGATTCTGTTGTTCAACTTGTGGTTTCTGATCAAACTGAGCGTTTTGTGTTGATTGTTGTGGTGAAAAGTATGCGTCCCCTGTTGAAACCCGATTGATCGGTTGGGGGGGATTCGATGTGAAATTGATGTTAAATGGATTTTTTGAGTCAATTTCTGTTGATGCTAAAAGTGGCCGATAATCCGTCATTTGATGACAATTCATCACTGAAACGTAATCAAGTATATGTTGTCTGTATTGCTAAGGTTGTCGACAACATCAACCACACGCAAAAAAATCAAACAGCAATATTTTTTTCAAAGAGATGATAGTGTTGAAAAAAAAAACAAGTCTGATGTTAAGAAACAAGACAGGAAATATCAACATCAACATTGAAGGGTATATAGGTTTCGCACGACATCAATGAGATATTATAGGTTGATGGAAGATAAAAGTATAACAAACCTGCCGCAAGTGCTGACTTTTGGCGATAAGTGAAACCATTTTGGTACTTTTGCTCTCGAGCAGCTGCCTTATTAGCTGCCGCCGTTGGACAACCGGAGAGACTTCTATGACTATTCCGATTCGAGCTTACATGCCCTCTACCATTACAGCCGGGTGTTGGACATTTTAGAATTGTTTCATGCATCGCCAATACTTGTCATTCAAATTTGTTTTTGAATTTCAACGGTATTTTTTTATCGGATTACGTGACGAATTTTTGAATGGAAATGGAGAAAATTCATTTTTAATATTGAGTATATTCTTCTAAAATAGGAGGAAAAAAATAACTACAACAAATCAACATTTTTTTAGTACAGGTTCAGTTGGAAAAGAAAATTTAAATAATAGTACATTAAACCTCTCTGACCCCCAACTTTGAGTAGAAAATTTCTTTTTTGTCTATATTCTAAAATTCCTTAGAGAGAGAGACTGAAGAAGAGAAACCAAATAAAACACTTAGCGGGGAGAGAGTTGGAAAATTAAATGAAACACCTTTTACGAGGTAATTATTAGACTTCTCATTCAGTACCAAGTTGAACTCAGAATAACGATAGAGAATATACTCAATATATTGACTTAACTCTCAAAAAGATATCTTTGCACCTCCTCAAAAGTTTGTAATTGTTAAAAGTTCATCAGTTTCACCCCGATCAGGTGTATATACCCTTAAGTTCCATCTCAACAAAAAAAAATCATTCTGAATGAGAAAACAACGAAGAAACGAAATAATATAAAATTAAAGAAAAGTTGCATATGTAAAACAATTCAAATTGAACTTGGTGGAAAAAAGTGGTAAGTTCTTTTATTTTCTTATAAAGCTCTCTACCCCGCTAATTATACAAAAATTGAAAATTTAAGAAATAAATCATGCGAATTTTGGCCTATCTTGGATGAAAATTAAAATGCAAAAGCAATGAAAAGACTACAGATTTATCATTAGAAATGAATTTGTGAATTTCTGGAAAATTGTCTTGTAGATAGAGTCAGTATACTCACTTTCAGGAGTAACTTTATCCTTTCTTGGGCATCCAGACAGGCTAATCCAGAAAGATGTATTTTAAAATGGGTTTCCCGGTGCAAATCCAGATTAAACTTACCTTCTGTGATGCGAATAGAGTCCTGTAACATGACCCTGTCCATTGCATCCAGGCGTTGGACATTTGCTTCCCTCTGGAAAGATAAGAAAAACAGAAAGTTCAATAAAATGCGCTTTTAGCTTTCAGCTTTTAAAGAGCTTTGAGAGATAAAGAGCTTCAGATTGAGCATGACACTGTTAGAAATCAATGGGGCTGGATTTTGCTTCAAGGGATTAAATTGCGAGATTGAATAAACTTGCTAAATACCCAAGAAACAAAATGACATTTTTTATTATGTTGAAAAAATAGAGAAAAATATGTTGCTTTTTGTTTGTTTTGATCTACGTGACCCCTTAAGAAAATTAAGGAAAATAAAGTAATTTCTTCAGAAAGATTTGAGTTATTGTTACTAAATAATTACCATAAAAAATATGTAAGTTTCCTAAGAAAAACATCTTAATAATTTTAAAGAACCTAATAAGAGCTGCTAAGTGTCGTTTTACATGAAGCTGAATGTTTAAGTTAATTAAATAATTACTTTATACACTTACGTAGAAGCAAATTTTACGTTTATATGGTTAGCAACCATGGTAACAATACGAATTATTCAGGCAAAAAGGGTAAAAATAACGTAATATTGTAGTAAGAAAGTGGCTAGAGCTCAGCGATACCCCAAAAGTCATTATAATAACGCGAGTATAACGTTTCCTTGACATTATTTGTACACTATGGCAAAATTTTGCTTTTTGCGTATTGCACTCTTTCAAATCGAAAAATAGCAATATTGTAGCCGGGCTTTTGCCCTGAAAGATTCCTCATGGAGACCAAGGCTTATCGCGGCCAATTGCCCGGCAGCGACCCAGCTCTGTGCCCCCATCCGAACTCTTCCAGGCCATGTTACCGACTGACTGACAGTGTCTTCTGTCAGCCAATTCCCCACACGGCGGGCAACAGAACTATATACCGCCAGTAAAAGGCCTTGCTTGGAGCGAGAGGCGGGAAATATGAATTTCCCACAAACAGGGAAGGGAATCCACCAGCCGGGCTCTATTTTGCTATCGGTGGAAAATCTCGACAACAATATGAATATAAAATTATCTCTGTATTAAATTTCTAAATTAATAAGTATGTTGGAATTATAAGCATGAAATCATGATTTTATACCCAAATAGCAATTTGGAGTAAGATTACCGTTATATGTATGTATTCTGGATTCCAAAATCGGGTCCTATGACGGTCGTCAGAGAATCGAATGACGGTAAGTGGGGAATAATATGACGGTAATTACGGAAGTCATTTGGCGTCATAATAACTCTGAAATTACTCGCTCACGACTAAAATATGTCGCCGACTTCCAGTAACTTCTAGTGTCCCTATAAAAAATCTTCCCCACAATTGGATATATCTGAGGGGAAATTTAACTTGTCAAATGGCAAATAGAACTATTCAGTGCTGTAAATTCGCAAAGTAATTGATATTTTCGCGTGTTTCCTCAATAATATTATAGTGTGCATTGGGACACATGTCTACTCTCCCAGTGATTCGAAAAAGTACAGTGCTGACAGCAATTAAGTTAAAATTAGGCAATTTTTGGCATGATAAACACACAAACATTTTTTTTGTTTAATGAAATTTTGTGGTTCAGGAGTTTGCTCCAGTTTCTGTAGTGTCCTGTGATTAAAATTTTGTGTCGAAAAGACCTATTTAATGAAAATTTTAAAAGATTTTTTGTATTGTTGCTATTCAGTTGGAAAATTTTCAACATGTCGGATGGCTCATTCAGCAATAGTCGAATGGCAAAAATTTTCGCAAATGCGAGTAGTGAATTAGGGAAAAAATAGAGATATTTACATAGAACTTAGTAGAAAACGACAGAAAATGTGATGAATTGTTGAGAAAATAGTGTCTACGGTGATAGTGCAATACAAAGTTGTGAAGTGTACTTAACGTCTTCATTCAACGTGCGTACGTTGATTTCGTAGCTATGCGGTAGAGAAAGACGCCAAATGCATTATTTTTGGCGCGTCACTTTTTGTACGGAAAAAGACCGTCGTTTGGAATTGCTTTTGTTACCGCATGGCAGAATAAACTTTAGAACCGTAAAATAACGATAATATTACTAATTCAATCTTGAGTAAAGCTGTGACCAAAATATGACGCGAATACAACTAATTTTTATAATTCCAATTATGAGCAATTTTTTGACCATTTCTTGTATACCAAAAACCAGTCATTTTTGAGTCAGAGTCATTTTTTGCGGATTGTGTAAAGTTTTTAGAGAATTCTATAAGACACCAGGAATATGCAAATAAATTTGGTACATTAAAGGTCCTTCGAGGTATCGTCTTTAAGACTTTTGTCCCCAACTCATGTCATCGACTTCCAATCACAATGGGTTTCACTTCTTCTTCTTGGCAAAGAAACGCACCTTTTAAAACATAATGAGTTTCTCCTCAATTTTAATCATTTAGAGACGCATTCCCGTCACTCTTTTCTCATCTCTTGAATTATTTCCCTTCTTTTGCAACCCATCTAACATGCTGAGGCACTTTTCAATCCATCCACCATAATTCCGTGGTTTTTCCACGACAAGCAGCAACGAGAGAGCATTATACACAGTGGTTGATGTTGGGAAGGAATTATCTGGATGCCACCCTATTGAGAGAGCCCCCCTATTTGCCATCTCTCATACCATCATCAACTATTTCACCAGTATTTTCAACTTAATAAAATAAAACGTTGCGTTGTTTTCTACATCCTTTTAACACATTTCGCAGTTGGGTCTGAGGAAATCGTGGGGAGTGTTTGGGGGGGTGTGGATGTCTGTTGAACAGCACAAAACGATTTTCCCAACACTCGAGTATTTCATAAGACTCAATGCACAGAGCTAATGGTTGTTGCGAGTGCCACAATCTATGTTGAAAGTCGCTACATTCTGGAGATAACATGCAGTCCCGAAAATGAAGAATATACCCACCCAAAATGAAATGCGAAGCTTTAATTTTTCCTTCCCAGCCAGAGGAATGTAGAGACTCCTTAAAGTAGCACTGTCTTGATTCCAAAGGGGTGATCATGGATCTTAAGTAGGGGTGTAAAGGACAGTTTTTACCCCGTTTTTCCCTTGTATGCTAAATGGCGTTCAACCCTTATTTCACGTGTAGCACAGGTCATATTTTATTTAGGTACTTTAGCTGAGGTACAAGACAATAAATTCCATGTTGCCATTTGGAGGATTATTTAATTTCTCGCCTCTGCTGAGAGAGGGGTGCTAGTGCTTGAGAAACCCTGGTCACGTTTCGCCTAAAGATTCTTGAGTGTTGACAAGTGTCTCCATAATTGTATATTCTCTCTGTGAAATACGGCACACCTTCTTCTTGGATCTTTTTACTTGAATCTTCCTTATGAGATATTGGTACACCATGCAAAATAAGGATGGTGCACGAATACTAAAAATGCGTTTAGTCTAACAATTTCTCAATTTCGGTTTTCCGTCCATTGGTTATGAACACATTGACAATTTGAGAATACTGATAAATTATCAACACATTGGTAAAGTAAAGATATAACATTAAGTTGCTCAAGTTCAATATGTAAGTTTATATTTTTTAAACTTGGAAAATATTTCTCGTTAACTTGAAAAAACGGTCGCAGTTCTAATTTTTAGATGGTAGGAATGGGCAGTTTCATGCATGCAGAGGATTTGAAAATATAAATGGAAATAAATATATACATAGTAAAAATTATTTTTATTTAAAAATTTTGAATGTTGGTCAGTAAATTACCCAGACTATACCTTTACAAAAATGTGTCTAATTTTTTATTATATTTAAAATTCAAGCTCCTTAGGGATAAAAAGTGCTGCTCTTTAAATTTCATTAAAATTCAATTATGCTTAAAAAATTCCTACCTACGTACCATAAGCTGCTTTAGACTTATATTTGTTTTTTTTAGACACTATTAGATGGGTCCTAAAGACAAATATAAGCTGGGTAAAATTGCCCCATCTTCTCTAAAACTTAAGTGCTAATTGCAAAAAAAAGTGAAAAATTTTGATCAGAATTTCAGTAAATTTTCCCAGTGAAATATAGAATTTATAAGTAGATAATTAAAAGGGAAGTAAACTTTATACTCAAATATAGTTAAATATTCTTGGCAGAATGGAAGTAAAAAGTTACAAGGCGTCCTTTCAGTAAGAAAAAGCATTTTAGATTTCGATTTAATTTTATTTTCAGGACTTTCAGATTTCCGATCATTTTACTGCTTGAAATCAATGAAAGAGCAGTTAAACAATCTGCTTTTTTCCAACTGGTCACCGCTCTTGAGTTTAAATGGTAAGTAATGGAAAACTGCCCTAGTTATTCCAATCCCAAAGATATCGAACCCCACTTTACCTTCGGACTTCAGACCTATTAGTCTACTATCATCTCTTTCGAAAGCTTTCGAGTTTCTCTTACATGAACAAATCTCCCTTTATTTGTCCGATAATAACTTATTCTGCGCCAACCAGTCGGGTTTCCGCAGTGGGCACAGCACTATGTCTGCCCTTCTCCGAATAAATCATGATCTGGCGGCTGCTATTGATCGCAACCACTTTGTGGTATTGGTATTGCTAGACTTTACCAAAGCTTTCGATAGCCTGCCTCACGATCTGATTTGTTTCAAACTTTTTAATCTTTTTAATTTTTCTTCATCTGCGGTTTCTCTCATCCAGTCCTACTTCAACGGTCGCTCCCAAGTTGTCAGGCACTCTGATAAAATATCTTCTTCTGCTTCTTTAACTAAGGGAATTGGCCAGGGATCTATCCTTGGTCCTCTGATGTTTTCACTATTTATAAACGACCTTCCGTCTGTCTTGCATGGTTGTTCATATCATCTGTATGCGGATGACTTGCAGATATACGTGGAGGGCGATCCTTTACACCCTTATTCAGCTTTTCAGCTCATGAATGAGAATTTATCCAAGATCGAGCACTGGTCGTCCACTAATGGACTTCTCCTAAATCCAAATAAGTCGCAGGCCCTCATAATTTCCAAAAGATCATTAAACTTTCCTTCGTTTCCCCTTTTCCTACACGGAGAAATTATTCCGTATGCAGATCAGGTGAAAAACCTTGGTATAGTTTTTAACAAAACTTTATCTTGGTCTGATCATGCAACCTCAATTTGTCGAAAAATTAACTACTGTTTGTATACCCTCCGACGCTACCGGGACATCACACCTTATGACACACGCCTGCTCCTCTCACGAGCGCTACTTCAACCCATTTTCTCATATGGAGCTGAGCTCTTTTTTTTAGCAGATGGTGAGACGATGCATCGTTTGACAGTAGCCTTCAATAACTGTGTAAGGTATATCTGCGCTCTAGGCCCCCGTGATCACATTAGCCCGCATAGGGACGTTTTTGTTGGATGCGACCTACCATCCTTCCTTCAGATGCGTGCCCTTATTTTTCTTAATCGTCTCGTCTCTGCTGGAACTCCGGAATACTTGGCCTCTCTTTTGACGAGGGGGGGTTCGGCCAGGGTTCAGGGATTCATTGTGCCTAAAGCAGAGCGGGAAACCTTTTACCGCACTCTTTTTGTTAAAGGAGTAGCTTTGTACAACGCACTTCCCCGTGAGGCTCGTGACTCTCGCTTGGGAATTCAAAGGCATTTCCAGGCTGGGTTTCTCTAATATCTTTGCTTTTTTCATCATTTCTTCCTCAAATTTAGTATTGACGCATTTTTTTTTCCTCACATTCTTTTTTTTTCTTTTCTTTTTGCCTGCCACGTAATTGTAAGAGGATTGTAACCTATTTCGTGGTTTTTCAATAAACTTAAACTTAAACTTAAACTTAAACTTAATAACGACTACCGGTCTTCGTTGACTCCAAATAAAAATACATTATCTCCATGCGTTTTTTTCTTTCTTTCTTTTCTCCTCAATCCCGTCATCCTCTTCAAAACCGTGTTTTTTTCTTCTTAGTTTTTCTCAAAATTGACCCAAGCTTTTCGAATGATTTTCGGATATGTTTTAGAGGTAATCCAGATGAACATTTGTCCATATATGTCCAGAACAGACATATATGGCCGGAAATTAGCTGAGATTCTTTGCAATCTCAGCTTTTGTAGGGACAGGCAAAAATTGACCTCGTCAGATCGGGCCCAAATTTTGGATCTACGCGTTTTGGCACTCATAGATCACTAATATCATATGCGCTAAAAATCGATTTTCGTATACGACCCGTATTTGTTCTTTGGCCCGTAACCGCTTCTGGAGAGAGAACGGAGAGAGATATCGACAAGCGGTTCTCGGCAAAGGCTAAATGCCTTTAGGCCGCTAGAAGTTGGTGATGTCAGAACCACCGCCAACTCCCCTTCCACTATTTTGGAATACCCCGAAATTTTGTTTTCTCAATAACTTTGCCCCTATGGCGTTGATCGATCTCCAATTTTAGTATGTTATAGCTGAGCCTAAGAGCTTTCGATTAAAAAAAACTTAAGCCCCCCGACCACCCTGACCCGAGTTATAAGTGGTCAAGAATTCATTTTTTAATTAGTTATATCTCCGGTTCTAATTGTCAGAATTGGAAAGCCCTCGTGGAGTACTACAAATCCACTGTCACAGCAACTTCATTCGATTTAATCGAAGGTCCGATTAATCGGAAAATCGATTTTCGAAAATTCGATTTCGAATATTTCGAAAACTACACGATGCTGCTTTAAATTTTAGTATATTGTAGCTGGGGTCGAGACCTTTCCAATGGTATTTTGTTTATATACTGAACAATGTTACGAAATTACTGCCTAATTTATTGCAATCTATATAATTCCCAATTTCGAACTTGCAATTTTTTTATTTTATGAGATTTATAACTGAATTTTCTCTATTACACTCATGTTCTAATTCAGAGATGTGCAGAAACCGTTGAAACCGAATAAACGTCAAAATAAGTTTGTTCTGTTAGCGTTTTGACCATTGATGTACATGTTTCTTTTGACGTTTATTTGGTTTCAACGGTTCTTGCACGCCTCTGTTCTAAATGGTTAATTCCGCCTTTATCTGTCTAAAGAGAATTTGTGAAAAACATTTCTTAAGCAGTATATTCTGCTTTCTGACTAATTATAACTTAATTGATGAACCTAAAAAGTACTTTAATACGAAATTAATTTTATTAACCTTAAATTTTCAGAGAGGAAGTCAATCTGCCCCAAACGTCAATGGGCAAAACTTTCGTATTACTAATATCCATTCATTCTATAAAACAGGTTTAATTATTTTATTTTAATATTTATTTTATTTTAAATAGAATTAAAGTCTTCTTTAAAAAGTCTTTAAGTTGCCCTATTTGTTCAAGGACTTAGCGTTTCACAAACTGGCCGAGTTATTATACTTCTTGGCCCCTAAAGACAAGGGACTGGGAGAAAGGGTTGTCTCATTTGCTATTGTGACATGATTTTGGGTGAGAGATACACGAGTTAATATTCGTCACATCTTCCAAGGAGACTACATGTTGTTGGCCTAATTGGTAGATTTATGACTCTCACGGGAATGTCTTCTCCATGCAAAGAGTCCTCCAACCCAGGTTCCCTCCGCAAGGGTGCTAAAAGTAAAGCCATTGACTTGTGCATGCGATGTTTGATATGGAGGTGATATTGAATATTCGGCTTGTGTGTATTTGCAAAAAGTAAACACAAATCAATAATTAAAGTTGCACGGACAATGAACTTGAAGAAAGTTTTGGCGGAAAAGTGCAAAACTCCAGTTCGAAAACTCCTTTAGGAGTCCAAAGTCGGGAAGAAAAGTTTTATTTCGAAAATTTTCCCCAGTCTCAAGTAAAGAAGATATTTAACTTACTTTTCATATTATAAATCTCTTGCTGTGACTTTGTCGTGTTTCAAGAGGAAGGGGGGGGGGAGGATGGGAAAAGTTGTGGCCAGAGGAAGATGTCGCGCGACCGAAAAAAAAGTGTAGACAAAACTCTTCCTCATTCCATCATTTGTCCTGGGGAAAGTCCAGTGAACTTATTGTGTTGATATATTTATCTTTATTCGGCATTAAGGCGGGTGAAAAGTACTTTTTCTAAACTTTCTCAAAATGGTGCAACTTTCGGTAAAATATATTTTACACTTTCCCATTCAAAAATTTGGCCAAAGTCAACCAAAAGTTGTACATAATTTAAAATGGTAAAAGTTATGAAATCCATCGACCATCGCGGAAAACTTTTGAGACTTTCCCAAATGCTTTATATATAATCTACAGGCGTCATTTACTAATTTCCAAACCCCCCCTGCCTTAAAAAACTTTCTTCTTCTCAGAATACATCGATTTTTTCAGGAAAATTATTTTCCACACGATATTTTTCTATTTTACAAAAAAAAAACATTTTTAGACAAATTTTCAAGATCAATTTTGTGCTTATGTTGAACAAAATTTCTGGTAAAAATCAGGAAAATCGAGAAAAGGAACATGAACATATTTCTCTGAATTTTTCTTTTTATATGGATGAGACCAGGAAAAAAAAGCACATTGAGAAATGAGTCGACGCGATAGGTGAATCTTGGGAAAATGGGGCGGAACATTTCCACCCATTTCCGCTTCGGTTGGGCGGTATATAGCTTGACTGGAAAAAAGAGCTTTCTTTTTCTTGTATTCATTTGTTCACATTGGTAACACCAATGAAAAATGAGCGAACAGCCAAATGGAAGGGAAAGCAGGGAAAAGAGCTTTCCTCCCTGACTTCTATGGGAGAGTGTGATAAAATGCTCCAAATAAAAGCTTTCGATTTTTCTAAAAAAAAACTTTTCCACTGCTCCACACTAAAAGTGATTTTTTTCGCGGTAAATGAATTGCAGAGAAATTTGGATCTGATCCCAAAAACAAATATTCGTTGAATTTCGGTTGAGTGTTATTTTTGAATCAATTTTTGTATTATTGAAATAAAAACTGATGTATTATTGAAATTGAAAACTTTGATTACCGTCCACCGTTCAAGAATTTATTCAGAACAGTCTAATGATTCTCGGGCTATTATGAGATAAAGGCCAAAAGGTGAGAAATAGCGAATTAGTATCTTAATAAACCCCCATATAGTTTGATATACTGCAAAAATATTTTCGGACTGCTCAAAAATTCGTAATCGGTTATTTATAGGTTCTAAAAATTTCTCAAACGAAGATTTCGTCTATAAAGACCTTTACCTTTTCTTTTAAAGTACTAAATCGTTTCTGCTAATACCCTCAAAAAGTCAATGTAATGTCCTGAACATATGTACTTACGACTAAAGTCCAGAGACGACTAAACTCGTTCATAGCCAAGTCAGTTCCTGACACACTACAAACGAGGCTTAACATTTTCTGGCACTCACAAAACATAACTTTCGTGGGTTTTTATGCAGATATTTCTACTGAAATGCACTAGTAGTCCTTTAAAAATGAAAATACTTTTAAATTTACTTCACGATTCACGTATAACAACAAGAATTATTCACTAGAATCGCCAAAATTGGCTTAAGTCGCGAGTTAGCTTCCACCTCACAAATAATTGTAATTAACAATAATTATTGGACGTGTACTGAAACGAAAAGTGAGATTTACAAATCTTTAAATCCCGTAATAAGCTTAGGTGTCTTTACCCATGGATGACTGTCTTATATTTTACTAAACGCAAATTGAGCTAGTTTGGACTTGGTTAAAGAATTTTATTTACTGCAGTCCTTCAATAACGTAGAAAAAACAATTAGATGAAGAACTGGCGCGATATGTATCGTTAGAAGACTCTCCGGTGATGTCCAGTGGATTTGAAGTCACTTCACAAAGAAAAACACTCCTCCAATCTTGCCCAGAGCTTTCGGTCCTGGATATGGACCTTCTTCTTCTTGAGCTACATTTTCATCCATGTACAACTTTTCTCTAAAATTATTTTTTTTACCTCGAAATTGAGGTTCAAACGAAAATCGAGCACTTAGCCAAATAGAGAAAATCTTTACTATTTCACACATTTTGACTTTTTCTTTTTAAATTTAGAAAAGTCGGGATTTTACTCTAGGATGTAGAACAGATTGCTCTCAACTACACCCCTTTGCTCAGCCAAAAGGATAGATCATCCGACAGGTTAACGGCCAAAGCAGTGAGATGTTTTGGTTAAGGCCACTCTCAAGACCCCATGCATCACTCGCCCCTACTTCATTTTCATTTACCCCAAAGACTTCATACCCGTTTAACTACGCCAAAGGACCCGACGATCCCGTATTCTGGAATTGGGTAGAGAGGTCTTTGGTTAAAGAGTTACCACCAAGAAGTACCATAAAAACCCGATAGGATATTCCGGCTAGGATATTATTTAGTGTCACTAAATAATAAACAACGATATGATACGAGATTCATATCTGATGGCCTGGACCCACTTACGACTTAAGCCGAGATACCTCTTAGCGTATTTATAAACAAAATATTTGACAAAAATTCCCAACAGTTTCCCACTAACTAAGCCATAACTCGGCATAAACCAAGGAACTGATTAGTCAAAAACTGATGGAAATGTTTTCTGATCTTTATTTTGACTATAATTACGTTAAGCCTTTTCTCAGCTTATGTCGTAAGTGTGTCTAGGCTCTAGGGCATAAGGTTTAGTCATATGTTTTCACTTGTCTAAATTTTTATCGACCAAAACTTTTTTAAATGTGACTTCGGATTAGATTACATGGTACTTCGGCACATGGTTTCTCATGGCTTCTACACACTATAGAAAACCTATGTCCATAATTCACAGTTTTTCTACATTAACCATACGCAATTTTCTGCAATGCGGACTTTAGTGTGTATAGGCCATTAGGCTATAGAAAGAAACAGTGAAATTGATTGTTATCTCAGACTTTTATACTAACGGGAACTAGGTTATACCTCCAGTCTAAAGACCGCTTAATACGTGAAAGTTCTCTAAAATTATTTTGAAAGAAAATCATCAAAATCGGTTCGGGCATTGCACCCACAAATTCATAATTTTTATGTTTCAGTTATCTGTAGATATATAGTCTGATTTTATATAACAGGTAAAAGCAAAAAAATCTATCTTTATTATAATTTATTTCTTTTTTTAAAGTCACATTAGTAATTGCAATTTATTTTAAGAAACTTAGTTGAATTTATTTTTTCCCGCAGTATCATAAGGAACAAATTATTAAAATCCCTTAAATTCAATTAAGCTTTCCAAAAGAATAGCAAAAGATATTTTTTCTGATAATTGCATTAGTTTCTGAGCTACCCTTCTTGAAAAATCCACCCCTTTCGCTTAAGATGATGCGATAGATCCCTTCTTTAAAGTGATATGTTTACACAGTGAAAAAAGAATCACTTGAATGTTCTGTAGACATTGTGAAAGGACTCAAGCTATCTTCCCGCTAATGACGTCACGTTTTCTAATCCAATTTGTGGTCCATGCCAGTGACTTCTCACCCCGCTATTGAATTCAGCATGCATACCTTTGGTGAACCCCTCTGATTTCAGTTCTTGCCTTTATCCCCCGCACCTGAGGATTTTTACAGGGTTTCTTTGAGGAGCAATGGACGAGGCGTATTTGGAGGCTGATGAGGAGTCTCATTTGTGTGCAGGTCACACGTAAAGCACCTCTTTCAGATACTGTTGATCTTGTCATTAAAGTCAATGGTTGAATTTTGCAATAAAGCGCACCTCTTTAGTTTTAGGGCCACACAAAAGAGACACCGATTGAGACAGTAAATTCTTGGGGTTTTGAACTGAGGGGTATGAGAAATCCCAGAGACTGATTTCCATGCCATATAGCATTCATGCCAGAAGAGCCACAATTGTCCAAAAAGTATTTCATTGTAGAGGAGCCTTGGAGTAGACATAGAGTAATGAAGTTCGACACTTTTCGGGATTGGATGGTGCAAACTTTTGCGGTTCCATCGTCACAATATTGCACCCATGTGTGAAATTTTCCGTAGCAGAGAATGATGTATTGCAGATTACCCAGCGCCGTGTGCACAATAAATGAACTTTCTTGCCATCTCCCGAAAATTCCCAGATGTCGCTCCACTGAGAGCTCTGGACATCTGTGAAGTGGTCGCTCTGCGGATGACGATGAATTTGCCCATGCTAGTGGGATATTGTTTGACTGGATACCAACTTTTGCCACACTCAACCCCCATCCACCGGGCATTCCGCTAGGGCTTTTGCCACTGTCGTCCCAAATAATTGTAAATTACAAATAGATTTTGTTCAACATCTGAGTGTGGTGTGTCCTTTGTACAAATATGAATGCCCAAATAAAATGGAAATTTATGGTTGTGTGGCTTTTGGGTGCCAATGACGACACAAAAGCCCTCTCCATGGTATAGTAGGGAACCTTAGCGCTTTTTCATGCAGTCCTTTTGAAATCTACCGAAAACCACCATTACTTCTTTGTGTAAAGCTCGGATTGGAGAATTGAGTGCACATGCTGGTGATTTTGGTAATTGTGGTTCATGCGATTCGGTGATTTGTGGAAAGTTCCTTTAGGTTTGATGCGTTAAACCGTGAAACGGTAACTTAAATGATTTATTTCGAGAGCCCTTGTCGATCGACGTTCTGTGAGAATGTCTATCGAATTGTTGTAACAACCAAAACGATATATTTAACAATAACGTTTCTGATTTGAGAACTCTCTCCGCTAGAAATTTATACTGTACCGATTCGAAGGTACATCAAGGAGAACTTACCTAAAAACCCGTTGGAAATTTGAACCTGAAAACCAACGAGTTGAGAAAAAGATGTGTTCCCGAAAAGGATATATATTTTAATGAAATTGAAATCCAAACATTCTGCCATTTTAAAATTCCACAAAACTTCTTTAAAAAAAAACAAAGAGTTTTTAAATCATAGTTTACGCACTGTTGTTCGCGTTGTTAAAGATTGAAGTGTCAAAAACGGTCAAGAATACTGAAAACTCGAAATGAAGAAAATTCAGCGCTAAAGCAGCTGTGGAAATTTCATTTGAGACATCTGATCGATTTTCGATTAAGGGCCTTGACAGACTTGAGGATTAGCTGAGAGACGACTTAGCGTAATTCTATCCGATTAATGGTTATACCGTTATACCGCATTTCTATAATTTTCCACTAAGCCGGCTCTCGGCTTAAGTTGTAAGTGTGGCTTGGGCATAGGGTAAATGTGTCAAATTTTGGCATAGTTGCATGTAAGCGTCAAAGTCTCAAGTTTGAAATGTAATATTTTTAATACGAATTGATTTTTTTATTCCTTCTTCTTATGGAGCGTTGTTTGGAACCTTCTAGACTGTTTATCGTCTTTATTTACTTTAAAATCATTCTTAATACATTTTAAATTGAATAAAAATGTAAACATAGCTTTGGTGTCCTATTTCGGCCACCTTCATTCTCATAGTCTCTTGCCCTTCGGGAATTCTTTTAATCTCTTTTTCACGTCTTCTAGTTTGTCAAAGCTACATTTTTTGTTATTCTTTAGCATTGTATAATTTCTAAAGTATGTATCAACTACAAATTTATAGAAATTCAAGGAACAAAAAAGGTGGCCGGAATTGCAAGCTGGCCGGAATTTGGCACACTTACCCTAAGTATGGTTCGGCAATTTAGGTCCGATTCTAAATTACCCTATTGTATCCTACAGAACTTTATTCAGCAACGTTTGCAGTAATCACTTATCGGTTTTTTCGGAACTTTAAAAAAAAAATGATTTTTTTCTGACACTTTAGAGGAAAAAAAACTTCAGAAGGGTCTAGGAATTTTCTTTGGGATACTTGTCTTCAAATTATCCTTAAAAAGGTTAACGAATAATCGAAGAAATATGTCTCTGTTATGGAAGAAGCTGAAGCCGTTGACATGTAAATTCCAACAGAGATTTCATAAGGTTTGAAGGATTGAGAAAGAATGAGCACATCTTAAGACAACTACTACCTTTCAGTATCCAGTTACATTTTCTAAATACCTCAGTCAATATGTTCTATTCTTGAAATTATAAAATTGCACTAAAATCTCAGCGAACTTAGGAGCGCTTCAGAAGGGAATTTGCATAGTAACGTTTCTAACATCCAGGATTTTCATAAACGTATCTCGTTTATTAGGAACAGGTTTATAGTCAGTACTTCTGAGATTTATTTCAAAAACTTGGATGTGTCATACGGAAACTGACCTAATTCGTATTATCTAGTTTCGATCTTTACTTATTTTTCAGTATATTTCAGCAAGGTCCTGAAAATGGTTTGGTTTTCATATTTAATCCTTCAATCTGAACATTAATTCTAACATTTTAGAGTTCGAGATCGAATACTTCCCCAATCGTGTCAATCTCCTAAACCTAAACATTCCAAAATCTTTAAGTGCATAAGCGCATTAAACCCTAAAGTGTAGGATCAAATAAGCAGGGTTGATGGCTTGCAAGCATTTCAGATGCGAAACAGTGAAAACAGTGCAATCCTACTTACCCCTGTTAATACTGCCCGGTGAGAAAGACGGTGGTCCAGCCCTTTCGGCCTCAACACCTGCTGGAACTGCCGTATTCGGAGACACTCCAACCAAGCCAGGACTGCTAGTGCTACTAACTGCAGCCACTGACACAACACCTTCCCTTGCGATATCCTGCATTACAGATGCCGCCCTGGACCCAACTCCAGCTGGCTGTAGGATCGTATATTGCTTAGAATCTGGTGATCCTACGGACTTTGTTGAGTCTTCTTCTTTCTTTATCTTCTCTTCCACAAAGGTGGGTATGTGTTCCTGATGGAGGATAGGCTGTGGCTCTACGGGGTACCCTACGAAAGTGGCTTCGGCCGGAAAGGGTCCGAGGGCAATGGGTGCCATTGTGCCATTCTTTCGGATCATATCACTGGTTGCCGACGGTGGCTTAAATGCAGAAGCCGAACCGTAAGACCCTTTGATTTGCTGTACTGAATATGAATTGCGTACCTTGCTTTGTCGCTCATCTTTGTCACCTTCTGACATGTCGATCTCCAAGTCATTGGACGAGTCATCGACAAGCTCATTGAAGTCTGGGGATGGGTAGTATTTGTCCCTAGTCTTTCCATCTCCTGCTTCATCTCTGGCCATTCGACGTCTAGCCGCCTGAATCTGGTCTGCTTTCTTATCTCTCAATGTGATGACATCTTTGAGATTTCCACCGTGGGAATCAACGTGATTGGCAGGTGGGAGAGGTGCCGTAGGGGATAATTTGTGATCTTGATGGTTCTCCTCAAAGAGATTTTGGAACGCCGGGGGATTCTCATCCTGATCATTCATTCGATAGGGATTTCTCTGTGAATCTGGCCAACTACCCGAGAGACTCTTGAGGGCGGCCTGGGTCTCCCGTATGAGCGTCTCATCATCCTGATCTTCAGAATTTTGCTTCTGGAGCCCACGCAAAGGTACTTGCTGTGATATTCCTAATGCCCTCTTCTTCTGAGCAAATGATTGACGCTCCTCTTCTTCACGACTTGGACGCTTCTTGCGTTTACCATTGTCACCACAATCAATTTCATTTTTCACCGACGGCTCATGATATTCCTCTTTCAATGCAATATTTCGCTTTGCTAGAGCCATATTTGTTTTCATTGCTGTACACGGGATATTTATTAGCTTTTGAGGAGATGATCAATCATCTGCAAAAAAAGTGGCAAAAGAACAACAATTAGTCCTTTCTAATGTATCTTCAAAGCCACTCCAAGAGTCACTCATTGCGCCAAAGAACCCAAAATCTCTGATTTGAAATTAAAAAAATGACTATAGGTTCTCTCAAGAGGTAAAGCCCTAATTAGCCGAAGACTGTCGAAACGTTGATTCAAACAAAATAATTCAGTAAAAGCCTCGAGGGTGAAACTACGTAAAATGACCCAAATTGATTAAGGTTCATATGTCAGGGTATCCCGAATGAAGGGGAACATCCCAGGAAAATACTTAACAGGTGCAATTGAAAGACAATTTGTGCGTCAATTGGAGCAAGGGTCAGAGGTTACAACCCAATTGGGCTGAGTGATGAAAGACAAATCGAAGTACTACATAAATGAATGGAACCACTATCGTCCTGTCTTGCCAGATCTTCTGGTAAAGGGTGAGGTGATGGTAAATTAGGGGATGTGAGTACTGTAAAATTGAAAAGGGGTTCCAGTGGGTGGCGATATCCATTAGTGCGTGTATGTTTTGTTTGGATCCAAGTGAGAGTGAAAGGGTTAAGGAGGTCACAAACCTACTATTTGTGTTGAATCGTAAATTTGGGGTGCACAGTTATTGATATTAAAAATTTATCGTACTCTTAAGTATCACTAATGGATGGTGTTTTCACAGTGTAGGTTGAAATTCTAAGAGAATATCAAATCAAAAACACTTTTTTAAGATTTCTTTTGAATATCTTGAATGCTTGGATTTAATTATTTTTTAATGCTGATCGAAATAGTATTTATGTCACTGTAAATAGGAAAATGTATTTATAAAATATTTATATAGGTGCTCTTAATATTAGCTTAAAACATGCATATTATATATTTTGAATTTATTATTTAAATAAAATGTGCTTATAGTTGCAATGGTCTCTAGAATATGAACTACAAGTTTCAGGATGAGGATTTCTTCATGTGCCTTAAGACTATCATTGGAGAAGATTAGAAAGTCTTGACAGAAGTTCACAAACAACCACTGAAAGTCGACGAAGAGAATTTATATTCAATTATTAATGTTTCTGTTCAAAATTTTAGCATAAAAAAGCTTCTACACTATAGTGAACTATTATCCTACCATTTTTATCATATTTGACCAAACTTTAGAAGAATTGCAAACTCTTAGCCGTATTAGATGGGATTTGAGAGAATGATTCTATGCAGGAAGGAGTTAAAGCAGTAAAATGTCGTCAAGCAAATATGAATCAATATTATTCGATTGGTATTTAGGATGGGTCTTTCTAAATCAATCTTATAAAATTTTATGTGTTGTTTGTCTTCGAAAAAACGACCTGCCTTATAGTTTGCCTACATTGACTACGACCTCATTAAAAGCATGGTATTAAAAGGATATTGGAGATAAACCCTGAGATACACCAAATGCAAAATGATTTGAATGCTGGATAAGGGTTAATATAATATGGCAAAATATTACAAAATATGTACCTAGAGATTTTATTTTTGTACAATCTCGATGACTTGAAAAACCTACACAGAAAAATATATTTCGTAAAATTGTTCGTAAATTTTTGTATATTCTAATTGAAGACTTCCGAAATGTTCGTATAACTCACAAACAAGTTCGTAAAAGTTTGTATTTTTTCACAAACATTACTCGAAAGATGACCATTTGATAAACATTTACAAACATTTGTTCATAAACACAAAAAGTTCGTAAAATTTTGTCATTTGTTCGTAAATTTTTATCAGTGCAACAAAAATATATGGACAAATGTTTGTAAAAGTACAAAACATGCTCGTCAAGTGATTATGTTACGAACAATATTTGTGAAAAAAGTACAAACTTTTACGAACTTGTTTGTAGGTTGTAGGATTTACGAACATTTCGTAAGTTTCTAATAGGAATTCACAAACATTTACGAACAATTTTACGAAAGTTTTTTTTTTCTGTGTAGTAAGTTTATTCTTCTATAACTTTGTCACAGACGAATTATTTCTATTCTAAATCGAAATGCACTTTAGAAATAGTGTTTTAAAAGCAGATTATAAAAATACCTCTTCGTTGTGGTTTACGAAAGGTGGAAAAGGCAAACTTTAGACGATGTGGGTTAGTTATAAAGTATATGACAATTAATCAAGATTTTTACCATTTTTTTCTTGACTATAATTTTTCAGTTTAAATAAACAAATTTATGGATGGAAAAGTGTCGGGCATATCCAACAACGAACTATGGATTCGTATTCCGAGGTTCCAAAAACTCTATAAATTACGAAAACTTGGTTGATTAAAGTTAAGACCGCCTCTTAAGAAAATGTTTTTTTTAATTAGTCACAAATTTATTTATTTTTTTTAAATTTAGACTGTCTTTTGTACTTGTTCCTTAAATCGTTTAAGGAGGATGAAGGTTATCTGTGCTAAGAATTTGAATCTTTGTGTCTTCTTGAAAAGTATCTAATTTAAAGTATCTAGTAAAAGTATCTAAAAGTATTAAGTTGCTATCCTTTGTTCCATATCTTCAGTTGGATCAGCAACTGTGTTAACTGCATATGCTTTGTGTTTGCATCCATTGTCAATGCTGCGCAATGATGCGTGCATTACATCGAATACTCACACAAAGCAAATACAGTTAATACTAACACAGATATTGATCCAACCGACGATATATATCTGTTTGATATAGATCATTTGACTAAACGATTAAAGATCAAAGGATTAACGATGAATCTACGGAGTAAATTTTGCGGGAATGAAGAAGGTCTATATCCGGACCGAAAGCTATGGGCACGATTACAAAGGTGTTTTAGTCTTGAAGTGAAAAAAAATCTCACGGAATCTTTCAAATCAACTCATCACACCAGTTCCTTACCCATAAGCAAATTTTACCGTTCATCTTTGACAAAATTTTCGGATCTATCAACAAATTCGGGATACGTTTATGGGGTTACCCAGATACTCTCAGTTTTTAAAAATAATTTCTTCAAGTCCAAAATCAAATAAGTGCTATCGCTTTCTAACTGGAAATAAATCGGTATTTGTAATAATTATTAAAATGATTAAAATAATATGGCTTTGAAAGGTAGCCAAACTTTTCGGTTTTCGCGACCGGTCAGCCATTACGGGTTTTGTAGAAGGTGGCTAAGAATTTTGATCGTGGGACTTTAGACAGGATGCTCCCTATCATAGACCCTTGGAGACTAAGCCTTAGGGCCCAAATAGACTCAGGCTGATCGTTGAGAATATTTAGCCTGTAAAATTTCACAGTAAAGATTTATCCGAAACTGTCATACACTGAGGGCTTAGGATCATTGACTAGTCATTTACATAAATTACCTTTATCTAATCCTTTACTGTCAAATTTTACAGGCTAAATATTCTCGAGGATCAGCCTGAGTCTATGTGGGCCGTTACGAATTGTTTGAAATCATTTGTTAGTTTATTTATTGTTCGCGGTGCAAGTGAAATACAACAGAAGTCAAGGCTAGAATTCGGTCGAATTGTTATTTCTGTAATTTTTCTATCCAGTCAAGGTTTAATGCCCTAGTAAAAATCGCATCCATGATCGCAACGTTATGTTGGTTGAAAAAGAAAAAAAAACGTCTCTAAATAATTCATTTTATATAGAGGGGTCCCAAAGATCAGAACTTGGTATCTCTTACCGTTTGATTTGTATTACATTCTCTTTGACTTCAAGCAAAATTGCATTACAGAAACAAGGAGGATTACCGCTTAGACTTCTATCATATCTAATCCAAATTTTCCCAGTACTTATTTTTAAATTATATAGCACTTGTAATATCTTTAAGAAAAACTACCTTCGAGATTGAATGAGTAATCTGAAACACTGCCTTAATTAGTGCCTGTCGTTTGAAGATTCAATGATTATGAAGTGGATTTGTGAGTTGATGATGTGATTTTGCATACAAAGGGAGAGGATTTAAGTCTTTCGCAATGTGAGTGTAAATTTTTGACGACGTAGGGTGGTAACTTTGAGGGTTGGAAACAGCTGAGATGATGGTGCGAATAACTGGTTAGTAGTCACATTCTCAAACGTGAAGAGTGATGATCAACTTATTTTGCATGTTTTGCTCCTTGTTATTCTCCTATGAAATTTATTCATTCCCCCAAGGTTTGCGGGGGTGGAGAAGTTGGATGGCGAGGATGAGCTTTAGAGACATTGACGCAGGGCTTTTTTCATGATAAAGAGATGGGCGGGTTGCAGAGATACTCATGTGTTATGTTACGTCGGGAAGCTTCCGTCAACAGCAATATATTTATCAGGCGACTTTTCACCATGTCTTGTGCTTTCCATTATTACCTGGTTCTTGTGGTGACGAAGTGGAGTGATGACGATGTTCTCCATGGGGAGGAAGTTGGATTTGGATGGAGAGATTGCCATACAAAAAGGGGTGACTGTGCAACTACATCAATCAACAAGAGCGTCAGCCATCCCCGTAAACAATCCTTTTTCCTTACCCATGCACATTTTACTCCCACGAGATGATCCAACATCATTTTCAAACTCATACCCCGAAAAAATTCTCAATATTCCAGGAGAATTACATCATCCCCTCATCTGGATCCACTGAATCCGTACAAACAGTGCCTCTCCAATATTTTCCTAAAATCGCCGGGTGGTTTTGCAGACGTCCAGATTAATTTCGTGATTAAATTTCATGAAGCTCCTGAAGAGATACAACGCGTACAACAATCAACCACATACCTCTTTTGCCCATCTCTCAGCTGGTGAATGGCTTGTTGAGGAAATTTATGGCATTTGGTTGAGACAATGAGGAAGAAGATTCTTATAAGCACCAAGGGATACTCTCCATCAAGTGCTTGGTGTTATGAGGGATCCACAAGCATGAACGATAGATACAATTTGGCACAATAATTACCCAATATTGCTCAATAATCCAATAATATTCTTCCAAGGTGCGCTTCCAACAAAGAAAATTTCCTTCTAAGACCTTCAGCGGTAATTTATTGAATTATTTTCCAATGCAATTAACCATTTAGCACACGTTACAATTGAGGATGACACATTGAGAGAACATTAAAGAGTGCAAGTAACTGATGCCAGAAATAATTTGAACAATTGTGGTGATTTTATCATTAAATCAATTGTTTGCATTATTCCTTGTTGGTATCTTTCCACTCAATATTTGGTGGAAGATTAAATAATTAAAAATTAATATATTTTTGCTCATTTACTGTGCAAGGTATAGAAAGAAAATTCCGTTGAATGAGTTTTAGTGCCTGTGTTGATATACAAAAGACTAACTAATTACATTATCCTTATGATAAATTGCAAGCGATTTTCCATCCCCTCGACGAACCGCTTATTAAATATTTATAATATCCCATTTTCATCTTTTCCCCCTATATGCCATCACCCCCACCTCCCCCCTCCCCAAACACATTGTCTTGTATATTTTGCCATACATTTGGGGATTCTTCTCAGCAACTCGTACATGCATTAATTTACCCTCTCAGGAAAATTTGTGTGCATAAATATCCAGGATGGGTAAATTCAGATGGTGGCGTTGCACTGATTTCCCAGCTTTGCACACGCTATACTATATAGGAAAATGTATGAAGATTTATTTGTACATCCTCGAATATTTATAAGATGTTCACTTAATTTTTCCATGAGCAAATTCTCACCACTATCACCGTCAAATTGAAAGACACTTTGAATATTTCATGTTAGACTTTCAGCAAGGATTTTGCGATGGGAAAAGACACCATCAGCAGCCATATGCCAATATAGTGACAATCTTCTCAATATCCTCCTTCATCCTTCAACTGACCGATTCCCGTACCGTATTTATTTGCCATGTCTCAATTCAATTCCAGAAAAGGTCTCCTATATTTTATTTACCGAATCAATCTCAATAGATAAACGAGTGGGAATATACAATAAAAAAAACCAATCGAAAGAAGACAGTTTCTTTCCGGAGGATTTTCAGCTGAACTCTCCGTTTGCGGAATATCAAGAGGGAAAGGAATTAATTACTATACTGCTATTGATTTTGAGGAATCCAACAGCTTTTTTTGCCAAATTACTCAATTCATGAGGGTCAGATCAACATTTTTTCAAACATCAATCCACCCTCAGAAGTTGGAAAACTGTATCAATACGTCTAAAGTGAATTATTTACAATTCAATAGCGCATTTTATTCCAGCACAGGGGGGTGGATAAATGCTCTGAAAATGTTATTTAACACAGAATTAGGAGAAAATAGTCAGTCTTTGAATATAGCATTTTTTCTTTTTTTTTCTTAAACTATTATTATTTTAATCAGATTAATAGAATACAACAAAATAGGATTAATAGTAAAGAAAAGATTATTATAATAGATTTTTAGACTATCCCCTATTCGGAATAAGTTTTTAAAATCCGAATAAGTTCGAAGCAGGTCTTAAAGATTATTTTCTGAAAGTGTCGCAGAATTATCACGAGTTAGTGTACACACTGAACATTATGCCCATATCACTACCTCTTAGTAAATTCCTAATTTTTATATCCAGGTTTTAAAAATTTTGAGATATAAGGGAAGAGCACCAGCGATCGGCAGCGTTCCTCAGATCGGATCGAAGGTCATTACCATATTGTTGCATCACTTCAAATGACTTTTTAAAAATTTATTAGGTACTTTTAGGTGTGATTCCTTCTAATTTACCATTTAACTCTTACAAGAATACAGTGCATTAGTTCAAATTTAATTTATACAGCCAACTTTCCGTGAGACACTTGATTAAATTCGTGACGATCGGAGGTACAACATACACAGTTGCAATTACATCTATTTTTTATTAATTTATTGTAAAAAATTAAAATTCAAATGCACAGATATATACAAATGGATCACTAATATTCTGATTAGCATACACAAAAATACCAAATAGTAGGGGAATGTAAGCATGGTTCGCACAGAGTGAACCTTCAAACGATCCAAATTTTGTCTTTGTTTGCAAAATAATTGAGCTTAATAATTATCTATCTTATGGCTAAGAAATAACGAACCAGCTCTTTGTCAACAAAGAGAAAATTTGCGTTGTTTGAAGGTTCACTCTGTGCGAACCATGCCAACTTTCCCCTATGTCTTTTAACATTCCGATCCGGGTTGCTCCTTATTTCTTTTTTGTTTTATTCTAAAAACTATTGAAACATTTTTTTCCAGTTCGTGATATTTTTATGTTTTTGTTTTAATTTTGTTAATTAATTTTTATTTTTCTAAAATATATTTTCCAAGACTTAAAAGCTCAATGAAGTGAAACGTGTTAATAAATGACTACAGACAAGATAATTTATAAAAATAATAACAATAGAAGATACTATTTTTCACTCAGGTTATCCTTTTGAGAGCCACAGACGTCAACAGAACTCATTTTAAACATTAACATTTTCCTAACATTACTCTTCGGTCATTTATAACCTAATTTTAGTGTGTATTCAAAGCTTTGTATTTTATAAGAAAAGTTTTATTTATGTTCAAATAATTCATACGTGATTACGAGTGATGAGTACGTGATTGTGTGATCGTCAATCACGTTTTAAGTTGAATTTATAGGTCAAGATTCCACCGTAAGCTTATTATCTAATTTTCAAGTTTCCACGCTTATTATATACTATACCAAGCCCTATAGTGCTTTGAGCTTGGGATTATATGGGTTATCTGGTGTAGCGACCTAAGGTTACCCTAGTTTCCAAATGTCTAGAATTTTTTAACAATAAGCGATTAAACATTGCCACTTAAGATTATCAGTTTGTTGCCCCAGGGCCCTGAGATTACGCCTTTATAGCATTATAATAAAGCGGTCTTCAGACTAGAAGTTTAGCTCAATTCCCGAAGGTCTCAGAATCTTTAATGGCAAACAATTTTATTGCTCTTTCAGAACCTAACAGGTTACTTGTCCTTAATAACCCAATCCTAAGTTAAATTTTCTAAAATATCTTGAAAGGTAAGAAATTATAACAGTTAAGCCATATGGCTAAGGCCGGCTTTAGACCTAAGGTTTAGTCCAGTTCTCGATTGCCTCGAAATTTGAAAAAGCAACCAATTTTATTGGATTTTCAAAATTTAATGGATCACTTGCCCATGATGACCAATCTTAAGTAATAATTTTCCAAAAAATCTTTTGATTGATAAGAAATTATAGAAGTTAAGCCATATGGCTAAGACTTAGGTCTGAAGCCCGTATAAGGCCCAGAACACAGAGCTCGATGATCCTGTTTCCGTATTTTGACCAAGACTGTCCCCTTAATCACATGAACACTCTTTTTTCAGTCCCACTCTATTGAGGGGAATCGACTCGCGAATTTTAAATCATAACCATTGCAATTATTCTAGAAGAACTGACTTCTACAAGTTAATCATATAATTAAATTTTAAATCGGAAAATCACTTTACATCCTAAGTTATGATTAGTAAATTAGTATTGAGTTGACATGACTTTATTGGAGTTCGTTCTAAGCTTCTGAGAATTAGTTTCCTAAATGATTCCAGATGGTAAGATAGACTGTACTAAAGCGGTATATCAGAACCGTAGATTTTATGATTGAACTTGACGAGAATTTTACATAATCTGTGGCTTTCAAAAGAGCCTTAAATAAAGGAAAATTACTTATTGTGCTCAAGGATGTAGAAGTATTGATTTTCAGTATTTGTGCATAAGAGCATAAGTACTTATTAACTCGTATCCTTCTGGCAATTTCTATAAATATATAGAAACTGTTTAATGTAGATAAAATACAGGTTTCTAACTACAAATACCTTCTAAGCCAAAATCGAATTTTATCTACTTTAACTATTTAGGAGGGATTAAGTATTAGGTTTACAGTAATAAAGACAGGCGGAAAAACAAGGTAGATAAAATCATAATAATAAAAAATATAATATTGGTATAGCGGAAGGCTTTCAGGCTTTGCATACACTCTGGCCTGGCTACAAACACTTGATATTTTCCCCATATTCGTTTGATGAATCTGACCTAACTATGGCAAATTTTGATAGCTAGTCTTAAGTCACAAATTTCCTGAAAAAAATGTCAGAACTATTAAAGGAATACGGGAAAAATATGAAGTGTTCGAAGCCTTCCCCTATACGAGAAGAAATACTAAAAACAATTTATAATATACAGGATACACAGATATTTAAAAATTGTTTCTTAGAACATATTACAAAATTTATTGAAGGTAAAAATAGAAAGATATTGAGTGGCTGAAAACATTTCTAATTTGAACTTGTAAATCAATCAGACTTTTAATTCTAAAATTCTTACTAGAAATTCTATGATTAATTTAATTTTTTATAACTCATTCAGGAATGTGTTTTAACAACAAACTTTCAGTTTTTTTTTAAATTTCATTTGAGGCGATGTTTATTTCCTTATTATTTATTATAATTTAATAATTTGCATAATGTTGCTCTTTTAAAGCACTTATCGATCAAAAAATATCTATCTATTTTCTAGGAAATAAAATCTAAAAATAGTGATTCATGATGATGATTTAAAACACGGATTATGACCTATGTTTGGATTTATTCACTTTTTTTTACACCGAAACGTCGTATGAAGTAAAAAGTGAATAAATCCAAACATATGTAGGTCATAATCCGTGTTTTAAATCATAATCAAGTACAACTAACTGACCGTACCATTCCGATAGTGATTCATTTTTTATTATTCTAAAATTCACTTAAATTGGTTGTATTTAGAATTTATGGGTATTCAGGAACAGTGTTAAACTTTTCAGTCTGATTTACCATAAAGAGACTATATATGAAGATCAGTACTTTAACTGATTTTCTCAAAAATATTCTACATATTATATTATCTGCTGTCTCTTCTATCATATCTTCAATCACTTTATTTTCAAAACTGAGCCTAGAATACCACGCAATATTGTTAGAAGCATTGAAATCAAATAAATAGCGAGCGGAAATAGAACGGAAATAGTGTATTTTTAACGGCGGCAAGATCAGAATATTATTTAGGACATAAATAATCAAACTTATTCTTTCGATTTTTGAGATCATATGCTTAAAAAGTTGACTTTGATAGTTTTTAAATAGAATTTTTCATATTTTACATTTTATCCATAATTCTTAAGAGTAAGCTTAATTAACAGCATCACTTCCCTGCCAGTTTCCCAAAAAGCGTTGTTAGTTTCACAAAATTAGTCGTAAAATTTAATTTGAAAAATTAAAAAAAAAACATATTCCACAATATTTTAACAATTTTGTAATTTAGTTTCCAAACTGAGCACAACAAGTATTTTCCCATGAAGACCGTGACTCCTGCCACTTGCTCTCCCCTTCATTCTCAATCACTTTTATATTTCTGTGGCTTTGGGCATAAAACACTCGCATTATCCACCCAAACTAAGCAAATAAATTGTGTCAACACGTCATCCGCGAAACATATTCATTCTACATGAGCCCGATCTACCCATTCACCCCATGAAAATCTCACTTGAACGTATTTATGTCATCATAAAGTGAGACGTGATAATTTTATTTTTTCACCGAAAAAACCTCAGCGGAATCCGTCGCGTTCCCATACAAAAGTCCCAGCGTTCGAACAATGTAGAATTTGCTGCTTTTTTGGGGTAGAATAGTCTAGGGGCAGGGTTTGGAGTCTTTTGCATGATGCGATTTGGGGTTGGAAGACAGGAAAAAAAAACGTTAAGGGGAGCATCAGGGAGTGATGTATGAATTTCCGAGCTGGCATGTGTGGAATAGGTGGGTGATTCTGTTAAATTGTGCATGAAATATCTCAAAAAAAAAGAAGCGTATGAGTGGCAGGTTTTTCCGCATATTTCAGAAGCTGTAGCAAAAAGTTGATCAATGGTTATTAATATGGGTTTTTTTTCGATGGATTTTTCAAGGATAATTGATAGTGGTTTAGTACGGTTGTACGTACTTCATACAACAATAAAGTGCAAGTTCATCCTTTGGATCAGTAGAAAGGTTATAAAGAGACACATTTCTCATGTTCAACAGCTTTTATTAACACTTAATTTATTTAATTGTATTAATTGATATACGAAAACTTAAACTTTGCAAGTTCACAAGAATGTTTTAAAAATTGAATTAGTAAATTCACCCAAATTGGATAGCGGAAAAATATAAAACATTTTAAAGGTTTTCGGCAATAAACGAATCATATTATATGGATTAATATGATTTGGAATTATTAATTAAAGTTATATCAGCGAATATTTTAAGACAACAAGTATTCCAGTGCGAATTATTTCATAGTTATTTTGTAAAATTTTTTAATATTAAGATCTCATTTTTCATTTAAATATATTTTGTTCTTTTTCTGCTCCGTTTATTTATTTATTTATTTGTATCATTCAAATTTTAATAATATTTTGTATTAATAAATATAATTCCCCAATACATTTTAAAACTGGGCATTTTCTCTAGCTTTTAAAATATGGGTGCGATGCGTCACATTTTTTGAGAAAGATAGGAAAAATTTAGTTGTTACGAAGCTTGGGATCGTACGAAATATGAGTATTTTCCCCTACTATTGTTTGTGGTAGTTCTAAATAAACAAAAAAATAGCTAAATTAATTTTCTTAAATAGGTTTTTTCATTATTAGGTTTTAAAATTTTAATTTAATTTTTACAGAATATAATATTAAAATTAGTTTGTTCCATAATCGGAACACCTTTCGTTTTCAATTTAAGTATCACAAAAATAAAAGCTAACAACATTACTTTTTTTTCAAACAATAGGAAATAAATATCTTTGAATTAAAACACTGTAAAAGGTTAAAGAGAAAAACTTTTCTTTTAAATTTAGAGTTGTTTAGAGATATGGAAAGCAATAAAAATCTATCTTATTTTAAAAGTAAATCCTGCTTTGCAACAGATTTGTATTTTATTAACAAGGAGGTAACTTTTAGGGAACTTAAGTGTCATTAATTAACGACTAACTAATTAAGTGATTTATTATCTAAATTAGGTAATATGAGATAATTGTAAAAAAAATGATTAGGTAATACTGTGGAAACAAAAATCAGTAAAATAATAAGCCTATTAAACAGAAATAACATATTTCTAGTTTATAAAAATTGTGAAGTACTCTTGGGAAAACAAAAACTGAGAAGATACTAACGTTCTTCATTTCTCGAGCAATAATTTAAATGATTTCTTTCTATTAACTTTCGTAGTTTTTTCTCTGACTGAAAGAAAATATAATATTAAACTTGTCGAAATGGAATATTTAATTTATCATTCTGATATTTTGCAGTCCAATCTGTTTTCTTGATTGAACAAAATTTTTATTTACTATCCAAAAATGTTTATTAAGTTTATTTATTTTAACTAAAAATCTCACAGTGAATATTATAATAAAATCTTCAAAATTAGCTAAGATAAAATCTTGTTCTTTATACTTAATTATTCAATGCGAATTAATTAATTTTCTCTGAAACTAAGAGATTATCTTAAGAATAAGTGAATATTTGCAAAAATAAATCTAATAAAATCTACAACCCATGGCATCTTTATATTTTAAAAGAAGTTGAATTAATATAAAAAATATATCTAATTACTGATACAATTTTCTTCTGAACTGACTAAAACATTATCTTGTGGTAACTATACTCTAAGTTTTCTGTCTTTGATGTTGTTCAAAAAAAAAGTCAGTGTAAATATTAAAAACCTTTTTTTCTAAATAAAATTGAGTGATTGATAAGCTTTTAAATAATATTTTATATGTATTATACGCATTTTAAACAAATTTAAGAACTAGTAATGTAACCAAAAAAGTTTTTGCATTAGATTTAAATCCACAACAGATTTTTTTTTTTTAATTTTTTTAGGCTTAGCTATCTTATTTTATTTTAAATTTGTGACCTTTTTAAGAAAAATGTTGCGATTTGTTGGAGCTAATTAAGCAAAAATTTTTTCAGCTATGGACAGTTTAAAAAATTATACTTTCGCAATAAACATCTCATGTTCCTTAAACCAAATGCAAGCTAAAGGTTTATTTCCTCAAGAAGTGAAAGAACTTATTAGTAGGTTATGATTTTATAATTTCAATTCTAAATTTCTTTAAGAAAAAAACTTTGTCTATTAAGAAATCCAATAATTTATATTCTGTTATTAAAACTACAGGTCTAAAACGCTTTTAAGTGGTGAGATCTGAGATATTTCTTGGCGTAACGTAAAGTTTATAAGGGACATGATTATGATTTTTCTGATCATTTTATTTTTTGAGATGTTTGTTTTTCAAGTTTATAATTTATATTTCAGTGAAGCTGTTTTACGTTTTTTGAAAGTTCTAAGACTTTTTATCAATTCCAAATAAAGCTGATAAGATTTCTTCGAGTTAAAATTTCAAATTTGGAGTCAGTATCTCGTTATTTTTCCCGATTAAAAATAAATCGAAAGAAAGTGCTTCTGCGGCAATTTTCCGGTGAATGCATTTGTGAAGAGTCTCTAGAAATTTCACGCTATTCCCAGTAAAACGTTTTAAGGGGTGGTTCTCTCGCTAAACAATTTTCACCCACCGGCGGATTCGTAATTCGAGAAGAGGGATTGAAAAGTCAGAAGGTTGGGCCTTGCTATTTCGACGGTTTTTGTATCCCGTGAGTCCTTTGACTCGTCAAGTGGGTGGTAATTTAGTGGTGTATTTTTTTTGACCGAAAAAGCTCTCTCTCTCTCGGAAGTTCTCCACATCAAACACGTTACTGTAATTAAGTGGATTGTGTACTTACCATCTTTCATGAAAAGAGCTCGCTGTTGACTCAATTGTGGTGACAATTAGGATTTTTTTCCCACTCACAATCTTTTACTGGTTTGTCTCATTTCACCCAAAACACTCGTCCTTCACTTCTTGGGCAACCGTTTGGGTTGAGCTCAACACTGGGGTTGAGTTCTCAATTTAGGTTTTACGGATGAGATTATGTCGCTATTTTATTGTTATACTTTTTGGCGGAAGGAAATACAGGTGACACTGTTGACGTGACGACATGCGATTCTTTAGAATCGAACAACAAAAAAATAACGGCCACGATCTAATGCGGATGATTAGCCTTTCCGTCTTTACGCTACGCTTCTGGCGTGCACCAAAATAATTTGTGAAAACGACCAAATGGGGCAAAAAAAATCACAGGAATACAAACAGTAATTTAGGTAAATTAAAATTAATAATATTTAATTGTTTGTTTGCTCTATTAATGGGATTTCTTGTAAGTTTCGTCGCGTGATTTGGATTTTTCTTTGGCTTCACTTGCACTTTCTTCCAGGCCAGAAAATTACCGCGAGAAATTGAGCCTCTGCCTTGGGCAAGGCTAAGATGTCCTATATGGCACTGCACAGAAAAAAAAAATCACTGAAATCAGCAAAGTTGATGGTTGTTGCAGAAAAAGTATTGGCAAGCACAGGTGTTAATTGATGATATAACAAAGTCAAAGTCACACACCAAGTTTTTGGGCTTGGGCTTTTTTGTTGTGTACCCCAGGATTCCCGGCAAACAACAAACAAAACAATATTGGGGTGGCAAAACAACAAACTAAATAACTTTGCACTTGGTTGAGAGTGAGAGCAAAAAGAAAAGTTAAAGACAAGAAGAAGTTAATTCAAAAGTTTTTCAAACAAAGTTTCCAATATTTTGATCATCATTTTCAGTATAGGCGAACAACAACTTTGAAAAATAAATCGCGAAACTTTCCGTTTCTTCTTTTTTTTTCTTACTTAACTTTTAGTATATTCAACTTTTGTCCAACTCTTCACCCCGCCGAAACACTTTCTTAAGGGGACAGAAAAATTAAACTTCGGTCTCCACCTGTACTACGTTCGCTGCTAACTGGCACCAAACTACATCAGACTTTTCCCAAACTTGTATAACTCTGGCAAAACTGCAGCCAAAGTGTATCTTACTTTTGTTACGGGGTAGGGTGGTGTCACCCCTTCGGTGTTGGTGTTGTGAAAAACCATGGAAAAAGTGGGGTTGATGGGGCTGTATTGGTGTGGTGGCATGTGGAACACGTGCTAAGGACTTGTTTTTCAGAGGGGCTTCTGCATGTAGTTGTAAGGGTGAATCCGGTGGAAGACACGGGTACAGCACCCACACATACACCCTCACCGCAAAACAACCCCTCAATGTAGGGGTTCGCCTGCTTCAAGCCCCCTATCGCGCAGACGCCCCCACGACAGATTGTCTGCACCATCGAAAGTCTAATCCAGCGTTGAGACCGCCTCATGCTTTAGTGCTCGATGGTACATCCCAGGCATACAGTCCCTGTGTCTCCTTTTTTTTCTATATCCCGTGCTGTACGTCTTCAGCTGAAAGGAAGAAGAAAAAAACCCAAACCCACCAAGTAGCATTTTTGGGCAACCCCGTGTTGAGGCCTTTACCGAATGACAAAGATACGACGGTGTTCACTTTTGGTCCAGCGACGGACTACAACCTACATCCCTCACAAAAAAAAAACCATTTATAGGGGGTAGATTGAATGTTCGCAGCTAAATAAAAAGGGTCACGTATCTATTACGTGTCGATGGAGGAAATATTTATGTTGAACTGGATCCATTTCTCCCATGGGAGATACCGTCAATTTCTCAAGCGCGACAAATTGCAAGAAGGGACCACTTGGAATTAATCGGTTATAGTGGCGATTTTTCCTCGGACACAGCACAAAAAAAAACTAAACCAACCCTCTCATCCATATCCCCCTGAAGATAAATGACCATAGAGGGTGATGAAAATCACAACAATTTCCGCTGGTACCCACAAATTTCCAAGAAATTGACGTGATTTCCTCCCAATTTTCCGATATACCCAACAAGTTACCCGAGTTACTCAAAGTGTCTCACAGTGCTCCCTACCTCATCCCTCTCCCCAATTTCAATCAAGTCGCCGAAAAATCCCACCATCTGAAATTGTAATTACCCTCGTATTTCAATAAAGCACTATTTATGGGTGATATTCATGTGAATATTGGAGCGTCAATTTGGCTGTTTGTATTCCTAAGACATGAGTGACATTTGGCAAATTCCTTCACAAGTGACTTCAAATCATCCCACCCCATGTTTTACCCACCCAAAATCCCAAACATTTTGCCAACAAAGGTACCCTTAACATGCGATGATATCAATGATTTGTTATCAGGGGAACGGCATGTGATTTGATTACGAGCCTTTGATGTGTTTACGGCGCTAAAGGTGATTTTTACAGCCAACGGAATGTGGTTTTGATTCTGTTTTTCTACTGCTTTTTAGAGTAATCAAGACTTATAGCAATCTTCTATATAAAATTTGGGTAATAAATAAAGTGAATAATTGAGTAGTAAAACAGATAATCTGTCAATAAATTTAACTTAAATTTATCTACAAAATGTTCAATAATTATGAGTTTTATTATTCAAAGCAGAACAAAAGTGATAGGCTGCATCAAGATTGGAAAGCAAAGTTTCTGTTCCAATTTAAATAATTACTGGTCATTTTCTGAACTGGCGATTGGAATTAAGATTTTTTGATCTTTGAATTCGATTCTTTACTTGGCTCTTAGGTCAATAATTTCTCAAATTATGTTGAAGTGATACTTGAAGTGTAATTTTTCTTTTCAATTAGGTTGGGTTTAATCTGAACTCTAACGATTTACCGACTAGTCACGATATAAATAGGATTTGCATAAAAATGGACAAACATTTAAATTCTTAGCTGTTTAATTAGAATTTTCTGTTTTACTAATTGAGATTTATTATCAATAAAGTAGTGATGATAACGAGGATTATCTGTAGGGGAAAGTACTCTCCCTTCAAACTCAAACGTTTATGCCTTCGAATAATGTGATTTTTTTTTTAAGTTTTTCTAAGAGACTTACACATTTCTATTACATATTGGATGGCTTATCATCAATTGTTGATAATTCCGTGAGATAATTTAATGTAAATCTATTACGAAAAACAAAAGAAATTCACATTATTCGACAGCATGAACTTTCGAAGGGAGAGCACTTTCCCCTATGACTTTAAACAAATTATAGCTATATTGGGTCTACAAATAGGAACATAATTCACCAAAAATGCCTTTATTAAACCACCCGCCCTTCTGTCAATACTATATAATTTTAGATAATTTCATAAGAAAATAAAAAGTTCAGTGCTATAACAAGTTTAAATATCAAATAATAAGGATTTCGTTATAGGGGATAGTACTCTCTCTTTGAACGTTCATGCCTTCGGATAATGTGAATTTCTTTCATCTTTTCTAAGAGACTTACACAAAATTATCACATAATTATCAATAATTGATAATAAAGCTAACTATAGAAATGTGATAGTCCCTCAGGAAAAATAAAGAAAATTCACATTTTTCGAAGGCATGAACGTTCGACGGGAGAGTGCTTTCCCTTATATAATTTGTGCTATAAACAAATTTCAAAAATACCTATATGCGGAAGCATGGCCCTAGCATTCGAATGGAGGCTTAGACCTCGATCGCTGGCTGGATTATTGGCCTAAATAAGTCGTAGCCTTAATGAAAAATTTTTCAATACAAAAGCCTTTTAAGACTTTCTCACTCAATACTCTTAACTAATTTTAAATGAGAATAATAAATTTATTAATCATGGTACAGCCCTTGGCTGAACCTGCTCTCCTGTATTATCAGAACTTAAAGTAAAATTTAAAGACTATTTTTATGACTTCTACATGCTATAAACATTTACTGCCATATTTGACAGTTTTTCCTACACAAGCGTTGCCAATTTGCTTGAAGATATGGGGAAAACCTGGGCACCATCAAACATGGAGTAGTACCGAATAGTAATTTTTATTTCTAAACTACTTGGACTATGATGATCATTTTTCTTCAGTGGATAAGCATCCCTATAGCTTCAATAAATTGATACAGGTCTCGTCTTTTAATTCTAATATCTAATTAAAAAATCGCATTGGTCGATTGTACCCCGTGTTCTGTTGGTGTCCCAATATCCCCTATATAAATTTCTCCGGTTTGTTGAGGTTGAGCCATTAAATTCTTTCTTTCATACATTACTGAGATAGTTATAAACTTGTATAAATGATTGAAAGTTTCATATTAATGCAGTTAAAAAAAATGGCAATTGATGAACTATTACAACGAGAGACTTTACTAAGTCAATGCCAGTGAACTTATGGTTCGGAGTTAACTGCTATAATAACATAAAAAAATTACCTGGACTTAGATCATTAAGATGTGAAAAATGCAAGAATCTAAACTGCTGCATCTTGAAACTGCCCCACATATCCCTACATATAAATACTACATATCCACCATGTATTCGAGTGGGATACCGATGTGCAAAAATTGAAAACAATTTTTTTATTTTGTTTTTTGAATAGTTCGAAAAAATGGTTTTTATTTTTTTTTAGACATCGGCGCCCCATCCGTCCTTACATGGTTAATAAAGTTTTGAAAAAAGTGTCAAGATATGGGATCTTATCAGTATATGCTTATTTTATTCTATTCCTAGAGACGAAACAGTTAGAAATATCAACCTCGAATTTTAGGTAATAAACGAAAAGGCAGCGAAATCGGCAGAACTTGTTTCCTAAAAAAAAGTACAGTTTCTCGTAAGTGGTTGTTATTCGGAAGCTTTTCTTTAAGTCTAGCGCTTGAACATCTAAAAGATATCTAATAGAAGCTATTTTTGTAATAAATGCTTTTATAGAAAAAATTTCCCCTATTATTGTAGGCAGAAACGTTCAATTTTTCTAAAGGCAATTTTTGACAAAAACTGTTTCCAATATGTAGCGGTCATTAAGGACAATATACTCAAAAATTGAGACTTTGAAGAGCAAAACATAACTTTAGATTTAGACAGAAGTAGGAAATTTTGTTTTGGGTCCCCCAGTGACCCAATCCACTCGTTCCGTAATAACCTTCCTGATTTGATAGTTTTCTCTGGTTGAGGTTTTTCTGTACCGATTCGAATGTATATCAGAGAAAATTAACCTGTAAGGGAATTCTCTAACAATATGACAATGTCAAAAGTCAAATTTTAAATAAAGGTACAAAATATAATTTTTTGCAAGAGCAGTGTTAAAAATGATATGTTTACGTGCAGGAATCTTGAATCTACATCCAAAACAATTATATTAAATCATTCTTGAAAAAATAATAAAACATTGTAAATCACTCGACACAATTTTATTAATTTTCTCAGATTTTATTATAAGTATTTTAAACAATTTCATAAATATAATTTCTTACTAAATATTTTGAATATTTAATAAAGCTAAGGTGATATAAATAAACCTGTAGGTTTAATTTTTAGTCTGACATAGTCGAGAAAATTAAAATTTTGTTCTAAAAATCTATATTTTTTTTCCGTTTCTAGTTCTTGTAGTAGTGCTGTATACCAGGCTTTAAATTTTTGTTCCAAAGTTTCCCACAAAACCTTGGTAAATTCCTAATAAGTGTTCCAGGACAGAAGATCTCTCTTTATTGGAATGTTTTATTTGCAATCCAAATTAAAGAACAAAAACATAAAATTCAATTCTCTCGCAGAGATTTCAAGTCATTTGGCTAATCAATTAATTAGCTTTTTTTCCCTATTAATGTGTACACCAACTGTTTGGTGATTCTTAGGGCAGTATCTTGTGGAGGGCCTTGAGTGTACATGGGATGGCATAGAAATTGGAGTGTATGGCTTTTCTTAATAAATAAATTTGCGGAGAAAGGCACAAAAAAAGTCCCTGAAAGCTTTTTGCCCTCCTTCAATGGTCGAGGCAGTTGACACAAAAAGGCCAGCATAATGAGAACTGTGTGTTAAAATTGAAAGGGAATGGATTTTTCATTAGTCAATCCTCCGACTCTGTAGCATTATGCTACTTTAGAATTTTGCCTCCCCGCGAAAAAGTGACAGAATGTGTCGTGAGACTTGGTAATTAATTTCAGTCATTAATTTGATTTTAGAGAGAGAAAACGACGCGCAGCAAATAATAAACTTTTAAGCAATTTTTGGCGCAATTCTTTTCTGTGGAACATTCAGGAGGGGAAGGAGAGCAATTTTAGAGAAAGAGGTTGATGTACAGAAAAAAATGTCTATTGTCTCGATTTTAATTAAATATTTTTGTCACATTTGTAAGCGCCTCAGTGAACAAATTTGTCCATTCAACTTCAAGACTGTTTCATTGAAGTGAGACGTTTCTATGAGCAATCTTGGCTATTTTAATAAAATGATGAAGTATACTGAGTGTTTTTGGACTCTTTTGGAGATATTCTCAAATATTGATTGCTCACTATACTTAATATTTCATCTAGGTTATATTCTGACTGAAGAACTCAAAGGGTCAATAAATAATAAAGAATAGTGCTGAAAATATTGGGAACTATAAATTTATATTGGATTATAAAATTTTAAAATTTTCATGCGTTATTTTATTTCATTTTGTAAAACTAAATGGTTCAAGTTTTCTTTTTAACAGCTTTTACTTATAACATTCTTTACAGAAAGGTCCTCACAAACTCTGAAACAATAGCCAGTCATAAAATATAAGCCACGCCTTGCCTTAACCTTTCTTGTAGCCATGAGGGGAATTCCAAAACTATATGATTAAGTCATGATTTGATGATTGGCGATCTCACAGTGGCGCAATAGGCAAGACCGTTGGTCTTGGGTGGACGAGATCTCTGACTCGACTCTCACAGTTGTGAGTTCGAGTCCCGCCCGGTGCAAACAACTGAATGTTAGAAAAAAGACATTTTCAGGATTTTTTCATTGAGAATAGGTTTACAATTTTAAATCATGCACCTTATGATTCCTATATCGACTGTTGAATTACCAATTCAGTTACAGTTCACTCCAGAAGTATTGCCGAAGGTAAAATCTTTTACTTACACCAACAAAAGAGAAGTTGGAAACCAACTTACGGTTGCTGTTCAAAAGGTATTCCCGGTAGCCTTTATCTTCACCTCAGTATAGCCTAAAATCCAGGAGATTAAAAACTATACATGGCAAATGATCTGAGAGTGGAACAGATAGGCTGATTGGCCCCGATAAGTCGATCTGATTAGCTGATCGGTGCCGATCATTCGATCTGATTAACTTATCGGTGCCGATCGGTCGATCAGTCTCCATTATCGGCTTTGCAGCAGCCATAGTGAAACGTGATTGGCATTCATATTAATTGAGTGGTTTCTCTTGATTATAGCTCTGTCGTCAGCCCTAGGACACCAAGTTTAATACGTCTTTCTTCCATGCCCATGCTAAGAGAAAACTTCATACGACTTTTAAAAAGCATTAATCGAGTTCTGTACATTTGCTGGCATCAGTGTAGCTCACGTAAATTTTAGACTAGAGTGTAAAGGCTTCCTTATAAAGGCTTATCCTTAAATTTTCGAAGAGAAATTTTATCTATTGTCTTTAATGATGTTCAACGATGAACCTTAATAGATAAAACTTTGAAAATCTGGTTTTGGCCAAAAGCTCATTATTGAACCGCTTAATGTATGATCCATCTATGCTTCTATTGTTGAAGTAATGGCACGTATTTCCTAACGGAGCGTTTTAATATGTATAATTTTTTACACTCAGAAAAATAATCGATTAAAATTTACTCGAATCGATGTTCAGTTAACTCTTTTTCGTTGTGTTTTTCGATTAATTATATTTTGGAGTTGATTTTACTTCTATTTAGGTGTAATATTCGGAAGAGTTGTTTTTACTTTTTTTTCCTAAAATTTACATGACAAAAGAGTGTAAATAATTCTTTTTGAGACTGAAAATAACTCGTTTTAGGAGTTAAAATAACTCTCAAATCCCAAAATGAATATGTTCTTCAACTTTAGTTTTTTTTATTCTATAATTTTCTTTAGTAATATTTTTTGACCTCAAGTTCCCCATATTCTGAGTGAAATATTGTTGAAGTAAATTCCTTTATCAAGATTACAACGGTCGTAATTTGAAAGTCGTGAGTCACTTC